>NC_092727.1:115491534-116239091 GCF_047496885.1 Scyliorhinus torazame
CTGCAAGGCACTTAAGGCGGTGGATAGGAGCACATTTATCTCGATCTGGGCACATGGGAAAAGGGTGGGGCGAGAGTAGAGAGCAAGGCTAATGGTTGAGATTTGAGGGTGGATCGGAGGTACTCGATTGTGCTAGAGGAGGGGCTATTGAAGGAGAGGCAGAGGCTCCAGGTGGAATTTGGGTTAGTGTCCACGTGGGAGGCGGTAGGGCAATTGCAGAGGGGCAGTGTACGGGGGAATAAATGAGTAGACTGTTGGCCCACCAAATTGAGGAAGCCGGCAGTGACGATGGAGATTGGTAGGGTGAGGGATGAGAGGGGCACGGTGGTGTCTGACGCAGAAGGGGTGAATGGGTTATTTTAGGCATTCTACAGAAGACTATGAATTGCCTGGGGAAGAATGGAGTTCCCTAGAGTGGAGGAGGGGAGGTGCAGGGATTGAGGGTCCAGATTGAGCTGAGGGAGGTGATGTATGGGGTTGGGGTCGATGCAGGCAGGAAGCCCCCAGAGCTGGACGGTTCCCAGCGGAGTTTTACAAGAGATTTGGTGTGGAGTTGGGGCCTCTGCTGGTGGGGATCCAGAACAAGCTCTTGCCCGCCCCCCCCCCCCCCCACACACACACACACACACACACATCGTTGCAGGTGTCCATTTCACTAATTTTGAAGAAAGATGAAAGGTATGGACCTGGTGCAGTGTAGGTCGTACCACCTAATATCGCTGCTTGATGTGAATGCAAAGGTGTTAGTATCGTGGATTGTGTGCCGGGGGTGATAGGGGAGGACCAGACTGGATTTGTAAAGCAGCGCAGTTGTCGACGAATGTGCATAGACTGATTAATGTCAATATGATGCCCTCGCACAGGCAGGAAATAGAAGTATTTGTGGTGCTGGATACGGAGAAGGCTTTTGATCAGGTGGAGTGGGCGTATCTGTTGGAGGTGCTGGGTCGGTTCGGGTTTGGCCAGGACTTCGTGGATTGGGTTCAGTTGCTGTACAGGGTGCCGATGGCTAGTGTTCGGACGATTAGGGCGAGCTCGGGGTGCTTCAGTGGTGACGAGGCAGGAATGCCTGTTTTCTCCAATGGCGATAGAGCTGCTGGCAATGGCACTTGGGTGTTGTGGGTTAGAAAGGGATTGACCGGGGTTGGGCTGAGCACAGAGTCTGGTTGTATGCGGATGATCTATTGTATATCTCTGACCTGGTGGGGAGCTTTGAAAGGATCATGGCGATCCTGAGGGAATTTGACCAATTCTCAGAGTATAAGTTGAGCATGGGGAAGAGTGAGCTGTTCCCCATTAATACTAGAGGACAAGAGAGGAGGCATAGGGAATTTCTGTTCTGGGTGGAGGTTTTCGGCATCTAGGATTTCCGGTAATGCAGACTTGGGTGCAGTTGCATAAATTGAGCTTGATATGACTGTTGGAGGGAATGATTCAAAGAGGTGGGATGTGCTGTCACTGGCTGGACGCATGCAGACGGTTAAAATGCTACCTAGGATCTTGTTCCAGAATCTCCCATCTTTGTTCACGTGTCCTTTTTCAGGAAGGTGAACGGAAAAATTTGTTGTTCATGTGGGTGGGGAAGACCCTTTGGGTGAGGAGGGTGTTTTTGGTGAGCGGGGGATGCTGGCGTTGCAGAGTTTGAATCATTACTGGGTGGCGACTATCGCAATGGTGAGGAAATGGGCACTGGGAACAGTTGGAAGCAGTGTCGTGTCGGGAGATGGGTTTGATGGCATTGTTGTTGGCACCCCTTCCGTTCTTGCCGGTCCAGGTCTCTGAGCCCGGTGGTGGTTGCAGCATTGCAGGCTTGGAAACAGTGCAGGCAACACTTCAGGTTATAAGGCATGTCGTTGTGGTTTGAAGGGAAAGGGTGGCCGCCCTTCCCCCGGGTGGCCGCCCTTCCCCCGGGTGGCCGCCCTTCCCCCCGGGTGGCCGCCCTTCCCCCCGGGTGGCCGCCCTTCCCCCCGGGTGGCCGCCCTTCCCCCCGGGTGGCCGCCCTTCCCCCCGGGTGGCCGCCCTTCCCCCCGGGTGGCCGCCCTTCCCCCCGGGTGGCCGCCCTTCCCCCCGGGTGGCCGCCCTTCCCCCCGGGCGGCCGCCCTTCCCCCCGGGTGGCCGCCCTTCCCACCGGGTGGCCGCCCTTCCCTCCCGGGTGGCCGCCCTTCCCCCCCGGGTGGCCGCCCTTCCCCCCCGGGTGGCCGCCCTTCCCCCCCGGGTGGCCGCCCTTCCCCCCCGGGTGGCCGCCCTTCCCCCCCGGGTGGCCGCCCTTCCCCCCCGGGTGGCCGCCCTTCCCCCCCGGGTGGCCGCCCTTCCCCCCCGGGTGGCCGCCCTTCCCCCCCGGGTGGCCGCCCTTCCCCCCCGGGTGGCCGCCCTTCCCCCCCGGGTGGCCGCCCTTCCCCCCCGG
Organism: Scyliorhinus torazame; assembly: GCF_047496885.1. Lineage (NCBI taxonomy): Eukaryota > Metazoa > Chordata > Chondrichthyes > Carcharhiniformes > Scyliorhinidae > Scyliorhinus > Scyliorhinus torazame. The sequence goes on from NC_092727.1 coordinate 115,493,939, forward strand.
GTGGCCGCCCTTCCCCCCCGGGTGGCCGCCCTTCCCCCCCGGGTGGCCGCCCTTCCCCCCGGGTGGCCGCCCTTCCCCCCGGGTGGCCGCCCTTCCCCCCGGGTGGCCGCCCTTCCCCCCGGGTGGCCGCCCTTCCCCCCGGGTGGCCGCCCTTCCCCCCGGGTGGCCGCCCTTCCCCCCGGGTGGCCGCCCTTCCCCCCGGGTGGCCGCCTCCGGTGCTGCAAGACGAGCTGTTGCCGGAGGATAATATTGGGATGGGGAAAGCGTGGGACATTTATGGGGAGTTGAGGGAGGGCCCTCTGATGTAGAAAATCAAGCGCAATGGGAAGATAATGGCTAGGACGTGGAAAACAGCCATGTGGAGGGTGAGTGCGTCCTCATTGTGTGTGAGGTTGCACCCGCCTCACAAACCAGTTTAAGATGGTGCAAAGGGCCGACATGACGGTTGTGGGCATGTGTCTGTTCTTTGCTGTGGTGGAGGATAGGTATGGATGATGTGCAGGAGGGCCTGCGAATCTCACACACAGCTTCAGACACAGCCAGAACATGAGCGGGTTCTGGCAGGGGTTCTCAGATGTCATGTTCGAGATTCTGTGTGTAGGGGTTGCCCGGAGTCCAGAGGTGGCGATATTTGTCATGTTGGGAGTCCGGGTGGTGGCGGGGAGAGTGGCAAATGTCTCGGCCTTTGCCTCCCTTGATAGTCTATAGACATAGGCTATGTTATGCTGGCGGAACACGGAGCAGCCAAAAGAGGAGGGTGTGGGTGAGTGACCTGGCAGAATTCCTGCATTTGGCCACGGCCAAGTTCTCCATACGGGGGGGGGGGGGGGGGGGCAGAGGAGGTGCTTCACCCAGAAGTGGAAACCATTTATCTATTTCTTCAAGGTGAATTGAGGTGTCGGGAATGGGGGGGGCTAAGGGGGGAAATTGAGGTTACAGTGTGTTGGGATGTTGGGGGCCTGCATTCTCTGCTCCTGTTGATGTTTGGTGTTGATAGTTTGATGTACGTACACAAAATGCCTTTAATAAAAATATATATTTTTAAATGCTCTGTGCTCCAAATTGTGAACATTCTGAGCTCAGCTTATTTCCAGGTTAAGGTCGGATCTAACACTGTCATGGTTGCATTGTGTTAATGTGCCAGATGTTAACATATGAAATCCAGTGTTTGGGAGACTCTGAGATAGGTTAGGGTGTGCGGCAGTGATGGTGAGGTGTGTTTAAGCTGTTGTCTAAGCTGACTTTGGTTTCAAATCCTGTACTAATGAAAAGTGAAATCAAAATTTAAAGTTTTGCAAAGGTGGGTGGGTGCTTGGATTCCTGACTGTCATCAGACTTCTAGGAAATCTGACTGGCTTCGGGTTGCAAGGAAAACAGGCTGATTGAGAACATTGTGGTGTCCTTTTGGATTTGGAGAACAGATTTCAGCAGGAAATAAAAGCAGGCAGGCTGTACAGAGCTCAAAAGAGAAAATGCTGGAAAATCTTAGCAAGTCTGGCAGCATCTGTGAGGAGAGTAAAGAGCTTTGACAAAGTGTCACTGGACTTGAAACATTCGCTCTTTTCTCTCTCATGCTGCCAGACCTGCTGAGATTTTCCAGCATTTTCTCTTTTGGTTTCAGATTCCAGCATCTGCAATAATTAGCTTTTATTCTGTACAGGGCTCATGTGTGGGACAGCTGAAAAATCTGGTGAGAGATCCAGCTTTGTATCGTCTGTTTAAACTGCAATTTATAGAACATTGCAGAAGGAGGCCATTCAGCCCATCGAGTCTGCACCGACCCACTTAAGCCCTTACCTCCACCCTATCCCAATAACCCCTCCTAACCTTTTTGGTCACTGAGGGCAATTTATCACGGCCAATCCACCTAGCTTGCACGTCTTTGACTGTGGGAGGAAACCGGAGCACCCGGAGGAAACCCACGCAAACACGGGGAGAACATGCAGACTCCGCACAGACAGTGACCCAGCGGGGACTTGAACTTGGGACCCTGGCGCTGTGAAGCCACAATACTATCCACTTGTGCTACTGTGCTGCCCAGCACGGTATAGTTTGTAGTGAATACAATTTGCCTATTAACACGTGTTTACTTTATGTCAATTTTGGTTTGAAAGTTAGAAAAAGTGAAATCTTGTTCATAGGTTTATTCCATTTGGGCTGCTTGGTAAGGCCTGTTCTTTTAGGCGATTAGTTTCCATGGAGATCATAAAAATACTCACACAAATGAGTACCAAACACAGGAAAAGTTCAGCTGCACCATTTAAGTCTGTCCTAGTAAAACTCCTGTACACTCTGCCGCCACCCACCATTGCGGGGCGGGGGGGGGGGGGGGGGCTGGCGAATCGTAGCCACATGTTCTGGTCTGTCCTAAACTTGAAAGTTTCTAAACTTGAAAGTTTCTGAGTCTTCTCCTTCTTTAACACCATATCAGAGATTCTTGATACCGAGCTCAAGCATGGACCCATTTTCGGGTTTTGTACTTGCTGGTGTTGCAGACATGGGTGAAGACGAATGTCCTCATTGATAGTCCGGAGACAAGTTCTCTGCCCAGTGCCTCAGCCTGGCTGGGTGAACTAATGAAGTTCTTGTATCTTACAATGATCAAGTAGGCCATTAAGAGGTTGGTAGAAGGCTTCTACTTGAGATTGCAGCCATTCATTTCCTTTTTCAAACAGTTGGTCACTGTCAGCTGTGTGTGTGTGGGGGGGGTGGGGTGTTCTATGTTTGAGGGCTTGGGTTTAGTGGGGTTAAGTATTGATTGTGCTATTTTTGTGGTACCTTTATGTATGGTGTATTTTGTTATGAAACATTTCAATAAAATATATATTTTTAAAATTTCAACATCTTGCAATCATTCAAGAACTCTTTCAATTCCTTGTTGAATGCTTGCAGAAAATTCACACACTTGATGCCACAAACGCGTTTGAGGTTACCAACTATTTGTGTAGTAGCAGTTCCTGACAACTAACTTAGTTCTATACTTGTGTCACTTAACTCTTGTGCCTTCTGGCCCTCAAATCTTTTAAACTCGATATCCTATCTGTGTAGACTAGAATTGCAGACAGAATTAAAACTGCCCTGGGCAGCACGGTGGTGCAGTGGTTAGCACTGCATCCTCACGGTGCCGAGGTCCCAGGTTCGATCCCGGCTCTGGGTCACTGTCCATGCAGAGTTTGCACATTCTCCCCGTGTTTGCATGGGTTTCACCCCCACAAACCAAAGGTGTGCAGGGTAGATGGATTGGCCATGCTAAATTGCCCCTTAATTGGAAAAATTTATAAAATAAAACCTGCCCCTTGACATTTCATTATTAATACCAATTAAAATCATTTGTTTCAGGGGCAGGAAAGAAACTGAATGTGATTTTTAGCTAGTCAGCCTGACTGAATAGTTGAAATCCTCTGCTCAATTCCAGCGGATTGCAGAAAGATGCTTCATGTAAATGTACAAATACACTACAAACATACCTGCAATTTCTGGTAAAATGACCAGCAACAAAAATATTATTTTTCCCCAACTGAAAAATGCTCATCTTTTGGTTAATCCTGAAAAATTAAATCTGTGTCAACAGTGGAATGCTGTTATATTGGAAAATTGTGGGGATGATATTTAATGAGCAGAATGGTATAGTACAAAAGTGAACCATTTAACCATCAGTAATGGAATTAAGATCCACTGCCAAAACATAATGACTAAAAGATGCTGAGGTTTTTACTTTAGCAGGAATTTAGTAACCTGCAATGTGAAAAGTCAGTTTAGTGATGCCAGAAAGAGATGGGGTTAGTGGTACCAGAAAGAGATGGGTTCATGAATTACTGATTAATGTCAGTAACCTCCACTGGCAAAATGGTATCCTAGCCTATGGTACAAACTAGTGGTTCCAATATGTAGACTTAATTTTGTAACACCTGGTTTGGGAGGATGGTGATCATATGGTTATGACTATTGACTCAGGCATGTTGCAGTTTACTTGGGTGGCAGCTTGTGTAGTCATTGGATGAAATTTTGGCATCTGTGGAATATTGTAGTGGAAACTGTTTAGTATTCTGGTCAGGATATTTTTTTAAAGTACTCTGCTGAAGGTTTCTAGATTTGACAGTTGGTGCTATTGATGCTGCAGTTTAGTTTGTGCAAGAAAATATTTATATCAATCAAATCAGTATCATCGATCAGTTAATCAGCCTATTCTGTTCTTAAGTTGCTTTTAAAAGCTGAATTTACAATTAGATATTTTGTAAGCTAGAAATATTATGGGGCAAGGCCAAAAGTGAGTATGTCGCACGTCAGCCATGATCTTATTGAATGGCAAAGCGATCCTCTTCCTATGGCCCTGAGTACTTTTATTCTTGTCATTTAGTTAACTTGCCGTTACTATTTAGACAAATACGCCCTCTTAAAAAGATAATTCCACTTCAGATGATTTTAAAATGGTCGGGGAATTATAGAAAATTGTTTGAGCCACACATTTGGTGTTTGACTTGTAGTCCAAAACAAAAGCATGGAAATACATATTTTGGGTATTATGATCCCGGACCAGACCCTAACAGTGGCTAGGATACTGGACAGAAACCCCAATATTTTATTTTTAATTTTGTAAGACCGCGAAGTAAGGTTATCTCGCTCCAGGAATGATTTCATGCAAAATAGGGATATGGTATATTAAAACATCCTTATTACTAACACTGTATTAAAATGTCTTCAACATCACACAAGAAAATAGCTTACAATTGTCCCTTAAATAATGCTAATCAATATAGTGTCACAGTAACCCTTAACTGCTATCTTTATTTCCATGTAAACAACAAAAAACATTTCTGGTCTCAATCCACTTTTAAAAACAGTTGGCACTCGGGCATTCTTGCTATATAAAAATGCCTTGGATTTTCCACTTTGAGAAAGAGAGATCTTTTAAGACTGCTTGAAAGATAGAGACCCTACACCCTGTCAGAATAATGCAGAATCTCTGGCTGTATTTCTTCACATAGTCTCTTGGCTCACCTTCCAACCATAAAACTGAGCCTCAACATTTGACTGCTTTGGTCCCTGGTTCTTCCCATTAACTACATTGTCTCACTAAGCCGAACCCAATGTTTCTAACTACTCCGCAGGGAACCCTCTTAATATAAACAAAAATACATTCGCCCAAACTTTTACAATGCTTTAATTGCACCTCTGTCTTGCAAACCAGGATTTTTCCAAACATTACTGAAGCAGTCGACACTGGTTTTTAACCCTTACTTCACCGAATACATATTCAATATATCTGAAATTTGTACATTCATTACATGGGATGAATCAATGGCACCATTATAAGCATTTTTATGGCTGTTAAATTCTCAGTTGTCAGCTTTGCCCTGGCGTAGACAGCACACTTGAGTTTAGAGAAAACTTGATACACATTTGGTTTGTTAAATGGAAATAATCAGAGCTGGATTAACATTGGAGTTGAGTGGTAGTTCTTTGCTGTCGTCTTCACCTAACATAGGTTGGTTGGTTTCCCCCATGGGACAGCTGAGAGGACACAAATAATTAGACCACATCTGACCATTTAACTGCGGCCTAATGCCAGAGAGAAGCAAATAACGGATGGAAATAGATGCATGACACTGGAGAGCAAATATCCAATATCTTGAATACATTCTTCATTTGAGAAATGCAAAAGAAATTTCAACAAAGACCTGAGCATTTTGTGAGCCATTTCATGTATGCTAATATATTAATGCTATTCTGCAATTGCTTTACTGCCAAGAAGTATCTTAGACATTGGAGAATACGTATTTGCCATTGTCTGCAGCTGAAGCTCCGATTTACGTCCAGAATTTTATTCTGTATGTAAAGAAAAATCTACAAGCAGGGATATATTCCTGATGGGTACAGGCTAGACTGCGATGTTACTTAAAATGATTTGCTGTTTTCCTTCAAGCTGAAGTTTGAATATTTTTTCCCCTGTTCAAGCCTTTCTTTTGATTAAATGTTTTTAAATCCCTCACTGTGACTTCCTTCAAGGTGGAGATTTGTGCTGGGCTAGCTTGTCATAAGCATTGACAGCTCCAATATCTTTCTTGACAGTTTTTCTATGGGGTTTGGGATGGTGTGCATCTGAAGACCTTTTCTCGTGTGGAAAGCAGCATCTATACTAGTTCTGGGGCATTATCTTAATTTTAATTGGGATCATTGGCTGTCTCTTTGTCTGATTTAATCTCCTCCCCTCTGCCTGCTATCTGTAGCATTCAGCTTCCATGTGCCTTATCTAATGCAGCACAGATTTGGGACTTGCAAAAATGTTTTAGGTAAATTTTGAAACAGTTTCAAAGAGAATGAAGGAAATCTTGTTCTGTCGAGTTTCCTTTTCACCCTTGTCTTTCCTCCTGCATTCTGAAGTGGATGAAAATACTGCGCCATACAGATCAGGAAAGTTCTAGTTTTCTTTGCCACATTGATTCAACCACGGTTGTTTGGGCTTAATGTCTGAAAGGAGGGTGGAAGTGCACTAGTTTTCCACACTGGTTAATTATCTAATAACTCTTGATGGGAACAGCACCAATGGCAATTCGAGAATCAGATTAAGCTTGGCTGCGATGCTATGATGGAAAATAGCTCATCAACATCTTGCCTTGCCAAAGAATAGGCAAATTAGGGAAGATTTCAGGGTGTGCCATTGCCTGTAAAACTATTTAGTGTGTTTCAGTGTCTTGAAGTTTGTGGAGGGAGGAATAATTGTTATTAGTGCCACCAGTAGGCTTGCATTAACACTGCAATGAAGTTCTGCAAAAATCCCCTAGTCTCCACACGGTGCCTAGTCGGGTACACAATGTCCAATTCACCTAACAAACATGTCTTTCAGTTCTTGTGGAAGCAAATACGCAGACACTGGGCGAATAAACAGACTGACCCAAGCCAGGAATCGAAACCGGGTGCCTGATGCTGTGAAGCAACAGTGCTAACTGCTGCTATTGCGCCACCCATAACTGAAGGAGAATTTGAGGAATTTCACCTGGTCACTTCCACCATTCTTTGCACCTTTTGTATTATAGTCTTACCAGTTATTTGATGCAGCGATGGGGTTTTTATTCTGGATTCAGATAGTTCCTTTATGACATGGCTGAAAAGAGATATGACCATGTGTTAAAACAAACACTGGGTATAATTTTGGACACTTTCTGCAGCTTTAGTAGCTAATTTGTTTTTATGCGGTCTAGCTCATATGTTTTTCATTGACAGATCACCGTTTGCTCCTCATTTTAGTAAATAATTACAATACTTTGATTAACAATTCAGCAAGTGTATTGGTAAAGTCGTATTACTCCCCTCAAGTTCCAAAATGGAGACTTTAATGACGTTCCTATTGTAGTAGATTGTGGTTCATTTATGCCCAGGTGCATTTCCAACACAACAATTTATTGTCACGTGTACCGAGGTATAGTTAAAAGTATTGTTCTGCATACAGTCCAGACAGATCATATATGAAAAAACATAGGACATACATAAAGACACAATGCATAGGCATCGGGTGAGCAGTCCGAGTGTAGTACTACTCAATAGAGAAGATGTGTGAAGAAATCAGTTCAGTCCATAAGAAGGTCATTCAGGAGTCCGGTACTAGCAGGGGAGGAGCTGTTTTTGAACTTGTTCTCAGACTTCTCTATTTCTTGCCCAGTGGAAGAAGTTGGAAGAGAGAATAACCCAGGTGGGAGGGGTCTTTGATCATGCTGCCTGCTTTCCCACGGCAGCGGGAGGTGTAGACAAAATCAATGGATGGGAGGCGGGTTTGTGTAATGGACTGTCCAGTGTTCACAACTCTCTGAAGTTTCTTGCGGTCTTGGGCCGAGCAGTTGCCATTTCAGGCTGTGATGCAGCCAGATAGGGTGCTTTCTATGGTGCATCTGTAAAAATAAGAGTCACTGTGGACATGCCAAATTTCCTTAGTTTGCTGAGGAAGTATGGGCGCTGTTGTGATTTCTTTGTCGTAGCGTCGACATAGGTGGACCGGGACAGATTGTTGGTGACATGCACACCTAGGAATTTGATATACAGTGGATGTTGTTGCTAATAACTTCCTAGACAGTTATACACATCAGTTGCCTGAAACTCTTTTCAAAAAGCAGTGTTATTTTTAACTATGCTACTGATTGCTTGTGGTGTTGCTTGTTTGATGTGGTGTTTTACAATGACAACAGTCGTGCAATGCACTAAATGGCCTGCAAGTGACTATGATGAAAAAAGTGATAAGTGGCGCAAGTTAAAGCATTCTACTGCCTAATCTTCCAGTGATGATTTTAAACCAGTTTGCTGGACTAATAATTGCAGTGTACTGCAGCAAGCATATCAGTGGATAGGGAGAAGTGTTTGCAATGGGCAAAATAAAAATCCATTGGTGTGATGCTACTTCAGCCGGAAGTGTTTTAAAATAGATAGTTAACCGTTGAACTGACGGACAGAATTGAACACTAAAATTATAGAGAGATGATTCACCTTGAGGATTTAGATTTGTCTGGTTCAGGGATTAACGGGAACAGTGACGCTGTGCCACCCCTACTGCCCCACCCTCTTCCTTCCAGATTGCAGCAAACAATATAGAACCTAGATGCCTCTGTTGCCCAAGCTGCCCAATCCCTGTGATATTTCTGATTTCTGCCTTTGATTTTACGATATAATTGGGCATATTATGATCATTAATGACCTTCTCAAAGCATGGGATTAGCTATATGAATTGTGGAAGTCCACATTTTAGATAGTTTAAGACAAAGCCAGCACCTCCCTCTCTTCAGAAATAATTTGTATTACAAAAGCAGAGTACTGCGGATGCTGGAAACCTGATAGAAACCAAAAAATGTTGGAAATACTCAGGAGGCCAGGCAGCACCTGTAGAGAGAAACAGTTAATGTTTCAGGGAGATGACCTTTCATCAGAGCTTAATTTCTATCACTTTGCAATTGACCCTGTTAAAACTACACCACCAAATAAGATGCCTAATGAGGGCAACACAATTATTTCTAAATTCTGATAGTAAATCATGACCTCATAGCAAATTCTGATAGTAAATCAATATCATTGCACCAAGCACACCAAAAAGGAGGGCCAAGGTCTCAGAAAATGATGACCTGGCACTTTCAATACAATATGTCACCGCCCATGATTGTACAGGCGAGGGATGCATCTTTACAATGCATCTTTACTATGACATAAGTTTCAACAATTTCAGGGTACACCAATTCTGTTCCTGAAAATCACAGTCTGAAGTAAACAGAAGCTCAATGTCGGAGTTTCAGTTTGGGCAAGAGGCTTTACACACTATAATGTGCAGGTTAAAAGCAACCAGCACATCAGCTTGTTTTGTTTCTGTAATGTGAAATCTGGAATTTATCTATATATTAGCTGGAACTCCTGAGGCAGGGAGTCAAAAACCTGCTTCACTTTTTGATAAGAGTTCAGAGGAAGGATCTCCAGTAATTGCTTTCTTTCCTGCCTTGTCTTCCTAAATGCTTTCATAGAACTGTGAAATTCCTACAGTATGGAAAGAGGCCATTTGGCCCATTAGGTCTGCATGGACCTCCTGAAAGAATACACCATCCAGACCCACTCCCCTACCCCCATAACTCCACCTAACCTGCCCCTCTTTGGACAGTGGGAGGAAACCAGAGCACCGGGAGGAAACCCACGCAGACACGGAGAACGTGCAAACTCCACACAGTCATCCGAGGCTGGAATTGAACCCAGGTCCCTGGTGCTAAGATACAGCAGTGCTAACCACTGTGATCCCACTTGTAATCTATTAAAACCAAATCGCGCTCAAATAAAATCCAATAGATGCCATTAATTTGGCTGACCGGCTTTGATGTAAATAGCTGCTGAAACTGACAGCAGCAAAGTTGTAGACTTTTTTAATGCCATTTTAGCCGAGGTACTTTGTAAAGGTAAAGTGTTCTATACAAGCAATTGAATTCAAGGGCCATTTATAAATGTCAAGCCAATTAAAAGAAAGTTAGTCATAATTAAATGTTATGTTTGTTATTTCTGTGTGTGATTAAGCAATGGTATTGTAAAGACAATTTGCTGCAGGGGTGCTTACTTAGCCTGGCTGAATAGGCAAATTAAACTAACATCTGAGTTAATCATTGTCTTTCAGGTCTGATAGTGACTTCCTCTTTTGATTAAGTGCGCTTTCCCCTTTCCTTCACCAAGAACAAATTCTGACATTCTGGAGTGTTAGGTCTCCTATTCATTATTGGTAGCGTTATCATGGCTATGTTGAAGAGAGGGAGTTGCTGGCTTCTTAAACTATCAACCAGATGTCGACATTCACGACTCAGATAGCTAATCCCATGCTTTGAGAAGCTCTGAAATTCATAGCAAATTCTGAGTAATCTTGTGACATTCTCTACTGTTGGCTCTCTACTCACGATTGGTCATCTTGGGTCTTCTACTCCCGATTGGTCGCATTGTCGTAACTACCTTGCAATCAAACTCTGAAATACACACCCTCTTTTTATTACTTTTTCTGAGTTACAAAGCCAAGGCTCAGAGTGTGGGTCAGGGGCGAACCCCTAATCCAGCTCCTCGTCTGCTCCAAAAACCAATTCGAATTGAATCCAATTCATGGTCCCCACAAGAGAGACATACCAGATCTGAGCCAGGCTCAATCTACATTACACTTGATCTTAGCTTGAAATTCTGCTTTGCAATCTGCCTCTTCAATCGCTACCCCTAGTTTTCTCCAATCGGGTAGCTTTACAGGAAAGAAGTTAGTCATTTGGCCCATCATGCCAGCTGTGCCATTGATTAAATCACTTGCGATGAACAACATTTGACATTGGTTAGTCTAGAAAAGGAAATTGCACTTGAGTTGCCATCAGTCATTTAAAAATAATGTGACTTTACAGTAACTGCTGAAATAAGCCCAGCTTTTGTCCACCAGGGAACACTGATTTCAGGTGAATGGCGTAAGATCCAAAAGTGACATGAGAAAAGAATCTTTAATGCAATGAGTAGGTGAGTTCTGGACTGATTGTCTGAAATATGGTGGAGGGGATTCAGTTGTAGCTTTCAAAAGGGAATTGGTTCCTTATCTGAAGAGAAACTTGCATGGGAAGGTGGGGGAGTGGGACTAACCGAGTTGCTCCTGGCAGAGGGCCAGTTTGGACATGATCTGCCAAATGGTTACAACACAGGATAAGACCATTTTATGATTTTCAACAAAATCAATTATTTGGCTGTTAGTTCATAGAATTTACAGTGCAGAAGGAGGCCATTCGGCCCATCGAGTCTGCACCGGCTCTTGGAAAGAGCACCCCACCCAAGGTCCACACCTCCACCCAATCCCCATAACCCTGCAACCCCATCCAACACTAAGGGCAATTTTGGACACTATGGGCAATTTAGCATGGCCAATCCACCTAACCCGTACATCTTTGGACTGTGGGAGGTAACCGGAGCACCCGGAGGAAACCCACGCACACGGGGAGAACGTGCAGACTCCGCACAGACAGTGACCCAAGCCGGGAATTGAACCTGGGACCCTGGAGCTGTGAAACAATTGTGCTATCCACAATGCTACCATGCTGCCCAAGTTATTGGATAGTTATTGTCCAGATATCTCTGCTGCAGTTCTTATTTTGCATTCCCTGTTGCTACTTGATTCATCCAAGTGATCGTTTTGCCCAGTGATTTCACTCTTGCCTCAAATCTAAGATTGCTATTTGTGATTTTTATCACTATTTGTGATTTTTATCAATGACTTGGAGGAGGGGGCTGAAGGGTGGTTCAGTAAATTTGCTGATGGCACCAAGATTGGTGGAGTAGTGGATGAGGTGTGGAGTGCTGTTGTAGGCTGCAAAGAGACATTGATTGGATGCAGAGCTGGGCTGAAAAATGGCAGATGGAGTTTAACCCTGATAAGTGCGAGGTGATTCATTATGGTAGAAAAAATTTGAATGCGGATTACAGGGTCAACGGCAGGGTTCTGAGGAATGCGGAGGAACAGAGAGATCTTGGGGTTCATGTCCACTGATCTCTGAAGGTTGCCATTCAAGTGGATAGAGCCGTGAAGAAGGCTTGTAGTGTGTTAGCGTTTATTAACGGGGGGCTTGAGTTTAAGAGCCGTGGGGTTATGCTGCAACTATACATGACTCTGGTGAGACCACATTTGGAGTATTATGTGCAGTTCTGGTCACCTCATTATCATTGGAAAGGGTGAAAAGGAGATTTACCAGGATGCTGCCTGGCTTGCAGGATAGGTCTTATGAGGAAAGGTTGAGGGAGCTCGGGCTTTTCTCTTTGCAGCGGAGGAGGATGAGAGGCGACTTAATAGAGGTTTATAAGATGATGAGGGGGATAGATAGAGTGGATGTTCAGAGACTATTTCCTCGGGTGGATGTAGCTGTTACAAGGGGGCATAACTATAAGGTTCAGGGTGGGAGATATAGGAGGGATGTCCGAGGTAGGTTCTTTACTAAGAGTGGTTCGGGTGTGGAATGGACTGCCTGCTGTGATAGTGGAGTCGGACACTTTAGGAACTTTCAAGCGGTTATTGGACAGGCACATGGAGCACACCAGAATGACAGGGAGTGGGATAGCTTGATCTTGGTTTCGGACAATGCTCGGCACAACATCGAGGGCCGTAGGGTCTGTTCTGTGCTGTACTGTTCTATGTTCTATTCTGGGTGCAAGCAAGAATTCAACTCAAATCGCTCCAGAATGCTCAACTTTGGTGCTGAATTGAAGGTGCTGCCCTTCAGGCAAGAATCTTGCCTCCAAAAACAGATGGATATAAAATGCTTTGGCGTTATTCAGATGTCGTAGCCAACATTACTTCTCCCATCAGCGGCATAAAACAATTAAGTGGGCATTTGTCCCATTATGGAATCTTAGTTTGCCTATAATCAGTGACTTTAAAAGTGATTGGCTGTGACTATTTTGAGATGTGAGAACTGGGAAATTACTAAATTAAATTGTGTTTTCTCCACCTCTTGAGATATATTCTCCTGGAAGTCCTCCCTAACCATACCACATGGACTGCAGCATTTCAAGAGGCAGCTCTCCACCACCTTGAGGGCAATTTGGGATGGGCAATAAATGCTGGCCTAGCCAGTAAAGCCCACATCCCTTGAATTCATTTTTAAAAAAAATCTTTTTCATGAAGGAATTTCTCTTAATCCCTTCTCTGCCCCTCACCTGAAATTGGACAGTTTGCAAGTTCACTTAACAGGGAGTTAGTCTAACTCTTATGCTATGTCTCGGGGCAGTTGTGTTTGCCCTGTCAATTCCGAGACATCAGCGTACACAAGCCTCTAAATTATCTTTTTCCCAAAATAGAATTTTAATCTGGTGTCTCCTTCAGGACCCTAATGCTGCCTAAGGGATTTGTTAATTTCTTTCTTGAATAGTTATTTTTGTTTCCATGTTTTACTCCATGCTTTGAAATTATCTTTTCCAAATTAAATTGCTATCTAGGTAAATGATTAAAATATTCAGCCAGAACAGTTGAGCTGAAACAGAATTTAAAATGGTATATGTGCACATACCTGAAATGTTTGTTTTTACTCTGAGCAGATTAATGATGAATGCCAGATAAAATCCAACTGTGCACACTGGATTTGGAAGGCCATACAAAAAATGCACTCCAAATGGGAATTGTCTCCTGAACTGAGCGTAAATACAAATTAGTGCGGTTATTCTGGTGGTTATTAGAGAGGTGGCTTTGGATTGTATAAATTAGAACCTGAATATTGAAGAGTCTGTGACTTTTAGGAAGGGTAGGAAACGGTCAAGGGGTGGTTCTGCTAATTAGTGCTTTTAGCGGGTTAGACAGGATGACCCAAGTTCAGGAAACCAGGATGTTGGTTGAGATAAGAAATAAAGGCAAGAGGTCACTTGGGAGTGGTGTACAGGCCCCCGATTTGTAAGTATTTGGTAGGACAGAGTACAAGGGAAGAAATACTAGGAGCTTGGCAGAAAGGTACAGCAATAATCATGGGAGATTTTAATTTGCATAAGAGTGGAAAAATCAGATGGGCAAAGGTAGCCTAGGTGAGTTCATTGAATGTTTTCTAAATAGGTTCTGCAGTCAACCATAGAGAAAGCTAAATCAGACCTGGTATTTTGCAACGAGCTAGGATTAATTGATAACCTAATAGTGAAGGTGCCCCTAGGTAACAGTGATCATAATAAATGATTAAAGTTTACATTGTTTGAGGGGGCGAAGATTGCATCCCAGACTAAATTTTTAATAAATTTAGAGTACCCCATTTTCCATTTGAGGGGCAATTTAGCATGGCTAATCCACCTACCGTGCACATTTTTTTGTTCTGTGAGGGTGGGACCCACACAGACGCTGGGAGAATGTGCAAACTCCACACAGACAGTGACCTGGGGCCAGGATCGAACCTGAGTCCTCAGTGCCGTGAGGCAGCAGAGCTAACCACTCTGCTGCCCCTTGAGACAAGTATTTTAAACTTGAGGGAAATTATGTGGGAATGAAAACAAAACTAGCTGAAGTGAACTAGCAAATGAGATTAAGGGATAAATCAATAGAGCTGCAGTGGCAGACATTCAAAGGGGTATTTCAGAATGCACAATAGATACATTCCTACAAGAAAGAAACATTCCAAGGGGAGGACCCACCATCCGTGGTTAACTAAAGTTTTTTTAAAATATATATTTATTAAAGTTTTTTCACACAATTTTTCACCCTTACAAACAATAACCCCCCCCGTAACAAAATGGAAAGAAAACGCACATAGCAAGATATATACATGGTAAAACGATATGTTACAGAGCTTTGTACACTGGCTCCCGTACATGCCAGTTTCCCAAATCTTTCATGTGTTCTCTTGCTCAAACACCCCCTAGGCAAACCACCCCCCTTCGCAGGACCCCCCACCCTGGTTGGCTGCTGCTGCTGACCGACCTTCCTCTAACGCTCCGCGAGATAGTCTAGGAATGGTTGCCACCGCCTGTAGAACCCCTGCACAGACCCTCTCAAGCAAACTTTATCCTCTCCAGCTTAATGAACCCAGCCATGTTGTTTGTCCAGGCCTCCACGCTGGGGGGCTTCGCCTCCTTCCATATTAGCAAGATCCTTCGCCGGGCTACTAGGGACGCAAAGGCCAGAATGCTGGCCTCTTTCGCCTCCTGCACTCCCGGCTCGTCCACTACTCCAAATATTGCTAGCCCCTAGCTTGGCTTGACCCGGACTTTCACCACCTGAGATATTGTTCCCGTCACTCCTCTCCAGAACCCCTCCAGTGCCGAGCATGACCAAAACATATGGACATGGTTCGCCGGACTCCCTAAGCACCTTCCACATCTGTCCCCTACCCCAAAAAACCTACTCAACCTCGCCCCTGTCAAGTGCGCTCTGTGAACCACCTTAAATTGTATCAGGCTAAGCCTGGCACACGAGGAAGAGGAATTAACCCTACCTAGGGCATCAGCCCATAACCCCTCCTCAATCCCCTCCCCCAGCTCCTCCTCTCATTTACCCTTCAGCTCCTCTACCAACGCTTCTCCCTCTTCCATCTCCTGGTATATTGCCGACACCTTGCCCTCCCCGACCCATACACCCGAGATCACCCTGTCTTGAATTTCCTGTGCCGGGAGCAACGGGAATTCCCTCACCTGCCGCCTCACAAACGCCCTCACCTGATTGTATCTAAATGCATTTCCTGGGGGTATCTCAAACTTCTCCTCTAGTGCCCCTAGGCTCGCAAACGTCCCATCAATGAACAGGTCCCACATTCTTCTAATCCCCGCCCGATGCCAGCTCTGAAACCCCCTGTCCTTCCTCCCCGGGACAAAGCGGTGGTTACCCCTGATCAGGGACCACACCGAGGCTCCCATTGCACCCCTGTGCCGTCTCCACTGGCCCCAGATCTTTAGCGTTGCCGCCACCACCGGACTCGTGGTGTACTTTGACGGTGAGAGCGGCAGCGGTGCCGTCACCAGCGCCCCCAGGCTCGTTCCTTTACAGGACGCCATCTCCAACCTCTTCCATGCCGCCCCCACTCCCTCCATCACCCACTTACGGATCATCGCCACATTTGCTGCCCAGTAGTAGCTCCCTAGGTTCGGCAGCGCCAGCCCTCCTCGGTCCCTACTGCGTTCCAGAAATCCTCTCCTTCCCCTCGGGGTCCTGTTCGCCCACACAAACCCCATAATACTCCTGCCTACTCTCTTAAAAAAGGCCTTGGTGATCACGATGGGAAGGCACTGAAACACAAAAAGAAACCTCGGAAGGACCACCATTTTGACCGACTGCACTCTACCCGCTAGCGAGAGCAGTAACATGTCCCATCTTTTGAAGTTCTCCTCCATCTGCTCCACCAACCTCGTCAGATTCAGTTTATGTAGGGCCCCCCAACTCCTGGCTATCTGGATCTCCAGGTACCGAAAGCTCCCCTCCGCCCTTCTCAGCGGTAGATCGCCTATCCCCCTTTCTTGGTCCCCTGCCTGTACTACAAAAAGTTCACTCTTCCCTACATTGAGCTTATAGCCCGAAAAATCCCCAAACTCCCTTAGAGTCTGCATGACCTCCACCATCCCCTCCACTAGATCCGCCACATACAGCAACAGGTCATCCGCATAAAGCGACACTCGATGCTCTTCTCCCCCTCGGACCACCCCCCTCCGTTTCCTAGACTCCCTCAATGATATGGCCAAGGGTTCAATCGCCAATGCAAACAACAGGGGGGCAGGGGGCACCCCTGCCTCATCCCACGGTATAGCCGAAAATACTCCGACCTCCACCGATTCATCACCACACTCGCCACCGGGGCACTGTAAAGGAGCTTAACCCAACTAATAAACCCTCCCCCGAACCCAAACCTACGCAGCACTTCCCAGAGGTACCCCCACTCTACTCTGTCAAAGGCCTTCTCCGCTTCCTTAGCTGCCACTATCTCCGCCTCTCCCTCCACCGATGGCATCATTATCACGTTTAAGAGCCGCCGCACATTGGTGTTTAGTTGCCTGCCCTTTACAAATCCCGTCTGGTCCTCGTGAATCACCCCCGGGACACAGTCCTCAATTCTCGTAGCCAGCACTTTTGCCAGCAACTTAGCATCCGCGTTGAGGAGCGAGATCGGCCTGTACGATCCACATTGCAGTGGGTCCTTGTCCCACTTTAGGATCAAAGAAATCATCGCCTCCGACATTGTCGGGGGCAGGGTCCCTTCCTCCCTTGCCTCATTAAAGGTCCTCACTAGTAGCGGGGCCAACAGGTCTACGTACTTCCTGTAGAACGCCACCGGGAACCCATCCGGTCCCGGGGCCTTCCCTGCCTGCATACTCCCCAAACCCTTGTTCAGCTCCTCCAACCCAATTGGTGCCCCCAAACCAGCCACCTCTTGCTCCTCCACCCTCGGGAATCTCAATTGGTCTAGGAATCGTCTCATCCCCTCTTCCCCCGCTGGGGGGCTGGGATCTGTACAGCTCCTCATAGAAGGCCTTGAATGCCTCGTTTATTTTTGTCGCACTCCGCACTGTGGCTCCCCTTCCATCCTTGACTCCCCTATTTCCCTTGCTGCCATCCTCTTACGGAGCTGGTGTGCCAGCATCCGACTCACCTTCTCCCCATACTCGTAGGTCGCCCCCTGCGCCTCTGCCTTCCCTGTGGTCAACAGATCAAACTCCGTCTGGAGACGTCGCCTTTCCCCAAGTAATCCCTCCTCAGGGGCCTCTGCGGATCTCCTGTCCACTCTTAAAATCTCCCCCATTAACCTCTCCCTTTCCATGCCCTCTATCTTCTCCCTATGAGCCCTAATGGAGATAGCTCTCCCCTGATCACCGCCTTCAGCGCGGTTAACTAAAGTTGAAGGCAGTACCAAACTTAAAGTAAAAAACATAAATGCACAAAGAAGGGTGGTAGATCAGAAGATTGGACAGAATATAAAGAGCAGGATAGAATTACAAGATTAATAATGAGGGGAAAATATAGAGTATATGCAAAAGCTAGCTAGAAATAGTGCTTAGCACTGCTGCCTCACAGCACCAGGGAACCAGTTTCAATTTTGACCTCCGATGACTGTGGAGTTGTTCGAGTTTGTACGTTCTCCCCGTAACTGCGTGGGTTTCCTCCGGGTGCTGCAGTTTCCTCCACAGTCCAAAGATGTGACGGTTGGGTGGATTGGCGACGATAAATTTGCCCCTGTGGGTGGGGTTGCCGGAAAAGGGTGAAAAATTGGGCCTAGGTAAGGTTACCTTTCCAAGACTCTGTGCAGACTTGATGGGCTGAATGGCCTCCTGCACTGTAGGGATTCTATGAAAACAGACAAATTAAAGGAATGGTCATACAGAAAATGAGAATTAATTGAAAATGGTGATTGCCCGATTCCACCCAGGGACGAAGTGGTTTTTAGTGGCAACACGTGGTGCAGTGGTTAGCACTGCTGCCTCACTGCGCCGAGGACCTGGGTTCGATCCCGGTCCCAGGTCACTGTCCGTGTGGGGTTTGCACATTCTCCCCTTGTTTGTATGGGTCTCGCTCCAAAGAGGTGCAGGCTAGGTGGATTGGCCACGCTAAAATGCCCCTCAATTGGGGTGGAGAAAATGGTGATTGCAGATGATTGAACAGGTATTTTGCATCAGTCTTCATTATTGAGGATGCAAATAACACCCCATAAATAGCTGTGTATCAGGAATTGAGAGGAAGGAACTGAGGAAAATTATAATCACCAGGGAACTGGTACTTAACAAAATGTGGAGCTGTGGGATGACAAATGTCCTGGGCCCTGATCATCTAGGGTCTTGAAGGAGACAGTGGCTAGTGTGATAGTTGATGCGTTGGTTATCATTTTCCAAAAATTACCTGGATTTCGGGAAGATTCCATTAGATTAAATAATAGCAGATGTAACTCTTTATTCAAAAATCATAGAACTACACTATTGGTAAAAGCTGTGGAAATTTCTGAGCATGTTCATGTGGGCTTAAAATGACTAAATTCCTAAATCTCTAAATCTAACCTACAAGAACATTAGTGTTCTGATAACATTCGTCTTTCCAGTGCTTGTACTCAAGTTATAAAATGGACTAGAAACCAACAACAAGTGCAAAATAAATAATTTCAAAAGATTGGTTTTACAAAACACGTTAGCTCCCACCAATTGCTTTTAACTGAACATGACCGTGACTTGGCAGATCCTTTCACAATGTGAGCTGATAACATTCAGTGGCAGATAAGCAGTCAGCAGCCTTTGGATGCTACTGTTTACTACAGCCACTGAAGAAAGATGCAGCCCTACATTCAGCAAAGAAAGGCTTGGAATATTGCAACTTTGGATTTCTTGTGATTGTGTTGGATTAACACAGTGCTCTTCTCTATAATGATAGATGTAAGTGAGGAACTGAATACCCTTGATTGTGGTTGTATACTTATGTTTTGATTGATCGAATATGTGCATAGCTTTTTCTGTGAACTGCATAGGGTACTGTAAAGTAAGACAAATAAATCTAGTTGATCGTACTGACTGAGGGGAAAATGTCAAAAGTTTTCACCTGATACATTCAGTGCTTTACTCATTCAATTGTTTTGTAGATAGGGGAACTAAATAAATAGATGACAATCATGTGATTGTTGAATAGATAATTTCTAACTTGTATGCATATATCAAAGTCCTTGCGTACATCTGGAACACTATGCCAATTTATGTTCTGAGGTCTCTATGTAGAAAGATTTTTCTTTGGATTATAAAGCATAATTTCAATTAACTATAGTTAAGAAATAGGTTCAAAAACTTTCAGACACAGCACCTCCAATTTCTATATTTGTTGTGCAAACTGCTCTCCGAATCCTGCTTCATGTGTTCTTCAGTGTTTTGTGAAGGGGTGTAGGTCAATTTCTTAAGATGTTTATCGGCAGTATCCTCTGGGTGTGTAGTTCTTGTCTCATTCTGTTTCCTTTATCTGTCTCATTCTACAGTTTGATCCATATGATAATGCCAGCAATAACACTCTTTGAAGCTACTGTTCAATTGAGATTACAGTCTCCGACTTCCGTCCTCGCACGTATTCTGGTTCTAATGAAATCATTCAGCCGTATTAAGCCTTGTCTACCATTCAGTGTTAGATCATGAAGGCCTGTACATCAACTCAAATTTATATGCCTTTGTTCCGTATTCCTTGATACACTTGCCTAACAACATTCTATCTGTCTTAAATTTGAATTGACCCAGCATTTATAACACTGCATCCATTTTGTCATTTATCATTTTAATCAACTTGAATAGTTCATCCCTCAGTCTTCTAAACTAGAGGCATTCTTGATTTTAAACATGTAGTCTTTGCGCATTGTGGAGACCACAAATAATCATCTTCCATAATGGCAACCCAAATCACCTTTTGCTTTTCTTCCACTTTGAAGCTGACCACTATTCCCTTATGCCTTTTCATTTTCTTCTCCAACACTGGAAACCGAAAGAGCCGTTACACTTCTGGGACCCTAACGCTTTGAAAACCATGTCCTCGTGCAAAATCTTTTTCCTGCCTCCTAAATACCCCTTTTCCCTTTCTCCCATGCTTGTGCATATATTAGTTTCCCTTGCAGCAATTGTTTTTCCATTTTAATGTACAGTGCCTATCTCTGACCCTTGGAAGATTAAAAGATCGTCCTGTAGATGGCATGTTACATTATCATGGCAGTACAGTGCTTACTGCCCATCCCAACAGTCACCATTTCTCAATTGATTTTTACAATCCTGACTAATACCGACTGAAGCAAGTAAAGTCTGAAGAATTTAATGATCCTTGTGATCTAGTGTTAATTGGAGAAGCAGTTGGATTAGCAATCAAAAAAAATGTAAATGTTCGAGAAGCAAAGCCTTAAAGAACTGAAGAACTGCCTCATGGTGCTTGTCGCAAGATAGTAAATCAATTTGGGTCAGAATATATGGGCAGGTGGTAGTAACCTTTTTAAAAATAAATTAAAAGTGCCCAATTCTTTTTTTCCCAATTAAGGAAAAATCCACCTAGCCTGCACATCTTTGGGTTGTGGGGATGAGACCCTTGCAGACACGGGGAGAACGTGCAAACTCCACACAGGCAGTGACCCGGGCTGGGATCGAACCTGGGTCCTCAACGCCGTGAGGCAGCAGTGCTAACCACTGCACCACCGTGTCGCCAATAGGTGGTAGGTGGTGCAATGTATTAAAATAGCTTGCATTTTTATAAGCATGATATAATGTCTTAAAACATCTCTCAGCAAATTACTGGATACCATAATGCACCGCAGATCCCAGAAGCAGCAATGAGCGAGTAGGTTTTTGATTTGTATGTGTCTCCAGTTTTATTTTTCGATGTATCCAGCTGCACATTGGGGTATTATAATTTGAGGTGGTGCCTCTATAACCAACAGTTTAGCTGTGATGCGATTATAATTTGTTTTATCTCTTGCAGTTTTGAACTTGGTGATAGCGGCCTCTTTGGGATCCGAAGCTTAACATCACGCTGCTTCTGCTGTTGAAACTTGGAACTGTTCTGGGAGTCTCTGCACTTTAGGCCATGACGAGTCGGGGAGGCGGGGCTCGATCCAATGGACCAGCCGCTGGAAACAAAATCTGTCAATTTAAGTTGGTTCTTCTGGGTGAGTCGGCAGTCGGGAAATCCAGCCTCGTATTGCGCTTTGTGAAAGGGCAGTTTCATGAATTTCAGGAGAGCACAATTGGAGGTAAGTGATCGGTGCCTAATATTTTGAATATTTTAGTGATGTAACTTTGCAGTTGTAATAGTAAACCACCTGGACTGCAGCAGAGACAGCGGCTGCCTAACTTGGAGAGACTGGCAGCTGCATTTCTGGTTCGAGTCGGACACAACCCTGCTTTATGTTGTTGGTTTCTGCCTTGCTGCATCTTCAACTCTCCTTTAAAAAATGACAGTTCTGTGCATTCCTGAATGTGTGCATGAGCAGAACTGCCTACTCCAGTTGCAGATTTAAGATATATGTTGAACAAAATAGTCCGGATATGTTGTCAATATTCAAATTGAGTTTGGTTGATTGTCCAGGTCCTGTGGAGTCGCATTTGATGCCACTCTGGATTTCTGCTTTTTGCAGTGTCAGGTCAAAGTGTTGTGAAACTGTTGACTTTACACTCTGCTTTGACCATCCGACCTGAATCTGAAATTGTACTGTCATCTTAACATTAATATGAAGCTGAAACTGCTTTGTATTTATAACTTTCAGTGTAAATGCACCTTAAATGATGTGTTTACCCCTCAAAAATATTTGGAAATAACTTTATGGGAAACTGTCCAATGAGAATGAGCTTGTATTAGTAAATTATTGTTGTCTTCAATTGTGTAAGATGAAAAGTCCTAATTAGTGCTTTTTAAAAAAATTTAAAGTACCCCATCCTCTTTTCCAATTGAGGGGCAATTTAGTGTGGCCAATCCATATTTTTTACTGTTTTAATAAAAAGATATGGCCAATCCACCTACCCAGCACATCTTTGAGTTGTGGGGGTGAGACTCACGCAAACACGGGGAGAATGTGCAAACTCCACACGTATAGTGACCCAGGGCTGGGAGTCCTCAGTGCTGTGAGGCAGCTGTGCTAACCACTGTGCACCCCATAATTAGTTCTAAGGTGTGTTTGATTTTCACAGATCAAGATCAAGAAGGTTTCACATTGCATGGATTTTGATATTGTATTATGAGCTTCTAATGAGGTCAACACTAAACAGCTGTATTCTCAGGTTTCATTTTATCTGAGCCAAATACTCGGCCTTGGGATCTTGTGAAAAAGGATAACAATCCTTGAATGGCTGGACCATCTTAGTTTTACAAACGTTGTTGGGATGCACATTATAGCATTGCTCTTTCCTGGGTATTTAGATGCTTACAGAACATCAATTTTATCAGCTTGGCTCATTTTAGTGGTGCACATTCTACTGGGTAGCCTCCCCATTCCGACTTCCCAGCTGCTTCTAGTGTAGCACTTGTGCAGTGATGTATTTATTGTTAGAGATATTGTTCTTCAAATGAACCATTAAAGAGAGGCTCCGTCTGCCTGTTAAACTAGCGTTAAAGATCTGTTAGCACCAATTGAAGGAGACGAAAGATACAGGTGTTCTGACCAGTATTCCACCCTCAATCCAAATAATTTGAGCAGATTAACTGTTAATTGATCTAACTGGTTAGTTAGCCCGCATATAGTTTACTGGTAAGTAAACTGGATAACATATATCTTCTGAAATAACAAAGGGTCTTGATTTTCTATTGAGCGCAGTTTTAAGCTACTTTTTCTGATTGTGACACTTTGCAGTGCAGATGAATGTGTGATGTTAGACCTGGTCTAGCACGATACTGTTTTGTACTTAACTGCTTTGGGCCCATCTTTGTTAATTGGATCATAGCCACTGTCAATACAATTGGAAACGAGTTTTAGAAATTACCATATATTTAAGGAATGAGAATTTTCTATGGCACTGCTCAAGTTGAACGGGCTGTGTTCTTGATTATGGCCCATAAAGATGTGCCATATGTTTGGTTCATATCAGAACTGCTTGATCTTGCTTTTCCCTTTTATGATCACAAGTATAATTTCAGTAAGTAAGCGCAAGATTGACAGCAGTTGATTTAGCACATTGTAAATACCACTTTAGTTTGCCAGGACTATAAGTCTTCAATATTCCCTGAGCAAGGAATGACTACCATCACTTTTCCTTGGACGATACTGCCTTTTTCAAACTTTGATCTAGAATGTAACAGTAAGTTTTTTATTTGTGCAAACTGCAAATGTTCATTTGAAACCCTATGTTTAGAACAGAACGGGCAGCACGGTAGCATTGTGGATAGCACAATTGCTTCACAGCTCCAGGGTCCCAGGTTCGATTCCGGCTTGGGTCACTGTCTGTGCGGAGTCTGCACATCCTCCCCGTCTGTGCATGGGTTTCCTCTGGGTGCTCCGGTTTCCTCCCACAGTCCAAAGATGTGCAGGTTTGGTGGATTGGCCATGATAAATTGCCCTTAGTGTCCAAAATTGGCCTTAGTGTTGGGTTTGGTTACTGGGTTATGGGGATAGGGTGGAGGTGTTGACCTTGGGTAGGATGCTCTTTCCAAGAGCCAGTGCAGACTCGATGGGCCGAATGGCCTCCTTCTGCACTGTAAATTCTATGATCTAGAACCAGAAAGACAAATGTCCTAAAGAATGTAATTAGAGGGTGCTCACCTGAGTAATGGTTAGATTTCTGGGGATGTAATTTCTCTTCTGTTAACACTTTATATTGGTGATGTGCTTAACTTTACATGGAGCAGAACTGCGTTGAAAAATGCACATCCCGTTAAAGGAATTTGTAACACCTGATTGAAGTTTATGCATGAATTGTAGCAAACCGACTAAAGGTAACGAGTAGCTTAAGAAAACAGATTTGATGCAACAATGTATAATGCCTTTAATAAAATATCCAACGCACCTCACAACATTTTAAAAAGAAAAATGACACCAAGCCATATTAGGCAATATTATGTCAGATGACCAAATGCTCGATCCGAAGTACACCTAGAATATCTTGAGGAAATTGAGAGGCTCCGAGATGTAGGGAGGGTACCTCGGAGCTTGGGGACCAGACAACTGAAAGTGCAACCACTAGTGGTTAAGGAATTAAAACTGGGGATGCCCAGAGGCCAGAATTGGGGGACAGCAGATATGAGTGTTGGGTGGGGAGGAGAATACAGATAGTAATGGGCAAGGCAGTGGAGGGATTTGGAAACGAGGATGAGCATTTCAAAATCAAGATGTTGCTTAACTGGCACCACTGTTAAGACAGCAAGCACGGGTGATAAGTGAAGGGTATGAATTAAGACACTGCAGCAGAATTTTTGATTACCTCTAGTCTGCAGAGAGTAGAATTTGGGAAACCAACCGGAAGTGCTTCGGAATAGTCAAGTTGAGATGCAATGAGGCATGCATGAGGGGGTTTTCACAGCAGACGAATTGAACGATTCAGGAGGTGGAAATAGTTGGTCTCGGAGATGGAATAAAAGAGGTTGAAAGCTCATCTTGGGGGTCAACTGTGACACTTAAGTTACAAGCAACCTAGCGTAATCTCAAACTTGCCAGAGAGGAGAATAGTCAGTAGCTAGACAAACTAATTTGGAGCTGGGACACAAAATGGTGACATCATTCTTCCTGATATTTAATTGGGGCCAAATTTCTGCTCATCCAGTGCTGGATGTTGGATTCATAGTCTGACAATGTGGCAACAGTGCAAGAGTTGAGAGGTGGTGGTGGGGTGCGCCTGGCTGCCATTAGAGTATATGGGAGAGCACAGAGAAAATTGCTGTGTTTGTGGATGATGCTGAGGGGCAACATGTAAATGAGACATAGGAGGGGGTCCTTGGGGAACATTAATGATATAGGAGCAGGAAGTGAAGCCATTGTAAGTGATAACCTGGCTGCAATTAATCAGATGAGTGAGAGCGGTCTCATTCAGCTAGACAACAGTGGAGAGGTGTTGGAGGAAAACGATATGTTCAACTGTGTCAAAGGCTGGAGGCAGGGCCACGGACAAGGGGTGAATGTTTACCTCTGAGTTTGATGAGCTGTTTGGAGACTGGTATACTGGCACAGTGGGAGAAATTGTCAAATTAAGACTGAAGGGCATTTAGCAAAAGGATAAATTTGCATTTGTATATTGTCTGTCTTATCCTCTGAGTGCGCCAAGCACTTTACAGCCAATTAAGTAGTTTTTGAAGTGTGCACAATGTAGGTACATTTGCCACCCACTTTGTGCCAGAACAGCAGAGAAAAATGAACAAATCTGTTTTTGTGACATTAATTGAGGGATAAATGTTTGCCAGGTCCGCAACTGTTTATCCAGTGCCTTGCGATCTTCTGCACCACGAGAGGGCAGTTCAGTATCTTCAAAATAGTGTCTGTGTAGGTTTCCTCCAGGTGCTCTGGTTTCCACCCACAGTCCAAAGATGTGCAGGTTAGGAGTACTTGTCATACTAAATTGCCCCTTAGTTTCCTGGGATGTACAGTTAAGTGGGGTTACGAGGATTGGACGTGGGAATGGGCCTAGGTAGGGTGCTCTTTCTGATGGTCGGTATAAATTCGATGGGCCGAATGGCCTCCTGCACTGTAGAAATTCTATAGTTCCAAAATGAAGCACTTGCAATTGCTGGACCCAAGTAAAGCACCAAAGTGACGGCCTAGATTACATTCTGAAATCTCGAATGAGGATTGGCACCATAGCCTTCTGACTCAGTTGAGCATGGCTGCATAGAGCTGACCGTTTCACATAAGCTCAACAAAATGTACAATAATTGCCTTGTTTACTTCTGACAAAATTGCCAACTATGCAACTTGGGACATTTCCTGTAAGGCTGCCAGGATTCTGTTGATTTTCTGTTTTTGTCAATCCTTTGCCAACATTGAATTAAACGTAGTTCACCAACTTTGCTCCTTCATTGTTCCAGTGTATGCCATGCAGATCTTAAATATAAATATAGCCTGATCAGCTGATATACAGTTGTATATTGAATAGCTTTTTTTTTCTTTCTATAAAGCTGCACTATTGCTTCAGTTCACCGGAGTAACTGAATTTGCAGCTGCTCTTCAGGTCACTGAATATTATAGTTCAGACAAATGTGCGCAGTTAACTTCTTCGAACCAGGCCTGCTTACAAATAATAAATAAGTATTCTTGCTTAACGCAAGAAAACAGATTTAAAATAAATTAAACTTTACTGGAATACAGTAGAAATAATCAGGGTTCCTTTAGACAGTCTTTTTTGAAACCAATTCAATTATGCTGTATTTCAGTATAATGAATTTTTGGAGTCAAATTGAAAACCAGTGAGGATTTTTGATGTATGCAGGTGATCTAGCTTGGGTTAGTTAGATTAGTACAATAACGTTAAACTTAAAAAGCAAAGGAATTAAATCAATTGTTGGAAATTCATTGGGCAAATGATCTTCAAGTTACTTGGATGTAGAACTACAACAATATTACACCTCTTAGCTTACAGTAAGTTATTAAATCATTTTCAAAATATCAACGTGCTTGCATTTGTCACAGACACTAATTTTTTAGTCTTTGGTGTGGGAAATGTGTCAGCAGTTGTACATGGTAGTGTCTCACGATATTGTTTATCAGCGTGGAGTGGAAACTCAGTTATTTTTAAGTCTTTTCTTTGGAAGGGGAAAGAATTGGGTATGCACCCACAGCCTAGAATATGGTATGCAGTTTTTTTCAGTAATTACCAAGATTTATTTTTACAGAAAAAGTGAAAACTGATTCTAAAACATCAGGTTTTTAAAATTAAATTTAGTTCACCTGAATTTGACTTGATCTGTTGCCAAAGAATGTGGATCTCCATTTAAAAGGATAGAATTGCAGGCTTCTGTTCATGGGAATTGACCATATAATTTTTGTTTCATTGCCATCACTTAAGCAGCTAGTTGAGTTGAGAACACTGGCTCTTGAATTGTACTTCCAAATATAATTGTACTTCCAAATCCTTGGGTGGGGTGCTCTTTCCAGGGGCCGGTGCAGACTCGATGGGCCGAATGGTGGCCTTCTGCACTGTAAATTCTATGAAATAAGATCACAACTACATGTAGTCCAGGAGCCCACGTGACCTGCCCTTGGGTGTTGGTGGGAGGCTGTGGGGCAGGTGGTGGTGGACAAATAGTATGCCACTACTGGCTTAGTTGACGTTTAAAGCAATTAATGTTGGCTTAAAGAGCCAATCAACTAAATTATATTTTTGCTCTTCTGCACCAGGTTATGAACTTTGTTTTCTTCAGTTAAGACCAGATAATGGTGGTGGTAATTTTAATTTGCCTTTTCTCATTTCCTGACATGAGTACCTGTATCAAATTTTGCTTTCAGCTGCCTTTCTAACGCAGACTGTCTGTTTGGATGATACAACAGTTAAATTTGAGATTTGGGATACTGCTGGCCAAGAGAGATATCACAGCTTGGCACCAATGTACTACAGGGGAGCACAGGCTGCCATTGTGGTCTACGACATAACTAACACAGTAAGTAATCTCTATTGCTTGCTTTTTTGTTCTGCAACTACCACCCCCACCTCCAAAACACCTATTTCCTTCTAAGTAATGTGTATTGTGCATACAGAACATTCGAGGAGGAAATTGTGAACTTCCTGATTGTCATTGATGTATGTATCATCAGCAACAGCAATGGGGTTTCTGTTCATTTTAACATGACTGAAGGCTCCTTGTGTCTGTCAAAGAAATGGAAGGCTTTAACATCCAGAAAATAGCAAACAGTAAATGGCCTACTGGTTCATCCTTGTGATGCCTTGCATATCACCTATGAATGAGGAGCCGGGATAGGCCACTTGGTCCCTCGCGCCTGCTCCGTCATTCAATAAAGTCATGGCTGATCTGACTGTAACCTCAACCCCACACTCCTGCCTACCCCGGTAACCCCTTTAGAATCTTTGCCTTGATATTCAAACACTCCACTTCCACTGCCTTTTGAGGAAGTGCTCCAGAGACCCACCACCCTCTGAGAAATAAATTCTCGTTTCTCTTAAATGAGCAATCCCTTATTTTTAAACATTGACCCCCTCGTTCAAGATTCTCCCATAAGAAGAAATATCCTCTCCGCATCGGCCCTGTTAAGACCCCTCAGTATATTTAAAATAAAATTTAGAGTGCCCAATTATTTCTTTTCCAATTAAGGGGCAATTTAGTGTGGCCAATCCACCTAACCAGCACATCTTTGGGTTGTGGGGGTGAAACCCATGCAGACACTAGGAGAATGTGCAAACTCCACACGGACAGTGACCCAGGACCGGGATTCGAACCTGGGTTCTCAGCGCCGCAGTCCCAGTGCTAACCACTGTGCGACGTGCCGCCCCACCCCTCAGTATTTTAATGGTTTTGATCGAGTCAAACTCCACACAGTCACCCAAGGCTGGAATTGAACCCTGGTGCTGTGAGGCTGCAGTGCTAACCACTGTGCCACCCCTTCTCCGAACTGCTTCCAATGCATTTAATCTTTCCTTAAATGAGACAATCCTGTGCGGGGTACTCCAGATGTGGTCTTACCAATGCCCTGTACAATTGAAGCATAACCTCCCTATATTTGTAATCCGTTCCCATCACAATAAATGATAACATTCTATTGGCTTTCCTAATTACTGCTGTACCTATATACTGGCCTTTTTGTGACTCACAAACATTATGTATGTGCTCTACCCACCTTGAATCATGTAGGGGTTTTTTGTGCAATACTCGTGTGCCTTGGCACTAAACCTTAGACAAACCAAATTCTATGTTTAGTTTTGTGTCCATTTGCACAATAAACTTAAATGGTAATTTATTTGTCTTGAGTTTGGGGAGAGTGTAAAAATGTTTTGAACACCAAATTCTCAACTCATTAACCAGGGGAAATTTCAAGTGCAAATTGGTATACCATTAATCCTATTAAATACTTCCTGCAAATCAAGTTTTATTACTTTGGTTGTTTGGTTTAAGTCTTGCCAATAAAACCTGTTAGCTTCTGGGTTCCACTGAGCTAACAAGTTTGGAACTGAGGCATGATTCAACTAATTGGGAACAAGTTCCATTGCGAGTGTATTTAGCCGCATGTTTCCCAGCACTCGCAGTGGGAGCAGGATCCTGCCACACAGCACCGCAGCGAGCTGACTTTCAGGCGCAGCATGGCAATTGGATCGCGTCCCTAGTTTGTAAATGAATAGCAGATGATGGGCTTTCCCTTCTGGCATTTAACCTCTATTCGGAGCCTTTGCCAAACTTTCAAGCGTTCTCTTATCATTATTTCCTCCATATCTCAATCTCAAATTGACACAAGGAATCCAGACTGGGAGTTTTTTAAGTCTTCTGGACTTGAACATTAGCTTCAGCGGGGACGGGGGGGAGAATTGTAGGGCCACGGGAAAAGTAGGTAGGACCAATTTGCTAGTTCTCTCGAGAGCTGACACGGGTTGAATAATCTTTTTATTGTCACAAGTAGACTTACATTAACACTGCAATGAAGTTACTGTGAAAAGACCCTAGTCGCCACATTCCGGCGCCTGTTCGGGTACACAGAGGGAGAATTCAGAATGTCCAAATTACCTAACAGCACGTATGGGAATTGAACTCGCGCTGCTGGCCTTTTTCTGCATCACAAAACCAGCTGTCTAGCCCACTGAGCTAAACCAGAGGTCTACTGTGCTGTGACATTCTATGATAAAGCACTTGGCCTTCTATAAGTGAATGTCTGTGCTGTCAGACTCGTCCCTGACATTTTGATTGGGTTGTAATGACCCCCACCCCCATATCCCCTTGTTTTGCAAGAACAATTTTAGAGTCTTGGAACATTTTACTTTCAATGTATGATTTCCTTATTTGCCAACATTTTTGGTACCTGAGCTTGTCAATGTTCCAGTGCTGCCACAGGGCAATTGAATAAGTTGCTCGTTTGGTCAGACACAATCTATCTTTGAAGCTGGTTTAATAATGCAGTGAAAAGCTCGGAAAAATATTTTCCAATTAGTTGCGACTTTATTTCTTCCTGAATAATAAACCGTTAAATCAGATTTGCTTTTGCACTTTGAGCAATTGGATAGCAGATAAGTTGAATCTGCTGTGTAAATGAAGAGATTGTTAGCCTGTGTAGTTCATGAGATTTTAAGGCTCTTTAACATTCCCTGCTCAAATTAACCAGTGTGACTTTGCTAATACTGTGCCATCAGGTGTATGCTGGACACTTGGGTGAAATCTGTTGTGGATCTGCAGCTCAGCTCCAATAATAAATTTTATGCTTACATTTATACTTAAAGGATACCTTTGCACGAGCCAAGAACTGGGTAAAAGAACTGCAGCGACAAGCCAGCCCAAATATAGTGATTGCATTAGCTGGTAATAAGGCTGACCTTGCAAATAAGAGAGCTGTAGAATTCCAGGTATGTTATTTGTACAAAATTGCTAAGCATTCAATTACTTTCCTTTGCCCATTGTATATAAAACATAGCTCTTATAGTCCTATTTTGTATTTAAATATGTTGGTTGTGTCAGCCATTTGGATGCTGCAGTTTAGTGTTCTGATTGCTTTGTTTTGCAGGAAGCACAAGCATATGCAGAAGACAACAGCTTGCTTTTCATGGAGACATCAGCAAAGACTGCAATGAATGTGAATGAAATATTTATGGCCATAGGTATGTGAATACTCTTGATGTACACAGCCAGATTCTTTATCTTAAATAATGTTTTCTGATTCCTGTCCTTTTTTCGTTTTGCCAATTGTATGTATGCTGTCCTCTCTGCAACTGCTTTTTTCCGGAAGTTGGGTTGGTTCAGCCCTTTTGTACTTCTGTTGATTCTTGGCGCAAAGTTGAACGTTACTTTATCACGTGTAAGTGTAACTACTTTTATATGCATTTAATGCTCATTTATTCATCCTCGAAATACATTGAGATAACAATCGCTGCAGGTCGATCACTGGGCGGTAGCTCTGCGAGAATTTTCAGCCAGCTGATTTTCATGGCCCTCTAGTTCAGGATTTAGCAAAGTATGGGTCGCAGGCGGGAGGGATGGTCACAGAGCAATCAGTCGCGGCGTTCCCATGGTGGTCCCGATCGTGGAAAAAAGGGCCCAACGGTTGCTACTGGCTTCTGTGTGCAGTCTTCCAACCATAAATGGCAGCAGTGAGCAGAACAGCATGCCTTGGACATACACCTGGCGTCAAGCGCCCTGTATGTGCTTTTGGCACAAAATCAGAGAAGAGCATCTTCCATTTTTGAGCTGCTAGCAAGCAAGGCAGGAGAACTGTGAAAATGGATTGTTTTCTTACAAGGAAGATATGACCAGAGACGCACAGGCAGTGTATCTGGCCAGAGACGCGCACAGGCAACGTACCCAGTGGCCTGGATCTCTCATCTGAACCTGCTGGAGAGACCTGCTCAGGAGAATCCACCGCAGGATAGAACAGTGCTAATGTTGGCTCTGTGCAGAGCTCCAGGACCTCTGGTGAACAGCTTACAAGGAGGAAACTTAACACTGGAACAAAGCAGTATTTTGATGATTTCTTGAGGTATAGTTTTGTCAATTATGCCAATGCAAATAAGGATACAAAGCCCATGCTTGTTATATACGGGGAAGGACTGGCGAATGAGCGAAGTTTCAGATTTTGAAAGAGAAATAGAGGATTAAAATTCCTTTTGAGGTTGACACCCCAGAATCAGTTATTAACTTAAAACTGACTCCAAATGAAAAGACTCAGCTGCTGCACCTAATCTGTGACAGCATATTAAAAAGTCCATGAGGCTGTCTTCAGTATGGAGTAGCATCTCCCAGAAGTATCCAGTGCTGACTAAAACAGGCATTTTGTTATTGCCCTTCGTGATGACCTACATGTGAGATTGGATTTTCCGTTCTCACAAAGATGAAGACGGCACGAAGGAACTGGCTGAAGTGCACCTGATGTGCGCAATGCCCTCTCCTCCTGTCAACCTGATTGGAGTGAGAACATGAGGACCGAGCAAGCTCCCCTTTCGCCGTAAAGGTAAGTGAATGTGGCGTGTCCCAAAGGTCTGCCGGCATGGGTCCCGAAGGTTGGCCGGTTGGCAAAGGTGGGTCCTAAGAAAAAAAATTTGAAGACAGAGCTCTATTTTATTAACAGGATTTTGCTGTTGCTGTCCCTTGAGATCGCCTTTTTTTTTTTCAAATAAGCTAATAGCAAGCATTCCATTTTTTGTGGTAGCATTTTTTTCATTAAAAGCTCCTCCAGGAACGCCCGGATTACAATCCGATAACCAGTGAAGTCAAATGTTTTTTTCACACGCTTTAGGTATGCCTGATATAGTTTGCTTGTGTTAAAGGAAAATAAAATCATGGAAGCCTGAAGGGAAGTCTAACTTTGAATGCATGAAGTTTATATCCTGCCTCAACCTGGAGATGTCCATTTTTGATTCTCATTGTGGCACATTTTGCACTATTTTGGAAACTACAACGGCCATCTTATTCCATCAGTAATTTGAATTTTATAACCAGCTGCTTGTAGTTTGTGAATTAATTCTGGGTATTCTTTCCAAATGTGTTAGCCTTGGCTGAGTTGATAGTCCTCTCCTCCCGAGACCTCCTGAGACAAAAGGTTGTGGGTTCAAGCCTCACTCCAGTTACTTGACAAAAGTAACCTCTGTACCAAACAGAAATTAAGAATTTACATTGAGAAGGCCACTGAATTGCTCTCTTTCATTAAAAATACGAGACTGCAAGGGCAGCCAGAGCCTGGCGAAGAAGCTGCGCTGGTACCTCTTTGGATGGGTGGGGGGGGGGGGGGGGGAGGTGAAAATCTGAAGGGTTTTTCCCAATCTCAGAGCAGGAACAGAAAAGGCTGAAAGCAATACGCCTACTTGCAGTTTTTAAAAAAAATTCCTGAGGCCTCCACAATTAATTTCCGCCTCAATTTCCATATTAGCATTTCATGTTCTCAGTAAATGGCAGTTAACTAGTGTCATGTGAGAGTACTTTTTAAGAAATGGGTGTTTATAAATGGGTGCGTATATAAATATCTGTAGTGAGAGTACCTTTAAGAAATGGGTGTTTATTACTGCAGCGATGTCAGAGTGGGTGGAGCTGGGCTGTCTGTCAGCTTTTTAGTTTCGTTTTAGGCTGTTTGCTGCAGGGTGTGTTTTAGTTTTGTTTTCAGAGCTGGATACCTGCAGTCACAGCCAGAAGGTGTATTAGAATCTCTCTAATCTAAAGGCTGTAAATCGATCCGGGTGATTTAAAACTGATAACAATAGTGACTTTAACCTGATGTGCTTCTGGTAAAAGGTGTTTTAAGTCCTATGGATGTTAAAAGGAAAGCCTAAAGGATTACTTAGTGTTGTATTCTTTGGGGGTTGTATTTGAATTAATGGTTGCTGAGATATTCACTATGTTTTAAAAAGGTTAACTTGAGTTCATGGAATAAACATTGTTTTGCTTTAAAAAATACTTTTCCATTTCTGCTGTACCACACCTGTAGAGTGGGCCGTGTGCTCCCCAAACCACAATCTAGTAAAAGTTATGGGTCAGGTGAACTCCATGATACACTTTGGGGTTCTCGCAACCCTGGCCCATAACACTAGTAAGATCATCTGAAGTTTCTCACTAGATTGTGCACAAATGAATTTTTATGCTGTGAATAAGTGGGGAAAGATTTACAGTAATGGATTTTTTCCCCCCCTTTTAAAACCCCTTTACAGCCAAAAAGCTGCCGAAGAACGAACCTCAGAATGCGGGTGGAACCTCAGGCCGAACCAGGGGCGTGGACCTCCAGGAGACCAGTCCACAGAGTCGGAGCCAGTGCTGCAGTAATTAAATTAGTAACTGGCAGATGTCTTCACAAAGCTCCAACCGGAACCCCATTTCCCAATCGCACTTACAGCAAGAACAGTGACAGTTCGATGCATTAATTCCTCGCCCCGCTCCAATCAGGTGGGAGGAAATCCGCCAACACTTTTCCATATACAATAAATTTAAGTCTTAAATCACTTTTTTTTTTTTAATATGAACCCGTTGCTCTTCCCTTCTAATTCCGGTGGCGGATGCATGCACCAGTTATTTTGACCCAACTTTTTCTGGGCGATTCCTTCATTTTCAGACTCTACAATCTTGTATAATATTCTGGAGAGAAAAGATTTTTAAAAAAATATATAGATTAGGTGTCTTTTTGTGAAAAATCTTCCTAAAGAGCTACTTACCTAGTACACAACCCATCTAATAAACGTAACAAATATTAATTTAACATGGGAATCAGCGGTTAAATGTTCGTTCTGACCAAATCTCAATTATGAATTTTGAAAAGGATTTCTGTATTTGTAATGTAAGTTTTCTTTTACCATATATTCAAATCAGTAGACCATTATGTCCATACAGCACCTTCGAATATACCTATTATGTTCTTCCTTTGTGTTCAGAAAGCATGGAGTGTTCTTTTTGGTTTCCAGTGTAATGCACTATTCTATTCAGATGTTTGCAATAACTTGTAAATTTTGATGTCCTTGGAGGTGATGTGATGTCACTAATGTCAGTAATTACAATCTTGCACACTGCTCTGATTTGTGGAGCTTGTTCAGTCACGCTGTGACTGTTGGCAGTGAAAGACCGAGCTTGCGTGTGTGAGAAACACCAGTCTGTAATACAAAAATCTGTAATTTGACAAATAAAAATAAGAGGGAGGTATCAATTAATTCCAGTTTGTATTTGTTCCATAATAATAAGAGTGTATAGAACTTTTTAATTACCAACTCCCTTGGTGTCACAGACTTGTAGCAATACAAGTGGCAATTAACCAACAGTATCTTTTATGTATTGAAGTATTAATTTGACAACTTTTCAAATGCACATGGTGGAACTAATTCTTATAAAAGTTTGGTATAAAGTATGCTTCAAGTGCAGTACTGTTAATAGCATCTTCAGACTTGCTGCCAGCTAGCTTGAGATAAAATGCCTAATGTGACAAGATTTAGAATGTAAAAGGGTGAGAGAATGGCTTTTTAAACTGGAAGTGATAATGAAACTTCATTTTGTCCTCCAGCAGTGAGTGATTTCATTTTCACTAACTTCAGTAAGTAGTCCTAGTTCTGAGATGACTTGTGCTAAGTACAATGCAGGACTCATCCAGCAACTAGTGCCTTGCAATATAATTGCACCATAATCTCAATCTGTATTTTTCGTACAAGTGTATCCTACTGATATCAAATGTGGATCTGTGTACACTACTGTGGAAACAGCCTTTAACATTCTGGATCTGAGGCACATTTTGATAACTGAGCGCTAGTGGTTTAACATCCCACAAATTAGTGCTGATTACTTCTAATAAACTCGTCAACTTCAAAAAATGGTTGTATCTATCTTTTTTGGTAATGCGAACTTGCAACAAACAAAACCACCACAGTTCAAAGTGAGGTGGTTTCCTGAATACAACCTAGGTCTTGATGATTAAATATAGAAAGGACACTGACCTGTGAGCTCTGAATTGTCTGTGCACAAAACTTGGAAGCACGAGAAAGCATGTCATGGTTATTTTGTCACTTTCAGCATTTGGAGAAGTTTGTAAGAAATCTGCCACTTAATGGATTTGCGTCAGAGTTCAGCCAAACATTTGCGTGACATGAGCCTGACTGAGAACACCAGATTTCACAGACAACACTTAATATTGAATCATCATAAGTTGAGCTTTCTAAATCTGCATGTATCTCTCTCCTCCTCACTCTTTGTGTTGTCTCTAACCTTTACAACAGAATGAGCTCCTCAAAAAGGGAAAATGTTGCCATATAATTTTATGGTTAGTGCTTTAGCCATGGCTTGCATCGGCTGACTTCACGAGCCTATCCCAAATTAACTCTTGCTCTTTCCCATTTGGTAACACTAACCATGTACGATCTTTAGCAATGGAGCATTTAAAATGGAATACCCCCCATGAGAAATGTAGAAAATTGCACAACAGTCTTTCAATTATGCTGTGACAAAAATGACCAGATACTAATTCCCAGTATAGAGTAAAACATTTTTAAACCATGTTTTAATTTAAAGGAACCAGTTTCAAATTGAGAAAAAGGAACTCGGCAAATTGAAGGGTGGAAGATAATGACTCTCCCCCATCTTTCAACCATTCAGAAAGCCTACAGTTTTCCCACTGTAGTGGCCAGATATTAAATTATTCCAATGTTTCTCCAACCTCGACTCCCATCAGAGGTTTGTTGATCAAGTTGTGTGAAGAACATTTCTTCTGTTCTAAATCTGCCAATTGCTTTAAGTCTCTGGCCTTGTTTCTGTGCTGTCAATTCCATTTAAAGTAACTTTCCAGAATTGCTTTTCCTTGTGGGGTTATATTTAAAATTGAATTCTACAGCATTTCATAATCCCAGATATCCCAAGTGCTTCACAGCCAATGAGGTGATTGAAGTGGAGTTACTGTTGTAGAAAAGCTAATTTTGCATACAGCAAACTTGATGCAGCAATATGATAATCATAGAGTCTGCACCATCCCTCTGAGAGGACCCTAATCAGGCTCCTGCCCTATCCCAGAAACCCCCTAACCACACTTAACCGGCACATCCCTGGACACTAAGGGGCAATATAGCATAGTCAATCCACCTAACCTGCACATCTTTGGACTGTGGCAGGAAGCCGGAGCACCTGGAGGAAACCCACGCAGACACTGGGAGAACGTGCAAACTCCTCCCCCAAAGTCGGAAATGAACCCGGGTTCAGTGCTAACCACTGTGCCCTCAGCACAATGATTTTTGAATTGAAATATTGACCAGGAGCACTTTTACCAACCACCCCACATCTTAAGGCTATTTACAGCCAATGAAGTATTTGTAGTCACTGCTGTAATCTTGGAAATCCAGCAGTCAATTTGTGCATAGCCAGCTCTCAAAAATAATCAACTTGGACCAATACCAGCCAGGTTTCTTTTGAGGAAATATGGTCTGAGACATTACTACTGAAGGAACCTATATTCTGTCAGATCATAGATCTGGATAAGTTGCCAATGCTAGTCAACGAACAGACTACAGAACCTTATGAAGAAACCTAAAACATCAGTAAATGACTGCTATAAAGTCCTGGGAAAAGGGATAAAGGCCAGGTTTGTCAGGAAAGCTGATGCGAAAATCAAGGAAGTTGTTGAGTTGCTGCTGATAGAGCAACCCTTTTAATTTTATGCAGCAAGATTAATGTAGTAAAACACAGCTGTGATCGATCAGTGATTAGGAAACAAGATTTGGTATGAGTTAGGATAGGGGCAGCTGAGTTTTGTATGAGCTCATGTTCATGAAAGGCATTAATTCAGGGCAGCACGGTGGCACAGTGGTTAGCATTGGTGCCTACGGCGCTGAGGACCCGAATCCCGTCCGTGTGGAGTTTGCACGTTCTCCGCGTGTCTGCGTGCGTTTCACCCCCACAACCCAAAGATGTCCAAGTTAGGTGGATTGGCCACGCTAAATTGCTCCTTAATTGGAAAAAATAATTGGGTACTCTAAATTTATTTTTAAAAATGAAAGGCATTAATTCTATAGGTGTAAAAAAAAAAAACTTTAGGGGCAGCACGGTGGCGTAGTGGTTAGCACTGCTTCCTCATGGCGCCGAGGACCCGAGTTCGATCCCAGCCCCGGGTCACTGTCCGTGTGGAGTTCGCACATTCTCCCCATGTCTGCATGGGTCTCACCTCCACAATCCAGAAAGATGCACAGGCTAGGTGAATTGGCCATGCTAAATTGCCCCTTAATTGGGGAAAAAAAAGAATGAGTATTCTAAATTTTTTTAAAACTTTATTTTAAAGTGCCAAAATCAAAGCCAACCTGTCCTTATGTCCTGTTAGTATGTGTAAAAGCTAGTTACATACATTGCCAGTTTACACGCACAATCCTACAACCAACAGGTAGTGACCAAACCATCTGCTTTGTCACATTTCCTGAGTAGTAAATGTTGGTCAGACACTAGGTGAACTCCACTTTGAAAAGTGCCATAGGATCTTCAAAGCCAAGATAATTTTTTTATTGTCTCATAGCACAGTATGAGGAAATGCTGCACAAAGATTTCAGCCTACATATGAGCAAACGTCTCTGGAATAGATCTTGAACCTATGACCTTCTCACTCCGATGAGAAAATGCTACCACTGAGCCAAGACTGATGTACTGATTGTGTATGTTGATTTTCATTCAAAATATTTCTCCTTCCATCTACAAATCTGTTACACAAATGGAAAACTTCACCACTGATTTAAAAGTTGGAGATGTAAAGTTTCAAACTTCTCATCATTAAATGTCATGGTGTCAAAACTGTTAATTCCAGCTATCATTACATCTGAGGTGCAATGAAGAATGTATCATGCAAATAATTTTTCTTCGCCAGGCCTATGACCTCCACAGCTTATGTGCGACTGACTGACTTTGCCACAAAATTGATGTGATCCACTTGCTTCCTTGAGAAAGGCTTCGAGTTGCTAGTAATGTTTCCAGAAATGCTGAAGGGGAATCTCCAGATACCGTTGCAATCACATTCCACTGTGAATCATTTTGGCATTCCGTGGATTTGACCACAGGTTCAGCATTGATTTCAATGGAGCATTTTGAGGTTTATTCTCAGAACGTTTGAGTGGTTAGCAATTAGTTTATAGCTTTTTTTTTTTTTGAATGCATATAATGCAATTTGTTCAAAACAAAATAGTGACTTAAACTTTGTAGAAGGAGAAGCTTCGAGGTTCTTGTACTTTTTTGGCTGGCTTTATTGTCTCGATCCGTTTTTAAAATTTCTTTCACAGGATGTGGGCACTGCTGGTTAAGCCTGCATTTGTTGCCCATCCGTGATTGCCCTTGGTGGTGAGCTACTGCTGTCCGTGTGCTGTAGGTACACGCAGTGCTGTTAGGGAGGTGTGCGGCGAGAGCTGTGGGTTTAAACTAGAATGGCAGAGGAATGGGGAGGGGGGGGGGAGGTTTGGGGGAACAAGAGGGAAACAAATTAAAGAAAAGTAAAAAGCAAAGGTACGAGGCAGAGGAAACGAGAGCGAACAGCAAATAGGGGCGTAGTACAAAGGGGTTAAAATAAGTCTATTCGCACTGTATCTGAATGCACAGTATTTGCAATACGGTAGGTAAATTAACACTGATGTTAATGATGTTTTGGATTGTGCTTTTTCTGGTTCCTCCCCTCTGACTTTACCGTCGTGTGTGACCCTGCCAGGGTTTTAAGACCCCCAATGGCCCTGCTCTTTGGATCAACGGGATATTCAAGCCTCTCCAGGGTGACCATGTTTGAGAACTGACTATCCAAGTATATTCAATATTTAGGATGGACAGGCAAGAAAAAGTAGCTGGGGTGCTATTGTTGATAAAATTTGATAGTGCAACTGTGAGACAAGATAATGGCTTGGAAAATCAAGATGTAGAATCAGTCTGGGTGGAGCTAAGAAGCAACATGGGGTGGAAAACATTAGTGGGAGTTGTCTAACTGCTTCCAAACAGGAGTGGTAAGATAGGGGATGGCAATAAACAGGAGATGGCAATAAACAGGAAATTAGAGATGCAAGTAACACGGGTGCTACAGTAATCATGGATGATTTTAATCTACATATTGACTGGGCAAACCAAATTAGCAATAATACTGCGGTAGATGAATTCCTGGGAGTGTGTGAGAGATGCTTTTTTAAACCACTACATCGAGGAACCAAAGCGGGAACAAGCTAGTGTGCATTTGGTATTGTGCAATGAGAAGGGTTTAATTGATGATTTTGTTGTGCGGCATCCTTTAGGGAAGAGTGACTGTAGCATGATAAATTCTTCGTTAGGATAGAAATGAAGTTGGCCAATCCGAAACAAGGGTCCTGAATCTAAACACCAAGTTATAAAGGGGTGAGTTGGCTACAATATATTGGGGACCTCATTAAAAAGCATGATGGTGGATAGACAATGGCTATTATATTAGGAATGGATGCATGCATTGCAACAGTTAGCTTTTTTCTGGTGCAAAAACACAACGGGAAACAGACCAATTATGGCTTGCAAAATAAATTAAGGATAATATTAGATCCAAAGAGAAGACATTTGAAGTTGCGAGAAAATATAGCAAGCCCCAAGATTGGGAGCAGTTTAGAATTCAGCAAAGGATGACCAAATAGGACCATAAGACATAGGAGCGGAAGTTAAGGCCATTCGGCCCATCGAGTCCACTCCACCATTCAATCATGGCTGATTTCAACTCCATTTACCCGCTCTCTCTCCATAGCCCTTAATTCCTCGAGAAATCAAGAATTTATCAACTTCTGTCTTAAAGACACTCAACGTCCCGGCCTCCACCGCCCTCTGTGGCAATGAATTCCACAGACCCACCACTCTGGCTGAAAAAATGTCTCCTCATCTCTGTTCCAAAGTGACTCCCTTTTATTCTAAGGCTGTGCCCCCGGGTCCTAGTATCCCCTGCTAATGGAAACAACTTCCCTACGTCCACCCTATCCAAGCCATTCATTATCTTGTAAGTTGCTATTAGATCTCCCCTCAACCTCCTAAACTCCAATGAATATAATCCCAGGATCCTCAGACGTTCATCGTATGTTAGGCCTACCATTCCTGTGAATCATCCGTGTGAATCTCCGCTGGACCCGCTCCAGTGCCAGTATGTCCTTCCTGAGGTGTGGGGCCCAAAATTGCTCACAGTATTCTAAATGGGGCCTAACTAATGCTTTATAAAGCTTCAGAAGTACATCCCTGCTTTTATATTCCAAGCCTCGCGATAAATGACAACATTGCATTTGCTTTCTTAATTACAGACTCAACCTGCAAGTTTACCTTTAGAGAATCCTGGACTAGGACTCCCAAGTCCCTTTGCACTTCAGCATTGTGAATTTTGTCACCGTTTAGAAAATAGTCCATGCCTCTAAATGACTAATTATGAGGTGAAAAATGGAGCAACTTGCATGAACATAAATGCAGACTAAAACTTCTAGCGGTACATAGAAAGAGAGGTCCCTTACAGTTTAAAACGGGTGAATTTATAATGGTGAACAAGAAAGTGGCTGAGCGATTGAACAACTACTTTAGTTCTGTCTTCACAGAAGAAACAACAAATGACTTTACAGAAATGCTGAGGAATCAAGGGTCCCGTGAGGAGGAATTGAAGGAAATTAGTGTTAGCGAAAGACATAGTGCTGGAGAAATTAATAAGACTGAAATGGCAGCACAGTGGCAAAGTGGTTAGCACTGTTGCCTCGCAGCACCAGGGACCCGGATTCAATTCCAACCTTGGGTGACTGGAATTTACATGTTCTTCCAGTGTTTGCGTGGATTTCCTCCCACAGTCCAAAGATGCGCAGGTTAGGTGAATTGGCCATGCTTAATTGCTCCTTAGTGTCCAAAATGTTAGGTGGGGTTATGGGGATAAGGTGCTCTTTCAGAGGGTAGGTGCAGACTCGATAGGCCAAAAGGTCTCTTTTGCGCTTTGGGGATTCTATGAAAGTTGATAAACCCCCAGGGCCTGATAATCAATATCCCAGGGTACTAAAGAAGCTGACCATGGAAATAGTGCTGATGCGTTGGTTGTCATCATCCAAGATCTGGAATAGTCCTGGCAGGAGGGAGGGAGAAAACCGGGAATTACAGGCCAGCAGTAAAGAGGAGGTTTATTAGGGTATTCCTGGGTATGGAGTGACTGGCATATGAGGAAAGATTAAACAGATTGGGTCTATACTCCTTGGAGTTCAGAAGAATGAGAGATGACATGAATGAAACGTAAGATTCTTAGGGGGTTCGACAGGATAAATGTTGGGAGGATTTTTCAACTCCTGCTCAAAGGGCACAATCATAGAATAAGGAGGTGCTCATTTAAGATGGATTTAAGGAAGAATCTCTCTCTCAAAGAGTGCTGAATCTTTGGAATTATTTACCCCAAAAAGCTGTGGAGTCCAAGTCCTTGGATATTTTCAATGCTGAGATCAATATGTTTTTAATTAATACAATAATTCAGGGAAATGGAGATGAGGAAAGTGGACTTAGTGAGTGTGAGATTAGTCATGATCTTATTAAATGGTGAGGCAGGTTCAAAGGGGTTGAATGGTCTACTCCTGTTCCTATTTTTTATGGTTAGCCTAACGTTAGCAGTA
Organism: Scyliorhinus torazame; assembly: GCF_047496885.1. NCBI lineage: Eukaryota > Metazoa > Chordata > Chondrichthyes > Carcharhiniformes > Scyliorhinidae > Scyliorhinus > Scyliorhinus torazame. The sequence continues at coordinate 115,536,497 of NC_092727.1, forward strand.
GATAAATTGCTGGAGTCTATTATAAAGGCCATGATGAAAATGTCAACGGTATTAGAACAGAGAACAATACAGCACAGAACAGGCCCTTCGCCTTCCAAGCCTGTACCGGTCATGATACCAACCTTTGCCACAACCCTCAGCACTTCCTTGTGCAGTATCCCTCTATACCCATCCTATCCATGTTTTGTCAAGATGCCTTTTGAATGCCGTTAATGTATCTGTTTCCACAGCCTCCCCTGGCAATGCGTTCCAGGCACTCACCACCCTCTGCGTAAAAAAACCTGCCTCGCATGTCTCCTCTAAACTTTGCCCCATGGACCTTAAACCTATGCCTCCTGGTGACTGACCCCTCCACCTTGGGAAAGAGTGCCTGCCCATCCACTCTATCCATGACCATTATAATCTTGTAGACGTCTATCAGGTCACCCCTCAACCTCAATTTTTCTAATGAAAACAGACCAAATCTATTCAGCCTCTCCACATAGATAACACCCTTCAGATCAGGCAACATCCTGGAAAACCTCCTCTCCAAAGCCCCCACATCCTTCTGGTAGTGTGACGACCAGAATTGTGTGCAATATTCCAAGAGTGGCCTTACCAAAGTTCTATACAACTGCAGCATGACTTGCCAGTTTTTATATTCGATGCCCCGTCCAATGAAGGCAAGCACTCCGTATACTTTCTTGACTACCTTGTCCACTTGTGTTGCCACCTTCAAAGATCTGTGGACGTGCATGCCCAGATTATGCAAAGTCTACATGGATTTATGAACGGGAAATCATGTTTGGCAAACCTCAAGTTTTTTGAGGACATAACTAGTAAAATAGACAAGGAACAACCAGTGGATATGGTGTATTTTGATTTTAAGAAAGTCCCACATAAGCGGCTAGTGTGCAAAACTAAAGCTTGTGAAATTAGGGGTATTATTTTGCCATGATTGAGAATTGGTTAGCGGACAGGAAACGGACAAGAGGAAGAATCTTTTTCAGACTGGCAGGCGGTGACTAGTGGGGTACAACAGGGATCAGTGCTTGATCACCCCCCCCCAACCCCCAAGCTATTCACAACATACATCAATGATTTGCACGAGGGACCAAATGTAACATTTCCAAGTTTGCTGATGAGGTGGGACGTGAGTGATGAGGCCGATGTTTAAAAAAAGCTTCAAGGCGGTTTTGCGAGTTGTGTCAGTGAAACAAATATGTGGCTGCTGCAGTGTGCAAAGTTCTTCGCTTTGGTATGAAGTACAGAATAGCAGAGTATGCTAATGTACAAAGAGTGTCCGTGTACATCAGTCACTGAAAGCAAGCAGATGTTTCAAGCAGTTAGGAAGGCAAATGGTATGATGGCCTTCATTGCAAGAGGACTTGAGTACAGAAGCAAGGATGTCTTACTGCAGTTGTCCAGGGCCTTGGTGAGACAACATCTAGAGTATTGTGTGCAGTTTTAGTCTCCCTAACTAAGATAGGTTATACTGTCACAACACTCTGGATTAGTGTGCCATCAATTCCAGCCCCACGTGACCTGGATTCACAACACAAGTGAAATTAGATGTTATTTTAAAATACCTGAGCTCCTTGGCTGAGCACAATAAACTGCAGTCACCAGGTTTGTAACATTAATACAAGTAACCTTTTATTATGCACAGTATTATAATTAAATTATGACGAGAGGTTGAGTAGACTGGGACTGTACACATTGGAGTTTAGAAGGATGCGGGGGGATCTTATTGAGACATATAAAATTATGAAGGGAATAGATGGGATAGATGCGGGCAGGTTGTTTCCACTGGTCGGGGAAAGCAGAACTAGGGGGCATAGCCTCAAAATAAGGGGAAGTAGATTTAGGACGGAGTGTAGGAGGAACGTCTTCACCCAAAGGGTTGTGAATCTCTGGAATTCCTTGCCCAGTGAAGCAGTTGAGGCTCCTTCTTTAAACGTTTTTAAGAAAAAGATAGATACCTTTCTAAAGAATAAAGGGATTCGGGGATATGGTGTACGGGCCGGAGAGTGGAGCTGAGTCCACAAAGATCAGCCATGATCTCATTAAATGGCGGAGCAGGCTCAAGGGGCCAGATGGCCTACTCCTGTTCCTAGTTCTTATGTTCTTAAACTGACAAAAATGTAACTGACACTCTAATATTCCTTTCCAAACACCCCACCCCCTTCTAACTACCCCCACTCTCCACACACAGACAAACAGCAGAGGGGCAGGGTCATTAAGAGGTAAAGAAAATATTAGTAAAAATGAAAGGATAACGGATCTTTGCACTAGGGTGACTTCTACTTAATGTTTTCTGAAGTTCGAGCTTTCGTTTCGATACATCTTCCTTCTAGATTTGAGATGTTTTTTCTCTGACATGGTTGTCTACTTCCTCTGTAGATTCAGGATTAGTTCAAGTTTACAGCAAAGATGTGGCAGGTATTCACTTGGTTTAGAAAAATAAAGCAGTCTTTACTTCAGGCGTGAGAGAGAGAGATTGTTCCTTTCACTTCCAAGGTCTAAACACTTCTGCCAAGCTTCTCTCAGACAGCAGGAGCCAATCACTGACTGTTGGCAGGCAGAACACTGTCCTTGGCCAACCCACAGATTTCCAGCCAAACAATCAAACTGACTTCCTCCAAAGCTGGTTCCTAAGCCTGGGCGGCACGAGGCACAGTGGTTAGCACTGCTGCCTCACAGCGCCAGGGACCAGGGTTCCATTCCAACCTTGGGTTAACTGCGATTGCACTTTCTTCCAGTGTCTGCTTGGGTTTCCTTCGGGTGCTCTGGTTTCCGGGTTCTCCGGCTTCCTCCCACAATCCAAAGATGTCCAGGTTAGGTGGATTGCCCACGCTAAATTGCCACGTAGTGTCCAAAGACGCGTAAGGCAGAGATAAGGCAGAAAAGTTGGCTTGGAAATGGGTCGGTGCAGAGTCGATGGGCCGTATGGCCTCCTACTACACTGTAGAGATTCTAAGATTCACTCAGTGCCAACGAGTCTGTTTCTCCTCTCCAAAATACAAAAAGAGTGAACACACTATCCAGATAAGCAGGCTGCTTAAAGGCACATTCCGATTGTGGACCCACAGACCAAAAATAATAAAATAAAAGAATCAGGAACAAAGAAAATAAACAGGAAGGACCCTTATAAATACTTCTCATAGCGAGTGCAGCGAAGGTTCACCAGATTGATTCCTGAATGGCAGATTGTCGTATGAGAAGAGATTGCGTTGACCGGGTCTGTATTCACTAGAGTCCAGAAGAATGTGGAGGGATCTCACTGAAAAGTATAAAGCTCTGACAGACTGGATGCAGGGATGATGTTTCTCCTGGCTGGGTGGGTGGGTGGGTGGGGGGTGCTAGAACAAAGGGTCACAGTCTCAGGATAGGAGGTAGGTCATTTCGGACTAAGATGAGGAGAAACTCGTTCCCTCAGAAGGTGGAGAATCTGTGGAATTCTCTCCCAGAATAGGCTGTGGAGGCCAAGTCACTGAATATATCTCAAGAAGAAAATAGAAAGATTTCTATATGTTAAAGGCATCTACAGGTATGGGGAGAGAGCAGGAGTATGGCATTGAGAAGAGGATCAGCCATGATCACATTGGATGGTGAAGCAGACTTGAGGGGCTGAATGGCCTACTCCTGTTTTCTATGATGGGGAACTTGCAGGTGGTGATGGTGTTCTCATTTATCTGCTGCCCTTGTCCTTCGAGGTGATGTAGATCACCGTTGTGGAAGGAGCATTGGTGAGTTGCTGCAGTGTATCTTGCATATGGTACACACTGCTCCACTATGACTGTAAATAACCAATTTCTTTCTACACTTTAAAGAGTGGGATCTCATGTCATTCTCTCTCTGCTCCACACCCCACACCTATGCAAAGCGTTTTAGTCCAATGAGTCAGCGAAGCATCATGCATATTTGCTCAGGAGCCAATTAGCCCGCTACCTTCTATCATTTTTTTCAGGTTTGAGCCGGGAGACCGGACGGGAGGTTTCGGAGCTGGGAGGAGAGGGGGATCAGGGCACACGTTTTGCGAGGCTGGAAGAGTTGGGTGAGAAATATGAACTGGGGCAACGGAAAAGGTTTAGGTAAGTGCAGCTCTGAGACTTTGCTGGAAAGGAGGTTCAGAGCTTCCTGATAGCGCCAACCCTCTTGTTGTTGGAAGAGGTGTTGACGGCAGGGGGAATGGAGAATAGTGTTGCCGATCTCCGGGAGGATTTTGGGGGAGGACAGGGTGCCCCTGGAGGGGATTAAAGCCAAGTGGGAGGAAGAGGTGGGGGAGGTTATAGAAGATGGTTTGTGGTGTGACGTGCTCTGGAGTGTGAACGCCTCAACCTCGTGTGTGAGGTTGGGGCTAATACAGCTGAAGGTCATGTGTAAGGCGCACCTCACAAGGGCGAGGATGAGCCAACTCTTTGAGGGAGTGGAGGGCGCATGTGAGCATTGTGGGAGGAGCCTGCACACCATGTGCATATGTTTTAGTCCATCCGAAGCTGGAGAATCACTGGAGGGAGGATTTCATTGTCATCTCGGGGTAGTACACGCAAACTTGGAACCAGGGCCCCTAGAAGCCATTTTCGGGGGGTCGGACAGGCCCGAGCTGTAGGCGGTTGCAGGGAAGATGTTTCACCCTTCGCCTCTTTGTTTGCCCGGAGGCGGGTCCTGTTGGGGTGGAGGTCAGCGTCTCCGCCTTGTGTCCCGGCTTGGCGGGGGGGCTATTTGAATTTCTGACTATTGAGAAGGTGAAGTTTGAGCTGAGGGGGATGAAGGAGGGGTAGTACAATTCATGGGGACTGTTTATCGTGTATTTCCGAGAGCTGGTTCCAATCGAATATTAAGGAGGTGGAAGGGGGGGGGGATTGGGTTGGGGTTATTGTTGTTTTGATTGCACTGTTTACTGATTGACTGTTAATTTTTTACTTGGCACGCACAAGCGGATGTTCATGCCTGTATATTCAGGGGGTTGCTTTTTTTAGGGGGGGGGTTGTTATTGTATTTGTTTCTTGTGTGTTTTTCTTTTGTTTATTTGCTGAAAATGTTGAAAGTGAGAAGAATAAAAAGATTTTTTTTTAAATACAGAGTATTTTGAGCTTTAATACAGCTCGCTTGATGACCTGGAAGGGAAATCATCATCACATTCTTAAAGTGGTTTCAACATCTTGGGGCTGACAGTTTGTTGTAAAGAACCGATATCTTTAAAGTGATGTTGCAGAAGCAATGCAGAATGAATGATTTTATCGTGTTAATGGATACGCAAGGCGGTGTTCATAACTTTTGGAGCGGACATGGAGCCCCTGCCTTCCTGAAACAGCATTTTCTGTTTTGACTATTCTCCTGTGATCTGTAGTCCACCTTAAGTCCCTCTAGCAGCTGATAGTTCAAGTCTCATCTGATGTTTGGTGAGCATTCTGACCACCTCCTATAGCAGCCCCTTACTGAATGTAAAACCACTGTGTGAAAAAAAACATGAGCCATTTCTGTGGAGCAAAGGTTGACACACGAGATGTGCAAAACCAAAGACAGGAACTGCAACTTTATTTTACATTAATGTCTACAAACATTTCATGTTCCCTCTTGGCACATAGAACAACTTAAAAGTTTAAAGCTAATACGTACGCTCTAATTTGGTACTTGATGGATATAATTTGATTTTGCCAATATTATAAAATGCACATAAATCCAGAGGGTCAACACATTTCCCAGGCACATTGAATGACTGCACCTAGAGCACTGTGTACGATTTTTCTCACCATACTTAAGGAGGGGTGTAAATTCTTTAAAGTAAAATGCCACCACAGACCCATAGGACCATCAGCTGCTCTCCCCTTTGAGAGAGAGCTGACTCATGGTGATTTAAAAAAAAAATGTTTTAATATAAATTTAGAGTACCTAATTTTTTTTCCAATTAAGGGACAATTTAGCGTGGCCAATCCACCCAATCTGGGTCAAACCCGCGCAGACATTGAGACAATGAGCAAACTCCACACAGACAGTGACCCGGGGCCAGGATCGAACCCAGATCCTCAGTGCCGTAGGCAGCAGTGCTAACCCCTGTGCCGCTGTGTTTCCCTTCGTGGTGATTTAACCTGCGGGTCACCACAGCTCAGACGATTCATAGATGCATAGAAAACAGGAGCAGGAGGAGGCCTTTTGGCCCTTCGAGCCTGCTCCTCCATTTATCATGATCATGGTTGATCATCCAACTCAATAGCCTAATCCTGCCTTCTCCCCATAGCCTTTGATCCCATTCTCCCCAAGTGCTATATCCAGCCGCCTCGTGAATATATTCAATGTTTTAGCATAACTACTTCCCTTGGTAATGAATTCCACAGGCTCACCACACTTTGGGTGAAGAAATGTCTCCTCATCTCGGTCCGAAATGGTTTACCCTGAATCCTCAGACTGTGACTGTGATGAGCACGGTCGAGAAGGCGGGACCTTCATGAATAACCTTGGCCAGCACGAGAATTGAACCTGTTTTGGTGGCATTTCTCCACATCATGAACCAGCCTTCGAGCCAACTGAGCTAACTGCCCCTCCCCCCAAGGAGGGGTAACCTTGCATTGGAAGCAGTTCAAAGAAGATTCATGAGGCTGATTATTGGGATGAAGGGATGTCCCCTAAGGGAAGGTTCAGCAGACTGAGCCTATACCAATTGGAGTTTAGAAGCATGAGTGTGATCTGATTGAAAGATGTAAGATTCAGAAGGGACATTTCCCCTCGTGGAGGAATCTGGGAAGAGGGGTCACAATATAAAAATAAGGGCTCCCCCATTTAAGAGTAATGAGGAGGAATTTCTTCTCTCAGAGGATCATTAATCTTTGGAATTCTCTTCCTCAGAGAGCAGTGGAGGCTGGGTCATTGAATATATTCAAGACTGTGTTCGATGGACTTTTGATCAACAAGGGAGTCAAGGATATTGGGGTGTGCTGAGGTTGGGGGTGGCTGGCGGGTAAATGGGATTAAGGCCACAATTTGATCATCCATGATCTTATTGAATGGCAGAGTGAGCTCGAAGGGCTCCCCTTCCTATGAACTTACTTATTTGAAAGAATCTAATTCTTGTTGCACATCAAATAAGAAGATGGGGGCCCAGCGTAAAACTATTCTGTGGTTGCAATATTTGGCAATATAATGATTGCAACACACTTGATTCCTTTATTGACCTTTATTGGTTCCTAGTTCAGCAAAGCTTCAATCTTTTTTTCAAATCTCTCTATGGTCTTGTCCCTTCCTATCTCTGTAGCTCCTCCAATCCCACAACTCTGTGCTCCTCCAGTCCAAGCTTTCTGTGAATCCCTGATTTTGGGAACTAATGTCTGGAATTTCCTTCCCAAACTCTCTCTGTCTCTCCATCTCTCTCTTCTACTTGAAAATACTAATAAAAATAATCTTTATTATTGTCACAAGTCGGCTTACATTAACACTGCAATGAAGTTCCCGTGAAATAAAATCTCCATCTACGACCAACCTATTGGCCATTTTCTCCTGAAAACAAATTTTGTTTGATAATACTCCTGGAAAGTGCCTTGGGATGTTTTACGACATTAAGTCACTCCATATCTAAATTCAAGTTAAAACATGTTTGTATCTTTCTCTCTCCTGTTATTTACCTGTTCTGTTTTGCCCCTTGTGTCAGTATTTGAGAAGAAATTTACTGCAAATATAAAGTTCCAAGAAGAAGAACAATGAAGCAAATTACTAGGAATATCAAATTCAATCTCTTTGTCACTCACACATATTGAGGTTTTTACGCAACATTTGTCCAGATTAAACTGTGGGTATCGGAAACATGTGTCGACTTGATCACTTCAAATTGTCCCATTCTATTCCTCCCATTCCTCTCATTAACTTTAACATTGCAGTCATTCAGTCCCTACTTCTATGTGCCAACTTCTGATTGGGCAGTAATGTTGTATCAGAGGTGATATCAATAGGGATGGCCCGTTCATTCCCGGCTGGCAGTGCCAGTCATGGGGTTTGAACCTTTGACCAATCGTCCTGTGACAAACAGCAGTTAAGAGCTTCGGCATCGACACCTTCTGGAAGCTGAAATCCTCTCCTGGACTCTTCATATTTATAGCCATAATGGCTTTTCATATTGCAGCTTCCAGTCACCAACACTTTTCCTCCAAGTACTTTCACCTTCAGTTCTTCCGGGGAGTATCGCTGCACATCCAGGGGCAGAGAAAATCCATCTTCATCCTTGTTCCCTGATTGTTTTTTAGTTTCTTCATTAACGTCATAGAATCTACAGTGCAGAAGGAGGCCATTTGGCCCATCGAGTCTGCACCGGCCCCTGGAAAGAGAACCTTACCTACCTGCACCCTATCCCCATAACCCCAACCTTTTTCTTTGGACTCCATGGGCAATTGATCGTGGCCAATCTACCTAACCTGAGCATCTTTGGACTGCGGGAGGAAACCCACGCAGACACAGGGAGAACATGCAGACTCTGCACAGACAGTGACCCAAGCCGGGAATCGAACCCGGGACCCTGGAGCTGTGAAGCAACCACTGTGCTACCGTGCCACCCATCAGGTCTGAACAGTCCTTCTCTAAGACCTGCCCATTCTGTTCTCCATTTCCACCACTTTTTCTGCGTCGAAAACATTAACCCTGTTTTCCCTCCTTACAGATGCTGCCAGACCTGTTGAGATTTTCCAGCATTCTCTGTTCTTGCTTCAAATTCCAGCATGCACTGTATTTTGCTTACCTGCTTCTGTGTGTTGTACTAAAATTGGTTAAAGTCTGTCTGTACTCAGGATGCTGGTGTAGGCGTCAGGATTGGGAAATGCGACCGCTCAGCATTTTTCTTTGCCTTTCATAACTCTTACCAGTGCCCAGAAAGCCTTGACTGCTGAAACCTCCCTGTCTTCAGTCTCTGAACATCCAGAACTCATGTTTTATACATTCTACAGTGAGAAGCCCACACCCTTACAGCATTATTATAAAACCTCAGCTTTGCATTAAGGAGGAACTAACACTGCCGGCGTTCGAGTCCCACCACAGGACTTGACAGTCAAGGAAGGTACATTCATAACACAACCAAACAGTGAATAGTAGCTTGCAAGTCTTTCCAACACACGCCAATGACAGACATAACAAATGGCAGAGATTCCTGGTTAGCCGTGTGATGGTAAGGAAGTTGGAACCTCTCCCATCACGTATCCATAGCTCCAGACTACACCACGCAGGTTAAAAGGTGCATGTTGCTACAGGAACTGAGATTCTCCGAGTAATCTGTAACACAGCATCACCACCACTACAGCCAATGAGAAGGTGGCACAATTCTGGAATGTGCTAACTCAGTGGCATTGTAAGGAGGAGGGGCTTGTCTGGAACACTTTTTTTCTGACAATTGTTTTGAACATTACAATTGTACCAGACCCTCCCGTCAAAAAAATAATTCGGGGCTGGATTCTCCGTTCCTGAGGCTAAGTACCGACGCCGATGGAGGATCCATGGTGTTTCACAAAGGGAAAATCAGCCCAAAACGCTCACCGATACCAGAAAGGTTGATTCGTAGAAATTAATGCTTGACCAGTTTGGCAGCATGGTAGCACCATGATTAGCCTCACAGCTCCAGGGACCTGGGTCCAAATAAAGCCTTGGGTGGTTGTCCACAGATGTGCAGGTTGGGTGGGTTGGCCATGATATAAATTGCCCATTAGTGTCCAGGGATGTGCCGGTTAAGCAGGGTTACGGGGATGGGGAGTGGGTCTGGGTAGGGTGCTCTCTCCGAGGGTCGGTGCAGACTCGATGGGCTGAATGGCCTCGTTCTGCACTGTTGGGATTCTATGGTTCTAAGCTGCTGAAAAAAAGATTCTTAGCACTGTAACGAAATGGCTTAAATCCTCATGATGAGTTTAATTTGGATGTACTGTGCAAGTGTAGGTAACCTCACACTTCCCAGTGGATGTAATTGAATGTGGAACCAGACCGAGATGCTGTTTTTCCAAAGTTCACGGCACACAGAAACTTTTCAATTTCCCCATTGAGCTGCCTGATGTTGTGGCATTTTCACAGAGATCATGGTGAGTGCTATTAGCCTTGTTGTCACTTAGGCAGCTGCATTTGACCATTATAGTATGTTGCATGTGCTGCCCAGTTTGATACAAGCTCAGGAATACTGTACAGTACTTGCTGACCTATTGATTATACTTCCAGTAGGGGGCAGTGTTTCATATGTTACTAACTAACCAGTAAATCAGCTGAGGTGGTGATTTCTTTATTTTGGAAGAGTGCACTCCGGTTCTGCACAGCACTCCAAATCCATCTCGTTAATTCCCTTAATAGTTTCAAAATAATTTCAAAAGGGAAATATATCCAGTCCTCATTTACGGCTCGGATCGAGGTGACCTCCAACATTGTTGTCTTTGTTTCTGTTGCCCTTCCACAGTCTCTACATCTCCAAAATATTTGAATGTCTCGAGTAGAGTGCAAAGTTTCTTTACGTATCCCCTTTTTTTAACGATATCTACCCCGTCGCACTTATAAATACAGTGGCCGCACCCCCCCCCCCCCTCCCCCCCCCCCCCCCCCCAGCTCAGTCAGCAACGCCTCAGATGGGATGGTAGTCTTTCCCCGGATGTAGTGACCATAAATGACTAATGTGCTTTCTCCACTGTACAAAGCACCCAGGGCGGGATTCTCCGTCGACCGACACTGGAAACGGGAAGCGCGAATGGGCGGAGAATCGGTTCCGAAGCCAAAATCACGGTGGGTGCCGATTGACCAAATCGTAATTCTCCGTCGCCTGGTCAGCGACGTCAATGCATTCCAGAATGCACGTACAGTAAACGCCCTTGCCGTATCATTAGCGGGCCCGACCCCGGTATTCTCCGGGACCTCCGTGATTCTCGCCTCCGATAGGCCGAATTCCCAGCACTGAGGTTCACTTATGCTTTTAAGAATCGTGAAAATCTCTCTGAGGGCGAGAGAGAGGGTATGGAACGTGTCCAACATCGCCATAGTTTTCTGACAGTTGTGCTGCTGGTCAGGGGGCTTCTGCCAGGGCTGGGGGGAGTAGCGGAGGTGTGGCCAGGAGGTGGGCTGTGGGGTCGAGGTTGACGCGCACGGAACATCATTGCCGCAGCCTGCAAGGCAGCCATGCAGCTGCGCATGCCACTGACTGCCCTCTGTGAACTTAGGACCACGGATCGTATGGAGGTTCCTCCTAGGTGGCCTCTGGCCCCAGCCGACCCATCAGCCAGATGGGTGCACTCCAGCGCAATCTTCTTGGCTGGGACTGTGTGTGAGGGGAGTGGTGTGTATAGGTGGCTGCAGCTTGTTGGCCTCCTGAGTGTCAATCGCGAATCCGGAGAATCCGGCACTGTTTCGCATTGGAATCGATTGTCTTCCACGTTGCACTGGTCCAGCCCCTTAATAGTCGCTGAATCGGTCCAGGTGCGGTTTTGCTGTTGCAGAAGTCCACAAATCCTGCCCCACATCAGCACGGATAATCCAGCCACTCAAGTTTTAATAGGAGATTGTAGAACTGGAGAATAATGGGCAATGTTCCAAAGTGATTTTGATATATTTGAAAATAAATCATTTACGGAGCATGCGGTGAAGAGAATGGAGTTGGGGGTGATTGGGCAGCTCTTTCAAAGAGTTGTCACTGGCATAATAGACTGAATAGCTACTTGCGAGGGGCCTGATTCCACATTTGTTAGTCATTTATTAATAATTTTCCACTTTGCAAATCTCATATCGAAATGTATCATCAAAACAGTTTTATTTAAAGTGCACAGGAGGTTCATTTTTTAACTCTTCCGTTTTTAAAAATAATATTGCCATTTAAAAAGAAGCAAAAATTTGGATTGATATAGGTCAGTAAAATGTTTTGATATGTTCCGAGCATACGAAAGTACGAAGTAGGAGCAGGAGTAGGCCATTCGGCCCCTCGAGCCTTCTCCGCACGTTCAATAAGATCATGGCTGATCTGTATGTGTTGAGATCCACATTCCCCATCTACCTCCGCTAACCTTTGATTCCTTGGCCCAACAAGAACCTATCTAACTCCGCCTGAAAAAAATACAGTGAGTCCCACCTCCGCCTACCCTCTGAGGCAGAGAGTTCCAAAGTCACACAACATTCTGAGAGAAAGAAATTGTCCTCATCTGCATCCTAAAAGGGCGACACCTAATTTTAAAACAGTGCCCCCTAGTTGTGGCCTCACCCACAAAAGGAAACATCATTTCCATGTCCACCTTGTCAATACTGTTCAGGATCTTACATACTTCAATCAAGTCACCCCTCACCTTCTGAACTCTAGTGGAAACAGATCCAACCTTTCTGACATATTATCATAGAATTTACAGTGCAGAAGGAGGCCATTCGGCCCATCGAGTCTGCACCGGCTCTTGGAAAGAGCACCCCACTCAAGGTCAACACCTCCCCCCGATCCCCATAACCCAGTAACCCCACCCAACACTAAGGGCAATTTTGGACACTAAGGGCAATTTATCATGGCCAATCCACCTACCCTACACATCTTTGGACTGTGGGAGGAAACCGGAGCACCCGGAGGAAACCCACGCACACACGGGGAGGATGTGCAGACTCCGCACAGACAGTGACCCAAGCCGGAATCGAACCTGGGACCCTGGAGCTGTGAAGCAATTGCGCTATCCACAATGCTACCGTGCTGCCCTTATCATAAGACAACCCACTCATTCCAGATATCAATGTTGTAAACAGGCTTTAGTTCAGTTTGAGGCGGATTTTTACATCTATTTTCCCTGCCTTGCGCTGCATCACATAAAAATGAGTGTCTATACTGAGTGTAAATTGAAGTAAGTGCCTAGTCGTTGCATTATACACAACTTTCTTTTTACCAGGCAGCACGGTGACACAGTGGATAGCACTGCTGCCTCACGCCACCGAGGTCCCAGGTTCGATCCCGGTTCTGGGTCACTGTCCATGTGGAGTTTGCACATTCTTCCCATGTCTGCATGGGTTTCTCCCCGACAACCCAAAGATGTGCAGGGTAGGTGGATTGGCCACGCTAAATTGCCCCTTAATTGGAAAAAATGAATTGGGCACACTAAATTTTTTTTTAAACTTTCTTTTTAATGTGTGAAAAAGTTGATTCATAGCTATCACAATTTCAACATGTTTATTCTAATTTATTTATATGAATACTTGACATGAATGCAAATGAAGGCACAGAGAAAATTTCAATACAGACAAGAAGAAAACAAGATATCATTTTTAGCATCGTACCAAAGTCTCAGAAATGCAGTTCCACGTTGTACTATATTTACATCTCACTAAAGTTCACTGTAACTGAGTTTTAATTGTCAATTTTTCCATCCACCTCATTTCTCTTCTCATCTTTCCCACTCTCCTGTCTCTGTGCCTCTTGGTCAGGATTTAGCCGGGGAGTGGTTGTTGTGTCACAGGTGATGGTGATGGGCACAGTTCGTTCATGCCCGGCTGGCAATGCCAGGCGTGGGGCTTGAACCTTTAACCGACCGTCCTGTGACAAACAGCAGTTAAGAGCTTCAGCATCGACATCGTCTGGCAGCTTAAATTCTCTCCCGAACTCTTCATATTTGTAGCTGTAAGAGCCGCTGCCATCATCGCTTTTCTTCTCGTGTTTTCCTGTCACCAGCACTTTTCTTCCAAGTACTTTCACCGTCAGTTCTTCTGGGGAGAATCGCTGCACGTCCAGGGACAGAGAAAATCCATCACCGTCCTTGACCCCTGATTGTCTTTTACCTTCTTCATCATCATCAGGTCTGTTGTCCTGATTTCTTGGTTTTTCCACCAGAAATTCTTTTGCCAGCTCCCCAAGAACTCTATCCATGAAGTTCATGCTCTTTCTTGCTTCTTCCACCTGATTCCACATGTTGCATTCCAGCGGCTGACAGACGCTGTGTGGAACAGGCCACAGTGTGCACACAGGCTGCTGGCACAGACGTGGAGGGGGGAAAGCGCGACAGCTCAGCATTGTCTCTGCCTCTTCTCTCACTTCTCTCAAAGCCACTGATGTGAACCGCCCGTCTTCAGTCTCTGATCTGCTGCAGCGCTCAGAACACACGCCTTATATATTCTACTGCCAGAAATCCAGACCCTTCCAGAATGAACTCAACTTTGCTGGGTTCATGACACGTGAGTTGACAATATATGGCGTCTCATCTCATCCGTGATTGAAAGGAGAATGACTCGACTCAGTGACACCCACTGGAGCCAATCCAGAGATTTCCGGAATGTTCTCAGCCAGGGACAGCACAGATGGGAGGAGCAATGTTAATGAGTGACAGCCGAGCAGCAGGCAGTGTGAGAGCAATGTGAGAGTCTTTATCAACAGGGAGCTGAGAGATTCTGGATATACAAATGCCTCTCTGGGATATAATCAGAACCTCACTGAAGGTAAACCAAACTGGTTTGAATTTCACTCCTTCTCAGTCTGCTCAATATCGCGTCAACATGTTGAAAATCAATGACAAGAGCATAACTAGAAAGACAAAGACTGATCCCTCATTCTCTCGATATCAGTTTATATTCCATTCTGTTAAACACACCCGGTTGATAAAGACTCTCACATTGCTGCTCACACTGCCTGCTGCTAGCTGTCACTCATTAACATTGCTCCTCCCATCTGCGCTGTCCCTGGCTGAGAACATTCCGGAAATCTCTGGATTGGCTCCAGTGGGTGTCACTGAGTCGAGTCATTCTCCTTTCAATCACGGATGAGACGAGATGTCATTTAGTTTCAACTCACGTGTCATGAACCCAGCAAAGTTGAGTTCATTCTGGAAGGGTCTGGATTTCTGGCAGTAGAATATATAAGGCGTGTGTTCTGAGCGCTGCAGCAGATCAGAGACTGAAGACGGGCGGTTCACATCAGTGGCTTTGAGAGAAGTGAGAGAAGAGGCAGAGACAATGCTGAGCTGTCGCGCTTTCCCCCCTTCACGTCTGTGCCAGCAGCCTGTGTGCACACTGTGGCCTGTTCCACACAGGGGCTGTCAGCCGCTGGAATGCAACATGTGGAATCAGGTGGAAGAAGCAAGAAAGAGCATGAACTTCATGGATAGAGTTCTTGGGGAGCTGGCAAAAGAATTTTGGGAGGAGAAGCCAAACAATCAGGACAACAGACCTGATGATAATGAAGAAGGTAAAAGACAATCAGGGGACAAGGATGGAGATGGATTTTCTCTGTCCCTGGATGTGCAGCGATTCTCCCCAGAAGAACTGACGGTGAAAGTACTTGGAAGAAAAGTGCTGGTGACAGGAAAACACGAGAAGAAAAGCGATGATGGCAGCGGCTCTTACAGCTACAAATATGAAGAGTTCAGGAGAGAATTTCAGCTGCCAGACGATGTCGATGCTGAAGCTCTTAACTGCTGTTTGTCACAAGACGGTCGGTTAAAGGTTCAAGCCCAACGCCTGGCACTGCCAGCCGGGAATGAACGAACTGTGCCCGTCACCATCACCTGTGACACAACAACCACTCCCCGGCTAAATCCTGACCAAGAGGCACAGAGACAGGAGAGTGGGAAAGATGAGAAGAGAAATGAGGCGGATGAAAAAATGGACAATTAAAACTCATTTACAGTAAACTTTTGTAAGAAGTAAGAATTGTTTATAGACAGAAATGAGTTTCGTGACCCTGACATGAGGGCATAATGCTAAAATTACTTTCATCTTTTATTTTGGTACTGTGCTGTTATCAGCGTTGATATGGAGTAGTTCTATGTATATGTAAATTGGAATAATAAATACGTCTGAATGAAATGATGATTTATCTTTTTTACTTCATAGAAAGAAATTGATATTAAACAACTGGAAACTAAATAATGACTTTCTTTACACTCAGTAAAAAAAGACTTCTTTTAAATTGGATTAACTTAAAACCCAGAGAAATAATTCAATAAGCCAACATCTGCCTGAAAGAGAACTTAGTTCATTAAAAGATATATCAAACTATTCTACAGAGCCAGTGCCCCAACAACTCTGTATTACTTTGCAGCCTCACAATGAGCAGCAACAACAGCTTGTCTTCCAACACAGACACCAGACCGGACACTCTTTTACTGAGTGGTTGAAACATCTTTCATTGTGGTTATCTGTTCGACATAAATATCTGTGAAGGAAACCATGTTAACAGCATTGCAAACAACTTTTATTTCATTTCATTAATTTTTTTAAATTAAGGGGCAAATTTATAATGACCAATCCACCTAACCTGCACATCTTTGGGTTGTTGGGTGTGCCCACATAGTCATGGGGAGAATGTGCAAACTCCACACAGACTGTGACCCCGAGCCGGGATTGAACCCGGGTCCTCAGCACCATGAGGCAGCAGCAAACAACTTTTATAATGTTTCAGTTCAATAATATTATTGATCCTGTACCCTTGATCATCAGAACAAAAAAACAGGAGCAGGTGTAGGCCATTTGGCTGCTTCTGTCTCCTTCACCTTTCAATATGATCATTGGTGATCATCTTCCAAGATTATATAGACTCTAGAGCAGTTCCTATTGGTTAGAAGGTGGCTAATGTAACCCCACTATTTAAAAGGGGAGGCATAGAGAAAACACAGAATTATAGACCAGCCAGCCTGACTTTTGCAGTGGGGAAAAGTTTAGAGTCCATTATCAAAGTTTCATTAGCAGAGCACTTGGAAAACAGTGGCAAAATCAGGCGGAGAACATGGATTTACCAAAGGGAAATCATGTTTGTCAAATCTATTGGAATTCTTTGGGGATGTAGCTTGTAGAGTTGATGAGGGTGTGCCAGTGGATGTGGTTTATTTGATAGAATCCCCACAGTGCAGCAGGCCATTGGCTCATTGAGTCTGCACTGACCCACCAAAAAAGTGCGGCCCTTCCAGGTCCACACCCTCAGCCCAGCCATGTAACCACGTAACTCCACCTAACATTTTGAATCTATGGGGCAATTAAGCATCGCCAATCACCTTACCGTTCCATTTGTGGAGTTACAGAAGTGATGCACCGTCAATTACCACGAGACGAGAATGGTGGAACAATTGAGGCTTTATTGAACAAGATGTTGTGCCTCTTGTAGCTGGAACCAGAATGGCTGCAGCGCAGGAGAGCACACACTTTTATACGCCGCCTGCTGGGCAGAACCAGTGGGCAGGGATTTACCGTCGAACCTGCCATATACGGGCAGTGCTATAATACATACAATAGACCACTAGTGGTGTTCACCACCTTCACCCCCTGTTAAAAAAAGAGTCCGGAGGGGGTGATGAAAGCATTACAAATTAAGTCTGTCGGAGGTTTTGACCCTCTGCCGCGATCGGCTCAGTCTGGTGGTGATGTGGGCACCGATGTGATCACCTGCGACTCCGGGAGCGGGTTGTCCTTGTCTTCGTCACCCCTGGATGGATCCAGTGGGAGGACGGATCCTGCTGGGGTGGGGGCCGCGGTGAGGTTCGCTGGAGGGAGGGTGGGTGGCGTAGGGGTGAATGAGGCAACCAGTGGGGAAAGAAGCGGTGTCAGGTCGGGGGTCATGGGTTGGGACCCAGCGGGTGCCAGGTCCCGGAGGGAGACTGTTTGTTGGTGCCCGTCGGGGTGTCCCACGTAGGCGTACTGCATGTTTGCGTGTCGGAGGTGGACCTTCTCGACCAAGGGGTCCGATTTATGGCTCCTCACATGCTTCCGGAGGAGGACGGGCCCAGGAATTGTCAGCCATGTTGGGAGCGAGACCCCGGAGGTGGACTTCCTGGGGAAGGCAAACACACGTTCATGAGGGGTCTCATTAGTGGCGGTGCAGAGGAGTGGTGCGCGTCGGGGAGGACCTCCTGCCAGCGGTAGACCGGGAGATTTTTAGACCACAGGGCGAGCAGGACGGCCTTCCAGACCGTCCCGTTCTCCCTCTCCACCTGCCCGTTTCCCCGGGGGTTGTAGCTGATTGTCCTACTTGAGGCGATCCCCTACTTGAGGCGATCCCCTTGCTGAGCAGGAACTGACGCAGCTCATCACTCATGAAAGAGGATCCCCGATCGCTGTGGATGTAGGTGGGGAAACCGAACAGAGTGAAGATGCTGTGCAGGTCTTTGATTACCGTAGCAGAAGTCATGTCGGGGCAGTGGATGGCAAAAGGGAACTGGGAGTACTCATCAATTACGTTGAGGAAGTACACGTTGCGGTCGGTGGAGGGGAGGGGCCCTTTGAAGTCCATGCTGAGGCGTTCAAAGGGGCGGGAGGCCTTCACCAGGTGTGCTCTATCTGGCCGGGAGTAGTGCGGCTTGCACTAAGCGCAGACTTGGCACTCTCTGGTGACGGTCCTGACCTCTTCAATGGAGTAGGGCAAGTTGCGGGCCTTGACAAAATGGAAGAACCGGGTGACCCCCGGGTGGCAGAGGTCATAGTGGAGGGCCCGGAGTCGGTCCACCTATGCGCTGGCACATGTACCGTGGGATAGGGCATCAGGGGGCTCATTGAGCTTCCCTGGGCGATACAAGATCTCATAGTTATAGGTGGAGAGCTCGATCTTCCACCTCAAGATCTTGTCATTTTTGATCTTGCCCCGCTGTGTATTATTAAACATGAAGGCAACCGACCGTTGGTCAGTGAGGAGAGTGAGTCTCCTGCCGGCCAGATAATGCCTCCAACGCCGCACAGCTTCCACAATGGCTTGGGCCTCCTTCTCGACAGAGGAGTGCCGAATGTCGGAGCCATGGAGGGTGCGGGAAAAGAAAGCCACGGGTCTGCCCTCCTGGTTGAGGGTGGCGGCCAGAGCCACATCCCGATGCATCGCTCTCCATCTGAAAGGGAAGGGACTCGTCGACCACGTACATCGTGGCCTTGGCGATGTCTGCCTTGATGTGGTTGAAGGCCTGGCAGGCCTCAGCCATCAGGGTAAAAACTGTGGACGTGATGAGTGGGCGGGCCTTGTCCGCATAATTCGGGACCCACTGGGTAAAATATGAGAAAAACCCCAGGCAATGATTCAGGGCCTTGGGGCAGTGGGGAAGAGGGAGTTCCAGGAGGTCGGGGTCGGGCCCTAGAACTTCATTTTCCACAACGTAGCCAAGGATGGCTAAGCTGTTGGTGCGGAACACACAGTTCTCCTTATTGTAGGTGAGGTTAAGGAGTTTGGCGGTATGGAGCAATTTTTGGAGGTTTGCGTCGTGATCCTGCTGATCGTGGCTGCAGATGGTGACATTATCTAGGTACGGGAAGGTGGCCCGCAGCCCGTACTGGTCAGCCATTCGGTCCATCTCTCGCTGGAAGACTGAGACCTCATTGGTGACGCCGAAGGGAATCCTAAGGAAGTGATAGAGGCGGCCATCTGCTTCGAACGCAATGTATTGGCGGTCCTCCGGGCGGATGGGGAGCTGGTGGTAGGCGGACCTCAAGTCTACTGTGCAAAAGACTCGATACTGCGCAATCTGATTGACCATGTCAGATATGCATGGGAGGGGGTACGTGCGAGCTGCATGTACCGGTTGATGGTCTGACTGTAGTCAATGACCATCCTGTGCTTCTCCCCAGTCTTCACTATCACCACTTGAGCTCTCCAGACTCTGTTGCTGGCCTCAATGATTCCCTCCCGCAGAAGCCGTTGGACCTCCGGCCTGATGAAGGTCCTGTCCTGGGCACTGTACTGTCTGCTCCTAGTGGCGACGGGTTTGCAGTCCAAGGTGAGGTTCGCAAACAGGGAAGGTGGATCGACCTTAAGGGTCGTGAGGCCGCAGATGGTGAGGGGGAGGCAGGGGTCCGCCGAATTTCAACGTAGGGCTTTCGAGATGGCATTGAAAATCCAGGCTGAGCAACAGGGCAGCGCAGGGGGGGGGGAGGATGTAGAGCCTGATGTTGCTGAACTCTATGCCCTGGACGGTGAGGGTCGTGATACAGTACCCCCGGATTTCAACAGAATGGGATCCAGAGGCCAGGGAGATTTTCTGGGTGACGGGGTGTACCGGGAGGGAGCAGCGCCTTACCATAGTGGGGTGGATGAAACTCTGTGCTCCCGGAGTCAAAGAAGCATGCCATCTCGTGCCCGTTGATCTTGACCATCATCGTAGCGGTCGCGAGGTTGCGGGGCCGAGACTGACCCAGTGTGATGGAGGCAAGCTGTGGAAGATGCTGGGCTGATCAGCGGTGGCAGAGGTGGCAGTAGGCAGTGAACGGCCAGACGAGCAGGAGTCCTGAGGTGCAGTCCAAAATGGCGCAGAATATGGCGGCACCCACGGGCGCACATGGCGGGCGGCATCAAAGATGGCGGCACCCACGGGCCGCACATGGCTTGTGGTGGGGAAGCTGGCGGCACCCCTGGCTTGTACGTGGGGGGTGTAGAAATGTCGGGCCTCGAAACAGCGGCGACCGATCAGGCCTGGCAAACGGAAACAAAGTGTCCTTTCTTCCCACACCCGTTGCAGGTCGCGCTCCACGCTGGGCATCGCTGCCTGGGGTGTTTGCTTTGTCCACAAAAATAACACTTGGGCTCCCCAAAGTTGGCTGGCTGCCGTGCGGCACAGGCTTGCGGTGAGCTGGAGTCGGCAGCTGGTGGGCCCACGATGCCCATGAGGGTGCTGCGCGGTCGAGGGCATAGGACTGCACGTTACGAGAGGCCACTTCTAATGAATTAGCGAGCTGCCTAGTCCCCGCATGATCGAGCCTACCCCCTTCCAATAGCCGCTGGCGGACGTACGTAGACTTCATGCCCGTGGCGCAAGCGTCTCTAATTAAACGTTCGGTGTGTTGGACTGCCGAAAGTGCCTGGCAGTCACAGTTCCTACCGAGGAAATCATCTAGAGTCTCCCCGGGGAGTTACTGTCTCGTGGCCAGGGGGTGCCTGGCATACACTTGATTCACCGGTTTAACGTAATGTCCCTTCAGGAGCGTCATCGCTTCATAGTAGGTGGGCGCATCCCGGATGAGGGGAAAAAAATGTCAGGGCTCACCCGTGAGTAGAGGACTTGGAGCTTCTGCGAGTCCGAGTGTTCTTCAGTGGCTGCTCTGAGGTGGCCTTCGAAGCAGGCTAGCCAATGGTCGAAGGTGAACGTGGCATTGGCTGTGTGAGGGCTCAGCTGCAGGCGATCAGGCTTGATGAGGAAATCCATCTTTTAAAATCTTGTTCAACAAATTCATGTACCGTCAATTACCACGAGACGAGAATGGTGGAACAATTGAGGCTTTATTGAACAAGATGTTGTGCCTCCTGTAGCTGGAACCAGAATGGCTGCAGTGCAGGAGAGCACACACATTTATACTCCGCCTACTGGGCGGAGCCAGCAGGCAGGGATTTACCGTCGTTCCTGTAATATACGGGCAGTGCCATAATACATGCAATAGACCACTAGTGGTGTTTACCACAAGAAGGCTTTCGACAAAGTCCCACATAAGAGATTAGACTGTAAAGTTAAAACGCATGGGATTGGGCTAGTCGATTGAGGTGGAGAGACAACTGATCGAAGACAGGAAACAAAAAGTAGGAAGAGAGAGATCTTTTTCCAAATGGCAGCCAGAGACTAGTGGGTTACAATCGGGATTGGTAACCCCAGCTATCCACAATTTATATTCATGATTTAGATGATGGAATTAAATGTAATAGGCACGATTCAACTAAAAGGGAACAAAGTCCCACAGCGAGCGTGTTTAGCCACATGCTTCCCTGTGCTTGCAGCGCAGAGAAACGCATGACTATAAAACGCTTCTCACGTTAAATAATGGGCATAAGTGGGGAAGGCCAAGGCCGCACATAGCCCCGTTTTGTCAATTCAGGAGCTCCGCTCACCAGATCCCCTCAGAGCAGCGAGCGATAGGGACGCATTTTTAAACGGCACCCTGATCTCCAAGGCCCACGGTGCAACTCCCCTTTCCCATTCCCCCCCAAGGCCAATGCACAATAGGAGGGTCCCAGCCCCCTCCCCTCCCAAAACCCACCCCAGCACCTTTGGCTCGATCACCAGCACACAAAAAGACGTTGTTGTGCCGGTGGGACTCAGAGCCACCGAAGGGGGGGGATTGTAGGTGAGTGACATGGCAGAATTCCTGCATTTGAAGAAGAGGAAGATCGCATTTAGGGGGATGGCGTGGGAGGTGTTCAGCCGGAGGTGGAAGCCGCTCATCGATTACATCAAGGTGGATTAAGGTGTCAGCCGGGAGATGGGGAGGGTGGTTGGTTTTGATGCTTTGGGGGGAAAATAAGAGGGGAAAAGCCAAGGGGGCAGGAAGAGTTGTGGGCTTGGTACCGGCGGTTATTGTGGGCCTGTGTCCATCGTTTCTGTGGTTTTCTGGTATATCCATGTACATATGCAAAATGCCTTAATAGAATATTGTTTAAAAAGTGGAATTCATTCTCTGGGTTTAAAAATAATCCAATTTACTATGCTTTTTTGTTTTACTGAGTATAAAATAAGTAAGTGCTTAGTTTTCAGTTATTTAATATCAATTTTTTAATTAAGTAAAACAGATGAATCATCATCATTACATTCAAAAGTATTTATTATTCCAATATACACATACAAAGAAATAAAGCACATGAATGCTGAAAACAGCACTGCACCAAAATAAAAGATGAAAGTAATTAATTTTAGCATTATGCCCTCATGTCAGGGTCACAGAAACTCATTCCGGTCTATAAACAATTCTTACTTCTTACAAAAGTTCACTGTCAACGAGTTTTAATTGTCCATTTTTCCATCCACCTCATTTCTTTTCTCATCTTCCCCACTCTCCTGTCTCTGTGCCTCTTGGTCAGGATTTAGCCGGGGAATGGTTGTTGTGTCACAGGTGATGGTGACGGGCACAGTTCGTTCATGCCCGGCTGGCAGTGCCAGGCGTGGGGCTTGAACCTTTAACCGACCGTCCTGTGACAAACAGCAGTTAAGAGCTTCAGCATCGACATCGTCTGGCAGCTGAAATTCTCTCCTGAACTCTTCATATTTGTAGCTGTAAGAGCCGCTGCCATCATTGCTTTTCTTCTCGTGTTTTCCTGTCACCAGCACTTTTCTTCCAAGTACTTTCACCTTCAGTTCTTCTGGGGAGAATCGCTGCACATCCAGGGACAGAGAAAATCCATCACCGTCCTTGACCCCTGATTGTCTTTTACCTTCTTCATTATCATCAGGTCTGTTGTCCTGATTTCTTGGTTTTTCCACCAGAACGTCTTTTGCCAGCTCCCCAAGAACTCTATCCATGAAGATCATGCTCTTTCTTTCTTCTTCCATAGGTTTCCACATGTTGCATCCCAGCGGCTGACAGACGCTGTGTGGAACAGGCCACAGTGTGTACACAGGCTGCTGGCACAGACGTGAAGGGGGGAAAGCGCGACAGCTCAGCATTGTCTCTGCCTCTTCTCTCACTTCTCTCAAAGCCACTGCTGTGAACCGCCCGTCTTCAGTCTCTGACCTGCTGCAGCGCTCAGAACACACGCCTTATATATTCTACTGCCAGAAATCCAGACCCTTCCAGAATGAACTCAACTTTGCTGGGTTCATGACACGTGAGTTGAAACTAAATGACGTCTCATCTCATCCGTGATTGAAAGGAGAATGACTCGACTCAGTGACACCCACTGGAGCCAATCCAGAGATTTCCGGAATGTTCTCAGCCAGGGACAGCGCAGATGGGAGGAGCAATGTTAATGAGTGACAGCCTAGCAGCAGGCAGTGTGAGCAGCAATGTGAGAGTCTTTATCAACCGGGTGTGTTTAACAGAATGGAATATAAACTGATATTGAGAGGGAATAAGGGACCAGTCTTTGTCTTTCTAGTTATGCTCTTGTCATTGATTTTCAACATGTTGACGCGATATTGAGCAGAGGGAGAAGGAGTGAAATTCAAACCAGTTTGGTTTACCTTCAGTGAGGTTCTGATTATATCCCAGAGAGGCATTTGTATATCCAGAATCTCTCAGCTCCCTGTTGATAAAGACTCTCACGTTGCTGCTCACACTGCCTGCTGCTAGGCTGTCACTCATTAACATTGCTCCTCCCATCTGCGCTGTCCCTGGCTGAGAACATTCCGGAAATCTCTGGATTGGCTCCAGTGGGTGTCACTGAGTCGAGTCATTCTCCTTTAAATCACGGATGAGATGAGACGCCATATATTGTCAACTCACGTGTCGTGAACCCAGCAAAGTTGAGTTCATTCTGGAAGGGTCTGGATTTCTGGCAGTAGAATATATAAGGCGTGTGTTCTGAGCGCTGCAGCAGGTCAGAGACTGAAGACGGGCGGTTCACAGCAGTGGCTTTGAGAGAAGTGAGAGAAGAGGCAGAGACAATGCTGAGCTGTCGCGCTTTCCCCCCTTCACGTCTGTGCCAGCAGCCTGTGTACACATTGTGGCCTGTTCCACACAGGGGCTGTCAGCCGCTGGAATGCAACATGTGGAATCAGGTGGAAGAAGCAAGAAAGAGCATGATCTTCATGGATAGAGTTCTTGGGGAGCTGGCAAAAGAATTTCTGGTGGAAAAACCAAGAAATCAGGACAACAGACCTGATGATAATGAAGAAGGTAAAAGACAATCAGGGGACAAGGATGGAGATGGATTTTCTCTGTCCCTGGATGTGCAGCGATTCTCCCCAGAAGAACTGACGGTGAAAGTACTTGGAAGAAAAGTGCTGGTGACAGGAAAACACGAGAAGAAAAGCGATGATGGCAGCGGCTCTTACAGCTACAAATATGAAGAGTTCAGGAGAAAATTTCAGCTGCCAGACGATGTCGATGCTGAAGCTCTTAACTGCTGTTTGTCACAGGACGGTCGGTTAAAGGTTCAAGCCCCACGCCTGGCATTGCCAGCCGGGCATGAACGAACTGTGCCCATCAACATCACCTGTGACACAACAACCACTCCCCGGCTAAATCCTGACCAAGAGGCACAGAGACAGGAGAGTGGGAAAGATGAGAAGAGAAATGAGGCGGATGGAAAAATTGACAATTAAAACTCATTTACAGTGAACTTTAGGAAGATGTAAGAGTTAGTTATAGACTGAAATGAGTTTCTGTGATCCTGAGATGAGGACATTATCCTGGCAATTAAATTATTTCATCTTGTATTTTGGTACTGTGCTGTTATCAGCATTCAACTGAATTATTCACATGTATGTTTATATTGGAATAATAAATACTTTTGTTTTAATGATGCCGATTCAGCTGATTTACTTCATAAAAAGGATCTGCTATTAAACAACTGAAAACTAGACACTTACTTACTTTACACTCAGTGAAAAAAATCGTTTTTAGTTGGGTGGATTGGCCATGATAAATTGCCCTTAGTGCCAAAAAGGTGAGGAGGGGTTATTGCGTTACGGGGAGAGGGTGGACGTGAGGGCTTATGTGGGTCGGTGCAGACTTGATGGGCCGAATGGCCTCCTTCTGCACTATGTTCTATGTTGGATTACCTTTAAACCCAGAGAATGCTATTTTTAAAATACATTTTTGTTAAGGCAATTTGCATATGTACGTAGATATATCAGAAAAGCAGAAATCCACAGGAACAAAGAACACAGGCCCACAATAACCCCGATACCAAGCCCACAACTCTTACTGCCCCCTTAACTTTTCCCCTCTTATTTCCTCTCCCAATACGGAAAAAACAAGCCCCACCCCACCCCACCCCCGCCAGCTGACACCTTAATTCACCCTGGCGAAATTGATGAACGCCATCCACCTCCGGCTGGACATCTACCCCTACCCCTCCCACTCCCCCAAGGCAAACTTATCCTTCTCGAAATGCAAGAATTCCGCCAGGTCACTCACTCACACCCCTACCTTCGGTGGCTCCATGTCCCATCAGCACAACAACTTACGTCTCTGGGCTATCAGGGAGGCAAAGGCCAGTGCATTGTCCTCTCACCCTACCTGCACTCCTGGATTCTCCGACGCTCCAAATATCTCCACCTCAGGGCCATCCGTACCCCAAGAGTAGAGAATGAATTCCATAAGCTAAGAGCTGCCTGAATCCTCTGGCTATGAAGGGCAACATCCCAATTGCCTTCATTACTGCCTGCTGCACCAGTGTAGGATCTCTTATTGTATCTTCCAATAAGAGTCGATTATCCGGTTGATTGGAGGTGTCCAAAATACAACTTTATTGCTAATGATTCACTTCAACACACTTACCTAAGATCTAAATCAAAACTTAAAAGGAAACGTTCAAAGACATGGCAAAGAGCTCATTAATCATAAAACATAAATAAATCACTTTAAAATAAATGAATGGAATGATTCAAGAACTCGGGAAGGTAAGAACTCAAGAATGAAGCTGGACCACGAGGTGTTGCTCTTTAGGGAATCCTTATCTATGGACTAGTCCCTCATTTAGCAGCACGGTAGCATTGTTGATAGCACAATTGTTTCACAGCTCCAGGGTCCCAGGTTCGATTCCGGCTTGGGTCACTGTCTGTGCGGAGTCTGCACATCCTCCCCGTGTGTGCGTGGGTTTCCTCTGGGTGCTCCGGTTTCCTCCCACAGTCCAAAGATGTGCAGGTTAGGTGGATTGGCCATGATAAATTGCCCTTAGTGTCCAAAATTGCCCTTAGTGTTGGGTGGGGTTACTGGGTTATGGGGATAGGGTGGAGGTGTTGACCTTGGGTAGGGTGATCTTTCCAAGGGCCAGTGCAGACTCAATGGGCCAAATGGCCTCCTTCTGCACTGTAAATTCTATGATAATCTATGATTTACTCTCATTGGTTTCTAACTCTCAGTTGAGACCTCCTGGTTCGTTCAAATAGATGCCTGATACTTAGAGGGCAATTTATTAATCAAACATTGGCCATTATATAAGATTGACTGCCTTCAGGAATAATTTAGGGTCTATGTGCGCTGCCTTACGAGAAAGGGATTCTCAAGACACTGTGAGCCATCAACCTTGCTGTAACTATTTAATTGACACATTCTTATTACTACATGCAGTGGAATACAATGGTCTATTCATTGTATGAAACATTTGTTGAAACAAATGTCTGCATTTCTGCAGACTTGACTCCAAGATCAATAGTTTATTCATTGTCAGAAACAATGACTATCTCTTCACAGTCATGGCCTTTTGAATAATTCCATTCTCGAGTTAGGCACTCAATCAAAGACACCAATAAATCAATGAATCAATAAATCAATAACCTATCAACCGGTATGCTTACCTCCAGCAACTGCTGTACGAGGACACCAGGTCTGATTCCATATTCCCCTCTCTCAATTGACAATCATGCAGTGCGAAGATAGCCAGGTGGCACTGCCAGTTGGCAGGGGCATTGCCAGGTTGGCACTGTCATTGTGCCAAGCTGGCTTTTTTGTGTGCTGGTGATCAAACCGAAGGTGCCCTGCACAGGTGTTGGGGAGGGGGTGAGGGTGGGGCGGCTAGCAACCCTCCTATAGTGCGTTGGGCCTTGGGGGGAGTGAGGGATTGCATCAGGGGCCTTGGAGATCAGGATGCCATTTAAAAATGCGTCCCGATCTCTCGCTTCACTGAGGGGATCCGGCGAGCAGAGCTCCTCAGTGCACAAAACAGGGCTATGTGCGGCCTCGGGCGTGTGTATCCTACTTAGGCCCTACATGTAACGTGGGAGGCGTTTTATAACCATGTGTTTCTCGGCGCTGCATGCACCGGGAAACATGTGGTTAAACGCACTCACATTGGGACTTTGTTCCCTTTTAGTTGACTCGCACCCATTACATTTATTGGCGTTACGCTGGGGGTGTGGACCTGTGAGGGCAGCACTTTTGGAGGGTCAGTTCAGACATGATGAGCCAATGGCCTGCTGCACTGTGGGGATTCTATGAAATAAACCACATCCACTGGCTCACCCTCATCAACCCTACAAGCTACATCCCCAAAGAATTCCAATAGATTTGTCAACCATGTTTTCCCTTTTGTAAATCAATGTACTCTGTCTGATTCTGCCACTGTTTTCCAAGTGCTCTGCTAATAAATCTTTGAAAATGGACTCTAAAATTGTCTCTTTGAGCGATGGCAGGCTGACTGGTCTGTAATTCAGTGTTTTATCTATGCCTCCCCTTTTAAATAGTGGAGTAACATTAGCTACCCTCTAACCAATAGGAACTGCTCTAGAGTCTATATAATCTTGGAAGATGATCACCAATGATCATATTGAAAAGTGAAGGAGACAGAAGCAGCCAAATGGCCTACACCTGCTCCTGTTTTTTTGTTCTGATGATCAAGGGTACAGGATCAATAATATTATTGAACTGAAACATTCTAAAAGTTGTTTTGCTGCTGCCTCACGGCGCTGAGGACCCGGGTTCGATACCGGCTCTGGGTCACAGTCCATGTGGAGTTTGCACATTCTCCCCTTGTCTATGTGGGTCCCACCTCAACAACCCAAAGATGTGCAGGGTAGGTGGATTGGTCATGCTAAATTGCCCCTTAATTAAAAAAATAAATAAAAGAAAAGTTGTTTTCAATGCTGTTAACATGGTTTCCTTCCCAGATATTTACGTCGAACAGATAACCCCAATGAAAGATGTTTCCACCACTCAGTAAAAGAGTGGTGTCCTGTCTGGTGTCCGTGTTGGAAGACAAGCTGTTGTTGCTGCTCATTGTGAGGCTGCAGAGTAATACAGAGGTGTTGGGGCACTGGCTCTGTAGAATAGTTTGATATATCTTTTAATGAACTAAGTTCTCTTTCAGGCAGATCTTGGCTTATTGAATTATTTCACTGGGTTTTTTTGTTATACAGTGTAAAGGAAGTCTGTATTTAGTTTCCAGTTGTTTAATATCAATTTCTTTCTATGAAGTAAAAAAGCCAAACCCATCATTATATTCAAAAGTATTTATTATTCCAATTTACATATACGTAGAAATACCCCACATTAACGCTGATAACAGCTGAGTACCAAAATACAAGAGGAAATCATTAAATTTCAGCATTATGCCCTCATGTCAGAGTCCCAGAAATCATTTCTGTCTTTAAAACATTCTTACATCTTACTAAGGTTCACTGTAAATGAGTTTTAATTGTCCATTTTTCCATCCGCCTAATTTCTCTTCTCATCTTTCCCACTCTCCTGTCTCTGTGCCTCTTGGTCAGGATTTAGCCGGGGAGTGGTTGTTGTGTCACAGGTGATGGTGACGGGCACAGTTCGTTCATTCCCGGCTGGCAGTGCCAGGCGTGGGGCTTGAACCTTTAACCGACCGTCCTGTGACATACAGCAGTTAAGAGCTTCAGCATCGACATCGTCTGGCAGTTGAAATTCTCTCCTGAACTCTTCATATTTGTAGCTGTAAGAGCCGCTGCCATCATCGCTTTTCTTCTCGTGTTTTCCTGTCACCAGCACTTTTCTTCCAAGTACTTTCACCTTCAGTTCTTCTGGGGAGAATTGCTGCACATTCAGGGACAGAGAAAATCCATCTCCATCCTTGTCCACTGATTGTCTTTTACCTTCTTCATTATCATCAGGTCTGTTGTCCTGATTTCTTGGTTTTTCCACCAGAAATTCTTTTGCCAGCTCCCCAAGAACTCTATCCATGAAGTTCATGCTCTTTCTTGCTTCTTCCACCTGATTCCACATGTTGCATTCCAGCGGCTGACAGACGCTGTGTGGACCAGGCCACAATGTGTATACAGGCTGCTGGCACAGACGTGAAGGCGGGAAAGCCCGACAGCTCAGCATTGTCTCTGCCTCTTCTCTCACTTCTCTCAAAGCCACTGCTGTGAACTGCCCGTCTTCGGTCTCTGACCTGCTGCAGCGCTCAGAACACACGCCTTATATATTCTACTGCCAGAAATCCAGACCCTTCCAGAATGAACTCAACTTTGCTGGGTTCATGACACGTGAGTTGAAACTAAATGACATCTCGTCTCATCCGTGATTGAAAGGAGAATGACTCGACTCAGTGACACCCACTGGAGCCAATCCAGAGATTTCCGGAATGTTCTCAGCCAGGGACAGCGCAGATGGGAGGAGCAATGTTAATGAGTGACAGCCTAGCAGCAGGCAGTGTGAGCAGCAATGTGAGAGTCTTTATCAACCGGGTGTGTTTAACAGAATGGAATATAAACTGATATCGAGAGAATGAGGGATCAGTCTTTGTCTTTCTAGTTATGCTCTTGTCATTGATTTTCAACATGTTGACGCGATATTGAGCAGACTGAGAAGGAGTGAAACTCAAACTAGTTTGGTTTACCTTCAGTGAGGTTCTGATTATATCCCAGAGAGGCATTTGTATATCCAGAATCTCTCAGCTCCCTGTTGATAAAGACTCTCACATTGCTCTCACACTGCCTGCTGCTAGGCTGTCACTCATTAACATTGCTCCTCCCATCTGTGCTGTCCCTGGCTGAGAACATTCCGGAAATCTCTGGATTGGCTCCAGTGGGTATCACTGAGTCGAGTCATTCTCCTTTCAATCACGGATGAGATGAGACGCCATATATTGTCAACTCACGTGTCATGAACCCAGCAAAGTTGAGTTCATTCTGGAAGGGTCTGGATTTCTGGCAGTAGAATATATAAGGCGTGTGTTCTGAGCGCTGCAGCAGGTCAGAGACTGAAGACGGGCGGTTCACATCAGTGGCTTTGAGAGAAGTGAGAGAAGAGGCAGAGACAATGCTGAGCTGTCGCGCTTTCCCCCCTTCACGTCTGTGCCAGCAGCCTGTGTACACATTGTGGCCTGTTCCACACAGCGTCTGTCAGCCGCTGGAATGCAACATGTGGAATCAGGTGGAAGAAGCAAGAAAGAGCATGAACTTCATGGATAGAGTTCTTGGGGAGCTGGCAAAAGAATTTCTGGTGGAAAAACCAAGAAATCAGGACAACAGACCTGATGATAATGAAGAAGGTAAAAGACAATCAGGGGACAAGGATGGAGATGGATTTTCTCTGTCCCTGGATGTGCAGCGATTCTCCCCAGAAGAACTGAAGGTGAAAGTACTTGGAAGAAAAGTGCTGGTGACAGGAAAACACGAGAAGAAAAGCGATGATGGCAGCGGCTCTTACAGCTACAAATATGAAGAGTTCAGGAGAGAATTTCAACTGCCTGACGATGTCGATGCTGAAGCTCTTAACTGCTGTTTGTCACAGGACGGTCGGTTAAAGGTTCAAGCCCCACGCCTGGCATTGCCAGCCGGGCATGAACGAACTGTGCCCGTTAACATCACATGTGACACAACAACCACTCCCCGGCTAAATCCTGACCAAGAGGCACAGAGACAGGAGAGTGGGAAAGATGAGAAGATAAATGAGGTGGATGAAAAAATTGACAATTAAAACTCATTTACAGTGAACTTTAGGAAGATGTAAGAGTTAGTTATAGACTGAAATGAGTTTCTGTGATCCTGAGATGAGGACATTATCCTGGCAATTAATTATTTCATCTTGTATTTTGGTACTGTGCTGTTATCAGCATTCAACTGAATTATTCACATGTATGTTTATATTGGAATAATAAATACTTTTGTTTGTAATGATGCCGATTCAGCTGTTTTACTTCATAACAAGGAACTGATATTAAACAACTGAAAACTAGACACTTACTTACTTTACACTCAGTGAAAAAAATCATTTTTAGTTGGGTGGATTGGCCATTATAAATTGTCCCTAGTGCCAAAAAGGTGAGGAGGGGTTATTGCGTTACGGGGAGAGGGTGGACGTGAGGGCTTATGTGGGTCGGTGCAGAGTTGATGGGCCGAATGACCTCCTTCTGCACAGTATGTTCTATGTTGGATTACCTTTAAACCCAGAGAATGCTATTTTTAAAATACATTTTTGTTAATGCAATTTGCATATGTGCATAGATATATCAGAAAAGCAGAAATCCACAGGAACAAAGAACACAGGCCCACAATAACCCCCGATACCAAGCCCACAACTCTTACTGCCCCCTTGACTTTTCCCCTCTTTTTTCCTCTCCCAATACGGAAAAAACAAGCCCCACCCACCCCACCCCTGCCAGCTGACACCTTAATTCACCCTGGCGAAATTGATGAACGACATCCACCTCCGGCTGGACATCTACCCCCTCCCCTCCCCTCCCCCAAGGCAAACTTATCCTTCTCAAAATGCAGGAGTTCCGCCGGGTCGCTCACTCACACCCCTACCTTCGGTGGCTCCGTGTCCCATCAGCACAACAACCTTCATCTCTGGGCTATCAGGGAGGCAAAGGCCAGTGCATTGTCCTCTCACTCCACCTGCACTCCTGGATTCTCCGATGCTCCAAATATCTCCACCTCAGGGCCACCCGTACCCCAAGAGTAGAGAATGAATTCCATAAGCTAAGAGCTGCCTGAATCCTCTGGCTATGACGGCCAACATCCCAATTGCCTTCATTACTGCCTGCTGCACCTGTGTCGGATCTCTTATTGTATCTTCTAATAAGAGTCGATAATCCGGTTGATTGGAGGTGTCCAAAATACAACTTTATTGCTAATGATTCACTTCAACACACTTACCTAAGAACTAAATCAAAATTTAAAAGGAAACAGTCAAATACATTGCAAAGAGTTCATTAATCATAAAACATAAATAAATCACTTTAAAATAAATGAATGGAATGATTCAAGAACTCGGGAAGGTAAGAACTCAGTAATGAAGCTGGACCACGAGGTGTTGCTCTTTAGGGAATCCTTATCTATGGACTAGTCCCTCATTTAGCAGCACGGTAGCATTGTGGATAGCACAATTGTTTCACAGCTCCAGGGTCCCAGGTTCGATTCCGGCTTGGGTCACTGTCTGTGCGGAGTCTGCACATCCTCCCTGTGTGTGCGTGGGTTTCCTCTGGGTGCTCCGGTTTCCTCCCACAGTCCAAAGATGTGCAGGTTAGGTGGATTGGCCATGATAAATTGCCCTTAGTGTCCAAAATTGCCCTTAGTGTTGGGTGGGGTTACTGGGTTATGGGGATCGGGTGGAGGTGTTGACCTTGGGTAGGGTGATCTTTCCAAGAGCCGGTGCAGACTCAATGGGCCGAATGGCCTCCTTCTGCACTGTAAATTCTATGATAATCTATGATTTACTCTCATTGGTTTCTAACTCTCAGTTGAGACCTCCTGGTTCGTTCAAATAGATGCCTGTTACTTAGAGGGCAATTTATTAATTAAACATTGGCCATTATATAAGATTGACTGCCTTCAGGAATAATTTAGGGTCTATGTGCGCTGCCTTACGAGAAAGGGATTCTCAAGACACTGTGAGCCATCAACCTTGCTGTAACTATTTAATTGACACATTCTTATTACTACATGCAGTGGAATACAATGGTCTATTCATTGTATGAAACATTTGTTGAAACAAATGTCTGCATTTCTGCAGACTTGACTCCAAGATCAATAGTTTATTCATTGTCAGAAACAATGACTATCTCTTCACAGTCATGGCCTTTTGAATAATTCCATTCTCGAGTTAGGCACTCAATCAAAGACACCAATAAATAAATGAATCAATAAATCAATAACCTATCAACCTGCTTGCTTACCTCCAGCAACTGCTGTACGAGGACACCAGGTCTGATTCCATATTCCCCTCTCTCAATTGACAATCATGCAGTGCGAAGATAGCCAGGTGGCACTGCCAGTTGGCAGGGGCATTGCCAGGTTGGCACTGTCATTGTGCCAAGCTGGCCTTTTTGTGTGCTGGTGATCGGGCCGAAGGTGCCCTGCACAGGTGTTGGGGAGGGGGTGAGGGTGAGGTGGCTAGCAACCCTCCTATAGTGCGTTGGGCCTTGGGGGGAGTGAGGGATTGCATCAGGGGCCTTGGAGATCAGGATGCCATTTAAAAATGCGTCCCGATCTCTCGCTTCACTGAGGGGATCTGGCGAGCAGTGCTCCTCAGTGCACAAAACAGGGCTATGTGCGGCCTCCGGCGTGTGTTTCCTACTTAGGCCCCACATGTAACGTGGGAGGCGTTTTATAACCATGTGTTTCTCGGCGCTGCATGCACCGGGAAACATGAGGTTAAACGCACTCACATTGGGACTTTGTTCCCTTTTAGTTGACTCGCGCCCATTACATTTATTTCCCACATCTAAATCATTGATATAAGATGTGGATAGCTGGGGGAGCCAGCACCATTCCCTGTGGTATCCCACTAGTCTCAGCCTGCCATTTGGAAAAAGATCACTCTATTCCTTTGTTTCCTGTCTTTGACCAGTTTTCTCTCCATCTCAATAGACTACCCCAATCTGAGTGCTTTATCTCTGCACTCTAATCTCTTATGTGGGACTTTGGCGAAAGCCATCTGTAAGTCCATAAATAGGCAGGTTAGGTGATCGGTGATGTTTAATTGCACCTTAGAGTCCAAAGTGGAGTTAATTGGAGTCACGTGGTTTCATGGCTAGGCTGGGGGTGTGGACCTGTGAGGGCAGCACTTTTGGAGGGTCAGTGCAGACTCGATGAGCCAATGGCCTGCTGCACTGTGGGGATTCTATGAAATAAACCACATCCACTGGCTCACCCTCATCAACCCTACAAGCTACATCCCCAAAGAGTTGCAATAAATTTGTCAAACATGTTTTCCCTTTCGTAGCTCAATGTACTCTGTCTGATTCTGCCACTGTTTTCCAAGTGCTCTGCTAATAAATCTTTGAAAATGGACTCTAAAATTGTCTCTTCGAGCGATGGCAGGCTGACTGGTCTGTAATTCAGTGTTTTATCTCTGCCTCCCCTTTTAAATAGTGGGGTTACATTAGCCACCCTCGAACCAATAGGAACTGCTCTAGAGTCTATATAATCTTGGAAGATGATCACCAATGATCATATTGAAAGGCGAAGGAGACTGAAGCAGCCAAATGGCCTACACCTGCTCCTGTTTTTTTGTTCTGATGATCAAGGGTACAGGATCAATAATATTATTGAACTGAAACATTATAAAGGTTGTTTGCTGCTGCGTCACGGCGCTGAGGACCCGGGTTCGATACCGGCTCTGGATCACAGTCCATGTGGAGTTTGCACATTCTCCCCTTGTCTATGTGGGTCCCACCCCAACAACCCAAAGATGTGCAGGGTAGGTGGATTGGTCATGCTAAATTGCCCCTTAATTTAAAAAAACAAATAAAATAAAATAAAAGTTGTTTGCAATGCTGTTAACATGGTTTCCTTCCCAGATATTTACGTCGAACAGATAACTCCAATGAAAGATCTGTGACTTTCACTTTAGTAATGGAGAGGGATAGGTACGTGCAACAGGGCAAGGTTTACAATTGGGGGAAGGGTAAATACGATGTTGTCAGACAAGAATTGAAGTGCATAAGTTGGGAACATAGGCTGGCAGGGAAGGACACAAGTGAAATGTGGAACTTGTTCAAGGAACAGGTGCTACGTGTCCTTGATATGTATGTCCCTGTCAGGCAGGGAAGAGATGGTCGAGTGAGGGAACCATGGTTGACAAGAGAGGTTGAATGTCTTGTTAAGAGGAAAAAGGTGACTTATGTAAGGCTGAGGAAACAAGGTTCAGACAGGGCATTGGAGGGATACAAGATAGCCAGGAGGGAACTGAAGAAAGGGATTAGGAGAGCTAAGAGAGGATATGAACAATCTTTGGCGGGTAGGATCAAGGAAAACCCCAAGGCCTTTTACACATATGTGAGAAATATGAGAATGACTAGAGCGAGGGTAGGTCCGATCAAGGACAGTAGCGGGAGATTGTGTATTGAGTCTGAAGAGATTGGAGAGGTCTTGAATGAGTACTTTTCTTCTGTATTTACAAATGAGAGGGGCGATATTGTTGGAGAGGACAGTGTGAAACAGATTGGTAAGCTCGAGGAAATACTTGTTAGGAAGGAAGATGTGTTGGGCATTTTGAAAAACTTGAGGATAGACAAGTCCCCCGGGCCTGACGGGATATATCCAAGGATTCTATGGGAAGCAAGAGATGAAATTGCAGAGCCGTTGGCAATTATCTTTTCGTCCTCACTGTCAACAGGGGTGGTACCAGGGGATTGGAGAGTGGCGAATGTCGTGCCCCTGTTCAAAAAAGGAACTAGGGATAACCCTGGGAATTACAGGCCAGTTAGTCTTACTTCGGTGGTAGGCAAAGTAATGGAAAGGGTACTGAAGGATAGGATTTCTGAGCATCTGGAAAGACACTGCTTGATTAGGGATAGTCAGCACGGATTTGTGAGGGGTAGGTCTTGCCTTACAAATCTTATTGAATTCTTTGAGGAGGTGACCAAGCATGTAGATGAAGGTAAAGCAGTGGATGTAGTGTACATGGATTTTAGTAAGGCATTTGATAAAGTTCCCCATGGTAGGCTTCTGCACAAAGTAAGGAGGCATGGGATAGTGGGAAATTTGGCCAGTTGGATAACGAACTGGCTAACCGATAGAAGTCAGAGAGTGGTGGTGGATGGCAAATATTCAGCCTGGATCCCAGTTACCAGTGGTGTACCGCAGGGATCAGTTCTGGGTCCTCTGCTGTTTGTGATTTTCATTAATGACTTGGATGAGGGAGTTGAAGGGTGGATCAGTAAATTTGCAGACGATACGAAGATTGGTGGAGTTGTGGATAGTAAGGAGGGCTGTTGTCGGCTGCAAAGAGACATAGATAGGATGCAGAGCTGGGCTGAGAAGTGGCAGATGGAGTTTAACCCTGAAAAGTGTGAGGTTGTCCATTTTGGAAGGACAAATATGAATGCGGAATACAGGGTTAACGGTAGAGTTCTTGGCATTGTGGAGGAGCAGAGAGACCTTGGGGTCTATGTTCATACATCTTTGAAAGTTGCCACTCAAGTGGATAGAGCTGTGAAGAAGGCCTATGGTGTGCTCGCGTTCATTAACAGAGGGATTGAATTTAAGAGCCGTGAGGTGATGATGCAGCTGTACAAAACTTTGGTAAGGCCACATTTGGAGTACTGTGTACAGTTCTGGTCGCTTCATTTTAGGAAGGATGTGGAAGCTCTGGAAAAGGTGCAAAGAAAATTTACCAGGATATTGCCTGGAATGGAGAGTAGGTCTTACGAGGAAAGGTTGAGGGTGCTAGGCCTTTTCTCATTAGAGCGGAGAAGGATGAGGGGCGACTTGATAGAGGTTTATAAGATGATCAGGGGAATAGATAGAGTAGACAGTCAGAGACTTTTTCCCCAGGTGGAACACACCATTACAAGGGGACATAAATTTAAGGTGAAAGGTGGAAGATATAGGAGGGATATCAGAGGTAGGTTCTTTACCCAGAGAGTAGTGGGGGCATGGAATGCACTGCCTGTGGAAGTAGTTGAGTCGGAAACATTAGGGACCTTCAAGCAGCTGTTGGATAGGTACATGGATTACGGGAAAATGATTTGGTGTAGATTTATTTGTTCTTAAGGGCAGCACGGTAGCATTGTGGATAGCACAATTGCTTCACAGATCCATGGTCCCAGGTTCGATTCCGGCTTGGGTCATTGTCTGTGCGGAGTCTGCACGTCCTCCCCTTGTCTGCGTGGGTTTCCTCCGGGTGCTCCGGTTTCCTCCCACAGTCCAAAGATGTGCGGGTTAGGTGAATTGGCCAATGATAAATTGCCCTTTATGTCCAAATTGCCCTTGGTGTTGGGTGGAGGTGTTGAGTTTGGGTAGGGTGCTCTTTCCAAGAGCTGGTGCGGACTCGAGGGGCCGAATGGCCTCCTTCTGCACTGTAAATTCAATGATAATCTATGATTAATCTAGGACAAAGGTTCGGCACAACATCGTGGGCCGAAGGGCCTGTTCTGTGCTGTATTTTCTATGTTCTATGAAAGATGTTTCCACCACTCAGTAAAAGAGTGGTGTCCTGTCTGGTGTCCGTGTTGGAAGACAAGCTGTTGTTGCTGCTCATTGTGAGGCTGCAGAGTAATACAGAGGTGTTGGGGCACTGGCTCTGTAGAATAGTTTGATATATCTTTTAATGAACTAAGTTCTCTTTCAGGCAGATCTTGGCTTATTGAATTATTTCACTGGGTTTTTTTGTTACTCAGTGTAAAGGAAGTCTGTATTTAGTTTCCAGTTGTTTAATATCAATTTCTTTCTATGAAGTAAAAAAGCCAAAACCATCATTATATTCAAAAGTATTTATTATTCCAATTTACATATACATAGAAATACCCCACATTAACGCTGATAACAGCTGAGTACCAAAATACAAGAGGAAATCATTAAATTTCAGCATTATGCCCTCATGTCAGAGTCCCAGAAATCATTTCTGTCTTTAAAACATTCTTACATCTTACTAAGGTTCACTGTAAATGAGTTTTAATTGTCCATTTTTCCATCCGCCTCATTTCTCTTCTCATCTTTCCCACTCTCCTGTCTCTGTGCCTCTTGGTCAGGATTTAGCCGGGGAGTGGTTGTTGTGTCACAGGTGATGGTGACGGGCACAGTTCGTTCATTCCCGGCTGGCAGTGCCAGGCGTGGGGCTTGAACCTTTAACCGACCGTCCTGTGACAAACAGCAGTTAAGAGCTTCAGCATCGACATCGTCTGGCAGTTGAAATTCTCTCCTGAACTCTTCATATTTGTAGCTGTAAGAGCCGCTGCCATCATCGCTTTTCTTCTCGTGTTTTCCTGTCACCAGCACTTTTCTTCCAAGTACTTTCACCTTCAGTTCTTCTGGGGAGAATCGCTGCACATCCAGGGACAGAGAAAATCCATCTCCATCCTTGTCCCCTGATTGTCTTTTACCTTCTTCATTATCATCAGGTCTGTTGTCCTGATTTCTTGGTTTTTCCACCTGAAATTCTTTTGCCAGCTCCCCAAGAACTCTATCCATGAAGTTTATGCTCTTTCTTGCTTCTTCCACCTGATTCCACATGTTGCATTCCAGCGGCTGACAGACCCTGTGTGGAACAGGCCACAATGTGTACACAGGCTGCTGGCACAGACGTGAAGGGGGGAAAGCGCGACAGCTCAGCATTGTCTCTGCCTCTTCTCTCACTTCTCTCAAAGCCACTGATGTGAACTGCCCGTCTTCAGTCTCTGATCTGCTGCAGCGCTCAGAACACACGCCTTATATATTCTACTGCCAGAAACCCAGACCCTTCCAGAATGAACTCAACTTTGCTGGGTTCATGACACACGAGTTGAAACTAAATGACGTCTCATCTCATCCGTGATTGAAAGGAGAATGACTCGACTCAGTGACACCCACTGGAGCCAATCCAGAGATTTCCGGAATGTTCTCAGCCAGGGACAGCGCAGATGGGAGGAGCAATGTTAATGAGTGACAGCCTAGCAGCAGGCAGTGTGAGCAGCAATGTGAGAGTCTTTATCAACCGGGTGTGTTTAACAGAATGGAATATAAACTGATATCGAGAGAATGAGGGATCAGTCTTTGTCTTTCTAGTTATGCTCTTGTCATTGATTTTCAACATGTTGACGCGATATTGAGCAGACTGAGAAGGAGTGAAACTCAAACTAGTTTGGTTTACCTTCAGTGAGGTTCTGATTATATCCCAGAGAGGCATTTGTATATCCAGAATCTCTCAGCTCCCTGTTGATAAAGACTCTCACATTGCTCTCACACTGCCTGCTGCTAGGCTGTCACTCATTAACATTGCTCCTCCCATCTGTGCTGTCCCTGGCTGAGAACATTCCGGAAATCTCTGGATTGGCTCCAGTGGGTATCACTGAGTCGAGTCATTCTCCTTTCAATCACGGATGAGATGAGACGCCATATATTGTCAACTCACGTGTCATGAACCCAGCAAAGTTGAGTTCATTCTGGAAGGGTCTGGATTTCTGGCAGTAGAATATATAAGGCGTGTGTTCTGAGCGCTGCAGCAGGTCAGAGACTGAAGACGGGCGGTTCACATCAGTGGCTTTGAGAGAAGTGAGAGAAGAGGCAGAGACAATGCTGAGCTGTCGGGCTTTCCCCCCTTCACGTCTGTGCCAGCAGCCTGTGTACACATTGTGGCCTGTTCCACACAGCGTCTGTCAGCCGCTGGAATGCAACATGTGGAATCAGGTGGAAGAAGCAAGAAAGAGCATGAACTTCATGGATAGAGTTCTTGGGGAGCTGGCAAAAGAATTTCTGGTGGAAAAACCAAGAAATCAGGACAACAGACCTGATGATAATGAAGAAGGTAAAAGACAATCAGGGGACAAGGATGGAGATGGATTTTCTCTGTCCCTGGATGTGCAGCGATTCTCCCCAGAAGAACTGAAGGTGAAAGTACTTGGAAGAAAAGTGCTGGTGACAGGAAAACACGAGAAGAAAAGCGATGATGGCAGCGGCTCTTACAGCTACAAATATGAAGAGTTCAGGAGAGAATTTCAACTGCCTGACGATGTCGATGCTGAAGCTCTTAACTGCTGTTTGTCACAGGACGGTCGGTTAAAGGTTCAAGCCCCACGCCTGGCATTGCCAGCCGGGCATGAACGAACTGTGCCCGTTAACATCACATGTGACACAACAACCACTCCCCGGCTAAATCCTGACCAAGAGGCACAGAGACAGGAGAGTGGGAAAGATGAGAAGATAAATGAGGTGGATGAAAAAATTGACAATTAAAACTCATTTACAGTGAACTTTAGGAAGATGTAAGAGTTAGTTATAGACTGAAATGAGTTTCTGTGATCCTGAGATGAGGACATTATCCTGGCAATTAATTATTTCATCTTGTATTTTGGTACTGTGCTGTTATCAGCATTCAACTGAATTATTCACATGTATGTTTATATTGGAATAATAAATACTTTTGTTTGTAATGATGCCGATTCAGCTGTTTTACTTCATAACAAGGAACTGATATTAAACAACTGAAAACTAGACACTTACTTACTTTACACTCAGTGAAAAAAATCATTTTTAGTTGGGTGGATTGGCCATTATAAATTGTCCCTAGTGCCAAAAAGGTGAGGAGGGGTTATTGCGTTACGGGGAGAGGGTGGACGTGAGGGCTTATGTGGGTCGGTGCAGAGTTGATGGGCCGAATGACCTCCTTCTGCACAGTATGTTCTATGTTGGATTACCTTTAAACCCAGAGAATGCTATTTTTAAAATACATTTTTGTTAATGCAATTTGCATATGTGCATAGATATATCAGAAAAGCAGAAATCCACAGGAACAAAGAACACAGGCCCACAATAACCCCCGATACCAAGCCCACAACTCTTACTGCCCCCTTGACTTTTCCCCTCTTTTTTCCTCTCCCAATACGGAAAAAACAAGCCCCACCCACCCCACCCCTGCCAGCTGACACCTTAATTCACCCTGGCGAAATTGATGAACGACATCCACCTCCGGCTGGACATCTACCCCCTCCCCTCCCCTCCCCCAAGGCAAACTTATCCTTCTCAAAATGCAGGAGTTCCGCCGGGTCGCTCACTCACACCCCTACCTTCGGTGGCTCCGTGTCCCATCAGCACAACAACCTTCATCTCTGGGCTATCAGGGAGGCAAAGGCCAGTGCATTGTCCTCTCACTCCACCTGCACTCCTGGATTCTCCGATGCTCCAAATATCTCCACCTCAGGGCCACCCGTACCCCAAGAGTAGAGAATGAATTCCATAAGCTAAGAGCTGCCTGAATCCTCTGGCTATGACGGCCAACATCCCAATTGCCTTCATTACTGCCTGCTGCACCTGTGTCGGATCTCTTATTGTATCTTCTAATAAGAGTCGATAATCCGGTTGATTGGAGGTGTCCAAAATACAACTTTATTGCTAATGATTCACTTCAACACACTTACCTAAGAACTAAATCAAAATTTAAAAGGAAACAGTCAAATACATTGCAAAGAGTTCATTAATCATAAAACATAAATAAATCACTTTAAAATAAATGAATGGAATGATTCAAGAACTCGGGAAGGTAAGAACTCAGTAATGAAGCTGGACCACGAGGTGTTGCTCTTTAGGGAATCCTTATCTATGGACTAGTCCCTCATTTAGCAGCACGGTAGCATTGTGGATAGCACAATTGTTTCACAGCTCCAGGGTCCCAGGTTCGATTCCGGCTTGGGTCACTGTCTGTGCGGAGTCTGCACATCCTCCCTGTGTGTGCGTGGGTTTCCTCTGGGTGCTCCGGTTTCCTCCCACAGTCCAAAGATGTGCAGGTTAGGTGGATTGGCCATGATAAATTGCCCTTAGTGTCCAAAATTGCCCTTAGTGTTGGGTGGGGTTACTGGGTTATGGGGATCGGGTGGAGGTGTTGACCTTGGGTAGGGTGATCTTTCCAAGAGCCGGTGCAGACTCAATGGGCCGAATGGCCTCCTTCTGCACTGTAAATTCTATGATAATCTATGATTTACTCTCATTGGTTTCTAACTCTCAGTTGAGACCTCCTGGTTCGTTCAAATAGATGCCTGTTACTTAGAGGGCAATTTATTAATTAAACATTGGCCATTATATAAGATTGACTGCCTTCAGGAATAATTTAGGGTCTATGTGCGCTGCCTTACGAGAAAGGGATTCTCAAGACACTGTGAGCCATCAACCTTGCTGTAACTATTTAATTGACACATTCTTATTACTACATGCAGTGGAATACAATGGTCTATTCATTGTATGAAACATTTGTTGAAACAAATGTCTGCATTTCTGCAGACTTGACTCCAAGATCAATAGTTTATTCATTGTCAGAAACAATGACTATCTCTTCACAGTCATGGCCTTTTGAATAATTCCATTCTCGAGTTAGGCACTCAATCAAAGACACCAATAAATAAATGAATCAATAAATCAATAACCTATCAACCTGCATGCTTACCTCCAGCAACTGCTGTACGAGGACACCAGGTCTGATTCCATATTCCCCTCTCTCAATTGACAATCATGCAGTGCGAAGATAGCCAGGTGGCACTGCCAGTTGGCAGGGGCATTGCCAGGTTGGCACTGTCATTGTGCCAAGCTGGCCTTTTTGTGTGCTGGTGATCGGGCCGAAGGTGCCCTGCACAGGTGTTGGGGAGGGGGTGAGGGTGAGGTGGCTAGCAACCCTCCTATAGTGCGTTGGGCCTTGGGGGGAGTGAGGGATTGCATCAGGGGCCTTGGAGATCAGGATGCCATTTAAAAATGCGTCCCGATCTCTCGCTTCACTGAGGGGATCTGGCGAGCAGTGCTCCTCAGTGCACAAAACAGGGCTATGTGCGGCCTCTGGCGTGTGTTTCCTACTTAGGCCCCACATGTAACGTGGGAGGCGTTTTATAACCATGTGTTTCTCGGCGCTGCATGCACCGGGAAACATGAGGTTAAACGCACTCACATTGGGACTTTGTTCCCTTTTAGTTGACTCGCGCCCATTACATTTATTTCCCACATCTAAATCATTGATATAAGATGTGGATAGCTGGGGGAGCCAGCACCATTCCCTGTGGTATCCCACTAGTCTCAGCCTGCCATTTGGAAAAAGATCACTCTATTCCTTTGTTTCCTGTCTTTGACCAGTTTTCTCTCCATCTCAATAGACTACCCCAATCTGAGTGCTTTATCTCTGCACTCTAATCTCTTATGTGGGACTTTGGCGAAAGCCATCTGTAAGTCCATAAATAGGCAGGTTAGGTGATCGGTGATGTTTAATTGCACCTTAGAGTCCAAAGTGGAGTTAATTGGAGTCACGTGGTTTCATGGCTAGGCTGGGGGTGTGGACCTGTGAGGGCAGCACTTTTGGAGGGTCAGTGCAGACTCGATGAGCCAATGGCCTGCTGCACTGTGGGGATTCTATGAAATAAACCACATCCACTGGCTCACCCTCATCAACCCTACAAGCTACATCCCCAAAGAGTTGCAATAAATTTGTCAAACATGTTTTCCCTTTCGTAGCTCAATGTACTCTGTCTGATTCTGCCACTGTTTTCCAAGTGCTCTGCTAATAAATCTTTGAAAATGGACTCTAAAATTGTCTCTTCGAGCGATGGCAGGCTGACTGGTCTGTAATTCAGTGTTTTATCTCTGCCTCCCCTTTTAAATAGTGGGGTTACATTAGCCACCCTCGAACCAATAGGAACTGCTCTAGAGTCTATATAATCTTGGAAGATGATCACCAATGATCATATTGAAAGGCGAAGGAGACTGAAGCAGCCAAATGGCCTACACCTGCTCCTGTTTTTTTGTTCTGATGATCAAGGGTACAGGATCAATAATATTATTGAACTGAAACATTATAAAGGTTGTTTGCTGCTGCGTCACGGCGCTGAGGACCCGGGTTCGATACCGGCTCTGGATCACAGTCCATGTGGAGTTTGCACATTCTCCCCTTGTCTATGTGGGTCCCACCCCAACAACCCAAAGATGTGCAGGGTAGGTGGATTGGTCATGCTAAATTGCCCCTTAATTTAAAAAAACAAATAAAATAAAATAAAAGTTGTTTGCAATGCTGTTAACATGGTTTCCTTCCCAGATATTTACGTCGAACAGATAACTCCAATGAAAGATCTGTGACTTTCACTTTAGTAATGGAGAGGGATAGGTACGTGCAACAGGGCAAGGTTTACAATTGGGGGAAGGGTAAATACGATGTTGTCAGACAAGAATTGAAGTGCATAAGTTGGGAACATAGGCTGGCAGGGAAGGACACAAGTGAAATGTGGAACTTGTTCAAGGAACAGGTGCTACGTGTCCTTGATATGTATGTCCCTGTCAGGCAGGGAAGAGATGGTCGAGTGAGGGAACCATGGTTGACAAGAGAGGTTGAATGTCTTGTTAAGAGGAAAAAGGTGACTTATGTAAGGCTGAGGAAACAAGGTTCAGACAGGGCATTGGAGGGATACAAGATAGCCAGGAGGGAACTGAAGAAAGGGATTAGGAGAGCTAAGAGAGGATATGAACAATCTTTGGCGGGTAGGATCAAGGAAAACCCCAAGGCCTTTTACACATATGTGAGAAATATGAGAATGACTAGAGCGAGGGTAGGTCCGATCAAGGACAGTAGCGGGAGATTGTGTATTGAGTCTGAAGAGATTGGAGAGGTCTTGAATGAGTACTTTTCTTCTGTATT
The DNA here is from genome assembly GCF_047496885.1 of Scyliorhinus torazame. NCBI lineage: Eukaryota > Metazoa > Chordata > Chondrichthyes > Carcharhiniformes > Scyliorhinidae > Scyliorhinus > Scyliorhinus torazame. The sequence goes on from NC_092727.1 coordinate 115,581,242, forward strand.
TACAAATGAGAGGGGCGATATTGTTGGAGAGGACAGTGTGAAACAGATTGGTAAGCTCGAGGAAATACTTGTTAGGAAGGAAGATGTGTTGGGCATTTTGAAAAACTTGAGGATAGACAAGTCCCCCGGGCCTGACGGGATATATCCAAGGATTCTATGGGAAGCAAGAGATGAAATTGCAGAGCCGTTGGCAATTATCTTTTCGTCCTCACTGTCAACAGGGGTGGTACCAGGGGATTGGAGAGTGGCGAATGTCGTGCCCCTGTTCAAAAAAGGAACTAGGGATAACCCTGGGAATTACAGGCCAGTTAGTCTTACTTCGGTGGTAGGCAAAGTAATGGAAAGGGTACTGAAGGATAGGATTTCTGAGCATCTGGAAAGACACTGCTTGATTAGGGATAGTCAGCACGGATTTGTGAGGGGTAGGTCTTGCCTTACAAATCTTATTGAATTCTTTGAGGAGGTGACCAAGCATGTAGATGAAGGTAAAGCAGTGGATGTAGTGTACATGGATTTTAGTAAGGCATTTGATAAAGTTCCCCATGGTAGGCTTCTGCACAAAGTAAGGAGGCATGGGATAGTGGGAAATTTGGCCAGTTGGATAACGAACTGGCTAACCGATAGAAGTCAGAGAGTGGTGGTGGATGGCAAATATTCAGCCTGGATCCCAGTTACCAGTGGTGTACCGCAGGGATCAGTTCTGGGTCCTCTGCTGTTTGTGATTTTCATTAATGACTTGGATGAGGGAGTTGAAGGGTGGATCAGTAAATTTGCAGACGATACGAAGATTGGTGGAGTTGTGGATAGTAAGGAGGGCTGTTGTCGGCTGCAAAGAGACATAGATAGGATGCAGAGCTGGGCTGAGAAGTGGCAGATGGAGTTTAACCCTGAAAAGTGTGAGGTTGTCCATTTTGGAAGGACAAATATGAATGCGGAATACAGGGTTAACGGTAGAGTTCTTGGCATTGTGGAGGAGCAGAGAGACCTTGGGGTCTATGTTCATACATCTTTGAAAGTTGCCACTCAAGTGGATAGAGCTGTGAAGAAGGCCTATGGTGTGCTCGCGTTCATTAACAGAGGGATTGAATTTAAGAGCCGTGAGGTGATGATGCAGCTGTACAAAACTTTGGTAAGGCCACATTTGGAGTACTGTGTACAGTTCTGGTCGCTTCATTTTAGGAAGGATGTGGAAGCTCTGGAAAAGGTGCAAAGAAAATTTACCAGGATATTGCCTGGAATGGAGAGTAGGTCTTACGAGGAAAGGTTGAGGGTGCTAGGCCTTTTCTCATTAGAGCGGAGAAGGATGAGGGGCGACTTGATAGAGGTTTATAAGATGATCAGGGGAATAGATAGAGTAGACAGTCAGAGACTTTTTCCCCAGGTGGAACACACCATTACAAGGGGACATAAATTTAAGGTGAAAGGTGGAAGATATAGGAGGGATATCAGAGGTAGGTTCTTTACCCAGAGAGTAGTGGGGGCATGGAATGCACTGCCTGTGGAAGTAGTTGAGTCGGAAACATTAGGGACCTTCAAGCAGCTGTTGGATAGGTACATGGATTACGGGAAAATGATTTGGTGTAGATTTATTTGTTCTTAAGGGCAGCACGGTAGCATTGTGGATAGCACAATTGCTTCACAGATCCATGGTCCCAGGTTCGATTCCGGCTTGGGTCATTGTCTGTGCGGAGTCTGCACGTCCTCCCCTTGTCTGCGTGGGTTTCCTCCGGGTGCTCCGGTTTCCTCCCACAGTCCAAAGATGTGCGGGTTAGGTGAATTGGCCAATGATAAATTGCCCTTTATGTCCAAATTGCCCTTGGTGTTGGGTGGAGGTGTTGAGTTTGGGTAGGGTGCTCTTTCCAAGAGCTGGTGCGGACTCGAGGGGCCGAATGGCCTCCTTCTGCACTGTAAATTCAATGATAATCTATGATTAATCTAGGACAAAGGTTCGGCACAACATCGTGGGCCGAAGGGCCTGTTCTGTGCTGTATTTTCTATGTTCTATGAAAGATGTTTCCACCACTCAGTAAAAGAGTGGTGTCCTGTCTGGTGTCCGTGTTGGAAGACAAGCTGTTGTTGCTGCTCATTGTGAGGCTGCAGAGTAATACAGAGGTGTTGGGGCACTGGCTCTGTAGAATAGTTTGATATATCTTTTAATGAACTAAGTTCTCTTTCAGGCAGATCTTGGCTTATTGAATTATTTCACTGGGTTTTTTTGTTACTCAGTGTAAAGGAAGTCTGTATTTAGTTTCCAGTTGTTTAATATCAATTTCTTTCTATGAAGTAAAAAAGCCAAAACCATCATTATATTCAAAAGTATTTATTATTCCAATTTACATATACGTAGAAATACCCCACATTAACGCTGATAACAGCTGAGTACCAAAATACAAGAGGAAATCATTAAATTTCAGCATTATGCCCTCATGTCAGAGTCCCAGAAATCATTTCTGTCTTTAAAACATTCTTACATCTTACTAAGGTTCACTGTAAATGAGTTTTAATTGTCCATTTTTCCATCCGCCTCATTTCTCTTCTCATCTTTCCCACTCTCCTGTCTCTGTGCCTCTTGGTCAGGATTTAGCCGGGGAGTGGTTGTTGTGTCACAGGTGATGGTGACGGGCACAGTTCGTTCATTCCCGGCTGGCAGTGCCAGGCGTGGGGCTTGAACCTTTAACCGACCGTCCTGTGACAAACAGCAGTTAAGAGCTTCAGCATCGACATCGTCTGGCAGTTGAAATTCTCTCCTGAACTCTTCATATTTGTAGCTGTAAGAGCCGCTGCCATCATCGCTTTTCTTCTTGTGTTTTCCTGTCACCAGCACTTTTCTTCCAAGTACTTTCACCTTCAGTTCTTCTGGGGAGAATCGCTGCACATCCAGGGACAGAGAAAATCCATCTCCATCCTTGTCCCCTGATTGTCTTTTACCTTCTTCATTATCATCAGGTCTGTTGTCCTGATTTCTTGGTTTTTCCACCTGAAATTCTTTTGCCAGCTCCCCAAGAACTCTATCCATGAAGTTTATGCTCTTTCTTGCTTCTTCCACCTGATTCCACATGTTGCATTCCAGCGGCTGACAGACGCTGTGTGGACCAGGCCACAATGTGTACACAGGCTGCTGGCACAGACGTGAAGGGGGAAAGCGCGACAGCTCAGCATTGTCTCTGCCTCTTCTCTCACTTCTCTCAAAGCCACTGATGTGAACTGCCCGTCTTCAGTCTCTGATCTGCTGCAGCGCTCAGAACACACGCCTTATATATTCTACTGCCAGAAACCCAGACCCTTCCAGAATGAACTCAACTTTGCTGGGTTCATGACACACGAGTTGAAACTAAATGACGTCTCATCTCATCCGTGATTGAAAGGAGAATGACTCGACTCAGTGACACCCACTGGAGCCAATCCAGAGATTTCCGGAATGTTCTCAGCCAGGGACAGCGCAGATGGGAGGAGCAATGTTAATGAGTGACAGCCTAGCAGCAGGCAGTGTGAGCAGCAATGTGAGAGTCTTTATCAACCGGGTGTGTTTAACTGAATGAAATTAATATTCTGAAAGAATGAGGATTCAGCGTTTGTCTTTCTAGTTTTGCTCTTGTCATTAATTTTTAAGATGGTGAAGTGGTATTGAGCAGAGTGAGAAGGAGGGAAATTCAATCCAGTTTGATTTAGTTTAAGTGACGGTCTAATTGTATCAAATTGAGGCGTCTTAATTCCCTTATAATTGTGTTAATATACATTTTAAAATTGAATAGTTGCAAAAAAGCTGCTGAGCGCTTCATAATTACCAACACTCTCTGCTAGTTACATTTCATGATTTGAGATTAGCAAATATGGAAAGTTAATGCACAATATGCTGAAGTAGCTGTCTTAGAATGTGGCCTTTTGGAATCTTCAGTTCAACCAAATCTTGACTGTACAGACAGTTAGTATTATGCTCAAGGCTATAATCACAATATCCCCTTTTGGGAAAGAAGTGGCTTTACAAACCATCAAAGGAAACTGGTACACTACATAAGAAAATGGAAAAATATAGCTGGTCTGAGAAAAGCTGAATAAAATTGTCAGGTAATATATGTCAAAGGAGGGCAGCATGGTGGTACAGTGGTTAGCACTGCTGCCTCACAGCGCCGCGGTCCCAGGTTTGATCCCGGCTCTGGGTCACTGTCCGTGTGGAGTTTGCACATTCTCCCCGTGTTTTCCCTTGGGTTTCGGCCCCACAACCCAACAAGATGTGCAGGGTAGGTGAATTGGCCACGCTAAATTTGTCCCTTAATTTGGGAAAAATGAATTGGGCACTCTAAATTTATATTTAAAATAAGTATTTGTCAAAGAACATAAAAAGAAAGGTCCCCACATTCCTTGGGGATTAATATGGTAGACCTGGAGACAAAAGCAGCACTAGCTAAATCCCCAGATTGTATACATATTCTAGTCTTTATTTGAGAAAAACGGTAGAAAGTGCAAATTTGAATTTACAACAATTAATGCTTTATTGTCTCAACCTAAACCACTCAAACATCCAAACAAATAAACCTATTACAAAAACCCAGTGGTTAACTTCTGGTAGAGCTGCCAATGAGGAAAAATTAAAATACCACCAAGATATGAACAAGATGAATTGATTGCTGAAGATCACTCTGGGCTGGGAAATCTACATCCAGGAGGCCAAAGGACTTCCTATAAATTGATAAATGGTTGACTGATTGATTGATTGATTTTTATTGTCACATGTACCGAAGTACAGTGAAAAGTATTTTTCTGCGGCCAAGGGAACGTACACAGTACAGTAGACTAAAGAATAATCGACAGAGTACATTGAGTAATGGTGCATCAACAAATAGGTGCATCAACAAATTATTGGTGTCATAACATGTAAAAACATTGCAAAATGTGTTTTGCAAATTGTATACCCTGTGGCCTGGTGACCAAGTCTTCTATTATAAAAGCACCACTAATAGGAGTCAGAAAGGCATACCATCAAAGATTCTAATTGATTTTATTACACCGGTAGACATTCAAATAGATGATGGGGCAGGATGGTGGCGCAGTGGTTGGCGCTGCTACTTCACAGTGCCGAGATCCCAGGTTCGATCCCGGCTCTGGGTCACTGTCTGTGTGGAGTTTGCACATTCTCCCCATGTTTGCATGGGTTTCGCCCCCACAACCCAAAGATGTGCAGGGTAGGTGGACTGGCCACGCTAAATTGCCCCTTAATTGGAAAAAATGAATTGGGCACTCTAAATTTATATTCTAAAAAAGAAATTCAAATGGATACATATGTATTTGTTTGTGTTGACCATTGTACTAAATCTGCATGGTGTGTCCCCACAAACAATGTAACGGAATGTGCACTTATTAGAGCTCTGGAAAGAGAGTTGATTGCTGTTGTTGGAATGCCTGGGTATTGCACTGTCAACGAGGCAGAGCCTTTATCTCTAAAGATAAAAGCAAATTACTGCGGATGCTGGGATCTGAAACAAAAACAGAAAATACTGGACATTCGCAGCAGATCTGACAGCATCTGTGGAGAGAGAAGGGAGCTAACCAGCTTTGACAAAGAATCATCCAGACTCAAATTATTACTTCCCTTCTCTCTCCTCAGATGCTGTTCAACGTGAATATAACTTTCCAGCAGGATATGAATCCACATCATCGAGGACTCCATGGATTCTGAAATCAATAACTGAGGACATTATTTTACAAATAAATGATTATCATTGTCTCAGCCAAATTGTGCTCAAATAATGATGAAACTGAATTGTTTTGTCACTCACTCGAATATAAATACTGAAAGCGGTAGGATGTCCGGACAGACACCCTTATTTTTCAATATTATGTGCAACTGCAGATGGGGGAGAGAGCCAATCCTAGACACAACACATACTCTGCAAATGCTTGACGAATTCTGCTATTGTTTCCACACCAGCATGTCCTCTTGCCAGCCATCATTTTAAATATTAGACTTTTCAACAGCATCTAAAGGGTCTTAAGTCAAGATAGGTGTTTTGTTGTGCCAATTGTTCATCTTTAGCTTTAAGCATTATTTGTGAAAGTTTCTAGGTTAGTCAAACAGAATTGAGTAGAGCTGGCAAATAGATCTCACCGCTGCACAGATTCAAGGTGTTAATGAACAAATGTTCACAAATCGTATTGTGGTGTTAAAACACTTGACTACTAAGGGCAACACTGATTCAAAAATCCAAACTCTCTTGACCCATTTGGTGAATTTAAGAATCGTTTGGACCATGCCAGGCTGGGGTGGGGCCCGGGGGGGGGGGGGGGGGGGGGGATATTTGTACATGCAAACTGTTTATTAAGGTGGATTCAAAAACGTATGTTATCATAAGTAGAATTGGTATGTTATAACTAACTTTTACTACCATTTATACTCTGATATAATCCTCATTAATCAAATATAATTTATAATTGCTTTTTACAAGCAAATATCCAGTCAACTAATATAAAAGAGATGTAATCTCATACATATATCCTCACGAGCCCACATATAATAACAATATCCTGGAATTCTAAGTCGGGATTTATATTGACTCACATTGTACTTGAAATGTTAGCTCTGTTTCTCTCTCCACAGGTGCTGCCAGACGTGCCGAATATTTCCAGCACTTTCTGTTTTAATGATTTACCAAGCATCCTAGTTAATCTCTATATCCTCTCCCAGGGCCTTCACATCTTCCCTCTAGTTTGGTACCCACAATGATCTAGCTGAGGCTTAACCATGGATTGTAATGGTTTAGTATGACTTCCTTGTTTTTGTATTCAATGCCCTATTAACAAAGTTAAGTTTCCATTAGCTTTTTTAACTGCATTGTCAAAAATTCCGCCACTTTCAAGGATATATGAAGAAGCACCCACCAGGTTTGTCTACCCTCGTATCCTCACAGATTAATACCATTTAGATCACACTTCATCTGTGTTGTTCATCTCAAAGTGCATACTATATCTACTGCAACTTTCACCACTTTCTCTCTTATTTCATCAAATAATTCAATCAGGCTAGTCACACAATTTGCCTTTGACAAATTGATGTTGGCTGTCCCTTATTAACCAATGCTTTTCCAAGAGAGAATTAATTTTGCCCATGACATTCATTGAGCTTTCATTCAACTTTCTGTCATCGGCTGGGCGGCAGGGTCGTGCAGTGGTTAGCACTGCTGCTTCACACGGCGAGGCCCCAGGTTCGATCCCGGCCCTGAGTCACTTTCCATGTGACGTTTGCACATTCTCTCCGTGTCTGCGTGGGTCTCACCCCCATAACCCAAAAGATGTGCAGGGTAGGTGAATTGGCCATGCTAAATTACCCCTTAATTGGGAAAAAAATAATTGGATACTCTGAATTTATTTTTAAACTTTCTGTCACAGGAACCACTTACTTCAAGTCAGGGTCATTGTGTGCACAGTGCTCCTGCCACTAAAGCTCTATTTTAACTTCTGGGGCGGGATTCTCCCCTACCCGGCGGGGCGGGGGTCCCCAGCCGGATGGAGTGGCGTGAACCACTCCGGCGTCGGGCTGCTCCAAAGGTGCAGATTTCTACACACCTTTAGGGGCCAAGCCCTCACCTTTAGGGGCCAAGCCCTCACCTTTAGGGGCCAAGCCCTCACCTTTAGGGGCTAGGCCCGCGCCGGAGTGGTTGCCGTCCCGCCGGCTGGCATGGAAGGCCTTTGGCGCCACGCCAGCCGGGGCTGAAGGAACTCCGCCGGCCTGCGGAAGTTCGCGCATGCGCGGGAGCGTCAGCGGCTGCTGACATCATCACCACGCATGCGCTGGGCGGGGTCACCTCCGCGTCGGCCATCGCGGAGGCTATGGCCGATGCGGAGGGGAAAGAGTGCTCCCACGGCACAGGCTCGCCCGTGGATCGGTGGGCCCCGATCGCGGGCCAGCCCACCATGGGGGCAGAGCGGCCTGCGCCCCCCCCCCCCCCCAGGACCCCGGAGCCCGCACGCGCTGCCTGGTCCCGCCGGTAAGGCAGGTGGTTTGATTCTCGCCGGCAGGATCGGCATTACAGCAGCGGGACTTCGGCCCATTGCGGGCCGGAAAATCGTCGGGGGGGTGCCCGTCGACCGGCGCGGCACGATTCCCACCCCCACCGAATCTCCGGTGCCGGAGAATTCGGGAGCCAGCGGGGGCGGGGTTCACGCCACCCCCCGGCGATTCTCCGACCCGGCGGGGGGTCGGAGAATCCCGCCCCTGGTTACCTCTAGTTTTGATTTAACTAATCTCTTGTTTGTGGCCTCCCAGCTCTTAAACTTCAAATCATCCATAATTCAACCATACATATTATTTTACACATCACTTGCCCATCACCATCATCCTTGCTGGCCTACACTAACTGCTTATCCCACAGAGCATTGCTCTGAAGATCCTTAATTTTGTTTCTCAAATTCATGTGTGACCTTGCCCTCTCAGATCCCATATACTTCCATCATTTGGCCACTGTTTAAGATGTTTCCTTTCCCACCACCGAAAGTGGAACTCAGCCTAACCTCTATAGCTCGCTCCCCAAGCTGCACTGACTCGCTACGTCTCCGATTTTTAAAAATCACGTCGAAATTGACCTTTCCCAAGCTTTCAAACATGGTTGTTCATCTCTATCCATTACTGAACATTCCCTTTAACTTTATCATTTTCTCCTGGGATGTGCCTTGGGTTGTTTGTGTAATAAAGCCACAATGAACATGCAGGTAATACGTAAAAGGTATACCTCCGCCCCCCCCTCTCAACCCGCCCTCCCCACACACACACACACCTCTCTGAATTAGTAATTCAGCATTAGCTGTACACCAAAGGATGACAATAGGCTCATTCTATGCCCAGTAAGATTGCACTGGGGCCTGAACCTAATATTGCGCAAAATGAACTGATGAAGAAATAATTGGCATCTCTCTCGTGGTGCTATATTTCATCACTTTGCCCATCAATTAAACATAATGACTGATTTTGATAGCAAAATGTGTGTTAGTTTAGACATAGAACATACAGTGCAGAAGGAGGCCATTCGGCCCATCGAGTCTGCACTGACCCACTAAAGCCCTCACTTCCACCCTATCCCCATAACCCAATAACCTCCCCTAACCTTTTTGGACACTGAGGACAATTTAGCATGGCCAATCCACCTAACCTGCACGTCTTTGGACTGTGGGAGGAAACCGGAGCACCCGGAGGAAACCCACGCAGACATGGGGAGAACGTGCAGACACCGCACAGACAGTGACCCAGCGGGGAATCAAACCTGGGACTCTGGCGCTGTGAAGCTACAGTGCCAACCACTGTGCTACCATGCTGCCCATAATGTGCTGGTGCTTTTAATATACTCATCTCTCAGGATCGAGTGACCTCCAGGGTGATGCACATGAAGGAGTCACCACTCCAAATGAGCCAGAAGATATTTCCAGGATGCTGGGCTAATTTATTTCGGGTCACATGAGCAGGAGTATTGTGCAATGAGGGTTTAGCTGCTTGTGCTTTCACTTTCAGACTCTGAAAATATTGGGAACCATTTAGAAAATGAGCATATGGCAACTCTTTGTTTCGTTTAGTACCCAGCTTTTCTGAAAGCTTTTCTGAAGATATGGCAGTTCAACACCATGCCGTTTAGGGCAGCACGGTGGCACAGTGCTTAGCAATGCTGCTGCACAGTGCCAGGGACCCGGGTTCAATTCCTGCCTTGGGTCGCTGTCTGTGTGGAGTTTGCACTTTCTCCCCGTATCTGTGTGGGTTTCCTCTGAATGCTCCGGTTTCCTCCCACAGTCCAAAGATGTGCAGGTTAGGTGGATTGGCCATGCTAAATTGCCTTTTAGTGTCCAAAAAAAGATATGTAGCTTACATTAAGGGGTTACTGGGAACTGGGCAGGGGAAGTCAGCGTGGGTGGAGTACTCTTTCAGAGGGCCGGTGCAGACTCGATGGGCTGAATGGTCTCCTTCTACACTGTCGGGATTCTATGAACACATCATAAATGTCACACAGATGATCCTACTTCCTAACTTTTCACTTTTGAATGTTCTGTAACATGAAATTAACGCATTGACGCTCAATCCTATAGTACTCAAGCTCTTTCATTACTGCATCTAGCTGCATTTTAAGCATTTCCAATGTTGCTGTTTCCATATTCGCAATGTCATGGTCACCATGCAGTCTGCAACCATGGAAGAACTAGAATGCAAAACTTTCTTTCTTTTATTATTAGCTTAATCTCTGTTTTGGTAGAGAATGAAAACCTGGGACCCCTGTTTAAACTGTAATATGTACAGTACTTTGACCTTAAAGAATAATTCGATCTCTGATTTTATATCATGCTAAGGTCTGTAGCACCAGCTCGCTTATGAGGCTGTCTTTCTGTTGTTTGCACGCTCACCAGCCTATGCACATATTGGTGTTCCAGGTCTTAATGCAATGTTAAATCAGCTTTTGATTCTGACTTTTTAAATAGTCAGGAGGTTTTTAATTTGAGGAAAATTAGTGACTTCAGGAGAGGAAGGCAGAAAATCAGGACAAGGGAGTGACAGAAAATATTTGAGGTAGATCTACTGTAATAGTTTGGTTAGCCATTTGTTATATTTAACGCATTTAAATGTCTCTGTACGAAAGAATGATTTTGTTGTGAAGTAATAAAATCACGTGCAATGATACACTGTATGAACCATATTCAACATCCATATACAAAAGGAAAATACTGCAAATGTTGGAAATATTGAAATGAAAAGCTGAAAATACCGGAAATACGCAGGCTAGGCAGCACCTGAGCAGAGAAACAGTTATTGTTTCAGGTCAAGGATTCTGTTCTGAAGGTTCATCATTGACAATGTTAATTAACTCTGTTTCTCTCCTCGGATGCAACTTGACCTGCTGAGTATTTCTGGCATTTCCCGTTTTAATTCCAGCAATCGTACATCTGCAGTTCGTGATAAATATGATGGGAAATGGCATTCACTGATTTTTTTTTGTTTGTTTTTGCCTGAAGAAGAGCTGTTCACTTTCTATGGAATAAATACTTTGTATTGTGAATCAGAATATCAGCTGTCCACTCAACTCTTGACCACACGACCAGGCCTAGTCTGTTGTTTTCACTCATTGTCGTCACCATCATGGTATGGGCAATGTAATAAGAGTGTTACTTGTACAGTGAACTGGAACCAGCCTCAGTATATTTATGGATTCCAAATGTTTTTTATAATGCACCACTCCTGGCAGAGATGTTGTAGCTCATTCAGTTGCTGACTGTGCTACTGATATCACATTTTTAAAAAAATATATCAAGCCTCAAGGTTGAAGGAATTCCCTCCCTCCCTTCCCCAAACCCACACTGGCCCTAGCGATATGCTGACAGGCAAGATGAAGTAGGATGGGTATAGTCTAGAACCAAACTGATTCTGTGCTGTAAATTCTTATTAGATCATACCCCATAGAATCCCCTCGAGCTTGCTTCATCAGTCAATAAGATCATGGATGATTTGATTGTGGCTTACAGTCCACTTTCCGCCTGTCCCCATAACCCTTGACTCTCTTGACGATCAGAAATCTCTCTAATTCAGCCTTGAATATATTCAATGACCCAACCTCCACGGCTCTCTGTGGAAGAGAATTCCAAAGACAAAAATATCCTCATCTCTTAAATGGGTGATCTCTTATTTTTAAACTGCGCCCCCATTTCTAGATTCCCCCATGAGGAAGCATCCTCTCAAGCATCCACCCTGTCACGCTCTCTCAATCAGATATGTTTCAAAAAGTGTACCTCTCATTTTTCTAAACTCCAATGAGTACAGGCCCAACCTGCTCAACCTTTCCTCATACAACAAACCCCTTCATCCCAGGAATCTTCTCTGAACTGCTTCCAATGCAAGTATATCCTTAAGTATGAAGACCGAAGCTGTACACCGTATCCCAGGTGCGATCGCATCAGTGGGATGCACAATTTAGCAAATTTCCCTACTTTTATAGTCCACCCCCATTGCAATGAAGGACAACATTCCATTTGCTTTCCTAATTACTTGCTGTACCTGCATGCTAGCTTTTTGTGATTCGGTACACGGATGCCCAGATCTTGCTCTACTGCAGTATTCTGCTGTCTGTCTCCATTTAAATAATATTCTGGTCTTCTATTATTCCTGCCAGAAGTGGACAACCCCACATTTTCCCACAGGCTCCATCTGCTAAAGTTTTGACCACTCACTCATCTACATCCCTTTGCATCCTCCTCACAACTTTGTCAGTTAATTTGGCTACAGTACAGTCAATCCTGTAAATAGCTGATGTATGGGCAGCACGGTAGCACAAGTGGCTAGCACTGTGGCTTCTCAGCACCAGGGTCCCAGGTTCGATTCCCCGCACTGTCTGTGCGGAGTCTGCACGTTCTCCCTGTGTCTGCGTGGGTTTCCTCCAGGTGCTCTGGTTTCCTCCCACAGTCCAAAGACGTACAGGTTAGGTGGATTGGCCATGATAAATTGCCCTTCGTGTCCAAAAAGGTTAGGAGGCGTTATTGGGTTACGGGAATAGGGTGAAAGTGAGGGCTTAAGTGGGTCGGTGCAGACTCAATGGGCCAAACGGCCTCCTTCTGCACTGTATGTTCTATGTTCTATATCCTTGCCCAGCAACTGCTACAAACATTGTTTGTTCGGAATGAAGAAGGTCTTTTTGTATTTAATTGACCTTTGCTAATTTAAATTCATAACCACTGGTCCTAGTTTCCAAGTTTACCTTTATAGAATATTTTAGCTGTGTTATCAACGTCATTTCACATTTTATGGATAACCAATTGAAGTTGATACACGTATTCTCCTTTTGAGAGTTTCACCTGTTTGTCTTGCACAGATTCCTGACCAGTGGACGTGTGTCCACTTTAGCTTAAATAGGTTAAACAAGTGAGAAAGATCATAATCATTCACAACCAGGAATTGTGATGATATGCCTGTGAATAGTATTGCATACACTCAGCAATGCAACCTCCGACCAGCAGGTGGCATCAGACACCCGTCACATGATGTCCGGCTATCAGCAATGGACGTACACAAGGTCAGTCGCACATCGGGTAGTTCCAGAGCAATCTAGTCTGTATAGCATTCTGTATGTTATCCTTCCACATATTAACTAACAAATCATCATTCTAAGCAAGTCATCAGTAGTTCTTTATGAATCATTGCAAGGACAAGACAACAGAACACAACAGGAAGGACTATTTTGGAAAAGGGGTTCCAGTTGCAGATCATTACGAAATGGTAGGATTGCCCAAGCAGCATAATGGGCAGAATTATCTCCCTCTGAGCTGTAAAATTAAATAAAATACTTGCAGCCATAGATATGTACATACAATAACTTCATTTTATTGAGTTGACAAATTAAATCACAGACCATTACTTTTCTCAAATGCTCATTTTTTTTAACACATGTTGGGCAGAAAAAAAGCAGTTATCCACAGTAGCTGGACATTGAATATATTACAACATCAATTTCACAGGTGCTTACATCTGGCACTATTTTGTTGTTCTTTACACGACAAAAAATTCAATATAAATAAATCTGAAGAGGTCTATTTTGTTTCAGCCTTTCTTGTTCACTTCAAGATTCCCATTCTCTTGTCCCTGTGCCTCTTGGACAGGATTTAGCTGGGGAGTGGATGTCGTGTCAGAGAGGATTTTGATGGGGACGGTTCTTTCATTCCCGGCCGGCAGTGCCAGGTGTGGGGCTTCAACCTTTAACCGACCGTCCTGTGACAAACAGCAGTTAAGAGCTTCAGCATCGACATCGTCTGGCAGCTGAAATTCTCTCCTGAACTCTTCATATCTGTAGCTGTAAGAGCCCCTGCCTGCATTGCTTTTCTTCTCATGTTTTCCTGTCACCAGCACTTTTCTTCCAAGTACTTTCACCATCAATTCTTCTGGGGAGAATTGCTGCACATCCAGGGACAGAGAAAATCCATCTCCATCCTTGTCCCCTGATTGTCTTTTACCTTCCTTATTATCATCAGGTCTGCTGTCCTGATTTCTTGGTTTATGCTCCCAAAATTCTTTTGCCAGCTCCTCAAGAACTTGATCCATGAAGATCATGCTCTTTCTTGCTTCTTCCATGAGTTTCCACATGTTGCATTCCAGCGGCTGACAGCCCCTGTGTGGAACAGGCCACAATGTGTACACAGGCTGCTGGCACAGACGTGAAGGGGGGAAAGCCCGACAGCTCAGCATTGTCTCTGCCTCTTCTCTCACTTCTCTCAAAGCCACTGCTGTGAACCGCCAGTCTTCAGTCTCTGATCTGCTGCAGCGCTCAGAACACACGCCTTATATATTCTACTGCCAGAAATCCAGACCCTTCCAGAATGAACTCAACTTTGCTGGGTTCATGATATACATGAGCTGAAAATAACTGATGTCTCATCTCATCCTTGATTTAAACTTGACTCGACTCAGTGACACATTTGTGTATTTTAGAAACTTCTGGAATTACCTCATCCAAATGGCAGTTGATGGATGGGAGCCAACAATTCTGTGCGAACATTGTGTACTTGTTATGAAAAAGTAATTAGACATAATTTTTGGTTATTTTTTGGAAAGTAAATGATGTCAATAAAGCACCAAACGGTGCCTGGTGAAACTGAAGTATTTAATAAGCTGTGGGCAGGCAGGGGAAGCTCTGGATGATAGTGCTGTGACTGACAGGATCAACCTCTTGACAATTTCTGTAACTACATTATTATGTGTCATGTCCGCACCTGTTGACGGTCAGCACTCAACATCCAATTCTGGCCATTTACGAACGCATCTGATGACATTTGGTTTAACTTGGGGTCTGACTATTCATTCCACTGTGAAGGAACAGCAGTAAGTCAGAAATGAACCAGCTTTCGAAAGTCACATCAGAATAAATGCAGACGATGACGCCCTATTTCACCTTGTCAGGGACAGTAAAATCAGTGACATGACTTACACTTGGAGAGGGTGGGTGTATGGAAATTGAAAATTGTTGTATGGAAATATTTCATTCAACAGGTGGTTGTCGATGGAATAGTCTCTCGAGGAAGATGGTGGAAGTGAAGGGAAGAATTGCATTTATATAGGCCTTTCCACAACCTCAGGATTTCTCAAAGTGCTTTACAGCCAAAGACGCCCTTTTGAAGTCTCCTCACTGTTGGAATGTAGAAGACATTTGCACGCAGCAACCCCCCGCAAACAGCGATTTGATAATAACCAGTTAATCTGTCTTTTGTGATCGTGAATGAGGGATAAATGAGGACCAGGGTTCGATCCCAGCCCCGGGTCACTGTCTGTGTGGAGTTTGCACATTCTCCCCGTGTCTGCGTGGGTCTCACCCCCACAACCCAAAGATGTGCAGGTTAGGTGGATTGGCCACGCTAAATTGCCCCTTAATTGGAAAATAAATAATTGGGTACTCTAAATTTATTTTTAAAAAATTAGTGAGGGATAAATATTGACCAGGGTACCAGGGATAGCTTCCCTGGTCTTCTTTAAAATAGTGTCAGAGGATCTTTTACATGCACCCTGTTCTGTTCTGTGTTGTGGCCGTGATAAAGATGCACTCAGACCATCTGGTTCCTTGACTAGTAAGATAGTTTCTTAACAAAATTAACATGTGGAAAGATAACTAATGAACTATAGTACAAACGGTAACGAATAAGTGAATTCTCCTGAAGTTTCATCTAATGCGACTGTCCTCTAGAATGACTTACTACCAACTGCCCTATCGCTGGAGTCACATGGTGGATCTCTGTCCCCACCTGCTGGTCGGAGGTCGTATATCTAACGATACACATTACTATGCATATGCATATTACCACCCACCCGAAGTGGCAGGTGGAGCATTGGTTTAGTATCTCATCCAAAGGACAGCATCCCCAACAGTCCAGCATTCCTGATGCACTGTGCTGCAGTGTGAGTCTTGATTTTTGTGCTGAAGCCCTGGAGTGGGCATTGAATCTTGTGACTCAGAGGCATGTGATGAATATCTCGTTTGTGGCTCACGTTAATATTTCAATGGTAATTTTTGGTACTGGATAAGGTAATGCTGGGCTTTAGAGATTGCCAGAACATCTAAAAGAAAATAGCGCTTCAGAAGGTAACCCATGTTTCTTTAGCTGAGTCAGAACAGAAGGAAAAACAGCCATAAAACAGCCAGTGGACTTATTTAGCTGGAGATGTGCGGTGCAATTCAGCAGACAAGAGATTAGTGAGCAAAATTAAAGCTCATGGTATTGGGGTAATGTATTGACGTGGATAAAGACCTGGTTGGCAGACAGGAAGCAGAGAGTGGGAATAAACAGATCCTTTTAGAGTGGGAGGCAGTGACTAGTGGGGTACCGCAGGGTTCAGTGCTGGGACTCCAGCTGTTCACAATATACATTATTAATTTGGACGAAGATATTGCATGCAATATCTCCAAATTTGCAGGCGACGCTAAGCTGGGGGGCAGTGTGTGCTGTGAGGAGGATGAAAAGAGGCTACAGGGTGACTTGGACAGACTGGCTGAGTGGGCAAATACTTGGCAAATGCAATATAATGTGGGTAAATGTGAGGTTTTTGATGTCAAAAACAGGAAGGCAGATTATTGTCTGAATGGTGTCAGTTTAGGAATAGGGGAAGTGCAACGAGACGTGGGTGTCATGGTGGAACAGTTGCTGAAGGTTGGAATGCAGGTACAGCAGGCGGTGAGGAAAGTTATTGGCATGCTTGCCTTCATAGCGAGAGGATTGGAGTATAAGAGTAGGGATGTCTTTCTGCAGTTATACAGGGCCTTGGTGAGGCCACACCTTGAATATTGTGTGCAATTTTGGTCTCCTGGTTTGAGGAAGGACATTCTTGCTATTGAGGGTGTCCAGCGAAGGTTCACCAAACTATTTCCCGGGACGGCAGGACCGACATATGAAGAATGTGTACTCATTGGAGTTTAAAAGGAGAGGGGATCTCATAGATACATATAAAATCCTGATAGGACTGGACAGGCTAGATGTGGGAAGAATGTTCCCGATGTTGGGTCAAGAACTAGGGGTCACAGCCTAAGAATAAGGGGTAAGCCATTCAGGACTGAGATGAGGACGAGCTTCTTCTCTCAGAGAGTTGTGAGCTTGTGGAATTCTCGACCATGGAAAGCTGTTGGGGCCAGTTCATTGGATAAATTCAAGAGGGAGCTGGACGTGTCCCTTGCGGCTAGAGGGACCAAGGAGTATGGAGAGAAAGCAAGAGTGGGATACTGAATTTGCATGATCAGCCATGATCATATTGAATGGTGGTGCAGGCTCGAAGGGCCGAATGGCCTCCTCCTGCACCTATTTTCTATGTTACTAGAATTTTTTTTTCCTTTAAAAAAAATAAATTTAGAGTAGCCAATTCTATTTTTTTGCCAATTATGGGGCAATTTAGCATGGCCAATCCACCTACCCTGCACATCTTCTGAGTTGTGGGGGTGAAACCAATGCAGACATGGGGAGAATGTGCAAACTCCGCACAGACAGTGACCTGGGGCAGAAATCGAACCCCGGTCCTCAGCGTCGTAGGCAGCAATGCTAACCACTGCACCACCATGCCGCTCTGATGTTACTGGAGTTAAAGTCCGCTGAACAGTGTGTTTAGCGGCGTGTTTCTCGGTGCTGCTAATCAAAGGGGCTTTGTTGTCTCTTTTGGCTTTGGCAAGGAACTCACCATCAAGGCCATTCTTTAGCTCATTTCCTGCACTGGCAAGCTCAGCTCACTGTGCAGGAAGACTACATGTGATTGGGGGCGCCATTTTTAAAGGCAGCCCCAATCTTTTGATCCCCCCTTCTGCCCCCCGTGGCCACCGGACCCCGCCCATTTCACCCAACTTACCTCTTCCAGGATCCTCGAGCCCCCCTTACCCCCAGGCACAGGAAGCCTGGCACCTTGGCACTGCCACCCAGCCTTCTGGCAATGCCAGCACTACCTGCAACTGGTAATAGATAGCGGTGTCAGTCTCATGAGTAGCCGGAAGAGTATGCTTAAGACGGGCGGCACGGTAGCACAGTGGTTAGCACAGTTGCTTCACAGCTCCAGGGTCCGAGGTTCGATTCCCGGTTTGGGTCACTGTCTGTGTGGAGTCTGCATGTTCTCCTCGTGGGTGCGTGGGTTTCCTCCGGGTGCTCTGTTTTCCTCCCAGTCCAAAGATGTGCAGGTTAGATGGATTGGCCGTGCTAAATGGCCCTGAGGTTAGGTGGGGTTATGAGGATGGGGTGGAGGTGTGGGCTTAAGTGAATGCTCTTTCTAAGAGCCGGTGCAGATGCGATGGGCCAAATGGCCTCCTTCTGCACTGTAAATTCTATGAAAGAGCTTTTGCAAAGTTAATAGGAGCAAAGCACAGGGAACAAAAATGTATCAGCACCGAACATGAAGCACCGAACATGAAGCAGTGTCATTGATAGCAAAAGTATGGAAGGAGGGAGAGATTTTAAAAAGGTTTGGTGGTAAGAATACACAAAAATAAATGTTTGAGGTTCAAGCCTTGCACCTTTTTTGAATTGCCAGGGGGCTTGGGGTGCCTAAAGTTCCCTGTTGCTTACTCCACGGCAAAGCCTCAGCCAGTGTTAATTTGTCAACCAACCAGCACCCTGTTCTCCTGTAGTATAAATTGTAATGATTGTTTGAAACTTGGCATTCTTGCATTTTTCCTGCCGAGTGCAGAACGAGCAGCTTCGGTAACATGTCTCGCTTTTCTGCAATACTGAAAAAAAATTATGATGGTTTACAAAAATTAGGAATTAATTTTTTTTTTATTCGAGGGATGTGGGCATTGCTGGCTGGGTCATGTGTTGCCGATCCCGGAGAGTATTTAAGAGTAAATCACATTTCTGTCGATCTGGAGTCACATGTAGGCCAGTCCGGGTAAGGATGGCAGATTTCCTTCCCTGAAGGACATTAGTGAACCAGAAGGGTTTGTATGACAATCGGCAATGGTTTCATGGTCACCTTTAGATTTCTAATTCCAGACTTTCATTGAATTCAAATTTCACTTTCTGCCTATGCGGGATTCGAACCAGAGTCCCCAGAGCACGACTCTGAGTCACTGGATTACTAGTCCAGTGACAACACAACGTTGCTGCCTCGCCTTGTGGGAGCCACTGTCAACTTGCCAACCAATCAGCACCCGGTTCTCCTGTACTATAAATTTTAAAAAAAAAAATAAGTTTAGAGTACCCAATTATTTTTTCCAATTAAGGGGCAATTTTACGTGGCCAATCCATCTATCCTGCACATCTTTGGGTTGTGGGAGCGAAACCCATGCAGACACAGGGAGAATGTGCAAACACCTCACGGACAGTGACCCAGGGCCGGGATTCAAACCCGGGTCCTCAGCGCCGTAGGCAGCAACGCTAACCACTGTGCTGCCCTCTGTAGTATAAATTATGATTATTTGAAACTTGTCGTTCTCGCATTTTTCCTGCCAAGTGCAGAACAAGCAGCTTCGGCAACATGTCTTGCATTTCAGCAATATTCAAAAAAAAAAGTATAATGGTTTACACTTTACAGCTACCACTATGAAAATTAGGAATGAATCTGTCATAACACAAGACTCTAATGAGTCAAGACCGCCTTTTATATGTGTAAGTAGTGTGTTAGTACTGACAGCAATGTAATTCAATCTCTATTTTGTTGCCACACATTGTCATTTTAATACTTTCATCAAATCCCTACACCCATGTTTAGACTGTATAATTGACCAAGTAAACTTGTCCCATTAATTACACCTTTCTGCCTCAGAGCTTCAGCAAGACAGGTTTACAGAGGCAGTATCCATTATAAATGTTATTACTTTGTATCCTTAAAACTCGTGCTGGATTCTTCGTGGCCTTCCCAAAACTGGCGACGAGGGTTAAAGTGAATAGCTGTCTACACTGCTGAAGCCACCTCCCTGGATTTTTGTTGGATACAGGTTGGAAGTTGTTTTCGATTATACCATTCCTCTGTACGGACGTTTGGATGTTTTTGATGCTGCGCTGGAAAGCTGGAACCAGTATGCACAACGGATGCGTTACCATTTCCGGGCAAACAATATCGCCGAAAACGAGCGCCAGGTGGTCATATTGCTCACCGCCTGCGGCCCGCATACGTTTGGTGTGATTAGGAGCCTTACGTACCCAGCTGTGCCGGACACCAAAACGTTTGATGGACTTGTGAATTTAGTGGAGCAACATTTTAACCCAACCCCGTCCACGATAGTCCAGCGTTACCGGTTTAATACTGCTGAGAGGACCCCACGAGAATCCCTTGCCGACTTTCTATCCAGGCTACGCAGGATTGCGGAGTACTGTGACTATGGTGAGACCTTGTCAGAAATGTTACAAGACGGTATGGTTTGCGGTATTAACAATGCGGCCACCCAGAGAAAGTTGTTAGCTGAGCCAACATTGACTTTTCAACAGGCCATTCAAATAGTATTGTCCCGAGAGAGCACAGAACGAGGAGTGCAGGAGCTACAGGGCATGGAGGTGCATGCCTTGGGGCGCAACCCCTTCCGTCCGAAAACGTCCCCCCGCACTCCTGCGGTACCTTGGGCGAGGCGACGTCCGGATCGACGCCAGTGGCCGTCGGACATTCCTCCCCGAAGGGAGCCTTCTCCAGAACCAATGGATGAGGAGCCATGTCCGTGTCAGACTTGTAGGCGCCGACCCCGTCGCGGACGCCGGTCCTGGGGGCGCGCCGTCGTTCCGACCGAAACTGGGACCAGCCCAGGGGCCGTACCTTCCATGTGGATGAACCTGCGGCAACTACTCCGGAGGACGTGGAGATGGAGGACGACTGCCTGCAGCTGCATTGTGTGGCAGCTCCCCGTGTGGCCCCCATTAAGGTGACAGTACGGATCAATGGTCACCCGCTTGAGATGGAGTTGGACACTGGTGCAGCGGTCTCCATGATCGCCCAGAGGACATTCGACTGCATCAAGCAGGGTATACAGACCCTTACATTAACCGACTAACAGGCCAGGTTGGCCACCTACATGGGGGAACCACTGGACATTGCAGGAACTACAATGACCCCTGTTGTTTATGGACGACAGGAGGGGCGTTTCCCACTCATCGTGGTGCGCGGCCATGGGCCCAGCCTGTTGGGTCGGGACTGGTTGCGCCATTTGCGGTTGCAATGGCAGCACATCCTCCAAACAGTTTCTGGAGGGTTGACTGAGGTGCTAGGACGATACCCAGATGTATTCCAGCCCGGTTTGGGGAAAATAAAAGGGGCCGTAGCCCGTATACAAGTCGAACCAGGACCCACGCTGCGCTATTTCCGTGCGCGCCCGGTGCCTTACGCCTTGCTCGAGAAGGTAGAAGGGGAGCTCACTCGTTTGGAGAGTTTGGGTATTATCAGGCCCGTCCGTTTCGCTGACTGGGCAGCACCAATTGCACCTGTAATGAAGCCAGATGCCACAGTTCGCTTGTGTGGCGACTATAAACTTACAGTGAATACGACTTCCCAACTCGACCGATATCCAATGCCTCGCATAGAGGATCTCTACGCGAAGCTTGCAGGCGGACTCTCGTTCACAAAATTAAATATGAGTCACGCCAACCTAGTTGGAGCTGGACCCTGCCTCCCGACCATATGTAACGATTAATACACACCGGGGCCTGTATGAATATACACGGTTGCCCTTTGGAGTATCCTCTGCCTGCGCTATTTTCCAACATGTTATGGAGGGCATTTTGAGAGGTTTACCGCGTGTCGCTGTCTACTTAGATGACGTTTTGATTACAGGGACGTCAGAGCAGGAACATTTGGAAAATCTGGAGGCTGTCCTTAGACGCTTTTCGGAGGCTGGAGTCCGTTTACGTCACACAAAGTGCGTATTTCAGGCAAAGGAAGTAGTCTACCTAGGTTATCGGGTGGACCGCAAAGGTTTGCACCCCGTCGCAGAGAAGGTGCGCGTGATTCAACAGGCCCCCACCCCGATTGACACTTTGTATCTTTGTTCTTTTCTCGGTCTCGTAAACTATTACGGGAAGTTCCTCCCCAATCTGGCAACTACGCTGGCCCCGTTGCACCTTCTGCTAAAGAAAAATCACACCTGGGTTTGGGGTCAGCCGCAAGAAACCGCTTTCCAGCGGGTAAAGCAACAATTGTCGTCGTCTGGATTACTAACCCATTATAATCCTGGAAAGCCTTTGCTCGTCACATGTGATGCATCCCCGTATGGTATGGAGGCCGTCCTGTCCCACAAGATGGAGAACGGGGTCAAGTGGCCGATAGCTTTCGCCTCCCGCACATTGACTGCAGCGGAGAAAAAGTACGCGCAGATCGAGGAGGGCCTGGCAGTGGTTTTTGCGGTGAAACGCTTCCACCAGTACGTATATGGCCGCCATTTCACTATCGTGACTGATCATAAGCCTCTGCTGGGACTTTTCAGAGAGGATAAGCCAATACCGCCCATTGCTTCCGCACGGATCCAGCGCTGGGCTTTGTTGCTTGCTGCATACGAGTATTCTCTGGAGCACAAACCAGGAACGCAGATAGCGAATGCCGACGCACTGAGCCGATTGCCTTTATCGACCAGCCCCATGTCGACCCCCACGACCGGTGAAGTGGTTGCAACCCTAAATTTTATGAACACCTTGCTGTCACGGCATCACGGATCCGTGAGTGGACCTAGACGGAGCCAGTCCTGTCAAAGGTTCGGCACATAGTCCTGTATGGTGGGTAGCATAGACAGCTCCCAGGCGAGTTGCGGGCATTTTCCTCCAAGCTTTCAGAATTCAGCGTGGAAGACGGCATCCTCTTGTGGGGGACGCGTGTGATTGTCCCGGAAAAAGGACAGGAGCTGATACTAAGAGACTTGCACAATGGGCATCCATGTGTGACCAAAATGAAAATGTTGGCCCGGAGTTATGTCTGGTGGCCAGGCCTCGACACCGACATTGAGAAGGTGGCCCAAAACTGCTCCATTTGCCAGGAGCATCAGAAGCTTCCGCCGGCCGCGCCCCTACATCACTGGGAATGGCCAGGGCGGCCTTGGGCGCGCTTGCATGCGGATTTCGCAGGCCCTTTTCAAGAATCCATGTTCCTTCTATTAATCGACGCCCAGTCTAAATGGCTAGAGGTGCATAAGATGCTAGGCACAACATCCTGCGCAACAATTGAGAAAATGCGTTTGTCTTTTAGTATGCATGGCCTCCCCGAGGTGCTGGTCACGGATAACGGCACTCCATTTACGAGTGAGGAGTTTGCGAGGTTCATGAAGATGAACGGCATACGCCATATCCGCACTGCCCCTTACCACCCGGCTTCAAATGGGTTGGCAGAGCGCGCAATGCAGACATTCAAACGAGGCCTAAAGAAGCAGTCTTCCGGATCAATGGACACGAGACTGGCTCGCTTTTTGTTTTCGTATAGGACCACCCCCCATGCGGTGACTGGGGTAGCTCCCGCAGAACTCCTAATGGGCCAGAGACTTCGCACCCGCCTTAGTATGGTTTTCCCAGACATTTGCGCAAAAGTCCGCCGCACACAAGAACGGCAGGGACAGGGCTTTTGTCGGCATCGGCAGTTTGTGCCCGGTGATCGTTCGGAATTTTGCTGGTGCCCAGTGGGTTCCTGGCGTAATCTTTCGCCAAACGGGCCCTATATCTTACCAGGTGCAAGCCCAGGGTCGTCTCCAGCGCAAACATGTAGACCACATTCGGTCCAGAAGACTATCCCTTCCAAAGATTCCCCGCCCCCGGAGCTCATTGCTACAGCCACAGAGACCAGACAATGGAAGGTAGTCCTCACAATCTTCCTCTGGTGCCTCACTCAAAGCCTGCGCAGGTCGTTACAGAACCGCGCGGAGATAGAGACGCCGAGATGACAGAGGCAGCAGACTCTGACTCCGAGATGGAGACACAGGACACATCAGAGGGGGAATCCTCGGGCCCACGGATGTACAACCGTTAAGCCGTTCATCACGGAAGCGCCGGTCTCCGTCTCATTACACGCCGCCTGATCCAGCGCCGCATGCAAATGGTGTCCGGCCTGTGGCAAAACTAGTCCGACGCCCTCCTTCGCCAGGGTCTTCGGTGGATTCCTTGGACTTTGGGGGGTGGGGGAGGGATGTTATAACCTGCCTGCTTACCATTGGCTGGGGACTAATGACAATCCCACAATCCTGTGGGAGTATGAGCTTCCCCAATGAGGGGGGGGCGGAGAAACCATTAGTAAACTCCATGTATAAATAAAGCAGGCCAGTTTGGAACCAGCAGGAAGGAGTGTGCAGCAAGGGAAGTGGCTGCTGCTGTTATATATATATATATATATGTTATTGTAAATAAATGTTATTACTTTGTATCCTTAAAACTCATGCTGGATTCTTCGTGGCCCTCACAAAAGAAATGATGGAAATACTCTGCTGGACTGGCAGTAACGTAACTCGGTTTCTCCCTCCACAGATGCTTCCTGACTTGCTGATCATTTCCAGCATCTTGTGTTTTAATTTGGTATAACAATACCCTTGGCACAGGGCAAGAAACTATATAAATATATTGAATATAATTGATTTATGCGAGACAGACTGAAATGGACAGTGCAATGTAAATTCTGGTCGATATTAATAATCACAATGTCAAATAATGCTAGTTCAGTAAGCATACCACATCATGGCAAACAAGGGCCGAAATTTTCAGGCCGTTCCTGCTGACGGGATCTTCTGGTCCCACCGACAGCGACAACCCACCACAGGTTCCCCGGCGGCAATGGCCGCAAACAACAGGAAAACCCATTAACAGTGGTGAGACCGGAACATCATTGGCCAATTGGGGGGGGGGGGGGGGGGGTGCAGAAAATCTTGCCTAAGAACTTTACTGTTCTGTTTAGAGACTAAAATGGCAAAAGAAAACCAACTTACTAGAAATGGGGGAAAATATAGGGCAGCATGGTGGTGCAGTGGTTAGCATTGCTGCCTCACTGCACCGAGGTCCCAGGTTCGATCCCGGCCCTGGGTCACAGTCCGTGTGGAGTTTGCACATTCTCTCAGTGTTTGCGTGGCTTTTGCCCAACCCAAAGATGTGCAGGGTAGGCCACTCAAAATTGCCTCTGAATTGGAAAAAATTAATTGGGGGGAAAATATAAATGTCATATTAAAACACTCACTTTATTCTTCCTTGGCTATCAAATGCACTCAAATGAATTTTTAAAACAAGTTTCCAAAACAATGTTAATTTTATTTTATAACATCAAAAACCACATAAAAGCACATTCCAAAACAGAGTTCAGTAACTGATGAAACAAACGGGTATTCCTTGAAACATGGAAGCTTGAAAATCTTTTATTGATTACTGATGAAGGTGAAGCTTAAACACAGCCACCAGTCACCGTGGTTTTGCCGTTCTTTAGTTACGGGGGCATCACTTGGATCTTGCCCTCATCTTCCTTCGCTTACGCTTCAATCTATATAGGAATAGATGCAGAGACGTTTAAACTGAGTTATGTGTTGCTAATTGCATTTACAAAATTAAGACAGCTAGCACACAAAGTAAAAAAGGTTAAACTATTTTTATAATACAGAAGGAATTTCCCTCTAACACTTCTATATTTTAGTGTGTTCAAAAATGTAAAAAAGAAAATGTTTCAGCTGATCTACTATGTAGTGATGGTCTTAGTTTTCAAATCCCTCCATGCCCTCACCCCTCCCCATCTCCCAAATCTGCTCCAATCCCACAACCTTCTGAGATACCTGCGCTCCTTGGATTCTTGCCTCTTGTGCATTCCGAATTAAACATGGCCCACCATTGTGGTGGTGGCCTCGCAATCTCACTTTCCTAAAGTTAACTCTTTGGGGCGTCACGGTGGCACAGTGGTTAGCACTGCTGCATCACCGCGCTGAGGATCCGGGTTCGATCCCGGCCCTGGGCCACTGTCCGTGTGGAGTTGGCACATTCTCCCCGTGTTTGCGTGGGTCTCAACCGAAAGATGTGTGCAGGGTAGGTGGATTGGCCATGCTAAATTGCCCCTTAATTGGGAAAAAATGAATTGGGTACTCTAAATTAAACCAAAAACGTAACTCTTTGACCAAGTTTTTGGTCACCTGACCTTTTATTTCCTTATGTGGCTTGGTGTCATATTTTGTTTTATAATGCTCTTGTGAACTGCCTTGCCATGTTTTTACATTAAAGGCACTATACAAATAGTTGATGAAGAGCCTGAATTGTCACAGATTTTCCATGTATATGTACACTAAAACATAAATTGTTTTGGCTGGTCAACATTCCTTTCAGAAATGTTAACATTGTGTTTACCACACTGATGTCTGTCGATGGAAGTACAATATGGTTTGCTCAATGTTTTTTTTCAGTCCCAAGCTGGATTTCTAAGCAGCTTGGTTGAAGTTACAGTTCTATATTGGTCACTGAGCAGCACTGTGGAGCAGATGTCAACACCCTGAAAATGTCATGTGCAATTTTTTTCACTAACAATCTTCTTTATCCAAAAGAAATAGATGCATGTATCCTTTCAACATGCAAGGATGAGATTCTTAAAAGCAGATTGAATTCTCAAAGGTTTATTTTCCCATTATTGTGCTCATGTTCTTTTGAGCTGTGTTGTGAACATTACAGTACACAGCAGCAGCATTTGGGAAAACAAGCCGCAACTAAATATTGAAAAGACAAAGCCAGAGCTTTTGGTCTCAACACAAACTCAATTTCCTAGTCATGACTCTATCGGTCCCTGGATATTATCCAGAGGCCGAATGAGACTGTTTGCAAGTTTGGATTGATCCCAAGAGGAGCTGCAGATCACATTTCCATGTCATCGCTAAGACTGCCCAACTCCACCTCTACAATATCACCCAAATTCCTCACATTCCAGCTTATCTGCTGCCGAAACCCTTATCCAAGCCTTGGTAACCCTCAGATTTGATTATTCCAATGCATGCCTAGCTGGTCTCCCGCATTCTACTCTGCATACGCTGGAGGTCAAAGAACTATAGAATTCCTCCTGTGCAGCAGGAGGCCATTCGGCCCACTCCTCTCAACCCCACCTAAAATGTGTATCTTTTGGACATTAAGGGGCAATTTAGTGAGGCCAATTCACCTAACCAACACTTCTTTTGGACTGGGGGAGGAAACCGGAGCACCCGGAGGAAACCCACGCAGACACGGAGAGAAAGTGCAAACTCCACAGTCACCCGAGTCGGAACTGAACCCGGGTTCCAGATGCGGATAGGCAGCAGTGCTAACCACTGTGTTAAAATGCCATTCATTCAAAACTCTGCACTGCCTGTGTCCGAACCCACACTTGTCCTCCCATCGCCCCTGTGCTCAGTGATCTTCATTATAATCAAGGCATTGCTTAACCGAGAGCCAAAATTCTCCTGTGTTTTCAGATCCCTCCCTCAGTTGCCAAGGACCGAAGCTCTGGAATACCCTCCTAAAACATCTCTGCCCCTCGTTTTCCTCCTAGACACTCCTTAAAACCTACCTCTTTGACCAAGCTTCTGATCAATTGTCCTAATACCTCTTGAAGCCCTGGGTCAGATTTTGATTGATAATGCTCCAGTGAAGCATCTTAAGATCTTTTGGGCGCGATCTAACGGAAAGGCTTCTAAGTGTCTTCTGTGGTGGGGTTTGCTGGGAATTCCCCACTGCTATATAACCACACACAGTCACTTTTTTGAGCCCTGGGGAGTTTCTCACCGGTTTAGCCCATACTTAGGCGGAATGTACCGGCTGTTCACGCCGGCGGGATATTCTGGTCACACTGCACTATCAAAGACCACCCAGGGGCCTCTAATGGCCCGAGAGACCCCCTTGGGTGCCGTCCTACTTGGTCCACGTTTGTGTGGACCAGTACTGAACCCGACGGGCTGAGGCCTACCTGGGGTGGCCGATAGATTGCGGGCAAGGACACTGAAGTAGATTTAGAACCTACTTCAGTACATGGCCTGGTCCTGCCCAGGATTCTGGTCACACCGCCCCGCTGGACTTGGGTAGATCTCGGGAGGCACAGTGGCTGCTGGAAAGCCTCACCCAGCATCTACCGGCCATGTCATGCCCTACTGGGAGCGCGGCATGGCCGGTAGATCGCACCCTTTATGTTAAACAGTGCACTATAAATACAAGTTGTCATTTTCACTCCCAAGTTTGTTTTACTGTGGGATAATTTGAGTAGACAGTTAATATTCTTCTGTGGAAAGAATAAGTAACCTGCTCAGTCTTAACTTTGTGCTGGCCGCCTTATTTCACACGGCATGACGTGTCAAAGCTAGTTATTTATGTTCCATTTATTTGATACAATTTTTTGTCACTATTTCCAAAGCTAGAGGGAGGAAGCAACCAACATTCAAACACAACGTGTTCAGTTGTGTACGGCTGGCAGTTTTGAACAAATGCTGAAAAAAAGTAATTGTGTAAAACAGGCCGAGCTGAAATTTGGAGAAACAGGTTTGGCCAGTTATATATGAATGATGTTTTACAAAATAGTTTCATTGCAGCAGTCACAATTCTTTCTTAAAAATATGTTCATGGGATGTGGGCACCGTTGGCTCAGCCAGCATCTGTGGCCACTCAAATGCCCTCGAGAAGGTGGTGGTGAGCCACGTTCTTGAACTGCTGCATGCCATGTGCTGCCAGAACACCCATGGTGCTGTGAGGAAGGAAGTTCCAGGGTTTTGACCCAGTGACAGTGAAGGAACAAGTTTTCCCATTCATCTCTTCTCGGCTAAAGCTGTTTGTTAAATCTAAAATGAAGTTGTGACACTCAGCTGCTTTTGACTCCTGTGAAAGAATGAAATTCTGTAATTTATGCAGACGTTTTGTTCAGGATCAGTCAAAAACTTACCTGCATATTGGGGCTAGGTGGGGAGGGGTGAAATGTAGATAACTATGATTAATGTGATGAATGGCTAGCCCATCACCTTCCCACCAGGAACCCATAAAATGGTAGAAGGGGCATCAAAATCAGTTGCCAGCCACCCATCATTTTTAAAGCAATAATTAACAGGCAATTGAGCTTGTTAACAAGCCAATCAACCCAAATATTCTGCCACCCACACTATAAAATAGTTACATAAGCAGGAGTGGGAGGGCCTTTTTTTTTAGAACCCAATTGGTTGAAAAGGAGGTTGGGTACATCCTTCGGGCTTGGGGGTTACTCGGTGTGCAACGGGGGCATCCGTTACCCCCACTGGTCAACAATACCTGACCCCCATGCCTGCCTCACTAGACTCCCCAACCCTTCCCTGTTCAATACCCCCAGCATCCCTCTCGCTGGGATCCACATTGTCTTCATTCCAGGGCCTACTTGTACTCCCAGCAGTGCCCACTACTGAGTTGTGGTGCTGCTGGGATTATTAAGAGTTGCCAGCCAGCAGCTCTTCAGGGTGGGACTTCTACCACTGAGGGGCAGAAATCCCACTCTCTCATCCTTAAGGCTGTCCAGAGTGGGTTATTGGCCTTGCAGGTTGGCCTTGTTTAACATTGGTCTGTCCAGGACTGACATTTCTTCTGAGGGGCTGGGCAGTACATCCCCCCCCCCAACCCCCCATAAAATAAAGCTTGAAACACCCCAAGTATTTAAAAGCAGAGCAGAAAAGTCTCAAAACATAACCCACCCACTATTGCACAAAATTGATTCCCTCCTGTTTGCAAGATAAATTAACTGCAGAGGGAAACAAAAATTGTGCAGAAAGCAAGATGGGATAGGAAGCCAGGGGGTAATGTCAGAAAAAGCAACAGGCCAAGGCTTCACTTTAAATTTGATTTCTCAAAAACGGCCTAAATTAGAAAGACATTAGGTAGTCAGGAATATGATTGGGATTGAAGTAGGAACAAAATGGAGGCCATCCCTTACTTCACATTTTAATAAAATGTTCGAAACATTTAAGGTTTACACTGACCTGCGCATCCGTTTCTTTCTCCACTGGAAAGTAAAAGAAAAATAGACGATTAGAATAGTTTGTCTTTTCTTCTAGAACATGGACAGATCTTCTCATGTTTATTTTTATTTATCAGA
Organism: Scyliorhinus torazame; assembly: GCF_047496885.1. NCBI lineage: Eukaryota > Metazoa > Chordata > Chondrichthyes > Carcharhiniformes > Scyliorhinidae > Scyliorhinus > Scyliorhinus torazame. The sequence goes on from NC_092727.1 coordinate 115,611,183, forward strand.
AATTAAAGTGTACAATTTACTGCAACTCAATGCACAGCAGCTCTAGATAAAATGTATGCTCAATGAAATCCAAGTCAATCTGGTTTTCAATCACTTCTTCCTCATATCAACTTTGGTTATCTTCAGCACAATATGGATCCTAAACCCTCATGTCTGCCCTGTTCCCATCTTCCCCGCAACCATTCACCTAATCTCAAATATTAATATGCTCTCTGCTTCAATGTGTAAAGGATGGCATTTTTGTCCCCAGCCTTAAATCTTTTGCATTTAAGCTTGTATCTGTGGCCCCTCAATCTTAACCCCCTCAGATCATCAGAAAATGTTTCTCTCATATCCAATTGCCCCCAAATCTCCTTCAACTCGAGCAATAGTTCTGATAAAAATACCCACACCTGAAACACCCGATCTTGAGCTTTATCAGTTTTACTTGGCCTCTTGACCTTATCAAAATCTAGAATTAAGAGTTTAACGATGACCATAAAACCATGGTCGATCATCATAAAAACCCACCTGGTTCATTAATATCTTTTGGGGAATGAAATCTGTCATCCTTGCCCGGTCTGGCCTACACGTGACTCCAGACCCAGAGAAATGTGGTTGACTCTTAAATGCCTTTGTGCAATCAGGGATGGGCACTACATGCCAGCAACATCCACATTCAATGAAAGAATAAAACGTAGAGGGCTGCATGGTGGCGCAGTGGTTAACACGGCTGCCTATGGTTCGCCCCGGGTAACTGTCCGTGTGGAGTTTGCACATTCTCCTTGTATCTGTGTGGGTTTCACCCCCACAACCCAAAAAGATGTGCAGGTAGGTGGATAGGCCACGCTAAATTGCCCCTTAGTTGGGGGGGGGGGGGGGGGGGGGGGAAAGAATTGGGTGCTCTAAATTATTTTAAATAAAGAATAAAACGTGGATGGTATCCAAGCCTTAAATATCCCAACACCGGCAGTTCCCCCCTCCCCCAACCAGAAAACACGAGGCAAGGTTGGAGAATCCGGGTCTGATTCATTATTTTAACTGAAGCTCGTTCTGCCGTAACTTAAACCGGAGTTTGTGCCCTCTTTTAGTAAAAGGGGCATTAATAATTTAAAATTATCCCCCATCTGATATTAATGGTCGGGGGGAGAGACCAATACTCCCCAGTAGCATGGCTCTGGCTTTCACCACAAACACGAGGTGATGGAGGGCGGAAGCAAATTAATATCTTCCACGTAAAACAGTTACCACCTTGTTTAATGAACCCTGATTTGAGGGGTTTATTCGTGCTCCACATTCACTCACCTTGGCCCGCATGGTCTGGCAGCTCAACAGCTCCAACTGGCGTCAAGGCTCCAGTGCGCATGCGTCACAATGCAGTACGACGAACTTTAAAGAACTACAACTCCCCTGATGCCACGCGCCTGGATAATCGTTAAAGAAAAACGTCATTTTTATTCCAACCCGTTTGATTTCGCCTTTGTTAATTTTTTTTAAATCTTAAATAGCCTGCTGAGTTTAAATTTTTATTATGAGTGTGAGGCGGTTGGACTGATCGGACTACGCGTCCCAGTGTGCTCTGCGCGGCCCGCCTGCGTAATGGCGGCCCTGGCCGGTCGCCATGGCAGCGCGGCCGGGGGGGAGGGGATCGGTCGGTTGGACGGGTGGGATCCTCGCGGGTGATGGCGGAGGCAGCGCAAGCCTCGCAGGCCCGGACTCAGCCGCCTTATCCGTCCCCGTGCCAGGCCCAGGCCGCAGCTTCGCCCTCTCCCGCCGCCGCCTCCGCTACCACCACCCCCAGCCCGGCCGACCCGGCCCGCCCCGGCGCCAGCAGCAGCCAGCAGCGCTCGGTCCAGCGCAAGGCCCAGGTCCGCGCTTTCCCCCGGGCCAAGAAGCTGGAGAAACTCGGTGTTTTCTCAGCCTGCAAGGTAAGAGCAGTGTCCGAGTGAAGTGTCCAGAAGGGGCTGTAAGAGCGGCCCAGTATCCTGGCCCGTGTCTATCTCTCAGGCTGAGATTTTAAGTCGTCCCTTGTCTCTCTCTTCCCCCCCCCCCCCCCCAATTAAGTACTATCGCATGTATTTTAGAATTAAAATGTGAAGAGCATCTCATATTTCCTCTATTACCCTCTGCCTCTCCTTCAATAATAACCCTGCACATTAATTGTCTAGGATCGCATGTAAAGGTTGTTCACCTAGGCACACCAAGCTGAAAGGACAGTGATACCTGTGGAACTGCATTCAGAAAATGAGCAGAAAGCAATTGTTTTTAACATGGGTGATGAATGTTTCAGTGTTTCGCTGATTGGAGCGCTCCTTAAATGGACAAATCACCTGGGGTAGTACCATGTCCCTCAATTTGTAACCATAACAAATAAATAATTGGGGTGGCATAGTGGTTAGCACCTCTGCCTCACGATTTCCGAACTTGGGTGACTGGAGTTTGCACTTTATCCCTGTGTTTGTGTGGGTTTCCTCCTGGTGCTCTGGTTTCCCCCCTCAGCCCAAAGAAGTGCAGGATAGGGGAGTGAGCCGAATGGGATTCTACGATTCTGTTTCTGGTATCGGCAGGGGTGGCACAGTGGTTAGCACTGCTGCTTCAGAGTGCCAGGAACCCAACCTCAGGTAGCTGTGTGTGTGGAGTTTGCACATTCTCCCTGTGTCTGCGTGGGTTTCCTCCGGGTGCTTTGGTTACCTCTCTCAGCCCACGTATGTGCAGGGTTACGAAATAGAAAATGCTGGAAAATCACAGCAGGTCTGGCAGCATCTGTAGGGAGAGAAAAGAGCTAATGTTTCAAGTCCAATGACTAGCTCTTTTCTCTCCCTACAGATCCAGCATTTTCTCTTTTGTTTCAGATTCCAGCATCCGTAGTAATTTGCTTTTATATGTGCAGGGTTTGGTGGATTTACCATCCTAAATTGCCCCTTAGTGTACAAAGGTTGATTGAATTGCAGGGTTACAGGGAGGACAGGGCATTGTAGTCTAGGTAGGGTAGTCTTTCAGAGGGTTGTGCAGACACGATGGGCCGAATGGCCTTCTGCACTAGGTATCCTATGATTCTATTTTGCTTTTATTTTAGAGAGAAAAGTAGAGTTGATGTGACAATTCAGACTGCTGTGGATCTGGAGTAAAATGGAGGTTAGGCTGGGTACGAACATACAAATTAGTAGTAGGCCACGCGGCCCCCCAAACACTCTGCAATTCAATATGATTATGCTAGACCTAATTGTAATCTCACCCTGGCTATGGTGATCACCTTTCACCCCCTTGTTAAACAAGAAACTATCTGGCTCTGCCTTAAAAATATTCAAAAGATTCTGTTTCCATTGGCTTTTGAGGAAGAGAGTTCCAGAGATTCACGACCCCTGAAGAAAAAATTCTCCTCATCTCCATCTTAAATGAGCGACCTCTTATTTTTAAAACAGTGACCCCTAGTTCAAGATTCTTCAACAAGGGGAAACATCCTAGCCACATCCACCCTATCAATACCCCTCAGGATCTTCAAGGTTTTGATCAAATTGCTTCTTGTTCTTCTAAACTCTAGTGGATACAAACCTAACCTCTCCACCTTTCTTCATAAGCCAACTCACCCATTTTTGGTATTTAGTCTAATAAGCTTTCTCTGTAGTGCTTCTATGCATTTACATCTTTCCTTAAGTAAGGAGACCAATACAGTACATAATATTCCAGAGGATCTCCCCAATGCCCTATACAATTGAAGCATAACCTCCCTATTTTTGTAATCAGTTTCCCTCAGAATATTAGCTTTTCTAATTACACGCTGTACGTTTTGTGATCGATGCACTAGGACACCGAGATCCCTCTGCATCTCCGAGCTCTGCAATCTCTCACCATTTACATAATAAGCTTTTTTTATTCATCTTGCCAAAATGGGCAATTTTACATTTGCCCACATTATGTTCCATTTGCCAGATATTTGTCCACTCACTTAACCTATCTATGTCCCTTTGTAGCCCCTTTACATCCTCTTCACAATTTACTTTCCTATCTAGCAAATTTAACAACCACCCCTTCATCCAAATCATTTATATAAATTGGCCCGAACATAGATTCCTGATGGCACACCACTTGTCACATGCTGCCAACCAGCAAATGACCCATTTAAGCCAACTGTTTCCTGTTAGCTGGTGATATTCAATCCATGCCACTATGTTACTCCCTGCACAATGAGATTTTATTTTCCACAATAACCTTTGATGTGGCACCTTATCAAATGCCTTCTGGAAATCTAAGTAGAGTACATCCACCGGTTCACCTTTATCCACAGCACACGTGACTCCATCAAAGTACTCCAATAAGTTGGCTCAACAAGATTTCCCTTTCACAAAGCCATGTTGACTGCCTGATTTCCTTGAATTTTTCCAAGTGCCCTTCTGTAATAATGGCTTCTCACAGCTTCACTATGACAGATGTTAGGCTAACTGGCCTATAGTTTCCTGCTTCCTGTCTCCCTCCCTTTTTGAATACAAGAGTTACATATGCTATCTTCCAACCTAATGGAAGCTTCCCTGACTAGGGAATTTTGGGAAATTGTAAGCATTGCATCAACTTTCTCATTCGACGCTTTCAAGATTTTGGGATGAAGTTCATCTAGACCTGAGGATATTTCCGTCCGCAGACCCAACAATTTGACCAATTCCATAGTGATTGTAATTTTCTCAAGTTCCTCCCTCCCTTCAATTTCCTGATTTACAGCTATTTCTCGGATATTATCTGTGCGCTCTATAGTGAAGACCGATCTAAAATACCTGTTTAACTGCCATTGCCGTATCTTCCATTATCAATTCCCCAGGGACATTTTCTATAGGACCAACACTCACTTTGTTAACTCCTTTCTTGCTATCCATCTTATAATTATAACCTTTATTGTCACAAGTAGGCTTACATTAACACTGCAATGAAGTTACTGTGGAAAGTCCCTCGTTGCCACATTCCGGAGCCGGTTCGGGTACACAGAGGGAGAATTCCAAATGTCCAAATTACCTAAAAGCACATCTTTCGGGACTTGTGGGAGGAAACCGGAACATCCGGAGGAAGCCCACGCAGACACTGGGAGAACCTGCTGACTCCACGCAGACAGTGACCCAAGCTGGGAATCGAACCTGGCGCTGTGAAGCCATAGTGCTAACCACTATGCCACCGTGCTGCCCGGGAGGGCACCTAGAGAGTACCTCGAGGGTGATTTGTGAGATAATAGAACCAGACAAAGGATGGTTCAACACACAAAACAGAAAAATACATAGCATAATAGATTAAATCGCACAAAAAGCAAGGCACGTCTTTTTATTAAGTAACAGCTGTGCCTAATGTTGGGACATCTGGTTTGAGGACACATGCTGGTTTGGGGTCATCATCCTCTGGCACAGAGAAAACAGAAAAGCTCAGTGTGGAACAAATTTCCTAAGAGAGTGGTGGAGGCAATTTCAATCAAGTTATTCAAAGGGAATTTAATTGCTATCTGAAAAGAAAGAGTGCAAGATTGTGGGGATAAGGCAGGGGAGTGCCCTGATTAGCACTGCTGTGATAAATATATCCACTTGGCTCTGAAGGTAACTTCATTGTGTCTCTTTAAAGAATTTAGAGCACCCAATTCTTTCACTCCTTTATATCTTAATGAACTATTCAATCAGGTGCCTCTCAGATATTTATCATGGTTTACACAGTCAGTCACAACATTTCTATGTTTACTGCTGAAATCTTTGCCGATTCAACCTACACTAGTATAAGTAGTGCTTTTATATTGAATTATTACCATAAGTCCTCATCCAGACATTTATTGTGTACAATATAGTTTGATCAGGCAGCTCCAGGAGTTACTGCAAGTGATATTCTACTCCTCTGTGCTTGTAAATAATGAGCAGTTTGCTTTTATATCATCAGTCATCAGAACCCAAGAGTCAAATCTAGAATAAATAGGTATGTGTTTAAGACAACTTGGAGAAATTCAGATAATGTTGGAAATTGCAGAAGTTTGCAGGAGTCTTGAAGTGCTGCATCTTTTTGAATGATCTTACTGGTTATTAATAATAATATATGAATAATAGTAATTTATCACAAATATCATCAGCTGTTGTTCAAAGTGTAAGTTCCTCTAATTAAATAACATGAATTGAAATGAAATACCATGATCATTTTTGATCTACAGCTTTTTGTTTTGTCTACTACTGAGAAACCCACAAACACCTTATTTATTTTTGTACCAATTCCCATATCTGAATTCCTGCTTGATTCAACTGATCGCATGTTTTATATAATTGTAATTTTCGTTCATGAATAGAAATATGCAGCATTACATGAGCAAATAAATACATAATCAATTGAACTTGGTTATATTCATTCCTTCTTGCAGTTACAGTTACTGGCGATCAGTGACAGATTGAACGTTTTAGTCACATTTTCCCCACAAACCTATTCTCATAGAATGGTTACAACACAGAAAGAGGCTATACGGCCCATCCTGCTGATGCCAGCTTTCTATACCAGCAGCTCAGCTAGTCCCAATCCCCCCTGCCCTTTCCTCATAGCCTCATAATTTTGTTGTTTTCAGGTGTGCATCCAGTTCTCTTTTCAAATTCCCAATTGATTCTGCCCCAACAATGTTCTGCATTCCAGATCCTAACTATACACTGTGAACAAGGTTTTCCCTAATGTTGTTATTGTTGCTTCTTTTGACAGTCCTATTTAAATTGGTTTCTTCTGGTTCTTGACTCCTTCACCAATGGGAACAGTTTCTCCCTTTTGACTCTATCTACATCGTTTGATTTTGAACAGTTCTACTGTTGAATCCCAAATTTCTTTCTCCGTCAGTCTGGCCTCAATAAAAGTCGAGATGGATTTGCAAGTAAAAAGAAGCTATTTTATTCAGCTTGCAAGCTACCTAGTCCACAGTGATACAGATAACATGTTGCTTTCTGCAGCCCTGGGAACTAAGTGAAGGTCCCAGACAAAGAGATCAGTACTCATACATTCAAATGGCATCAAGTTTCACATACTCGACACCCATAGGTCATCCTATGTCCCTCCTGACTTGTTTGATCTATTCTGATTGGCTCACTTCCAATCCCTTTCTCCGGCCCCTATCAATGCAGCATCACTCTCATAGACACACCTCTTCCTGCTTTTTCCATGCGGTCTAAAATCCTTTGTCTCTACTTGCCAGAATCAAAGTGGCTTATTTCTACATTACATTAACTAATATCTCTAAAGTAACTATTTTATATCACATTCGTCATTCCCTCCTTTTATCATTCCATGATAACCAAACTATCCAATCCATAGCTACGGTTCCTCATCTAAAAAGATCCGTCGCTGCATTTCCAATTCCCGTCTTAGCCCCCCTTCATCTGCTTCACCCTCATGGATTTTAACAGTTAAATTTTTTTGGGGGGTTAAATTTTACCCATCACACATTTAAAGATGGCCAGGCCCACAAAGATGCAGCCGATAGCTACCACTAGATACATGGCCATATTTATCAACCAGTCCTTCCAACCTCCAAATCCCCAGTTACCCCAAGAGCCAGGATCCTGCATTCTGTCCAGGTGATCCCGTATGTGATCCATAAATTTAGTGATGTTATCCTGAACTCCCATGATACACTTGCCCTGCACTATGGCGCATGCCCCACCCTCACGGGCCAGAAGATAGTCAAGAGCATACCGGTTCTGCATTGCAAACAACCGTAGCTGAGACAATTCCTTGGTTATTGCCCCGAGGGCTCCCAAGGTTTACTACCCGGGTTTTCCTCAGTTTGGCCTTTAACTAACTTAAGTGTATCTCCCGGTAACCTACGTTCTAGCTGTACTTCCCTTCTCATACGCCCCATCCTCTCTCTAGTCCCTTTCACTTCCTCATAGCCTCTTCCTACGCTCTTCTGACAGCCTGATATTACCTTTATTGCACCACTCTTAACACATCCAAAATCGAATTTACATGTATTCCAAAAACAAGGCAATGTCCATATAATGTTCCCTTCCCATCGCCGGGACCGGTGCAACTGCTTCATGACTCCTGCATTCTCCTTAACTTTGATGACCTTCCATGAGTCGATACCATGTCCACGTATATGGGGGCAGCGAAGAACATCACCTTTGCAGAGGTGATGTAACCTTGTAGATTGGTTGGGGCTACACAGATACATAATATTCCCCTTTTCCATGTCCATCGCCAATAACACGCCAAGCGAAGTGAGGCCAAATATCATACAGACGATGCGTAGCCACTCCATCATGCTCCACACCTGTAAAATAGCACTGGAGAAGGGAGGCAGGTTAGTATCCGACCTTTTACAGTAGTGGAGATGGACTCAATTTACAGTGATGTAGGTGGACCCAAGCACTTCGCCCCTCCACTTTAACTGCTGTGGGGGTGGTAAGGAGAACTTGGAAGGGCCCGTCCCATCGCGGCTCCGACCCCTTCCTAGTCGTTTTGACCATGACATAACTACCGGGCTGGACTGAAAGTGAGCTAGGTACTGGGGGCGATGGCTGGTGAGCCGCGCGGACCTGGCCATGGAGTTCCTTGAGCACTAGCGTGAGGGCTAGAACATAGGTGGTCATCTCTTCAGTCATCTGATGAAACTGAACCAGTCTGGGAACCTGCAGGCTCCAGGGAGTTCTAAGAGGCCTGCCATAAAGAATCTCGGCGGGAGAGAGCCGGGCCGGTCCCGCAGGTGTAACCCGCAGCTGGAAGAGGGCAACGGGGAGCAACTTAAGCCATGTCAGTCCCGTGTCTGCTCTTAATTTAGCCAATTTAGTTTTGAGGGTCTGATTGTGTCTCTCAACCAACCCGGCCGCCTGCGGTCTATAAGCACAGTGTAACTGCTGGCGTATGCCCAACTGGGAGCAAAACTCCTTGTTAATTTGTCCAATAAAATGAGGCCCATTATCAGAACTTAACTGAGCTGGTATACCGTACCGGGGAATGATTTCCCTCATCAAGACTTTAACCACAGTAGCAGCTTTATTATCGATAGTCGGATACGCCTCGACCCATCTGCTGAACACATCCACAATGATCAAAACATATTTATAACATTGACACCTTTCCAACTCAATGTAATCCATTTGGAGCGTCTCAAAGGGACCACTGGGCAACGGGGTTTGCCCCTTCCCACGAGGGATACCTTTTCCGGTGTTATATTGCTGACAAATCAAACACCGATTACTGATACTTTGGGCCAACCCCTGCATTTTAGGGTGCCACCAAGTGTCCAGCAACAAATCACTAGTCCCTCGAGCCCCACAATGAGTTGCAAAGTGTACACATTCAATGACCCATAAAGCCAGCACATCAGACGTACAAGTCTGATGTGCAGGCGTGGTCCATAAAGAGGAAACAGAATCATATGTACAACCTAACCGTTTCCACATTTGTTTATCACTCTCAGGAGCGTCCTCCTGTAACCTTATGACGTCTTGGATGGTTGGCATTGACTTGTCAGAAGCAGACATATTTATAGTAGATCGTTTAGTCTGACTTAACATCTTAGGCACCATCACTTGCTGAATTTGCGCGGCTGTTCGCGCTGCACAATCTGCTCGTTCATTACCAACGTCAACTGGGGTTGTACCATTCGTGTGGGCAGCGCATTTAATAACGGAAATCTGCGCGGGCATAAGGAGGGCCTGCAGTAGGTCATTAACTAAACCCCGGTGGGATATTTGACCACACATAATCATGTCAGGTTGTTCTGACGAAATGTCACTCAAATCGCCCCTTATTGTGGTAGTTTCCTGAATCAAGGCTAAACCGTCGTGGCCAGGTGCGTCTTCATGGACAGGGGGACCACTAACAAAACAGGCTGGATTGATAGTGGTACAGTATTTAAATGTCAGACGTGGAATGTTCAAAAGGTATATCTCATACCTATTCTGACGAGCTGCGGTATGATGCTGAGTCTTCAGTTGCCTCAGTAGTGCGATGACCGAGTGGGAGCTATACACCGTAATATCCTGTTGGAGGGTGAGAGCATGTAACGGCTATGCGATGGCATTGATTGAACGTAAATCCTGTACTAATCGGTACTGGTCTGGTTTGGCTGGTTTAGGCACAGCAAGTATGGGGGTGTTACATTCTGATTGGCAAGGGACCAAAATACCCTGTTTCAACAGCTCTTGAATTAATTTATCTATTGATGGAGCAGCTTGAGATTTCAGGGGGTATTGTCGAATGGAAGGTAGCTTTACATGATCCTTAATCATCACCTTAATAGGTGTAACATTTGTCTTTCCCACTTGTGATGGGTATTCTGCCCAGACCTGTGGATTGACATATTCCAACACATCATGTCCCCTGTGATGCTGCAGTCGAGTGTTAATCGTTTCAGGGACCTCAAAATATTTTATGGTAGTGCCGTCCGGCATGACTTGAAGTGCGTAGTCTGTTGGATCCGAATGATCCACTGCCCTCCTGACCATTCGCCCCATATCCCTGGCATGGTACTGGTCATGGACCTGACGTGTAATATGAGGGCTTACCGAAGCTGACTGTGGCCATAAATGTGGTGATATTGTAACAAAATCGGCTGTACCTTCTTTTCCCGTGACTGTGGCTGTAACCTTGACTGGCCATTCGGTCTCAAGTAATGGCCGCTATTTGTCCTCCGACTCCCTATTTCGTCCAGTTCTGTCATAGGCCAGGGTAAGGTGATGCAGTGACTGTTCAACGTCTAACGTCCACCACTGGGGGGTGATAGAAATATAGCACTGTTGTCTCATCCTCCATGATGTAACTGTTACCCCCTCATCTCCGCATTCTAGCTGTAGCTGGAAGATACACAGTAAATCTCGGGCCAACAAGTTACAGTCCAACTACAACCTGATGCTCTGCAGACTTATTCTCGTAAGTGACTGTCACAGGTTCAGAAATAGGATACTCACACACCTGTCCTTGGAACCCTGACAATTGCTGCGTGTGGTCGGATAATGGTAATTTAAGTGCTGATTGCACAGAAGACATGGCTGCCCCGTCCTCTTCTTCCAGTAGACCAATGGCCCCTCAGAGGGGGCTGCGGTTGTAGAGCTGTTGATTCATTCGGTGGGCCATAAAAAGGGGGTGAGGGTCCCTTTGGGTGGGTTTGGTCTCCTCCTCTTCGCTGATCCACCCACCCAAAGTCACTATATTGGGGCTCCTGCTGGTAAACTACCATTTCTGCCGCTTGTTGGGGTCGCCAATCATCCTTTTTCATTACATACTCAGTCTTAACCTTTGTAACTGAGCCTCCTTCTTGGCCTACACCCTCCTTCCAATAAAATCTGACTGCCCTTGCCATCTGGGAAGGGTCGTTCTCTGTCCAATTCATGTTATTACATTTCACAGCAGTAACCACAGAAGGTGGTAGGCAATGCATTAACATAGCACAATATTGAGGGGAATTCTGACCATTTTGATACAGCAAATCGCCTGACTGCCCCCGGTAGATTTCATTAAAACGCTCCAGAAATTCCTCTGGCTCTTCAGTCTTCTTAGGTTTTAGGTCTAAGATAACAGAAAGATTTATGGGCCTTTGAAATGTGCTATTCAACGCATTCAAGATCTGTGTCTTTCTATCGTCGTCTAACGCATAGGCCTGCTGAAGTGCGGCATGACTAGCATAATTCAGGTGGTTAAGATAATTGCGGTACTCTGCTGGGGTTAAAATCTGCTGGACTAGGGCCCAGAGGTCCCTTAAATCAGCTTGATAAATTGAGATGGTAGTTCTCAAGGAATCCATGAAGGCAGCAGGAGATTTTTTCTATCTGGGATTGTAGACATAATAGCCATCATCTCACTGGGTGTCCATGGGAAGTAAACGTCTATCGTGGGGTTCGCTCCCACAGTCACTGCGTCGGGGTTTCGCATCTTCCTAATCGGTAACTGTCTCCGAATGTCACCAGGGGGCACTCTAGCTATTTCCCCTGGTTGTTCCAGGACTTCAACATCTCTCCCTGTCACTAGGGGGAATTCTTTCTCTTCAAAAGAATCTGTTTCAGCTTCCTTTGTTCCCGAACCTTGTGGTTTCTGCTTAGTTTGGAGAGACTTAGGTGATATGCTTACTTTTCCAAATTATTGAATTTGTCTTTTTCTGTCAATTCAAGGCCAGCCATTGAACTACGTAGCTCATCTCTTGTTTGACCCGCGTCTTTCCTCTACTTGCGCTTTTTTTTTAAAACTTAAAAATGTTTGAAAATTCAAATTGAATTACTGCAACTTGCAAGCTTAGCTCTGATCTCAACTCAGAACTAAATTTACAATTTGCTTAACACAAACTTGTATAACATTTACAACTTAATTATTTCTTTATCTTAACAATTTTTCTTTTAACAAGTTTTTTTTCTTTTACATACACAAGTATTAGCAAAATCAACTATCATCTCCAGATTTACACTTTTTAAAATGGTGTTCATGATCTTCTTTAAGTTTCTATTAATCTCCAGATAAAATGAGATAAACCTTATTTCAAGTAAGTAAAACTTAAGATTCTGGCAATTTCAATCAATTGCTTTCGAAAATAATAACTTTTATCAAAGAGGTGGAGAAACCCACTGGTTTCCTTTAATTAATTCAAAACGTAACTTTGCTGGTGTTCACTGACTCAAAGGAAAGGTATCCGATTACACTACAGACTGGTGCTGTTATCTCAAGGCCTGAGTGAGAAGCACTGTCTGTCTTTAACTTTGCCTGCTGCTGTTAACCCTTTGAGAGACTTCTGCTTCAACCAATATGCATCATTCCCCACAATCTCAACTAGTCCTCGGAACTGCGTTTTTCGCCAATACAGTCCAAGGAGACAATTTTAGCTTAATCAACTATATATTTAAAACACTCACACATAGAGTTGAACCATCTTCAGATTTAAAAACAGTTATACTGGACTGAACCTTCAGTACTGAAGTCCCATCAGCCCCTGAACCCATATAATAGACTGAACCTTCATTACTGAAGTCCCATCAGCCTCTGAACCCTTATACTTGGAATTGAATCATCATTTGAGATGTCACATCAACCCAAAACCCTAACCCAAGCCGAAACAACAATATGAAATCCCATCAATTAAATTGCTAATCCCCAGACTGACCTGTGATTTCGTCGAGGCGGTCTTTCTGTGCCAACCGCGAGTGACCAGACTAATCAGACGATTAGAAGAGGGGAACAATCAATGCGCGGTCATTTTCCAGTTCTACATTGAGGGCCCTCGTTCCCCATCCTCCTGTTCATAATCAGTCTAATTCTGATTTCGCAGTTGGACCAGGATCGCCCTGAGAAATCCCGGTTTTCGGCACCAAATGTTGAATCCCAAATTTCTTTCTCCGTCAGTCTGGCCTCAATAAAAGTCGAGATGGATTTGCAAGTAAAAAGAAGCTATTTTATTCAGCTTGCAAGCTACCTAGTCCACAGTGATACAGATAACATGTTGCTTTCTGCAGCCCCGGGAACTAAATGAAGGTCCCAGACAAAGAGATCAGTACTCATACATTCAAATGGCATCAAGTTTCACATACTCGACACCCATAGGTTATCCTATGTCCCTCCTGACTTGTTTGATCTATTCTGATTGGCTCACTTCCAATCCCTTTCTCCGGCCCCTATCAATGCAGCATCACTTTCATAGACACACCTCTTCCTGCTTTTTCCATGCGGTCTAAAATCCTTTGTCTCTACTTGCCAGAATCAAAGTGGCTTATTTCTACATTACATTAACTAATATCTCTAAAGTAACTATTTTATATCACATTCGTCACTACTAAATCTCTTAAGCTTTTCTCCTCTAAGAAAAATAATCCCGGCTTCTTCAATCTATCCTGGTAACTGAAGTCCACTACACTCACCTCTGCTCCCTGAATCTCTTGAAGTTCTGGCTTGCCACTGGTGTCTTCCACCGTGAAGGCTGATGCAATGTACCTATTCAGTTTCTCTGCCATTTCTTTGATCCCCATTACCACTTCTCCAGCCTCATTTTCCAGTGGTCCAATGTCCATTCTTGCCTCTCTTACCTTTTATATATCATAAAAACTCTTGCAATCTTCTTTTATATTACTAGCTAGCTTACACATATTTCATCTTCTCCCCCCCCTTATTGCATTTTTAGTTGTGCTCTGCTTGCATTTAAAGGCTTTGCAATCCTCTGGCCTCCTACTAATCCGTGCCACATTGTATGCTTTTCCTTTTGCTTTTATGGTGTCCCTGACTTCCCTTGTCAGCCATGGTTGCCTCGTCCTCCCCTTGGCATGTTTCCCCTTCCTTGGGTTGAATTTCTGTTTTGCCCCCTGAATAACCGCAAAAACACGCTGTTCCATCGTCTTCACTGTTAGGCTCCCCTTCCAATTAATTCTGGCCAGCTACTCCCTCATGTCTTTGTAGTTACCTTTATTCAACTGTAAAACATCTGACCCCAACTTCTCCTTCTCAAATTGCAGAGTGACTTCTAACATACTGTGGTCATTGCACCCTAAGGGTTCCTCCACCTTGCGCTCCCCAATCAAGTTGGCCTCATTACACATCACAACATCTAGAATTGCCTGTTCCCTTGTGGGCTGTGCCACAAGCTACTCCAAAAAAACATCTTGTAGACATTCCACAAATTAGTTTTCTTGGGATCCGCTACCAGCCTGATTTTCCCAGTCCACCTGCATATTGAAGTCCCCCATAATTATTGTAGTGTTGCCTTTCTTGTATGTCTTTTCTATCTCCTGATTTATTTTCTGTCCCACATCTTGACTACTGCTTGCGGGCCTGTACATAACTCCCAACGGGGTCTTTTTTCCTTTGCGATTCCTCAACTTTACCCACACAGATTCTACCCCTTCTGACTCTGTATCGCTTCTTGCTATTGTTTTAATTTAATTTCTTGCTAACAAGACAACCCCACTCCCTCTGTCCATTTGCTTGTCCTTTCAATAGGACACATCCTGGGATATTTAGATCCCAGCCCTGATCCCTTTGCAACCACGTCTCTTGTGATGCCTACAACTTTGTATCCACCAATTTCAGTGTGTGCTAAAAGCTCATTTACCTTGTTTCGTGTACTGCATACATTTAGGTCCAGCACCCTCAGTCCTGTGTTGACACCCCCCCCCCCCCCCCCCCCCCCCCCCGCCGCCGCCGCCCCTTCATAGTTGTCCCCTTATCTGCTGTGCCTGAAGTTAGATTCCTGCCGCTTTACGTGCTCTGTTCTGTTACTTGTTCTGGAAACTTTACTAACCTCTCCTGAGCCCTCTGCCCAATTTAACTATTTTAAAGTCCTTACCATTAACCTGCACTCCTACCTTCTCCTTTACCTTTGAGTTTCCATACAACTGAACCCCTCCCATTCTTTGAATAGATTGAATAAAACTGCTTACTCTCAACCCATTGTGTTGCCCAGCACCCTCCATGTTGGATTGGATTTTGTTTATTGTCAGGTGTACCGAGGTACAGTGAAAAGTATTTTTCTGCGAGCAGCTCAACAGATCATTAAGTACATGAAGGTAAAAGAAAATACATAATAAAAAATAAGGCAACACAAGGTACACGATATAACTACATAAACACCGGCATCAGGTGAAGCATACAGGAGTGTAGTGTTAATGAGGTCAGTCCATAAGAAGGTTGTTTAGGAGTCTGGTAACGCCGGGGAAGAAGCTGTTTTTGAGTCTGTTTGTGGGTGTTCTCAGACTTTTGTATCTCCTGTCCGATGGAAGAAGTTCGAAGAGTGAGTAAGCCGGGTGGGAGGGATCTTTGATTATGCTGTCCGCTTTCCCCAGGCAGCGGGAGGTGTAGATGGAGTCAATGGATGGGAGGCAGGTTTGTGTGATAAACTGGGCTGTGTTCACGACTCTGAGGTTTCTTGCGGTCTTGGGCCGAGCAGTTGTCATACCATGTCAAAATACACGGAAGTTTAAATAATATTAATCTGCATTTATTTTCATGGAAATAACCCCTACTGAACAAAATGCGTATTATTAGTGTGCAGCTATTATTGATATTTTAAGTATTTTTTTTACAATTGTTCAAAAAATATTTCAATTAAGGGACAATTTAGCTAGCGTGGCCAATCCACCTACCCTGCACATCTTTGGGTTGTAAGGGTGAGACCCACGCAGACACGGGAAGAATGCGCAAACTCCACACGCACAGTGACCCAGGGCTGGGATCGAATCTGGGTCTCCGACGCCATGAAGCAGCAGTGCTAATCACTGGACCACCATGTCGCCCCTACATTTTAAGTATTAATTCATTTATTTCCTCTCTAGGCTAGCGATACCTGTAAATGCAATGGCTGGAAAAACCCAAACCCTCCTACAGCCCCAAGAATGGACATTCAGCAGCCAGCTGCCAGTCTGAGTGAGCTCTGTCGCAGTTGTGGACACACGTTAGGTAACTATTTTTGTGGAATGAGGTTTTACTGTGATGTTTAACACTTGTAACTGGGTGGTTCAGCAACTTAGCGAACGTTCCACTTATTTCCCGGACCAGGGTTTGATTCCAGTCCTGCGTGCCGATGTAAGTGCATTGAGGTTTTATCAGTGTGCCAGGGTCCACAGTGTATATAACTGCTCAATATTCAGCACAATTAGCACACAATTGTTGACTTTACTCACTGAGCAAACAAAAAGATGTCTGGTGTGAAAACTAGAAATGGGGGAGAGGAGTCATCTTTCAAGGCTGACATTTGCAATGGATTGACGTCCTTGCAGTTATTTTCCCAATGTGGTAATTTTGCTTGTGCCATAGGTAAGGACATGCAAACTTAATACTGGAACTTTTGCACAGGAAGGGAGTGGAGCATTAGAAGATGTGATTGTCGGCTTACTATTGGTTAGTTGTAGTTTAGCATGGTGAAGGTTTGAGGAGTTTTATCCTCATTGTTAGTTAAATAAGGGGCGATTGGGTGGC
Source organism: Scyliorhinus torazame (assembly GCF_047496885.1). NCBI lineage: Eukaryota > Metazoa > Chordata > Chondrichthyes > Carcharhiniformes > Scyliorhinidae > Scyliorhinus > Scyliorhinus torazame. The sequence continues at coordinate 115,628,034 of NC_092727.1, forward strand.
ACGGTGGATAGCACTGGGACTACAGCGCTGAGGACCCGGGTTCGAATCCCGGCCCTGGGTCACTGTCTGTATGGAGTTTGCACATTCTCCCCGTGTCTGCATGGGTTTCACCCCCACAACCCAAAAAGATGTGCAGGTTAGGTGAATTGGCCATGCTAAATTGCCCCTTAATTGGAAAAAAATAATCATTGGGTACTCTAAATTTAGGAAAAAAAAGAGGCGACTTTAAATGTAGTTCTACTGCACTGCATGTAAGGAATTGAAATCAAAGTGAACAACACTTAATTTTAATATTCTCATCCTTGTTTTCAAGTTCTTCAATGGTCTTCCTCCAACTCTACAATCCACTGTGATATCTGTGATCCACTAATTCTGCTATTGTGCATGTCCCTGATTTGAATTCTTTGTTCCATAAGGTCTTTAGCTGCTGAGGACCTAAACTCAAAATCCCCTCCCTAAAACCCCCAACCTCTCTACCTTATCTTTCTCTTTCAAAATGTTCCAAAGAACCTCCCCCCACCCCCGCAAGTGACTTGGGTGTTAAATTTTAGAATTATAGAATCCCTACAGTGCAGAAGGAGGCCATTCAGCTCATCGAGTCAGCACCGGCCCTTTGAAAGAGTGCCCTAGGCCCAATTCCCCCACCCTAACCCCATAAACCCCCTGGAGGCAATTTAGCATAGCCAATCCACCTAACATGCACGTCTTGGACTGTGGGGGGAAACCGGAGCATCTGGAGGAAACCCAGGCTGACACAGGAAGAATGTGCAAACTCGACACAGACATTCACCCGAGGCCCAAATCGAACCCGGGTCTCTGGCACTATGAGACAGCTGTCCCTTTGTTTAATAATAGTTAGGTGGGCCTTTTTTACTGCATTAAATGTGCGGTATAAATGCACACTTGCTGTAGAAATAAGATCACTTTTCAAAATAACTTGATTGCTGAGAACTAATTTTAATTCTTTTAATTCTAATGTTCACACCAATGTTTTTTATGTTTGGCAATTAGCGGACCATGTTTCTCACTTGGATAATGTCTCAGAAGATGAGATTAACAGGCTGCTTGGGATGGTGGTGGATGTGGAGAATCTATTCATGTCAGTTCACAAAGAGGAGGACACTGACACAAAACAAGTCTATTTCTATCTTTTCAAGGCAAGTCTGTGGGGAAGCCACTCTGGCTGATTTAACAATCTAGGAAATTGGTGCTACAGTTGAGCATTTCCTATGTTGAAGAAAATATTTACTAAGCATCGATTTAAGCCTAAAAATCTTCACTTTTTTTGACTGCAAATGCAAACTACATGTCTGAAGTGTGATGCATTGCGGGGCTCACTTTCCAAATGTGAGAAACTCAATTAATGAACTCCGGTGTATATAAGTTGCGAGGTATGCTGCAACAGTACGATATCTTATTGCATATCCAGTTATCGCATGAAAATATTCCTAGCTAGTTGAAACTTTAAAATTGTGAAGAATTGATTGGTTTTAGGTGAACATGCATTCACATACTATTGCTCTTTGTAGCTATTGATGTAAGTTTTCAGGAAAAGGGAAAGGAAGCACTAACATGTCAGGTTGTCTGAAACTGCTTAAGTTGCTTTTTGAAATATAATCAATGCTATAATATGGGAAAACCGTGCAACCAATATGGACATAGCGAGGTCCCACAAACAGTAATAAGTTAGATGACCAGGTAAGTGATGTTAGTTCAGGCACAAATGGTGGCCAGGACAAGAGGTGAACTGCCACGCTGTTCTTCGAATAGTAATGGGGGGGATTTTATTTTGATAAACAATTTTATTAAGACATTTTGGCACAATAAACAACAACATAAAACAGTGTGCAAAAAAACAATCATTGTAGTGCAAGACAACCAGCTCCCCTCCTACAAGGACCAGCCTAACTACCCCCCCTAATGTACGTTACCCTACCCCCCCCCCCCCCCCCCCCCGACAATTAATTTTCCATGAAGTTGATAAATGGTTGCCACCTCCGGGCGAACCCTGACAGTGACCCTCTCAAAGCAAACTTAATTTTCTCCAAGCCTAGAAAACTCGCCATATCCGATAGCCAGGCCTTCGACTTCGGAGGTTCTGAGTCCCTCCATGCCAACAGAATTCGTCGCTGGGCTACCAGGGAAGCAAAGGCCAAAACGCCAGCGCCTCTCTCCTGGACTTCCGGGTCCTCCGAAATCCCAGAAATAGCCACCTCTGGACTCATCACCACCCCTGTTTTCAGTACCCGGGACATAACATCCGTGAACCCCTGAAGTATCCCCTGAGTTTTGGGCATGCCCAAAACATGTGGACATGTTTCGCCGGCCCTCCTGAACATCTGGCGCACCTGTCCTCCACTCTGAAAAATGTGCTCATCCTGGCCATTGTCATGTGGGGCCGGTGGACGACCTTGAATTGAATCAGGCTGAGCCTGGCACATGTTGCGGTCGCGTTTACCTTACTCAACGTCTCCACCCATAAGCCCTCGTCCATCTCACCCCCGTGCTCCTCTTCCCACTTAAGCTTCAGCTTCTCGGTCTGTGTCTCCTCTACTCGCATAAGTTCCTTATATATATCCGAGACCCTCCCCTCCCCACCCATCCACTGGACACTACCCTGTCCTGGATCCCCCTAAGTGGCAGGCGTGGGAAGGATGGAATCTGCATAGAAAATCCAGCACCTGCAAGTACCTGAACTCATTCCCTCTCGCCAGCCCAAATTTCTCCTCTAATGCCCTCGTGCTCGGGAAGCTCCCTTACAAGAACAAATCTCCCATCCTCTCAATCCCAGCCCTCCGCCATGCTTGGAACCCACCGTCCATATTCCCCGGGGCAAATCGGTGATTGTTGCAAAATGGGGACCAAACCGATGCTCCCACTCGCCCCACGTGCCTTCGCCATTGGCCCCAGATCCGCAAAGTCGCCACCACTATAGGGCTGGTGGAGTACCGTGCCGGTGGGAGTGGCAGGGGCGCCGTGACCAGGGCTGCCAAACTGGTGCCCCTGCACGAAGCAGCCTCCATTCACTTCCAAACCGACCCCCATCCACTTCCTTATCATAGCTATGCTGGCCGCCCAGTAGTAGTTACTAAAGTTTGGCAGTGTCCTTCCCCTCGGTTCCTCTCAAGCATCAATCTCCACACCCGCGGCGACTTCCCCGCCGACACGAATCCCATGATCATTTTATTGACCTTCTTGAAAAAAGACCGCGGAATGAAAATGGGGGACACCGGAAGACGAACAGGAATCTCTGGAGGATTGTCATTTTAACCGTCTGCACTCTCCCCGCTAGTGACAGTGGGAGCGCATCCCACCTCCGGAACTCAGCCCTCATTTGCTCCACCAACTGAGATAAGTTCAACTTGTGCAGACCCCCCACCCTTCGTACCAGCCCCTTCAAACTCCTAGAAGGTCTCAGGGCAATTGCCAGCGGCTCTGTTGCTAACGCAAACAGCAGCGTGGAGAGGGAACACCCCTGCCTTGTCCCACAGTACAGTCTGAAATAGTCAGATGTTGTCCTATTCGTCCTCACACTCGCCTCTGGAGCCTGGTACAACAGTCTGACCCAGTCGATAAAGCCCTCCCCGAACCTAAATCGTCCCAGCACCTCCCATAGATAGTCCCACTCGACCCGGTTGAAAGCCTTCTCGGCATCCATTGCGACAACTACCTCTCCCTCCCTACTCTCCGAGGGCATCATGATCACAATCAGCAGCCTTCTTAGGTTGGCCACCAGCTGCCTGCCCGTGATGAACCCGGTTTGATCTTCCATAATGACGTCTGGCACACAGTCCTCAACCCTAGCCACCAAGAGCTTGGCCAGTATTTTAGCATCTAGGTTGAGCAGAGAGATCGGCCTATAGGACCCACATGCCTCTGGGTCTTTGTCCCGTTTCAATATCAGGGAGATGGTGGCCTGTGACATAGTCGGGGGTAAAACCCCTCTGTCTCTTGCCTCATTAAAAACCCTAACCAGCACCGGCCCCACTATCTCGGAGGGGGGGGAATGTTTTTTAAATGCTCATTTGAGAGGACGGACGTCACTTTCGTTTAATGCCTTGTTCAAAAGATGGTATCTCTGATATTGCATCACTCCATCAAATACAAGTTTAGATAATTGCTCAAGTTTCAGCTTCCTTTATTTATTTGATTTATTTCAAGTTTCGGCTTGAACCGACAATCTTCTAACTCTGATAGAATTCAATTACTGAGCCACAGGGTAAAGTAATGAGATTAGTAGAAGAATTAGGAATATGTTAAGTACATAATACATGTTGATATGTTTGAGGCAATAGCAGATCTAAAGTTAAGAATCATAGAATTCCTACAGTGCAGAAGGAGGCCAAGGCTGGAATTGAACCCAGGTATCTGTGTAGTTAGGCAGCAGTGCTCAGCATTGCTACCATGCCACCCCTAAGTGGATAACTTGTTCGAACTCTCCATTCAATATTCACAGGTGGCCTCAAAAGCAAATAGTGCACTGCTGGGGGTGTGACATAACATGAAGAAGGTGATTTTTAATTATATCTGGACTTGGTGAGAGTATGCTCAGTTGTTCCCAATTTATGGTGGAATTACTGTTGGGAGTTCAGAGGAGAGCTATTTAGTTGGCTCCTGGAGCTAGACAGTGAGCCAAACCTCACTGCAGAGAAGAGCAAGGCTAGGAGTATTTGGAAGAATTCACAATTTTCCCAGGAATGGCAAATTTGGATGCAGTTCTGTCAGGCTCAGGATATAGATTAAAGTCATGAGTGTTAGCATAAATAATGATATTTAATTTTCTTTGGAACGGGTGATAGATTTGCACAATGGATTTAATCAGTCAGGTGATGAATTATAATGTCTGCTCTTTTATTAATTATATCTGGATGAATTCGTACATTAATATGTAAGATATTGAACTATTAATTCCAGAATCACAGGAAAGAGATCAATAGAAGATTAGGAATCAGTGATCAGTTCAAAACATTAATCAGTAAAAACAAAATACTAGTATTACTCAGCAGGCCAGGCAGCATCTGTGGAGTTAACATTTCGGATGGGTGACCTTTCCCGAGTTGGTGTTTGGTTTTTATATGTTGCTGCACTTTGAGAAATGTACAATTTGTATGTTGACTTTTAGTGATCTAAGTGGAACAGACTTGTAAGCAATGTGCGTATAACATTAAAGCCCTCGAGACAAGTTGGATTAAGTGAAGAAAACAAGCATTTTTATAAAGTTGTGCAATGTTTACCATACAGCAAACCAAACCAAACACTCCAGTGCAATGTACAATATGAAGCTGCAGGTACTTATTTGCACTGTATTTTCACACATTGTAATGAGGCAAGTATCTGACTTTATTTTCTTCTTGTTAGCTTTTACGGAAATGTATCTTGCAAATGGCACGTCCTGTGGTAGAAGGAAAGTTGGGAAGCCCTCCATTTGAAAAACCAAGCATTGAGCAGGTGAGGTTTAATGACTGGAGGTTTGAGTGTGGCTGTAGTTTGACTGGATTATGAATACCAGAGAAGAATGATCACTCATAACATAAATTTTAAACATTACTGATTAAACTTTTTACATTTAATGGGAGTGAAAATAGTCTTTTATCAAAAATAGCAATGCAATAAGTACTTGTGGCTAAAATGGAAAATCTTGGTTATGACATAGTAAGAATCTAAAAGTGGGCAGTTTCAAAAATTATGGACTAAAATGTCAGTGAGCAGAAAGATACAGTAATCCACCATCGTCTCCGGATTGATATATTCTTTAGGTGGAGGAAAAGCATTGCTGAGTTTTTACATTGTTTCCATTATGAAATGTATTAAAATGCTCACGATTCAAACAAGCTAAGTTAGTGTATTTTGCAGAAATTACTCATTGTTTTGTAGAAGGATTTCTCCATATTTTCACCTTTTGAAGTTGAAACGAATGGTGAGCATAGACTTTTTCTAAGCAGGATTGGACCCCTAGATGGGGGATATAAACATTTTTGTTATTCACCCATGAGATATGGTTGTCACTGGCTAGGTCAGAATTTATTGCCCATCCCTAACTGCCCTTGAGAAGGTGGTGAACCACGTGAACTGCTGCAGCCTATGGGCGTTGTTTGGGAGGAAGTTCCAGGATTTTGACCCAGCAGCAGCAAAGAAACACTGATATATTTCCAAATCAGGACGGTGGACAAATCACCCGCCATGTCTGACAGCCAGGCTTCCGACTTCGGGGGCTTTGAGTCCCTCAGCAAAGGCAAGACGTCGGGCTCTTTCTCCGCCTGGACTTCCGGGGCCTCTGAAACCCCAAAAATTGCCACCTCTGGACTCATTGCCACCCTCGTGTTCAGTACTCTAGACATGACGTTCTCGAACCCTTAGGAGCCAGTATCTCCTAAGTTTTAGACAAGCCCAAAACATGTGGACGTGGTCTGCCGGTCCACACTTTACACACCTGTCCTCTACGCCGAAGAATCTGCTCATCCGGGACACTGTCATGTGGGCCCGGTGGACGACCTTAAATTGAATCAGGCCAAGCCTGGCACATGTTGCAGTCCCATTGACCCTGCTCAGCGCATCCGCCCACAGGCCTTCCTCAATCTCCCCTCCCAACTCCTCCTCCCATTTATGCCTCAGCTCCTCTGTCTGCGTCTCCTCTGCCCCCATGAGCTCCTTGTAAATATCCGAAACACTTCCCTCCCCCACCCATCCTCCCTATCTTGGATCCCCCTTCGTGGCAAGAGTGGAAAAGATGGCACCTGCCTACTCAAAAAGTCCCGCACCAGTACATACCGGAATTCATTCCCCCTTGTCAAGCCAAACTTGGCCTCTAGTGCCCTCAAGCTAGGGAAGCTTCCTTCCAAAAACAAATCTCCCATCCGCTCAATCCCCGCCCTCCGCCATACCCGAAAGCCCCCGTCCAACCTCCCCGGGGCAAACCGATGGTTGTTACATATCGGGGACCAGATCGATGCTCCCACGTGCTTCCTCCACTGTCCCCAGATCTGAAGGGCTGCCACCACTACAGGACTGGTGGAGAAGCGTGCCGGCAGGAACGGCAGAGGCGCTGTCACCAACGCCCCCAGACTGGTACCCCTACATGAGGCTGTTTCAACCCGCTCCCAAGCCGGACCCCCCTCACCCACTTCCTTATCAAGGCTATGTTAGCCGCCCAATAATAGTTGCTGAAATTCGGCAGTGCATGCCCCCCTTCCCCCCGGTTCCGCTCGAGCATCACCCTCTTCACTTGCGGGGACCTGCCCGCCCATAGAAAGCCCAAAATGATCTTGCTTACCCTCTTAAAAAAGGAACGTGGAATGAAAATGGGGAGACACTGGAACACGAATAAGAACCTAGGGAGGAACGTCATTTTAACTGTCTGTACTCCCAGCTAACGACAGCGGGAGCGTATCCCACCTCCGGAACTCCCCTCGCATTGATCTCCCCTTGGCCCCTCTCCTGAACTACAACCATTTCACATTTTGTCTTTTCAATTTGTACCCCGAAAACCGGCCGAATTCCCCCAGGGTTGCCATGATTCCGCCATCCCCGCCATCGGGTCCGAAACATACAAGAGCAAATCATCTGCACACAATGAAACTCTATGCTCCACCACCCCCCCCCCCCCGAACCAGCCCCTTCCAACCCTCTGAAGCCCTCCGAGCAATTGCCAGCGGCTCTATAGCTAGCGTAAACAGCAGTGGGAAGAGGGGGCACCGCTGTCTCGTCCTGCGGTGCAGTCTAAAATAGTCGGAAGTCCTGTTTGTCCTCACACTCACCTCCGGGGCCTCATATAGCAGCCTGACCCAGTCGACGAAACCCACCCGAAATCCAAACCGTCCCAGCACCTCCCATAAGTACTCCCACTCTACCTGGTTCAACGCCTTCTCCACGTCCATTGCCACCACTACCTCCACCTCCTTTCCCTCTGGGGGCATCACAATCACATTGAGCAATCTTCTTGTATTCGCCACCAGTTGCCTACCTTTAACGAACCCTGTTTGATCCTCCCTAATAACAATCGGCACACAATCCTCTATCCTAGTGGCCAAAAACTTTGCCAGCAGTTTAGCATCCACGTTAAGAAGGGAGATCGGCCTATAAGACCCTCACGACTCCGGGTTCTTGTCCTGTTTTAAAATCAAGGATATGGTAGCCTGCGACATCGTCTGGGGCAGCGCCCCTCTGTCCCTTGCCTCATTAAAAACCTTGACCAGCAGCGGCCCCAACATCCCGGCGAACTTTTTATGAAATTCTACCGGGTACCCATCGAGCCCCGGGGTTTTACCTGACTGCATGGCCTTTAAGCCCTCAAATATCTCCTCAGCTCTGATCGGGGCGCCCAGCCCTTCTACTAGCTCCCTACCCACGTTTGGGAATATCAGGCCGTCTAAGAAGCGTCTCATCCCCTCCGGCCCAGCGGGGGGCTCCGAGCTAAAGAGTCTGTTATAAAAGTCCTTGAAAGCCCTGTTCACACCCGCCGCATCCCCTACCAAGTTACCGCCTCCATCCACCACTTTACCTATTGCCCTAGCCGCCTCCCTCTTTCTGAGCTGCCAAGCCAGCATTCATAGTATTCATAGAATTTACAGTGCAGAAGGAGGCCATTCAGCCCATCGAGTCTGCACCGGCTCTTGGAAAGAGTACCCTACCACACCTCCAGCCCACCTCATCCCCATAACCCCCCCCGACACTAAGGATAATTTAGCATCGCCAATCCACCTAACCTGCACGTCTTTGGACTGTGGGAGGAAACCGGAGCACCCGGCAGAAACCCATGCACACACGGGGAGAACGTGCAGACTCCACACAGCCAGTGACCCAAGCTGGGAATTGAACCTGGGACCTTGGGGCCGTGAAGCAATTGTGCTAATCACTATGCATCCTGCTGGCTTTCTCCCCATGTTCATATACCGCACCCCTCGCCTTTCTGAGCTGCTCCACTGCCTTACCTGTGGACACCACCCCACACTCTGCCTACAGCCTCCTCCGTTCCCTCAAGAGCTCCGCACTCGGGGTCCCTGCATACCTCCTGTCAATCTGCAGGATCGTCACTAACAGTCGGTCCGTTTCTGCCCTGTCCGTCTTGTCTCTGTGAGCCCGGATTGAAATCAGCTCCCCTCTCACCACTGCCTTGAGCGCCTCCCACACCACCGCTGATGAGACTTCCCCCGTATCCTTGACCTGCAGGTAGTTTTGTAGACACTTCCTCACCCCCTCGTACACACCTTCCGCCAGCAGCCCCACATCCAGCCTCCACTGCAGGCGCTGGAAGCTCTCTTCACTCACCTGTAGCTCAACCCAATGCGGGGCATGGTCGGAAATGGTGATTGCCAGATACTGCGCATCCACCACCCCTATCAGTAGATCCCTACTCAGTATAGAAAAATCGATCCGGGAGTAGACCCTATGGTCATGCGAGAAAAAGGAGAACTCCTTCCCTGTCGGCCTGCCAAACCTCCACGGGTCGACCCCCCCCCCCCCCCCCCCTTCCCCATATCTGCTCCATGAACTCCTTCAGCTCTTTCCCCATTGCTGACACTCTGACCGCTTTTGAGCACGACCGGTCCAGGCCTGGATCCATAACTCTATTGAAGTCCCCTCCCATAACCAGCTTGTGAGAATCCAGGTCGGGTATCTTCCCCAGCACTCTCTTTATGAAATCCGCATCATCCCAGTTCGGCGCATATATGTTGACCAGGACCACCTTCCTCCTTTCCAGCTTACTGTTAACCATAACCTAGCGACCTCGCCCGTCCAAAACAATACACCCCACCTCAAACTGCACCCGCTTGTTCACCAGAATTGCGACACCCCCCCCCCCCCCCCCCCCCCCCCTAGTCTTAGTATCTAGCCCTGAGTGGAAAACCTGACTAACCCAGCTCTGCCTCAACCTAATCTGGTCCGCCACATTCAGTTGCGTCTCCTGCAACATTATCACTTCCGCCTTTAGAGCCTTAAGATGCGCGAACACCGTTGCCTTCTTCACCAGCCCATTTGGCCCTCTAACGTTCCACGTGACCAGCCTAGTTGGGGGGCACCGCGCCGCCCCCCCCCCCCCCCCCCCCCCCCAGCCCCGCCGATCAGCCATCCCCTTTCCTGGGCCTGCCCCCTGCCTCGCGCCTCTGTGGCCCCGCCTCCTGGCAGCCCTATCCCCGACCTTCTTCGCTTCTAAAATCAAATCCCTCCCTCTTCAGCCGAATAACTCCCCCCCCCCCCCCCCCCTCCCCCAGCAACAACACTCTGTGACCTAACCCCATCCCTAATCTGATTGTATACATCCCCCCCCACCCACTGTGCTCCCGCAGACTAGCTCACCCAGCTAGCCTGGTGGCCCACGGCTCCAGCGCCAGCATGTCTCCCACCTATTGTTGCCTACCTGCCCTCCCCCCGCCCATCGAAACCATCGCCCTCATCAACCCAGCCCCGACAACCACCCACTTTAAGAAACAGACGCCAACCAAAGTCAGTGTAAAGAAAAACAAAACCAAACTCTCGCCATAATACAGATCAAAGCACTACTCAAAATAATACAAAGTCAAAAATCCCCACCACCATCCCCCTCACAACACAGAAAAACCACCGAAATCGAATAATGTTTTAAAATTACTTTCCCCTTCTTAAACAAAACACAGTTATCGAAGAAAAAAAGCCAACAATGAAAACGAATGAATGAATAAATCAGTGCAAACAGCATTTAAAGCGAACAGGAAAAACAGTTTCTCAAACTTAGAGCAGAATGTTCTCAAGTTGGCACCAGTTCTTTCCTCCTGGTGAACTCCATAGCGTCCTCGGGCGACTCAAAGTGATGATGTTGGTCCTCATGCGTAACCCAAAGTCGCACCGGATACAACAGTCCGAACTTAACCTGCTTCTTGAACAAGATCGACTTGACTTGATTAAAGCCTGCCCTCCTCTTGGCCACCTCCACCCTTAAATCTTGGTACACCCGCAGAATGCTGTTGTCCCACTTACAGCTCCGCGTGCGCTTAGCCCACTGGAGAATGCGCTCCTTATCCAGGTACCTGTGGAACCTGACCACCATCGCCCGAGGGGAGTCTCCTTGTTGCGACTTCCTCGCCAGCGCTCTGTACGCCCGATCCACCTCCAAAGGTCGGGGGAAAGCCCCATCTCCCAGCAGCTTCTGGAACATGTTTGCCACAAATTCCCCGGCATCAGCCCCCTCCGGGAGGCCAACAATCCTTAGGTTCTGCCTACGGGACCTGTTCTCCAAATCCTCTACCTGTTCCAGCAACCATTTTTGCCAGTCCCTCAGCATCCCCACCTCCATCTCCACTGCCATCTGGTGTTCCTCCTGTTCAGCTAGCACTGTCTCCAGTTTCTGGATCGTCCGGTCCTGGGCATCTAGCCTCCGCTCCATCTTCTCCACTGTTTCCTTATTCGGGTCCAGACATTCCCGTTTCTGTCTGGCGAAGCCTCCCCAGATGACCTGCGTCAGCTCCTCCGTTGATGGTTGGGCCGAAGCCCCAGGGTTCTGGACACCGGCCATCTTGTCCGCTGCTGCAGCCAACACCCAGCTCGAGCCTGTCTTTTTGTTTCTTTCCTTTCGATCCCTTCGGGCTCTCTGTTCCATAAACCAACATATACACCAGACACTTGTTCACTGCTTCTTCAAGTCCAGCGCTTAAAAAGACAAAAAAAGTCGGGGGGAAAGGTCCGAATGTCTAGCCAGAGCGGGAGCCACCAAATGTGCGACCTACTCCCTCATAGTTGCCACCGGAAGTGTCAATTTGACATTTTAACACAACTGTCTGGAATGTGATGTTGGTGAAAAGGCATGTTTTGATTTTTGCTGCTTTTCACTACACACAAATAATCCAGGCAGTCTGCCTTGGACACTCATGCCATGACTCTGAATGCTGCCCACAGATTTGCCTTGCTTTTGGACGGGCACCCTCAAGGTCGTCCAATTTTGCTTTAGCCTGAATTGGGAGGATCTTTTTGACAAGCAGCTGATAGTTCCATTTAAATGAACCCTGGGTCTCAAAATGGCTGTAGCCAACTCATTTAACTGTTGGTATATCAAACGTTAAAATCAATCCCAATGAGACCATAAGATATAGGAGCAGAATTAGGCCACACGGCAATCGAGTCTGCTCCGCCATTCAATCATGGCTGATATTTTTCTCATTGCCATTCGTCTGCCTTCTCCCATAACCCCTGATCCCCTTATTAATCAAGAACCTATCTATCTCTGTCTTAAAGACTCAGTGATTTGGCCTCCACAGCCTTCTGCGGTAAAGAGTTCCACAGATTCACCACCCTGTAGTTGAAGAAATTCCTCCTCATCTCTGTTTTAAAGGATCGTCCCTTGGATGTAAAACTAAGGGTGGAATAGTTAAAGATAAAATGTCTTGGGAACAAAAGTGAAGGATCTTTGGGGAAGGTTTAACAGCAATAAATCTTGGATGTGAATATGTGATAATTTGAATCTTTGATATTCTGTTTCTCCCAGGGAATTTTTAACTTTGTTCAGTACAAATTCAGCCACATTCCTGCCAAAGAAAAGCAAACTATGTATGAACTTTCCAAAATGTTTCTGCTCTGTTTGAATTACTGGAAACTGGAAACTCCATCTCAGTTCCGGCAGAGGTCCCAGAATGAAGATGTTGATGCATACAAAGTTAATTATACCAGGTATTGGGAAGCATCACCAGTATGTTTGTGACATGTTTCAGTAACCTTTTTTTTTTAGTTTTTGCATCATTTTTAGTCATTGAGGAATGTTGATATGAGAGAAGGAAACTTGGTGACAGCAGCAAGTTCTCACAGGCCAGATATGAAATAAAACTATCCTTACTTTGCCCAGCAATATGCTGCAGTCCAACATCCAGAACTTTCTATTGCAACATTGTGACACTTCCAATTTCTGCAGCATTCTTTGCCAAATAGTGGACATTCTTGTGCTTTGGTCCCTTATGGTGCCAGATATTGCTTGAGACTGCAACAACTTATTTTACGTTGGACTGTTGGAACAGGATAGTTTAAATCCCAAGGGGGAACAGATAGTGCGCAAATTCACTTCGTCACCTGGAGCATAGGCATAGTATTTTAGTTATTTTTGATTCAAAGTTTTCTTTGTGGAGTCTGAGTCTGTATTAGTTTTGCAAGCAGGTTCAACATGAACAACATATGAGGTCTGCGTGAGGATTAAGAGGAAGGAAACAGTGGATTGTGTGTCATATGAAGCTTGTTCTTGTTTCCACGTACTAATTGAGCTGCTATTTTTTTTTTTTATTTGAGCTATTTAAAAAAAAAATTCTGTTCAACATTGTCTTATTTAAAACTGTAAAATTTCACAAGGACTAGCTGAAGGTAGTTTCCATTCTTGTTAATAAATACAAAATTCGCAGTCAACAGTGCTACCTCTGATCTGTGTGAAATCTGTTACTGTGAAAGGGAAGCTCTTAACTTTTTTGGGATGGTTTGAGCTTTCAACATTTTCATTTTTTGGGTGAATTTTAAGCTGATTATGGTGAGGATTGTTGTACAAGAAAATGGCGCACGGTCTGTTACATAGAACATAACAGCGCAGTACAGGCCCTTCGGCCCTCAATGTTGCGCCGACCTGTGAAACCACTCTAAAGTCCAGCTACACTATTCCCTTATCGTCCATATGTCTATCCAATGACCATTTGAATGCCCTTAGTGTTGGCGAGTCCACTACTGTTGCAGGCAGAGCATTCCACGCCCTTACTACTCTCTGTGTAAAGAACCTACCTCTGACATCTGTCCTATAATCTATCTCACCTCAATTTAAAGCTATGTCCCCTCGTGCTAGACATCACCATCCGAGGAAAAAGGCTCTCACTGTCCACCCTATCCAATCCTCTGATCATCTTGTATGCCTCAATTAAGTCACCTCTTAACCTACTTCTCGCTAACAAAAACAGCCTCAAGTCCCCCAGCCTTTCCTCATAAGATCTTCCCTCCATACCAGGCAACATTCTGGTAAATCTCCTCTGCACCCTTTCCAATGCTTCCACATCCTTCCTATAATGCGGCGACCAGAACTGCGCGCAATACTCCAAATGCGGCCGCACCAGAGTTTTGTACAGCTGCAACATGACCTCATGGCTCCGAAACTCAATCCCTCTACCAATAAAAGCTAACACACTGTCTGCCTTCTTAACAACCCTCTCAACCTGGGTGGCAACTTTCAGGGATCTATGTATATGGACACCGAGATCTCTATGCTCATCCACACTGCCAAGAATCTTACCATTAGCCCAGTACTCAGTCTTCCTGTTATTCCTTCCAAAATGAATCACCTCACACTTTTCTGCATTAAACTCCATTTACCACCTCTCTGCCCAGCGCTGCAGCTTATCTATGTCCCTCTGCAACTTGTAACATCCTTTCGCACTGTCCACAACTCCACCGACTTTAGTGTCATCTGCAAATTTACTCACCCATCCTTCTACGCCCTCCTCCAGATCATTTATAAAAATGACAAACTGCAGTGGCCCCTAAACAGATCCTTGTGGTACACCACTAGTAACTGGACTCCAGTCTGAACATTTCCCATCAACCACCACCCTTTGTCTTCTTCCAGCTAGCCAATTTCTGATCCAAACTGCTAAATCACCCTGAATCCCATGCCTCTGTATTTTCTGCAGTAGCCTACCGTGGGGAACCTTATCAAACGCTTTACTGAAATCCATATACACCACATCAACTGCTTTACCCTCATCCACCTGTTTGGTCACCTTCTCAAAGAACTCAATAAGGTTTACCGTGTCATGATTAGCAGTTGTATGCAAAACAAAACACCATTTTGATTCTGCCCCAATAATATACCTCAGCATCAAACTTAGAAGAACATCCCCTCCTGCACAGTGTGGCTTTTTTCATCTTCCACTTCACTATTTTTGTGTACAATTACATAATTCCTTAACTTGGCAGTTTAAGTGCCCACGACAGGAAAATTGTCCAATAGGTCAACATTTTCCTATATTTGTCACCAAGCTTAAAAAAAAGAATTGTATGTTGATTTCTGAAAATAAATCATGCATCATTTGTACATTGGTTTCAAGAATCGAAAGATAATTTTTTTAAAGTGCAAGTTTTGTTGTCTTCCAGGTGGCTTTGTTACTGTCATGTCCCGCAAAGCTGTGACAGTCTTCCTCGATATGAAACCACGCAGGTCTTTGGGAGGACGCTGCTTCGGTCTATCTTCACAGTCACTAGACGACAGTTACTTGAGAAGTTCAGGGTGGAGAAAGACAAGCTGATGCCAGAAAAACGAACGCTCATCCTCACCCACTTCCCAAAGTAAGAGGTTAATGCTTACAATTTGGCGCAATATTTTCATTGGGGCAGTGGAAGAAGCACAGTTATAGAGGCATTAGCCAGAGAAAAACATTTTTCCTTTGGCGAAGCTTCAAAAACTGTTCCCATCCCCCTCTTCCCCATCCCAAATCTCCAAGCTGTGTGGGCAGCACGGTAGCATTGTGGATAGCACAATTGCTTCACAGCTCCAGGGTCCCAGGTTCGATTCCGGCTTGGGTCACTGTCTGTGTGGAGTCTGCACATCCTCCCCGTGTGTGCGTGGGTTTCCTCCGGGTGCTCCGGTTTCCTCCCACAGTCCAAAGATGTGCAGGTTAGGTGGATTGGCCATGCTAAATTGCCCATAGTGTCCAAAATTGCTCTTAGTGTTGGGTGGGGTTACTGGGTTATTGGGATAGGGTGGAGGTGTGGACCTTGGGTAGGGTGCTCTTTCCAAGAGCCGGTGCAGACTCGATGGGCTGAATGGCCTCCTTCTGCACTGTAAATTCAATGATTCTATGAAAGTGTCTTCAAATGCTACATTCTACTAACTGTATCAGTAACCTCAACTAATGCCTAAACTATGCACTCCTATCACTCGCCTCTCAACATTTTCTTTGGCACAGCGTAGCAAGAAGGCTGTATGGCTGAACTAAGGGGAACTTCATATTGCTGAATGGATGCTATTTTGTTCCAGTGTGAATCTCCCTTGAACTAGTTGTAAGAGAAAATCCGCTCCAGTGGGGAATCCGTGCAACCTGATCTACCCGGCAAGGTTGGGCTCAATTCAAAGAGCAACTTAGAATACAAAGTTTAACAATTCATCACTTAACCATCCACCCAGTTTAGAAATCTTTATCTTAAGGTATTTGTCATTTTAAAAAAATAATAATAATTTTGATTTTTAACATTTTATACATAAAACAAAACACCAAGAACACCAGACATCCACTCTACTAACCAACACCCTAATAACTCACAGAATAGCAGACACCTCTCCCCAGCAGCTGACAGTAAGCAATAAATGGACAGAATAATAAAACAGACAGAATAAACGGACCCTATCTCTTGTGGAACCCCTCAATCACCCCCATCAAGATAAACTGAACCTTCTCCCAACACAGAAACGCCCAGCAGGTCCCGAAGCCATACTGAGGCACTGGGCAAAGAGGCTGACCTCAACCCCAACAGGACCCGCCTGCGACAATCAGCGGGGCAAAGGTAAAATGTTTGCCCCCGCTCCCGTCTGCAGCAACTGGCAAGTCCGACACCCCAAATATGGCCCCCAGGGGACTGGATTCCAAATCCAAGTGCAAGATTGAAGATTGCCAACATGATGCTGAAAAATAACCTGCAAAATTTCTCAAACATCGGGCAGGACCAGGACATATGTACATGGTTGACCGGACCTTTCCCCCACTGTTCCTCCACTGCCTCAGACAACCGGCACATCCTCAACCTCGTCAGGTGGCCCTGTGCATTACCTTCAACTGTATTAACCCCAGCCTCGCACACGACGTTGAGGCATTCACCCTCTGCAGCACCTCACACGACAATCTCTCCTCTAATGCCACCCCCAGCTCCTCCTCCCACTTGGCCTTAACCCCCTCCAGTGATATCATATCCTCATCCCAAATCTTCCCAGAAATTGCCGAGATGACGACCCCCACCTCATCACTGACAACACCCCCTCCACACCGGAAACATTGGGAAAACCTTCCTGACCTGCACATACCTAAAGCCCCCCCCCCCCCCCCCCCCCACTCCAGGAATCCCAAACTGCTCTTTCATCAACTCCAAACCGCCCTTCCAAAAATAGGTCCTTCATTTCCATCACCAACGCTCCTCCCATCCCCAAAACCTAGCATCTGGTCTCACCGGCTTGAACACATGATTCTCTCGAACCGACATCAGCTTTGACCCTCCTCCAACTAAAAATGCTGCCGAAATTGCCTCCATATCTTCAGTGTGGTTACCACCACTGGACTATCCGAGTATTTCCCTCCCTTGGGGCAAACAGGAGCGGTGCAGTTCCGAGTGCATTTGTATTTTCAATGGCTTTATCCTGAAATGCAACTGTTCAAAGTGAGTCAGTTATTTTCTTTAAAAAAAAAAAAAAAAAATTCTTATTCACATTTTCACAAAATATCAACAACAAAATACAGAAAGAAAAGAACAAACCCACCTCCTCCCCGTATACATAATAATAAATTAACAGCCATCATCAACACAAGAGCAAATGTACACCCCCACTCAAGAAAAACGATCCCCCCCCCCCCCCCCCCCCCGCCCCCGGGTTGCTGCTGCATCTACATTTATGAGTGAGGTCGGCCTGTATGACCCACATTGTAGGGGATCCTTGTCCCGCTTCGGGATCAAGGAGATCAGCGCCCGAGACATCGTCGGGGGCTAAGCCCCACCTTCCCTTGCCTCGTTAAAGGTCCTTACCAACAGAGGGCCCAGCAGGTCCGCATACTTCTTATAAAATTCGACCGGGAACCCATCTGGCCCCGGTACCTTCCCCGCCTGCATGCTACCTATCCCTTTGATCAACTCCTCCAACCCAACCAACGCCCCCAGCCCCGTCACCTGCCCCTCCTCCACCCTTGGGAATCTCAACCGGTCCAGAAACCGACTCATCCCTCCCTCCTCCAGTGGGGGCTTGGACTGATACAGTTCCTCGTAGAAGTCCCTGAAGACCCCATTGATACCCACCCCACTTCGCACCATGCTCCCTCCCCCATCCTTAACTCCCCCGATCTCTTGCTTCCAAAGCTGGTGCGCCAGCATCCGGCTCGCCTTTTCTCCATATTCATATACCGCCCCCTGCACCTTCATCCACTGCGCCTCAGCCTTCCTGGTGGTCAACAGATCGAATTCGGCCTGGAGGCAGCGCCGCTCCCCAAGCAATCCATCCTCCGGGACCTTCGCATACTTCCTGTCCACCCTCAGGATCTCCCCCACCAGCCTCTCCCTCTCTCTCTTCTCCCTCTTCTCCTTATGGGCCCTAATGGAGATTAGCTCTCCCCTGACCACCGCCTTCAGCGCCTCCCAGCCCACCCCCACTTGGACCTCCCCATTGTCATTAGCCTCCAGGTACCACTCTATGCACCCTCAGACCCGCCCGCTCACCTCCTCGTCCGTCAGTAACCTCATCTCTAAGCGCCCAAGCCGAGGTCTACCCAGTGTGGAGCGTGAACGGAAATGGCTATCGCTGAGTACTCAGTATCTTCCACTCTCGGAATCAGCGCCCTACTCATAACAAAGAAGCCAATCCGGGAATAGGCCTTGTGGACATGGCAGAAGAATGAGAATTCCCTGGCCCCTGGCCTTGCATACCTCCATGGGTCCACCCCTCCCATTTGGTCCGTGAACCCCCTCAGCACCTTGGCCATCGCCGGCCTCCTACCCGTCCTAGACCTGGAGCGATCTAATGCCAGATCCAGCGCCATATTGAAATCGCACCCCATTATCAGGGCCCCTGTCTCCAGGTCCGGAATCCGGCCCAACAAACGCCGCATGAAGCCCTCATCGTCCCAATTTGGGACGTATACATTGACCAATACCACCCGCTCCCCCTGCAGCTTGCCACTTACCATCACATACATACCGCCATTGTCTGCCACGATGCTCAACGCCTCGAACACAACTCTCTTCCCCACCAAGATCGCCACACCCCGATTGTTTGCATTCAACCCCGAATGAAACACTTGGCCTACCCATCCCTTTCTCAACCTTACCTGATCCGCCACCCTCAGGTGCGTCTCCTGAAGCATGGCCACATCTGCCTTCAGCGTGAACACCCGGGCCCGTTTGACAGGCCCGTTCAGTCCCCTTGCGTTCCAGGTTATCAGCCGGATCAGGGGGCAACCCGCCCCCCCTCCCCTGCCGACTAGCCATATCCCCTCCTCGGCCAGCCACGTGCCTGCGACCCCCGCACGGCCCATTCCCCACAGCGGCAGACCCCCGCCGCGACCCCCTCTACCGACTCCAGCTCCCCCTTGGCCATTCCAGCAGCAACCCGGTTCTCGCTCTCGCTCTCTCTCTCTCTCTCTCTCTCTTTCCCCCCCCCCCCCCCCCCCCCCCCCCCCCTCCTCCCAGCTAGGTCCCCCCCAAGCTGCATTGCTCCCCCCATTGCACTCCCTCTCCCCTTTCCACTCAGCGCGGGGAAAAAGCCCACGCTTTCCACTCGCCCAGCCCCGCCTCTGGCGCAGCTCCCTTTTCAGGCCCGGTCCCCTTGCCCCTCAACTCAGGCCTCACCCCCGCCCCCCCCCCTTAAAGCGGGGCCCAATCCCACCCTGCCGGCCATCAACCCCCCAAGCCATTTAACTGCCCCCTCCACGAGCCGACCCAGCGGACCCAACCAAAACAGTGCCCAACCAATCCCCGAAAAACAAAGAACTAACCATGAACAAAAAAATCCCCCCTCAAAAAAAAAAACCACAACAATCCCCAACCATCCCTTCACCGCGGCCGCCTGCCCATGACCCTCAGTCCGAGTCCAATTTTTTGGCCTGGACAAAGGCCCACGCCTCCTCCGGGGACTCAAAATAATGATGTCGGTCCTTATAGGTGACCCACAGACGCGCCGGCTGCAGCATGCCGAACTTCACCCCCCTCCTGTACAGCACCGCCTTCGCCCGATTGTACCCGGCCCTCCTCTTCGCCACCTTCGCGCTCCAATCTTGATAGATCCGGACCTCTGCATTCTCTCACCTGCTGCACCGCTCCTTCTTGGCCCACCTTAGCATGCACTCCAGATCAGCAGACCGGTGGAACCGCACCAGCACCGCCCGCGGCGGCTCATTGGCCTTGGGCTCCCTCCAGCTCCAGGGGCCCCCGGAAGGACCCCGCTCCCATCAGCGAATTCAGCATGGTGACCACGTAGGCCCCCACATCCGACCCCTCCAATCCCTCCGGGAGGCCCAGGATCCGCAGATTCTTCCGCCTCGACCGGTTCTCCATCTCCTGTAAACTCTCCTGCCATTTATTATGGAGCGCCTCGTGCGCCTCCACCTTCACCGCTAGGCCTAGGATCTTATCTTCGTTCTCAGAGACCTTTTGCTGGACCTCCCGGATCGCCGCCCCTTGGGCCGTCTGGGTCTCCAGCAGCTTATCGATTGACTCCTTCATCGGCTCCAGCGGATCCGCTTTCAGCTCTCTAAAGCAGAGCTGAAGAAACTCCTGCTGCTCCTGTGCCCACTGCATCCACGCTGCCTGGTCTCCACCAGCTGCCATCTTGGTCTTCCTTCCTCACACCTTCTTTTGCTTCACTGACACTTTTTTGATCGCCCCACTCCTGGTCCAAGCCATACACTATTGGGGGAATGTTGCTATCTCCTTCCCACACCGGGAAACGTCGAGCATGTGCCGTTACGGGCTCTAAAAAGCAGGATCTGCCGAACGTGCAACTTAGCTCTGCATAGCCGCAACCGGAAGTCGAGTCAGCTATTTTCATGCACGTTAGGAACTTAACCCTGTGGTCCTTCTAATAGTTCTGTAGTGTAACTGGCATTCACAACTTCTAGTTGGGGTTCTTGTATTAAGCTACATTTTCAGACATTTCAACAGCAATTGTATGTTTTTTTGATGTGTGACGATCTTTCCAAATTTTATTTTGCACTATTTGCCCTGACATCTGAGTTTTGTTTATCTTGCAGATTTTTATCAATGCTGGAGGAAGAGATTTATGGCCAGAGCTCTCCAATCTGGGATTCTGATTTCACTTTGTCTGCTGCGGAAGGAGTGCAACTGGGACAACAGCCAGGTACCTGCCTCTTGGATTGGATTTTGTTTATTGTCATGTGTACCGAGGTACAGTGAGAAGTATTTTTCTGCGAGCAGCTCAACAGATCATTAAGTACATGAAAATAAAATAAAATACATAATAGGGCAACACAAGGTAGACAATGTAACTACATAAACACCAGCATCGGTGAAGCATACAGGGGTGTAGTGTTAAATGAGGTCAGTCCATAAGTGGGCTGCTAAGAGTCCGATAACAGCGGGGAAGAAGCTGTTTTTGAGTCTGTTCATTGCCGCAGATGTGCTCTCTCATGGGCATCACAGGACTTAGTGGAGAGCCCCAACAGTGAAAATTTGTCTGCTTGCCCTGTGTTCTAGTGAAATATGTATAACCAATTTGTGGGTTAGGCAAAAACGAGCCATAGTTCAGCACTGACTGGCAGTCACGTTTAGTGATGCTACGAGATAGCTGGTGTTTGATATGCAAAACCCCTTGCTGGTGAGAGAGGGTGCTCCTCCAAGAGTGATACTGCGACATCTTGATTCAGAATATCATGAACTATAAAAGTGCATCTTGTAACCTTGCAAGTCTTGGTGCTGATCCTAAATCTGATATGAAAGGTGTTCGTTACCCAGTACTATTTAAAAAAAATTCTTCCATGTGTTGTGAACACTGCTTGCAAGACTAGTATTGTTCATCATCCCTAATTTCCCTTCAGGCATGGTGATGATTTGCCTTCATGAACCATTGCTGTTCATCTGGTGCAGGTACACCCACAGTGCTGCTGGAAAGGAATTCCAGGATTTTAATCCCACGGCAATAAAAGAACAGCAATATATTCCAAGTTAGGATGATGTGCACCTTGGAAGCGAACTTTAAAAAAAAAGTGTACCCAAATCATTTTTTCCAATTAAGGGGCAATTTAGCATGGCCAATCCACCTACCCTGCACATCTTTGAGTTGTGTGGGCGAACGAGGGGAGAATGTGCATTGGAAGGAAACTTGTATGTGGTTATATTCCCATGCATCTGCTGCCCTTTTTCTTGTGAGTTTAGAAGGTGTTGCCAAAAGAACCTTTGTTGGTTGTATATAGTACTGCTGTTACTGTGTGCTAGTGGCAGGTGGTGTGGATGTTTAAGGTGGCAGATAGGGTGGCAATCAAATGTGGCTGCATTGTGCTGGGTGGTGTCAAACCTCTTTGGTGTTGTTGGAGCTGTGCTCACCCAAGCAAGTGGATCGTATTCCATCGCACTCCTCGCTTGTACCTTGTATGTTTTGGGGATTTGAGAGGTGAGTCACTCGCTGCAAACTTCCAAGTCTCTGACTTGCTCTTGTAGCCACAGTTTTTGCATGGCTGGTCCAGTTCAGGTTCTGGTCAATGGCATCTTCCAGGATGTTGATAATGTTGAGAATGGGGGTTCAGCAATGGTAATGTCCTTGAATGTCAAGGGGTGATGGTTGGATTCTGTCTTGTTGGAGATGGTCATTGCCAGGCACTTGTGTGGCGTATTTGATGCCATATCTATGTATTGTGTGGTATCTGGTGTGATTCACCCCACACTGTGTGCTCATTATTTTGGGGATCTAAGGGCATTCATCGTACCCAACAGAAAAAGGTGGTATAGAATGAGTGAGATCTAATTACCAAAAAGTACATATAGTACTTTAGCACAAATGTTTGAAAATGAAAAACAAAGGGGTCAAATCAAAAGAAATGCCACCGTACTACCCATTTCTTACATTCTATAATTTTGCTGCAAGTCCAGGAACTTGATTTGGGTTTTTCAGTTTTATTGATAGTCCAGGCAGTGGTTTGAAATATGCAGACAGAAATCTGATCGTACAAAGAGCACTGATGGGTGTTCACAGCTTTCAAGGTTGCATGCTTAGTATCTAATAAAATGGGTTCTTTTGGATTGGTACTGTTATACATATTATAAAGTAGCATGTGGGAGACATATGAGGCATAGCAGCATGCCTGTTAATTCCTAGCATTCATAAAGTACGATAGATTTTTGTTTTAAGCTGCATCGGTCCTTGAAGGATTAATGCACTTTGCCCATACTAATTTGAAGCTAGAACTGCACTGCAGATATCCAATAGTGCTCAAGGACTGTCTTTCTGGTTGAATGTGCATCACTAAATGTAGCTTGGACATCAGATCATCTTCTACAGCATATATTTATTTTATGATGTGATGTATTTGTTCACAACAACTTTGTGTTTTACAAAAATGATTTTTTACCATTGACATTTTATTTTTCAGCTGTTAGTCCATCCCCAGTGCCTAGTATCCCTACATCAAGCAGAAACATCAATTGTAGCTCAAGTCCAGCATCCATTAGTGTTGACATGGGGGTTTCTGAGCCAGAACCAGGTAATTACTTTGTTACCGTGAACTGAGTCTTTTAATCTGATATTCGTGTTAGAAAATTGTAATGCAGTTACATAACTAATGCATGTTTTGCATGTAAAGTGATGGGCACTAGAATCCTTTCAGCTTGTGATCAATATATTGAAGGATGAGGATTTTAAAAAAGTATTTTTAAAAATTTTGTCTTTCAAGTTGAGGTATCTAAGACATTCTATTGAAAACAGACCACACTGATACAGCAGTCAATTTAATTAATGTGGATCTGAGTCAGCTTTGTAGTGATTGGTACTTGTCAAGCAAGGACGTGCCATTTATTATAACATGGAAAGAAGCAAATATGAAGTGCCAGATAATGGATGATGTGTTGTAGCATTACTTAGATATTCAAGGCTTAACCTAGCTGTGCTTGCCAAGATCAGCTGCTGTTCACATGTTTGCTGCTTTTCTTGAAATGTAGTTCTACATCTTAAACACATGGTGGCATCAACCCTCTATTTATCAATGTTTTAAATTGCCAACCTATATCATAGCAATTATTTTAATAGAAACTACAAAGTGGTTGGGGAATTCTTCTCTTAATATGGTGACCCGATGGGCCAGTTTTGTATACTGAAGTGAAAGAGGGAACTGTTAATCCCCAACAAATCAACTTTGTGATTCCTGTAAATGGGTTACATTATGGCTACTTTGCCTGATTTAACATCGAGCACAGCTACAAATCTATTTGATCCAATTTTTGGCTGTATGCGCAGTGGGATCCTTTTCTTGACCTTCCCCTCAACATCTCAAAATTCTTGCTGTGTGACATATCAGTCAAGGAAGATGGGACAAGTTTTCTTCTGCTTGCCTCCTTTCACTCTTCCTATGTTGTACATCATTTCCTGCTTGGAGGAGAGAGTTGACTTATTGCAATGTCTTTGTTAGTGTCATTCTAAGAAATTAGAACAAAGTAGGACGATTCACCCATGAATTACCTTCATTCTGCTTGGGTAGAACTTTGCTTTTTTATGTTTCCTCTTCCCAAGTGACCTGAGGGGAGCTCAGCCTGTGGACTCTCATAAGAACAGATGAAGTGCCCTGCTCCGAAAAGATGATGGATGATAAATGAATATTCTGACTAGGGAGATACTTGCTTTCTTCAATTCTACCGCCAGTTTTCTCCAATTACTGTTCTTGGACAGTGGTGGATCCTGGACATGGTGAATCCTGCTGGAATATCATTTCACTGGCACCAATGGCTGCATTTTGCTTGAGAATCTTGACAGCTCGGGTCAGTAGGTTAGTTAGCAGCAGGGTCATTACAGCTAATGTCAGCCTTGTTGTGATTCAATGGCTAACAGACATGAAGTTACTGAAAAACAGTCAGGAAGAAAGGTCGCAGTGAATACAGGTCAAGCTATTTCTGCAAACCCAAACATTGAATATGTGAGATTGCTTTAACGTGGTGGCATCTCGGTCCAGTCTATCCAATAACTATGCACATATGCTTCCAGTCAAAGTACTCCTATCATCAACTTTGGCTGAGATGAGTTACTTTAAAGAGTGCTGACAAAAGATTGATTCTGTCACTTGTCTGGAGCTATGAATTGTATGAATTTACCTGTTCACCGAGTATTCAAATATTTCAAGCTAACTGTTTGTCCCTCACAGGAGAGAAAAGGAAAATGTCTGAAACTATGACCCTAGAAGATGCAAAGAGGATGCGTGTGATGGGTGACATTCCGATGGAGCTAGTTAATGAAGTAATGTTGACTATCACAGATCCAGCAGCTATGTTAGGTCCAGAGGTAAGTCACTGCTTGAGATTATGAAATGCATATACTAACCTCATCACATTCATCCAAGGAAAGGAATATCAGTCATTGCACCTTGTCCTGAAAGAAAATGTGAATCAATATTAGCTGCATGAATAAAGTCTGGACTGGGATCAATTGGGATGCCATTTTGTATCTCGACTATTTTTTTGTTCCGTGCCGGTCTCCTCCTAGCTACGCCCTCCACCACTTTAACGGTTTCATGTTTCGTGGCCCTATCTGTCCTTTTCACCATGGGCATTCAAAGTCTCAATAGCTTCAGCCTCCAGGACAACCTGAGGGTGTTGCGCTTCTTCCTTGAATGGAGGTTCCACCAGTCCTCATCCACTACTGCGCTCCTCCCCATGTTGAACACATTGAAGAATTAGTCCTTTGGCTACACTCACTTCTTCCAAATAAAAGGCGTTACAATGGGTTCTGGCTACGCTCGCCTTTTAATGGGCTATTTTGAGAATTTCTTGTTCCAGTCCTCTCAGTCCGGTCCCACTCCTCGCCTCTTTTTTTTTGTGGTACATTGATGATTGTTGGAGGTATTTAGGGACAAAGAAGCGGGGCTGGTTTCCTCATTTCGTCCCACAAGCTGAAAAGTTTAATCAACCTTGCTTCTAATTTCTACCCTTCCCTCGCCTTCACATAATCCATCTCCAAATCACTCCTTCCTTGACTTCTCTATCTCTCTTTCTCAAGTCAACCAATATCCATTATAAACTTACTAATTCCCGCATCTACCTTGATTTTGCTTCTTCCCATCCCACATCTTGTAAGGACTCAAATTCCTTTCTCCTGATTTTCTATCGTTGTTGCATCTGCTCTGACAGTGCTACTTTCCATATCCAAGCTTTCAATGTATTTTTCTTTTTTGTTAAAGATGGATTCCCTACCACTTTGACCATTCCACCTCTTCTCTCACCTCTTCCCCTCATTGTGAATTACAGTAGGTTTCCTCTTGTCCTCTACCCCACCAGCCTCCAAATTGAGTGGATCATCTGCTGCCATGATCTCATAGAGACTTATAAAATTCTAACAGGACTAGACCGGGTAGATGCAGGGAAGATGTTACCAATGATAGGTGTGTACAGAACCAGGGGCCACAGCCTGAGGATTCAGGGTAAACCATTTCGGACAGAGATAAGGAGACATTTCTTCACACAAAGAGTGGTGAGCCTGTGGAATTCATTACCACAGGAAGGAGTTGATGCTAAAACTTTGAATATATTCAAGAGGCGGCTGATTATAGCACTTGGGGAGAATGGGATTAAAGGCTTTGGGGAGAAAGCAGGATTCGGCTATTGAGTTGGATGATCAGCCATGATTGTGATGAATGGCGGAGCAGGCTCGAAGGGCCAAAAGGCCTCCTGCTCCTATCTTCTATGTATCTATGTCTTCTTCATTTCTGCCTGCCACTACCTACATTTTCCCTTCCTCCGCTTTCGGCATTTCAAAGTGATCATTTCCTGCATGACATCCTAGTCCACACTTCGAACACCCTTAAAACCATTCTTCCCCACCCATTGCATTTTCTCGGCAAGCATTGGAGATGTATTAATGCTCTATTACCTCTTCCTATCCCAACGTCCCGTTCCCAAACACTACTACCAGGTGAAATTGTGATTAAAGTACTTCTTTCAATTTGGTATGCTGTATTAATTGCTCACAATGCAGTCTCTGCAGTGGGGCTACCAAATACAGATTTGGTGATCGCTCTGCGGAACAACATGGCTCACTTGGCAAATGTGACCCTGAGCTTGAGGGCACTTGTCATTTCAATTCTCTGCCTCGTTTCTACTCTGACTCTGTCTGTTTTTGGCCGTTGCACTGCTCGAATGAAGTTTGTTTTGTTTAAGCACTTTACAGCCTCTGGGCTCAAATTTGAGCTCAACAGGTTCCAATCATAATTACTGGTCCCATTTTTTGGACTGCAATTGTTGGTAATAATTCTGCTGTTTCCATTTACAACTATAGACCCAGCTATTGATTGTTTCTGTTATCTCAGTATCACCACCTATTCTGTCTTATTTTCCACCCTATCAAATATAACTGCGTAGGTCTGTACATTCCCCCGTATCTGCGTGGGTTTCCTCCTGGTGCTCCGGTTTCCTCCCACAAGTCCTGAAAGACGTGCTGTTAGGTAATTTGGACATTCTGAATTCTCCCTCCGTGTACCCGAACAGGCGCCGGAAGTTGGTGTCGAGGAGCTTTTCACAGTAACTTCATTGCAGCCTACTTGTGGCACTAATAAAGATTATATAAATGTTTTTTCCTCACTTATCCTTACCCAACCTCTGCATTTGCTTAAAAGCCGTTACATCGTTAACATTTTCCATGACTGATGGAAGACTATCAGCCTGAAACATCAACTCTTCTTTCTTTCCATTAAAACTGAGTATTTCAACATTTTCAGTTTTTAATTTCTGATTTATAGTGCTCGTAGTATTTTGCTTTTGTATTATATGTTGGATTTTGGTTGGGGCAACTCAGTGGCGCAGTGCTGCCTTAGGTGACAAGGAACTGTGTTCGATCCGGGCCCTGGGTCACTGTCCATATGGAGTTTGCACTTTCTCCTCTTGTCTGAGTGGGTCTCACCCCCACAACCCAAAAAAGATGTGCAGGGTAGGTGAATTGGCCATGCTAAATTGGCCCTGAATTGGGAAAAAAAAGAATTGGGTACTCTAAATTTATAAGAAAAAAAGTAGGAATTTGGTCATATTAACATCCAAAACAATCATTTTTAAGCTTTGCAAGCTTGTGTTGCTCCCCACCAAAATGTATTTCTAGTTCTTTCTGCTCAGTGACTGAGAAATTGGAGGTGTTCAGGGTAGCACAGCTA
The DNA here is from genome assembly GCF_047496885.1 of Scyliorhinus torazame. NCBI lineage: Eukaryota > Metazoa > Chordata > Chondrichthyes > Carcharhiniformes > Scyliorhinidae > Scyliorhinus > Scyliorhinus torazame. The sequence goes on from NC_092727.1 coordinate 115,656,059, forward strand.
TCGTTTTTTTTCCTTTGGGTGTGTTCAACTTCCTTATCCAGAGGAAACTAATGTATGGGAAATTTACTATGTGTTGCTTTAATTTACAAATAAACTGTGGATAACAAATGGGTAAATTGAAGCCACAACATCCTGATTCCCATGTCGTCATTAATTGTTCGGATAAGGCTGCAATAACATTTCTGTGCTAGTTCATCTGTTTTTCTCTGGAAAAGAGTCATACAGACTCAAAGTTAATTCTGTTTCTCTATCCACAGATGCTGCCAGAACTCCTGACTTTTTCCAACATTTTCAGTTTTTCTTTCAGATTTCCGGCGTCCACAGTATTTTGCTTTTATTGTCATCAGTTTTTCTTTAAAACAAATCTCTCCCTGTAAGTTTTGGCAGATGAGAAAGTATTGAGCCAATTAAAAGTTAAAACCATATCAGTTGATCGTCAGAAATATTTATGCATCTTTTATTCTCGGGTTTCTTTCAGACAAATTTGTTATCTGCAAACGCAGCTCGCGATGAAGCCGCACGCCTGGAAGAGCGGAGAGGTGTCATTGAATTTCATGTCATAGGAAACTCGCTTTCTCAAAGGTCAAATAAGAAAATAATGATGTGGTTGGTTGGCTTACAAAATGTTTTCTCACACCAGTTACCACGAATGCCAAAAGAGTACATCACACGGCTTGTCTTTGATCCGTAAGTATATTTGAGCACTTCATGATGCAGCTTTCTTTCATAAATGCAATTTCCATGTTATTTGCAGCAAGTATTTTTTTCTAAAGATCCATTGTATTACAAGTAGAGAAAATAGAAGTTCTTATGTGCTGGAAGGTCAACTGACGTTTATGGTTTTGTTTTTGGTCACAATTAAAGTATTCAATGAACTTGGATGAAACCATTTTGAAGTTTATTCACAACTGGAAATAGGGATAATTCTGTTTTATTTCAAATGAAATTTTACACGCATTTCTGAGGACCGCATTTAAGTTTTTTTTAGTGAATACGTCGTCTTCACAAATATATTTTTTATGTTGCTGTGTGCTACAAGAAAAGGAATTTTATCCAATATGTGTTCACTTGAATGAAATGTCACTTCTTTAAATCAGAGTATTTAAAATTCACAACAAAAATAATTTATGCATTTGCTGGTCTGCTCATCAATTCTAATTATTGCTTCAAATTACAATTTATGGTGATATTTTAGGTTGTGTTCCCTCAAACAGGAACCAGCAAGTGTTACACAGTTACTTGTGTAAGCATCAAAAGTAGTTTTAAAATATGAACTTAAGCTAAAACAAAAATGATGATGTCTTCGTGTTCAAGTAAACTTTCCAAACCCAGTTTCAACCATTGTGTGATGTGTGACACATCCTGTTCCGACAGAAAGCACAAGACCCTGGCTCTAATTAAGGATGGTCGTGTCATTGGAGGGATATGTTTCAGGATGTTTCCCACCCAAGGTTTCACAGAGATTGTATTTTGTGCGGTCACGTCCAACGAGCAGGTGAAGGTAAGGAATGGAGTGTGAGCCAGTGATTTCTAATGTTAATGCAAAAGTCTTTGGTACATGCAAGTGATGGAGTTTTCTTGGCTGCAGTCTGTAACATTTGTATGGAAGTGAACCTTCAGGTTTAAAATAAGGCACTTGAGATAGATTTATTAGTAACTGTGTAACCATTATTTCTGAGTGAGAAGTCTTACAACACCAGGTTAAAGTCCAACAGATTTATTTGGAATCATGAGCTTTCGGAGTGTAGCTCCTTCATCAGGTGAGTCACCTGATCAAGGAGCTACGCTCTGAAAGCTTGTGATTCCAGATAAACCTGTTGGACTTTACCCTGGTGTTGTAAGATATTTTACTGTGCCCACCCCAGTCCAACGACTGCATCTCCACATCATTATTTCTGATAACCAGCCAATTTGCCGTAAAATCTTGGTCGTACTACAGTTAAATTCATTCATTAGCATTCACCAATTTATAGTCCAACACAAGGTTTTGGATTATTTTAAGAGCCCCAAGATTTTTGTTGGTCTTTTGTTTATATCCAAACATAATGCCCTTTTGCATATTTTCTTCAGCGCAATTAGCATTCACTGTAAGTCTACGCATAAACGTCTCTATACCTGTCTCTGACTTTCTCACCCTCACCCCCCCCAAGTAAAGCATTTATCAAAGGTACTAATAATGCTGGGTGTTTACCCAGAATAGGTACTGAAGATGTCCCATTATCTTGCTGTATATACCTTATTATTACAGTAGTTACAGTTATGCATCACACTGAAAACTGAGCAGTGAATCAGAGTTGACTAAGTTGACCATGACAGTCAAGTTTAATCCTGCTAAGTGCTTCTTTCCGATTTGTTTGCTTCCAGCGAGAAAGTTCATTCTGAACTTTGCATAGTACACAGTATATCTCACAAAGCAGTTAGTGAACACCGTGCCAACGAGTCAGCATTAACATGCAGACAACAAAGGAAAATAATGCAATCGACTGTCACCTAAAATGAATGTGGCTCCAATGTAAAGATGTTACGCATTTTAATAACTCATACATTTTAAACATTGGTTATCTCCCCTCTTAAGGAGATCTACATACACTACAAGGTTTGACTGACATTAAATATCCCTACCAGTTTCACAACTATAAAAGTTTCAGACCATTAGCTGATATTGAAAGGACAAAGCGTACATATTGTATCTTAGAGGGTGCAGGGAAAGGAAGCATTTAACCTTTTCGCAGCTTTTCAAAGGAATGCTCACACATCTGGGAATGAATCCTGCACAAGGAATTTTGATGCAATTTTACAATTTATGTTCATTCCAATATCGATGTTTTATTCACACAAAAATTATTCCAAACTTTGCATAATGTATATCTCACGTGAAGCAGTTAGTGAACGCAGTGCTGAAGGCCAATATTAATATACAAGCAGTAAAAACAAATGCCTTGGGATCATTTATTTATAAATGGTGCAATAGGAATCCACTTTATTGTGGGTTTTCTTTTGACCTGCAAGAATCATTTGAGAAAAATACATGTGGATTTTATAGAACTTGTCTATCATCCTACCAATGAATTATTTTGTTAGGTTGTTACTGCTACTGTTGGCCAGATGTTCAATCTCAGATATGTTTCTGAACTCATAATTCTGTACTTCACACAGTAGTTGAAACTTCAGTGAGACATAGAGCTTTGCACCAGTTTGATCCTGGGAGTTGGGGTGAAATTTTCACTGAAGCTGTGTGATTATATGTACCCACATAGAAGCACCAGTAAATGCATGGCATTAAATATTAATTTAAAAATATTTCCACATGGCAGGGTTATGGGACACATTTGATGAATCACCTGAAAGAATACCACATTAAGCACAACATTCTGCATTTCCTGACGTACGCAGATGAATATGCCATTGGCTACTTCAAAAAGCAGGTACTGCTCCTCAGCTCATGCTATATCTCTCCCTCTGTCAGAACAAACAGTAAAATCTAATGACTTCAAGACATAATACTCATTTTTTAAAAATAAATTGAATATGGCTCTTTTATGTTTTATTCTGTCCCTCTCCAGGGATTTTCAAAAGATATAAAAGTTCCCAAAAGTCGTTATGTGGGATACATCAAGGATTATGAAGGAGCAACGTTGATGGAATGTGAGCTTAATCCCAGAATCCCGTACACAGAATTATCCCATATTATAAAGAAGCAGAAGGAGGTAAGGCCACCTTGAACAGTGCTATTTCTGTTGCGGGAGACCTTCATTTTTGTATATTTGATGTAGATATGTTGAATAATAAATATATTCATGAAACACAAGGCATTAATTGAGCCATAGAATTCAGAAGGCAGACAGGGCTTTAATGCCAAACTTAATGCTTCTATTGATTTAACCATTCTTTGTAATAATTAGGTAATCATTATACAATAATTGGGTATTTATTATATATCTGCAAAATTTTAAATTGCATCAGTATGTTCATTTTTCATTATAAATTCTTCTGTTTACATTTATAACCATAACTATATAGACTTGTCACATTGTAATTACACCCTCCTTTCAATGGAGGAGCAGCAGCAACACCACTGGCAGGAGGACATCATGACAGCAAGAAGTTCATGCAGACAGTGTCCTTATAAATATGAATATTAATTTATAATGAAAGTATTGCAAAATAAGGAGAGAAACATGTAACTTAATGTGGCAGACTCCGATATGATCCGTGTCTCTTGGTCCATTTATGCACTGACCTCTAATTCCACAAAAAGTGCCGGCGTGGAGGTAAAGAGTGCCCTCACGGCACAGGCCCGCCGCAGATCGGTGGGACCCGATCGTGGGCCAGGCCAGCGTGGGGTCTCCCCCCCCCCCCCCCCCCCCCGGGGGCCGGATCCCCCCGAGGACCCCGCTAGACGGCCAACAAGCCAGGTCTGGCGAGACTGGACGAAAACGGGCGACCGCTCGGCCCATCGGGGCCCGGAGAGTTGCCGGGGGGGGGGGGGGGGGCTGCCCTTGGCCGAAAACCGGCGCCGGAGAATCCGTCCGGCGGGGCGGGATTCATGCCGCCCTCCGCCGATCCTCCGACCCGGCGGGGGGTCGGGGAATCCTGCTCCTAGCCTCCCCCCCCCCCCCCCCCCCCCCCCTCCGCCCCACCTTCCCTCCCCTCTATATGCTTGGAACCAAAAGAATCTCTTCCACTTATGACGAAAGGTCACCAACCTGAAACCTTAATTCTATTATTCACTCAACAGAATCTAATGACTTCAAGAGACTTGATGAGTATTTCCAGAATTTTCTGTCTTTAGTTCAGATTTATAATATCTGCAGTTTGTGTTGTCTTCATTGTTATTGGAAGTCAATTCAGCAGCCTATAGGTGCCACCTAATGTTTGTTTTATTGGTCAGAGATTCATGCATGAAATGAGTAATTCAAATAAAATTTTCAGGTCCAGCACATCGTGAAAGTACTATAATATCAATGTGCTTGTATAACAACAAAATGTTAGAAAATGTCCCATTCAAACAGGAAACAACATATAGTCCTGTTTTATCGCCTTGAGTAAGTCAGCTAAAACTGATAGCTAATGTAATTAGGAAAACTATACAAATCTTATTTAAATGGACTCCACAACACAGGCCCACCTCCATGGAATTAAGCAGGAATAGCCTGGTCGTGGTAATTTACCAGTTAAGCCCCTTGAGGGCTTAATTAAGGATATTCTTCTTACGCTGACTGGATTTTCAACTTGGCACAGGGTGATACACCAGGAGGCCATCTGCGAAATGGCGAATGACACCCAGGCAGGCACCAGAGCCAGAGACTGTATTTAACGTGGAAGGTGCTGCAGCAAAAGACAGCCACACTTGTGGCAGTGTCCGTTACCGTTTATGGGATTTCGCCCTCATGTTTGAACGCTCCAAATCATCTGGCTCTCTTATTTACTCAGTTAGGAATGGAGGCAACTTTGCACCTCCCTACATACTTCAGCAGCATCCACTTCTAAAGCAGGGCTGCTAATCTTTGATCACTGCATGGTCAACAATTGGTCCGTCAAGCCCACCCGAAACCCTTAGTTGGATTTGATTCCTGACGGAAACACTTGATTGGCCATCTCCAAAATCCACCCTTTGGATCCTGGAGCCAGCATTTATAGGTTCCTGATCCTCATTTTTATCTGAAGGTAGGATAGCAAACTGGAAATTAAAATCTTGTCCTCTTTCTGAAAAGGTTAAGGTACCACGTGTGAATGAATATTTAATTAAACATTTAGATATTTAATATTTATCTAGAGTTACCATTGTGAACCAAAGGAAACCTCATAGATTCTCTCTAGCTCATTTTGGTGTAGGTATAACTTGTAAGTAACATTATTATGTAGCAGCCACAGCATTCTGTACTGCGCAGTTGCATGTCCACGAGAATTAATGCACATGGAAGAAAAATAGTTGACTAACAGGAAGTAATGAAGCCATGGGTTGTCAGCTTTTGAACATGCATTGAATAAGGCAGCAATGCACAAATAATAAAGACCTTTTAAAATGATCCATGTTCCAATTTAGAGTGATGTTTGCAATAAACCGAGTACACACTGGGTACTCACAGAATGTGGAGAGCACTATTTTGTCCCATGGCAAATCAATCAAAGTTCTAGAAATAAACTGTTACTCAATGTTCTTCAGCCAATTCTAATTGAAGCCATGATAAACTTCTACATCCCATACAGATCATAAAGAAGCTGATTGAGAGAAAGCAAGCACAGATTCGGAAAATTTACCCTGGCCTTACCTGCTTCAAGGAAGGAGTTCGGCAGATACCCATAGAGAGTATACCTGGAATTCGTAAGTGTTCCATTTCAGAAGAGTGAATACAGAATGCATAGAAACACTGAAGGTACATTGATCATGGGAATGTAAGACACTATAAATGTCATTATGCAGGAAGTGTATGGTAAACCCAATGCAGTCGCATATGTGGTAGACTCAAAGTTAGATTTGAGCTTTCAGAAAGATATAAGTTTAGTTAACATGAAGATTGTAAATTAATGGAGTGAACTGTTAATAGAAGCAATAGGACCGACAACAGTTTCGGAATGTGATTACGTACCTGACAAAACATTTGTTGGAAGTGTAGGAGAAGTAATGTGAGGCTAAAATATTTTCCTAAGTCAATTAGTTCCCCCTGCTATTCCAGTCTCTAATATCAATCAATTTAACTAGGTTAATTGTAATTTTTAGATTGACAGTATTTTTAAAGAAATGTATGCCAAGGATTTTACAGAACATAAGCAGGTGGATGAAATTGAGGTGCAAGCTAGCCATGATCTAATTCAATGACTGAACAGGCTCATGGAACTGAATAGCCTATTCCTGTTCCTATTTTTCTGTAAATGAGGTTTCCTGGACACTGGATTCTTGGGATTGCATAAGGACTATATAAGCAATATTGGTAGTATGAAAAATATTTCTCAGCAATTCAACTGAGCAGCTCAGAAACAAACATTTTACATAAGCTGTATCCCAATTGAGTTCTTGTGGAAAGCAGTTGTAGAACTTACAAAGTATATATTGTGTTCGCCATGTCAGTCCTGGCTCAGTTGGTACCATTCTTGCCTCGGAGTCAGAAGGTTGTTGATTGAACTCCCACGGCACAGAGTTGATAACACAAATCTAGGCTGATTATCTGGTCATTATCTTATTTCTTTGTGGGAGCTTGCTGTGCACAAATTAGCTGCCAAGGCTTTTACATTGCAACCGTGATTACATTTTGAAAATGCTTCATTGGCTGTAAGGTGCTTTGGGACATCCAATGGCACTATGTAAATGCATGTCTTTCTTCAGTTGTGATAACAGGAATAATTGCTTAAATTAATCTGTGTTCTCGAATGTGCTCGTCTCTAATTTCCATCAATGAAATAAGGCTACCCAAATCTGGGCTGGTGTGCAACCCAATACTGATCGAAGTTGAGGAATCTGGCTCTTGAAGCTATTGGATGGTGATACCACCACTGCCATTTGTGTGCATATCTTTGTTTCATCTGTACAACTACTTCAGCATCCTATTGGGCAAACTTTCACTCCAACATCTGTCTAAATAGTTAAAGGTTTTACAGTTAGCAGCAGTGTTTATCAAAACAAATTATTTCATAAATGCTCAGCATCCTGTTAAGAAAACAAACGTAGCTTCAAGGGATTTATATTTGTTTTGATAAACATTAGATATAAGGCATTGTTTTAAGTGTGCTTAATTTAATGTTTCTGTGCCTGCAAGGGTAAACCCTATAGTTAGATTCATGCTGGACAAAGGTGTTGTATAGGAGGGGGTTGGTTAAGTTCTAACTGTGTTTCTATTGCGCTTGGAGAGGGCTACGGCGTGAGGAATAAATAAAAGGCATAAGCATGTGGGTATTGTTTAGCAACTGGGGCCTTGTAAGGTAGAGAAGCTTTTAAGTTTTAGTTGGCTAATTTGATTTCAGTTGAAGATAGGTAGTGAAAGAGAAGGCAGCTACTAGAGGTTACCAATTTTTACTACTGGCAAAATCTGGTTCCCTGTCTCTGTAATTAATACAGTTAGAAGTTTATGCAAATATAGTTCTGAAATCTCCACTGGCGAAAGAAAAAAGAGTGCAGCAAAAGTGGACCAGAAGAGAGCATTTAGTTCACCAGCAGGCAATGTTTAACTTACTAATTTACCTGGACGGTTAGGGTGGACGGTTAGGGTTTGAGACATTCTAATGGACATTGTTCGAACTGGTCGTTGCACTGCACTGAGAGAATTGTGTTTTTTACCGTTTTGGTGAATTATCCCAGTTTGTTTCAAAACTAGTCATCAGAAAGCTTTATGACATTTATGAAATAACATTTTTAAATTATTGCTGTCTCACAGGACCTAGCCCTGCATCCGTTTCAGCTTTATGCCCATGGCGATCAGCTAGCTTTTGCATTTTGGTCGCATTGGCTGATGGTGGAGTTAGTGCATTACAGGATTAATATGTATTCCTTGTAACATTGCTTCCAGTTGCCTTATGAAGTGCACCCATCTCCAGCTCCTCAGAAACCGCGTTGGGGAACTGGAGCTGGATGAACTTCGGATCATTCGGGAGGCAGAGGTGGTCATAGGTAGTAGCTTCAGGGATGTAGTTACTCCGAAGAATCAAGATGGATGGGTGACGGTGAGAGGGGCTGGGAGGAAGCAGTCAGTGCAGGGATCCTCTGTGGTCGTTTCCCCTCAGTAACAAGTATACCGCTTTGGATACTGTTGAGGGGGACGACCTACCTGGGGTAGGCCACGGTGAACGGATCTCCAGCACTGAGTCCGTCCCTGTGGCTCAGAAGGGAAGGGGGGAGAGCAGGAGAGCAATAGTTATTGGGGACTCGATAGAGGGACAGATAGACGGTTCTGTGGCAACGAAAGAGACTCGCGGATGGTATGTTGCCTCCCGCGTGCCAGGGTCCGTGACATCTCGGACCGTGTTTTCAGAATCCTTAAGGGGGAGGGAGAACAGTCATGAGTCGTGGTACACATCGGTACCAACGACATAGGTAAGAGAAGGGATGGGGATTTAAAACCGGAATTTAGAGAGCTAGGGTGGAAGCTGAGAGCCAGGACAAACCATGTTGTCATCTCTGGTTTGTTGCCGGTGCCACGTGCTAGCGAGGTGAGGAACAGGGAGTGAGTGCAGATAAACACGTGGCTGCAGGGATGGTGTGAGGGAGGGTTTCAGTTACGTGGATAATTGGAGCACATTCTGGGGAAGGTGGGACCTGTACAGACAGGACGGTTTGTACCTGAACCAGAGGGGCACCAGTATCCTGGGAGGGAAATTTGCTACGGTTCTTCGGGGGGGGGGTTAAACTAATTTGTCAGGGGGGTGGGATAATGAGCTGTAGTCCAGAAGCCAGTGTTGAGAGTAGTGAGGTACTGAGGAGGGTATCCAGGTCGCAGGAGTGTACCGGCAGACAGAAAGGTGGGTTGAAATGTGTCTACTTCAATGCAAGGAGCATCCGGAATAAGGTAGGTGAACTTGGAGCGTGGATTGGTACTTGGGACTACGAAGTTGTGGCCATTACGGAGACATGGTTAGAACAGGGACAGGAATGGTTGTTGGAAGTTCCGGGGTATAGATGTTTCAGTAAGAGTAGGGAAGGTGCTAAAAGAAGTGGAGGAGTAGCATTGTTAATCAAGGATAGTTTAACGGCTGCAGAAAGGCAGTTCGAAGGGGATCTACCTACTGAAGTAATATGGGCCGAAGTTAGAAATAGGAAAGGAGCGGTCACATTGTTAGGAGTTTTCTATAGGCCCCCAAATAGTAATAGAGATGTGGAGGAAGAAATTGCAAAACAGATTATGGATAGGTGTGGAGGACTCAGGGTAGTTGTCATGGGTAACTTTAACTTTCCAAATATTGATTGGAACATTTATAGGTCGAACAGTTCGGATGGGGCAGTTTTTGTACAGTGTGTGCAGGAGGGTTTCCTGACACACTATGTGGATAGGCCGACAAGAGGGAGGGCCACATTGGATTTGGTACTGGGTAATGAACCGGGCCAAGTGTTAGATTTGATTGTGGGAGAGCACTTTGGAGATAGTGACCACAATTCGGTGTCTTTCACTATTGCAATGGAGAGGAATAGGGCCATACGGCAAGGCAATAATTGGGGGAGGGGTAATTATGATGCGATTAGGCAAGAATTAGGGAGCATAAGATGGGAACAGGGAAAGGCACAAATGAAAAGTGGAGCTTGTTCAAGGAACAAATACTTGATAGGTATGTCCCTGTCAGGCAGGGAGGAAATGGCCGTGTGAGGGAACCATGGTTCACAAAAGAGGTTGAATGTCTTGTCAAGAGTAAAAGGGAAGCGTATGTAAGGATGAGAAAACAAGGTTCATTCAGTAGGGTCGCTTGAGGGTTACAAGGAAGCAAGGAATGAGCTGAAAAAAGGGCTTAGGAGAGCTAGGAGGGGGGCATGAGAAGTCCTTGGCGGGTTGGATCAAGGCAAACCCCAAGGCTTTTTACTCTTGTGTGAGAAATAAAAGAATGACCAGGGTGAGGTTAGGGCCGGCCTAGGACAGTAGTGGGAATTTGTGCATGGAGTCAGAAGGCATAGGAGAGGCGTTGAATGAATACTTTTCTTCAGTGTTCACCAAGGAGAGGGGCCATGTTTTTGAGGATAAGAGTGTGATACAGGCGGGTAGGCTGGAAGAGGTAGATGTTCAGAGGAAGGATGTATTAGCAATTTTGAAAAACCTTAGAGTCGACACGTCCCCTGGGCCAGATGGGATATATCCAAGGATTCTTTGGGAGACAAGGGATGAGATTGCAGAGCCTTTGGCTTTGATCTTTGGGTCCTCACTGTCCACGGGGATAGTGCCAGAGGACTGGAGAGTGGCGAATGCTGTTCCTCTGTTCAAGAAAGGGAATAGGAATGACCCTGGTAATTATAGGCCGGTTAGTCTTACTTCGGTGGTCGGAAAGTTAATGGAAAAGGTCCTGAAGGATAGGATTTATGACCATTTGGAAAGATGCAGCTTAATCCAGGATAGTCAACACGGATTTGTGAAGGGTAAGTCTTGCCTCACAAATTTGATTGAATTCTTTGAGGAGGTAACTAAGTGTGTAGATGAAGGTAGAGCAATTGATGTCGTATACATGGATTTTAGTAAGGCGTTTGATAAGGTTCCCCATGGTCGGCTTATGAAGAAAGTAAGGAGGTGTGGGATAGAGGGAAATTTGGCCAATTGGATAAGTAACTGGCTATCACATAGAAGACCAGAGGGTGGTGGTGGATGGAAAATTTTCAGACTGGAGACCAGTTACCAGCGGTGTACCACAGGGATCAGTGCTCGGTCCTCTGCTATTTGTGATTTTTATCAATGACTTGGAGGAGGGGGCTGAAGGGTGGTTCAGTAAATTTGCTGATGACACCAAGATTGGTGGAGTAGTGGATGAGGTGTGGAGGGCTGTTGTAGGCTGCAAAGAGACATTGATTGGATGCAGAGCTGGGCTGAAAAATGGCAGATGGAGTTTAACCCTGATAAGTGGGAGGTGATTCATTTTGGTAGAAAAGATTTGAATGCGGATTACAGGGTCAACGGCAGGGTTCTGAGGAATGTGGAGGAACAGAGAGATCTTGGGGTTCATGTCCACAGATCTCTGAAGGTTGCCACTCAAGTGGATAGAGCTGTGAAGAAGGCCTATAGTGTGTTAGCATTTATTAACAGGGGGCTTGAGTTTAAGAGCTGTGGGGCAATGCTGCAACTATATATGACCCTGGTGAGACCACATTTGGAGTATTGTGTGCAGTTCTGGTCACCTCACTAGGAAGGATGTGGAAGCATTGGAAAGGGTGCAAAGGAGATTTACCAGGATGCTGCCTGGTTTGCATGATAGGTCTTATGAGGAAAGGTTGAGGGAGCTAGGTCTTTTCTCTTTGGAGCGGAGGAAGATGAGAGGCGACTTAATAGAGGTTTATAAGATGATGAGGGGGATAGATAGAGTGGACGTTCAGAGACTATTTCCTCGGGTGGATGTAGCTGTTACAAGGGGGCATAACTATAAGATTCAGAGTGGGAGATATAGGAGGGATGTCCGAGGTAGGTTCTTTACTCAGAGAGTGGTTCGGGTGTGGAATGGACTGCCTGCTGTGATAGTGAAGTCGGACACTTTAGGAACTTTCAAGCGGTTATTGGATAGGCACATGGAGCACACCAGAATGACAGGGAGTGGGATAGCTTGATATTGGTTTCGGACAATACTCGGCACAACATCGAGGGCCGAAGGGCCTGTTCTGTGCTTTTCTGTTCTATATGAATTGCAGTTTATTTTAATGTTGCCCAGCAACATTAATTACTGTGGCTAAAAAATCAGGTCCGAGGCTAGGAATTTTGAGATGAGCAAATCATCTGAATTCCATAGCTTATGAACCTCTCACAAGGCACACTGAGGCATGTGATGGAATATTCACCACTTGCTTGGATGAATGCGGCTCCAATAACACTTGAGAAACTCGATACCATCCAAGACAAAGCAGCTCGCTTGCTTTGCACCCCATCCTGGTGGAACTTAAAAATTCACATTCTCCAACACTGATGCTCAGTGACTACGGTATGTACTGTATACAAGATGCAACTCACAAAGGCTCCTTTGATAGCAAACCAGTGACTTCTACCACCTAGAAGGACAAGGGCAATAGACATGTGGGAACACCACCATCTGCATGTTCCCTTCCAGCCACACATCACCTGACCTGGAACTAAATCGCTGTTCCTTCACTGTCATGGGATCAAAATCCTGGAACTGCCTTTCTAACAGCACTATGGGTGTACCTGCACCACATGGACGACAGCAGTTCAAGAATGAGTCTTGTGGGTAATTGGGGATGGGGCAACAGAAACTGGCCGGTGATGCCCACATGCCGTATATAGAAAGAAAGATATTTTGAAGTAAAATCTTGGGTAATTTGATGTCTGTCGATGAATTGTCTACCATGTATTGATGCAGAGAATAATGTTCTTGTAACCCAAATTGTAACATCTTCATCCTTTTCTCTCCAACAGAGGAAACTGGATGGAAACCTAGTGGCAAAGAGAAAGGGTAAGGACAGTTTGTCAAAGGTTTTTTGTATCAATATAAACTGAGACCGGATGATGAAGTTAGACAATAGATTGAACACACAATATTCTAAAATTCTCCAGATGTGGGCAATTCTGAAAAAGCTGCCTTTATTGCCCTACCCTAGCCTTGAGAAAAGGCAGGTGGCCGTCTCCCTGAAATGCTATAGTCATAATGCTGCTGTTGTGCTCTCATTGGTAGGGAATCCCAGGATGTGTAAATAAAGGAATGGAGATAAAGTCACTGTGTGACTTGTCACAATATTGTTGCACCTGCTTGTCCTTTTTTAAAATATAAATTTAGAGTACCCAATTCATTTTGTTCCAATTAAGGAGCAATTTAGCATGGCCAATCCACCTGTCCTCCATATCTTTGGGTTGTGATGAGACCCATGCAGACATGGGGAGAATGTGCAAACTCCACAATAACAGTGACCCAGAGCTGGGATCGAACCTGGGACCTCGGCGCCGTGAGGCAACAGTGCTACCCACTGCGCCACCATGCTGCCCCCAGGTCCTGTTATAAGCTGACATTGGCAACTTCGCATATCACAAGTGTTGAGAATGGCGATGAACACCATGTAGTGTACAGCCTCATTCCTGGTGGAAGGGAGGATAGTAAGTGTTAGATTTAACTAGTACACGTTTTTGCAGAAGGGTACTGGCCAATTTTAAGGAATGAAAAAACATTTCATAATTTCTTGATTTCAAAGAACCAAAGTTGCTACATTTCTAACTATAGATTGATAAATCGATTGCAGATAACTAATCTACTTTCTGTAAACTCAACTCCAGTTGCTTTGCAACGCAATAACTTGAGTTTGTTTTTCAGTGATGTTGTGAGTATTAGGACTTAAACAAAAAAAAACTACCTATTAGTTATGTTTAATGTAGTTATGTCTAACACGAGAGTTACTAAACATTTCCTCTTTTAAACACAGTTTCAAAAAAAACTTTTGTTACATAAACACTTAATGATGATATTCCTAAACATAAACCAATTTGATATTAAGAGTGCAAGAACCATACAAATATATTGCCATTTCTTTGCTTCCTCTGTGAAACAAAGTTTTAAAAATATTTTGTTCTTATTTACCATCCTAATTGGGTGATCCATGTCTTACTGCTGTGATGTTCCATCAAATCTGCATTAAAATAGGGAGTTATTGATTTATCCCTCGGTCAATTATCTTAGCAGCTTTAAGTTTACAAAATGTACATTCACTAAAAATATTTAATCCTGAAATGCAACTGATTTTTCATTCTTTATACAGTTAAACTTGAGACCACTAGATCTTCATGCCTGAATTGTGAACCTGCCAGATAGCCAATGAAATATTTTTCCGACTATAACCACTGAAACTGCATTAGTCTGCAATCTAATGTATGTTAATAAGGTTCGTAATCAATTTCTACTTTGTTTTCTAGGAAAGAACTGAAGGATCCGGATCAATTGCACAATTCTTTGAAAAATCTACTGGCCCAAATAAAGGTTGTGAGAAGAAAGTACATAGGATATGGTTAAAGGATTATTTGTAATAACCCTTGCTAATGTGAACACAGCAAGTATGCCATTGATCTCTAGATTTCTGATATTGAAGACTGCTATAATTGAGTCATTGCTTTTTCACTAAGAAATACAAATTATCGAAGGTGGTATTGAATTATTAACTGATATAGCCATAAAACCGTTACTTCATCTATTTTCTGAATCCATTAAAATAAATATTTTTCTGTACTAACTGGTAGCCGTATTATCAAGCAGCTAAATGCCATAGTTAAATGTACCAATTGAACTTTTTTTTGCATGGATGAGTGCAGCTCCAACAATACTCAAGAAGCTCGACACTATCCAAGAAAAAGCAGGCCACTTGATTGGCACTCATTCATCGCTCTAAACACTCACTCTCCACTACCAACACACAGTGGTAACAGTGCACATCATCTACAAGATGCACTGCACCAACTCGCACAAGGCTCCTACGGCAGCACCTTCCAAATCTTTGACCTCTACCACCTCGAAGGACAAGGGTAGCAGATGCCTGGGAAAACCACCACCTGCAAGTTCCCCTCCAAGGCACAAACCATCCTGACTTGGAAATATATCACCATTCCTTCACTGTGACTGGGTCAAAATCCTGAAACTTCCTTCCTCACAGCACTGTGGGTGTACTTACAACACATGGACTGCAGCAGTTCATGAAGGTGGCTCCACACCTTCTTGAGTGCACCCGGAGGAAACAGACACACGGAGAATGTGCAAACTCCACACACAGTCACCCAAGGCTGGAATTGAACCCAGGTCCCTGCTGCTGTGAAGCAGCAGTGCTAACCACTTTGCTGCCTTGTCGACCATCGTAACTTTGGTTTTCTTTACTGGAGCAAGCAACCAGAGGCTGCTGGATACCTCCCCTTGATAACACAGCTAAGCTGGTGTTCATAAATGCAGAACCAGATCCATCTTTCACTGCCCTGTGGTAAAAGCTTGCTGTATCACGTAGCATGTTTTAGTTCTCTTTATTTTACAGACTTCCCTCCAAAATAGAGAACTGAAATTCTATTTTCCATTGATTCAATTCAAGGTGGTGCATAGGGTACATGTGACTCGGGCCTGAATGAGTGGGTTCTTCCAGGGGGTGTGAGAAGTGTGGAGAATCATGCGTATATGTTCTGGGGTTGTGAGAAGCTGGAGAGATACCGGGAGGTGGTGTTTGGCACGCTATCTAAGATATTGGGAGTGGAAGTTAAGCTGGACCCTATGATGGCGATTTTTGGGGTATCAGAAGTGCCGGATCTTCTGGAGGGGAAGGGGGCCGATGGCATTTATCTCTCTAATTGCCCGGCGAAGGATCCTGTTAAATTGGAGGTCAGCTACGCAGCCAGGGTTGGCGGCTTGGCTGGGGGATTTGTGCGACTTTCTCCAGTTGCCGAAGATTACATTCAAGTTGAGGGGGTCTGAGGAGGACTTCCAATTGGGATGGGAGTTGTTCATGATGCTGTTGAGGAAATGTTTGTCGCGAGGGGGTGCAAGGGGGGGGGGGCGAGTAAAAGGGGAAATATTGTACAAACTAGACTGATTTTATGTGCTGTGTATTTTATATTTTGCTGTTACATGCGTTTGGAACAAAATACCATTTTAAAAAAAGAAATAATAATAATAATAATACTATTTTCCAGTATTCACAATCTCAAACCATTTTATTTTCTTTAACAGAGTCATCCTAGTGCTTGGCCTTTCATGGAACCGGTGAAGAAATCTGAAGCTCCAGATTACTATGAAATTATTCGGTTTCCAATTGGTATGTTTCAGTAATTGCACAAGTTTTTAATTTTAACTCTTTCACCTTTCTGTTGTAAAGGAGATATGTAAAGTTGTTTTTTTTAAATATAAATTTAGATCACCCAATTATTTTTTCCAATTAAGGGGCAATTTAGTGTGGCCAATCCACCTCCACCTACTCGGCACATTTTTGGGTGTGGGGGCGAAACCCACGCAAACACTGGGAGAATGTGCAAACTCCACACGGACAGTGACCCAGAGCCGGGATCGAACCTGGGACCTCAGCGCCGTGAGGCAGCTGTGCTAACCACTAGGCCACCCTGCTGCCCATATAAAGTACTTCTAATTGACTCTACATGCTATGCAATTTCATTTTAATTAGCTATTCGCATTTGATCAGATTACTTTTTGGCAATGTTCGCACATTAATGCAGTTAGTCTCTGTAATTATGATTGTGGTGACTTGTAGCGGGTTCTACTTGACCCAACATTAATCAGCTGGACCACACTGTCATTTTTTAAAAAACTTATTAATGTGAGTCGACATGAAGAAAGTTTCAAAAGAAATAGCCATTTTGTGAGCTAGCTTATCTTAAGCTTTTGTTCCAGTCAGCAACAATTCATTTGAATTTTAGCCAATATATATTCTGCTGGGCTGCTTATCTCTTGATGAGCCACGTTCATTGGCTTTGTTTTTGTAAAGAGAGGATGATACTTAGACTTCATTTACATTTTTCCTTAGGTCAGTTGCGAGGTCTGTAACTATGCTACCACAGCAACAGTTCCCCCCTCCTAAATTAATAGCAGTTAATCAAAATAGGGCAATTAGACTGACTGCCTAGAAGTGTGTAAATTCGGTCATTCCTTTTAACCGTTGAATTCATATCTTCATTTATGTATCTTATTTTACATTGTGGAAAATGCAAACTTGCGCAAGTTGCAAACTTGCTCAGTATCTACCATTTTTAGATTTTCTTATTCTCTTATAGTTTACTTTCATATAAATTACAAAAGAAACTTATCCTATGGGATAAGATGACTATATTGATTCTTGTTTTTGCCACAGATTTGAAGAGTATGAGTGACCGGCTAAAGAATCGTTATTATGTTTCCAAGAAATTATTTATTGCTGATGTCCAACGTATCATCACAAATTGCCGTGAGTATAACCCTCCTGAGAGCGATTACTGCAAATGTGCCAACATGTTGGAGAAGTTTTTCTACTTCAAGATTAAAGAAATGGGGCTATTGGACAAGTGAAAACACTTCCCAAAGGGATAACTGAAAGCTTGGACATTCAGGTCTGACAGACCAAGGACACGACAGAATAAACTACTCCTAAATGGCAACTTGATCTGATCAGTTTCGGAAAGTGGCATTGCTGAAATTTGTTTGAATGCCCTTATGATATCCTGTAATTGCATGGGCTGGTTAATGGTAACCATAATGAATCGTTATCTTTACAAACATCCAGTCTGTTCCAGTGTTTAACTGTTGAAGTATCCATCAAACTGCATGTAGTTTCTACTGTCAAAATTGTACACCAAAAGGACGTTGGAGGCTCCACTTGGATATCTAATAGTCTGTCATATTCACACACATGCAAGATGACACCCATCACAGAAGTAATCACTAAGCGTTTATATTGCTTATTGAAACCGATGATGGAACCGACACAAAGTAGATCATTTCAGCAGAATGCGTACTACAGTGAGCTTCTCACGTTTCACTCTGTGGAGTCTGTGACTCCAGCGTTGCCTGTCAGTAAACTATAAATGGGGCATGTTGTGATAATGCCTGACTACCTACAGATTTTGTAATTTTTTTTTTAACTGAGTTGCATTTTGTACGTTTGCTGTAACGTCTTGCTGATGTAAATAAATTCAGCAGTAACTTCACTCAAATGAAAATGGTCGTTATTTCTTGCTCTTTGTAAAACAATCGCATGTAAGTCGTATAAAAACATTAAATATCACTTTAGGATATTCAAGGTACATAAAGGCAAATCTATTTTTATTTTACTGCATTATTGGTCTATTGCTAGTATATTTTTGAAAGATGTTCACTTCTACATTCATTATACATTCCAATAGGCTGAAAAGTTTCATTGTCAATGGGAGCATTTTCAAGAACATTTATGAAACTTTTGTATTAAATTTTACATCTGCCGAAAAGAGGAGTGGGAGTTTTGCTCCAATGCAGTGCATTTAGGTTTAAGATTCACTTTTATCATGACTTCTTTCATAGCTGCATGGAAATTTTGATTTGATTTTCTGTTTGCAATAACTAGGATTGCCTATCACTCGGTTAGTTCCAGAGAGTCCAGCAAAATACATAATTGCGACTAAGTTGCAAGCTGCGTGTTGCTGGCTTTCATTCGGAGATGTTTTTAATTCTTGAACCTTGCAGTTCTCAACTCCATGAAGTATTGGCAAAAGCCCATTGTTTGGGTAATAAAATGTCAAATTAAATTATTCTGTCTTTGTAACCATCCAAGTAGCAAGAGAATAATGAAAGTTATTAAGAATCAAATGATAATGGATATATATCTCTGGACTGTGCTTGCCTAATTCAAATTAATCTACCAGAATGAAACGTGAGTCGTCTGAGACAAATTAATTTGAAGTGTTGCCATGAAATATTCATTTTGGGATGTCTGTTGTCATTAGTGGAGATTTTAAAAGATAAATACAGCTTAAAGCTTTGCTTTTAAATAAAAAATTCAATTGCAAGGAAATTGATTTCAATCAACATGTTGAAGACTTACCTCAATTTGGTTTGAGCCTGAGAAAAAGCTGATCCATGTAATTTGACAATCATGAGGATGCTGTAAATGACATTATGTATGGCCTCAGTAAGGTGAGAATGAAGCAGGGTTCCTGCATGTGATTGCTGTACCTGCTGGAAACACACACATGTGGAAGTTATGTAAAGTGACATAGGACTGAGCTACGATGCCATCATATTGATTGACTAGCTAATACTCATTGACTGAGCTTGCACATGGAGAATGGCCAACTTGGTGAAAAATGAACGGCGCAATTCTCCGACTTCATTTGGCTCTCGTTCAAGCGTAACGAGACTGGTGTATAGAGGGAGAGGCCAAAAAAGAGATCTACGCCAGGTGCTAAACAGTTTGAGATGCAACTGGCCCGCTCCCATAGGCGAAACTAATTATAGATCATAGAATTTACAGTGCAGAAGGAGGCCATCCGGTCCATCGAGTCTCCACCAGCTCTTGGCAAGAGCACCTTACCCAAGGTCCACACCTCCACCCTATCCCCATAACCCAGTAACCCACCCAACACGAAGGGCAATTTTGGACACTATGGGCAATTTAGTATGGCCAATCCACCTAACCCGCACATGTTTGGACTGCGGGAGGAAACCGGAGCACCCGGAGGAAACCCACGCACACACTGGGAGGATGTGCAGACTCCGCACAGACAGTGACCCAAGCTGGGAATCGAACCTGGGACCCTGGAGCTGTGAAGCAATTGTGCTATCCACAGTGCTACCGTGCTGCCCACAAATTATCACCACTTAAGCCCAATTTACATACAATTAACGAGAGTGATCCCATATCCATCGGCCTCCCATCATTCAGTGGCCTCCCCAGCAAGTACTCACGCTGGTGCCGATTAGTATTCCTATTGAAAAACGTGAACCTGGCGGAAGGGCTTCTGTGTGAAGCCGAGGAGGTGAGTAGCCATTTTTGATCACTGGCAATGAACCTGGGGGTGTTGGGCTTGCCACGCCAGTCGTCCTGGTCATACTCCCCGAGCAGACCGCTGCCGCCACCTCATCCTAGGCAGCACTGGCTGCCATGTGGCTGACTCTCCAGGACCTGGAATGGGGGGGGGGATATCGCTCCTGGCCTTCATGGTGTCTAGCAGTCTCCCAGGTTAGCATTTCTGAATCTTGGGGCAGGCCTCCTGGGCGCCGTTGTTGCGAGCTGGCTGGGGTTGGCTGAGCAAGTGCAGCTTAAATGCTGCTCGACCTTATTAATGGGAGGCTGGCGACCCTTAATTTGCAATGTGAGACCTCGTTAAGTGGACCCATTAGCGTTGAATTGCGTTGCCTGCCTCACCTGGCCAAGTGCTGGGAAACTTGAGACAATTCCCACTCGCTGGAAATCTTTCTGGAAAATTGTGCCTGAAGAATTAGCTGTGGCACTGGACTGCATGCGTTGATGATTTTGAGCTGCCACCCCCCTATGTTTCTGCAATTGCTGTTATCCTATTGATAATGAAACGCATGACTATTCAATCTACAAAGACAGCTTTTTAAACATCATTTGTTTCGTGAATTCTATTGAATAACTAAAATTATAATCTTGGAAACCGCATATTAAGTTAGCAAAACTTAATACTGAAAAAGAATAAAAATCATAATTTCATCAAATAACGAGAGTTTCTCTTAACTCATTACAACATCTCCGGGGGGGGGGATAGGAGATGCAGCTGTGGGAGGCTTCACATCGCAAGCTGACCTACCCTCCTTTAAACATTAAAAAATAAACATCAGTCACCCTGTACCTACCTGTAAGCTAACAGTCCAGAAAACATGTTTACAACTTAAAGTAGTTCAAAGCCCTTCGATGCCAAAGGCTCTTTAAAATATTTTCTTTTCTTCGAATCTTACAGCTCTGGGACATATGTTGAGCAACACATCATGATTCGGGTGAAAATACAATCCCATAACTTGGTGCAGAGAGCTACAATGTACCATGTAGCCAAGTATTTGTGGTACGTTGCTCTCCCTTTACCCATATCTATTTTGTGGATAATCCTTGCTAAATATAATTTTTCCCTTGTCTTCAATTGTCCCATTTCCTCTTTAACACTGGCAGCCAATGCTAATTTTTAGAAACCCGGATTTTATGGCCCCCCTTTTAATTCCTCTGACAGGTACCAATGTGTTTACCTCTTCTAATTGTTGAATTTAAAAAGTTGGTTTCTGTGTCGAGCAATGCCTCCTTGATTTAATTTCAAGTGTTGCCCCTCTCCTGAGCAGGATTTATCATTTTGTGCCTGAGATCCAACCTTCAGGGCATCTTCATCGTGCATTTCACATGCTAGTTAACTCATAATTGCGCGCACACACAACCCAATATCATGCCGAATCGATTTGTGGACTTAGGTGATTGTTGCAAAAGATTGGTAAGTGCCTGGATATTTTCGCTCATCTCTCCGTGCACGGCGGGCCAATATTCTTACACGTTTGAAAACCAAGGCCTCCTGTTAAAAACTGAAATAGGAAATGCAGCTGTGGGAGGCTTCACATCACAAGCTGACCCACCCTCTAACATAAAAAATAAACATCAGTCACCCTGCACCTGTAAGCTAACAGTCTAGAAAACATGTTTACAACTTAAAGCATTTCAAAGCCCTTGGGTTACTTTGTGAATTCATGATTTTCTGTCTGTCACCATCGTGGAATGGTACAGCTTCATGATAGGTGTGAGTACAAACCTCTCTAAGAAACAGTAATGAACTTACTGTTCTTACCTACATTTTCCTGACTTTCACTAATTGCACATTGTGCCCAGATTGATATCTTTTTTGTGAAATTGTAGCCAAAATTCCCATTTGGAGTAATTTTCCTGTTTCTATCTTGCATCTGGCCCATTTCATCTCATTCATGAACCTGCATTATACTGTCCAATGCAATATCATCAATATCATTAATGTACAATTTTTTCCACTTGGTCAAGGTTTTAAATGTTTGTTTCATTTAACTTCGTTGGACCTTTTATTTCCACAATAACCTGTTACATTGTGCTTGGGTCCATTCTATCATTGCAAAATTATCCCAAATTGCAAACAGTAATATAATGTTACTGTTAATGCTAATTGCATCTTCCCCACACAACCTTCCTTGATGCATAGAAACACCTGGACTGCATCCCTGTCAACTTTGATTATTCCCTTAAACATTTCCTTCTCAAAAGCATCTTATTAATTCTGATTTCAGAAACAATACTCAAACTTGGTTTTACATCAGAGGAAGAAGTGTCAGCAGTTAGTTTGGGGGGTTACGTCTCTATCTTCCCCCCACTTCAATCTCTTTTGATAGATAAATGACCGTCAATGGGTTAAGTCTGAGGCCTTGAAAGGGAAAATCTTAAGTCCAAATGGGCACTGTTGTGACTTCATTCTTGACTAATGGGGAAGTTTTGCTTTTGTTCATCTTACTCTAGTCCAGGAATAGCACAACATGAATGTGTCTGGCCAATCCTCTGAAGCATTGCCACGATTCCAAAAAACAACAAAATAGAACTTGGTTTCTGCCTGCAGGCGAGGTTTTAAACTGCTGGGTCTCTTGTTATGCTGTCAATATTCTCACAGCCCAGAAAACACAAGCATCCGGTTTAGGAACAAAATTAATTGTGGCTCTGCGTAAGAGCTGAAGGGTTGGTCCTGGGAATAGCAAGACTTCCTTATAAAGAGGAGGGGTTGAGTAGGTTTCATAGTTTTCATAGAATTTACAGTGCAGAAGGAGGCCTTTCGGCCCACCGAGGTTGGGCCTGTACTCATCGAAGTTTAGAAGAATGAGAGGCGACCTTATTGAGACATATTGGATTCTCGGGGGACTTAACAGGGGAGATGCTGAGAGGATGTTTCCTCTTGTGGGAGAGTGTAGGGCTAGAGGGCATGACTTCTGAGTAATAAATCACCCATTTAAAATATGCAGAATTTTTTCTCTTGAGCAGTGAATCTGTGGAATTCTTTACTGCAGAGAGTAGTGGAGGCTGGATCATTAAGAATGTTCAAAGCTGAGATCGACAGATTTTTGATCAGTAAGGGAATCCCAAGGGTTATGTGGATAAGGCAGGAAAGTGGAGTTGAGAATTATATCAGATCAGCCATGTCTCATTGAATGGCAGAGCAGATTCGGTGGGGTGGCACGGTAGCACAGTGGTTAGCACTTGCTTCACAGTTCCAGGGTCGCAGGTTCGATTCCCTGCTGGGTCACTGTTGTGCGGAGTCTGCACTGTCTCCCCGTGTCTGCATAGGTTTCCTCCGGCTGCTCCGGTTTCCTCCCACAGTCCAAAGATGTGCAGGTTCAGTGGATTGGCCAAGTTAGAATTGCCCTTAGTGTCCAGAAAAAAAAGGTTAGGTGGGGTTACTGGGTTATGGGGGCAAGGTGGAGGTATGGGTTTAAGTAGGGTGCTCTTTCCAAGGGTAGTGCAAACTCAATCGGCTGAATGGCCTCTTGCACTGTAAATCTTGACTTCTGTTCCTATCTTTTATGGTCTCTAAGGGGTTAATTTGTCAATGCATAATTTTCTCCAGTAGTCACTTAAAAAAAAAAATCTTGACTTCAGTTATGCCAAATATATAAATTTACTTCTAAATGCTGCATGGTGAATTAAAAATACAGTGGAAAAGATTAACTTATTTTCATATTTATAAGATGATATGGTCAGATATCGTCAGAGAGAAAGTGAAACGGGACTTGGACGAAGGCCTTTGAACCTCGTTCACCATCCAAGAACACCTTGCCTTATCTGGCTTGGTCTCAACTCAACTTTCACGATGCAATTGCACTATTACATGTATTTATTTTTTAATAACATTTCCTTGATTACAAAGGAATCCAAAGATGTGTAGGTTAGATGGATTGGCCACCTGGGCACTTTGACACTGCCAAGTGGCACCCAGGTGGCCAAGGTGACACCAGTGCCAGGGCACCACTCTGCCCAAAGGGCATGCAGCTGGGGGCTTCCAATTCCCTGGGAGACCCCCACGAGTGCTGTTCCGTCTGGTCCCCGTTTGTTTCCAAAGCGAAGGGGATAGATCCCACCCCTCGGGGACCTTGGCAATCTGTACATTAAAGTGAGACTAACTGTCTTGCTCTCATATGCAGATTTGCCAAAAAGTGATCCTGCCTATAATGGGCGGGATTTACATTGCAACATCTCACGAGCGTGCGTTAGATCTCGCGAGTAGGAGGGAGCCAGGTAGATCCTGGGAGCGGGGTCTCCTGGCTTTTATTGGCCATGCTGTGCTGCGGCGAGCTACTTTTCAGGCACAATGAGGCCATTGGATCATACCCTTAATATCTTTGCACAATTTGATCTCTGTGTGACCCCCCCCATCAATATGGTAACATAAAGGAGGCAGCACGGTGGCGCAGTGGGTTAGCCCTGCTGCCTCACGGCGCCGAGGTCCCAGGTTCGATACTGGCTCTGGGTCACTGTCCATGTGGAGTTTGCACATTCTCCCCGTGTTTGCGTGGGTTCCACCCCACAACCCAAAGATGTGCAGGGTAGGTGGATTGGACACGCTAAATTGACCCTAAATTGGAAAAATGAATTGGGCACTCTAAATTTATTATTTTTTAAACCCAGAAGAACAGGAATAAGCCTTTCAACCTCGAGCCTGTCCCACCATTCAATGAGATCATAACTCAACTGTGACCTAATTCCATATATCCGTTAATATTTTTTGCTTAACAAAAAACTATCTATCTCCGATTTAAAATTCACAACTGATCTAGCCTCAACTGCTGCTTGTGGGAGAGAGTTCCATACCTCTACCATCCTTAGAGTGAAGAAGTTCTTCCTAATGTGTCTCCTGAATGGTCTAGTCCTAATTTTTAGACTATGCTCCCTAATCTTAGAATCTCCAACCAGTGGAAATAGTTTATCTTTATCTACTCTGTCTTTCCCTGTTGATATCTGGAAAACTTGGATCAGGTCACCCCTTAGCCTTCTAAATTCCAGCGAAAACAATTCTAATTTGTGTAATCTCTCCTCGTAACTCAATCTCTGTAATCTAGGTATCATTTTTATAAACCTACGTTGCACTCCCTCTAAGGCCAACATATCCATCCTAAGATGTGGTGCCCAGAACTGCTCACAGTGATTCCAAGTGGGGACTGCTTCTGAATCTAGGGAACTCCGAAAGATTAAAGTTAGGGCAACTACAATGTGCTCCCCTACTTCCTTTAACACCCTCGGATGGAAACCGTCCGGTCCTGGAGATTTGCCACTCTTTAGTTCCATTAATTTCCTAGTTCCTGATGCTGCACTTGCGTTAATTGTATTAAGTCCTTGTCCTCTATCGACTAATAATTTTTTCGGGACATCCGGCAAGTTATTTTCCTTTTCTACTGTAAATACTGAGGCAAAGTAATTGTTTAACATGTCTGCCATTTCCCCATTATCACTGACAGTATCTCAATGTGCAGCTCTTAGTGGGCCTACATTGCTCTTCACCACCCACTTTCCCTTTATCAAACTATAACATTTTTTCTTATTGCTTTTGATGTTCCTTGAGTTTTCTTTCATATTCCTTTTTAGTAGCTCTTATAAGCTGCTGTGTGACCCTCTGCTGTCCCTTGTACTTACCCCATTTATCGGGAACTACTGTGTTTTGCATTTTTATAAACCCTTTCTTTTAGTTCTATGTTGTCCCTAACCTCTAGTTGTCCATGGCTGTTTTTTTTTTGTGAAGCAAAGTCTTTTCCTCTCAGGGGTATATACTCACTCTGTATCTCGTTAAATGTTTCTTTAAGTATTCCCCATTGATCCATTAACAGATCTTTTGTTTGATCATTAAAATGTCCTCTGAAATGCCCGAGTGAGCCAATTCACTTGTTTGGAATGGGCAATAAATGTTGGCCTCGCCAGCATTGGCTACATCCTGCGAATGAATCAAAGTATAACAAGAGTGGCAACAGAAGTTTTAAATGAGACAATGGTTGAGCACAAAAGCGCCTGGATAGAGTAATGGCAAACCCAAGCTGCATTGTGAAACACTGCCACCTGCTGGACATACTTTACTTTCCCATTGAAGATCTCATTCCAACCCTTTCCCTCCATATTTTTGACCTTCAGCTTAAAAGTAGCAGATTTTTTAAAAATGGTCATTATGGACTTTAACAAATCTAGACTTCCAAAGAGCAATAAACCTACATTAGAATCCACAGGACGGCATGGTGGTTAACACTGTTGCTCCACAGCTCCAGGGTCCCAGGTTCGATTCCCGGCTTCATAGAATTTATTTAGAATTTACAGTGCAGAAGAAGGCCATTCGGGTTTGCACCGGCCCTTGGAAAGAGCACTCCACTCAAGCACACATCTCCTCCACCCCATCCCCTTAACCCAGTAACCCCAATTAACCTTTTTGGACACTAAGGGCAATTTAGCATGGCCAATCCACCTAACCCCCACAACTTTGGACTGTGGGAGGAAACCAAGCCGGGAATCGAACCTGGGACCCTGGAGCTGTGAAGCAACTGTGCTAACCACTTGGGCCACTGTCTGTGCGGAGTCTGCACGTTCTCCACGTGTCTGCGTGGGTTCTCTCCGGGTGCTCCGGTTTCCCCCCACAAGACCTGAATGTTGTGCTGTTAGGTAATTTGGGCATTCTGAACTCTCTTCTGTGTACCTGAACAGGTGCCGGAATGTGGCGACTAGGGGCTTTTCACAGTAACTTCATTGCAGTGTTAATGTAAGCCTACTTGTGACAAAGATTGTAATAGTACAGAAGGAGGCCATTCAGCCCATTGAATCTGCGCTGACCCTCTGAAAGGAACCTTACCCTATACTATCCCCATAACCCCACCTAGCCTGCACATTTTTGGTCTGTGGGAGGAAACCGGAGTACCCGGAGGAAACCCATTCAGAGGCACAGGGTTCTGTGCAAACTCTGCGCACACAGTCACCCAGGGCCGGAATTGAACCCAGATACCTAGCGCTGTGAGGCAGCAGTGCTGTGAGAAATGAACATTCTGTGTTGTTTTTGTGTTGTTTTTACATGTATATACTCTGGTTCACAATTAAGATGTCAACAATGAAGCATGATGGGGAAATTAACATGTCAAGTTCTGATTAATTATAGTGAGCAAATTATTATAACGATGTACCAGGATGACCTTCAGGGAAGAACGGGATGTACAATAACAGAACTTGCTAAACAAGGGGGAGATAGCAAGTGCAAGCAGGGGGCCTCATTCTTATCTTTAACTGCCGGTCCAAGGATGTACCAGGAGCGGACAGAAATCACTATGCAAGGGGGAGACCAAATAAGGGATCACTAATAAGGGAACTGCCCTGTCTATAGTTTGTGGGATGTGTTTCTCACGGATTGTTTCCCACGGATTGTATTTTCATGGATTGTATATAACAAAGTAATGCTGTGTGAATTCTTTGTGTCTGCTATTGCTTACTGGAGGCACCCGCTCTTGCAAGATCGATTGAAATAAATACTTCTTCAGAATTTGACTAAGTGTAAATCTTTTATTAAGTGAGTGGTGTTTCTCACAATTGGGGGCTCGTGGCCGGGATAGTTTTCGTTGATCGAGGGGGACGGCTCAAGAGGAACCGAGAAGACGCGTCCCGTTATTTAAACGGTCTCGTACTTCATCTTGAGTGGTTACCCACGGTCAACTGAACACGTTCCTAGGGTAGTCATTCTGAAGAGGCAAATAACGGATTATAGTGGCAGGCATGCCGTGAGTGAAAGTCAGGCAACTCTGTGCACGGAGCAAGGTAAGAAAGACGACTTTTAAGTATTACCTTGTTGACTTGGGTTCGTATCTAAACATCCGCAAGGGCGGATTGATGATATAAGGACTTCCAGGATTGTGATTGTTTTGACGGACTGGTCATAACTAGACACTTTACTTAGAAATAAGTGGAAGTTGAGTACATTACAATGGGAAGTAAAAACTCGAAACAAGGAGACAGCGCTGATAAGAAAATCCCTAAGAATATCCCACCAGAAAGTCCAGTGCGTCAGATGATAGTGAATTGGGATTTTGAGAGCCACGTACAAAAAAGTAAGGACAGGAAAACAATGATAAAATTTTGTTGCTTCACATGGATAAAAGAAGCAATCCGTAAACCCTCAGTATTTTGGCCGAAATACGGTTCGGACGAAGATTGGGTGTGCCAAATTTTGAATATATATGTCAATGATAAAAAACCCTGTTCCGATAAAGAAGTAAATTACGCGAGTTGTTGGCTTCCCAGCAGGAACGCCACCCGAATATATCCATTAATCCCACAGGGCGAAGACGTTCGCACAGCCCCTCTTAAACAATGGGACGTCCTAGATAATTTGCCACCCCCTTATAAGAATAAGTCAAACGACAAGGACTCGCCAAATGACCACCAAATGAATAAAGGCAAATCAGAGAAAGTCCCTGAAAAAGGAGAGAGTCAAATGATATTAAGATCCACGAAAGGACAGGGAAAGGAACCAGAAATAACAAAAATGAACCTCCTTCGGGAAGTCCCTATTGGAGAGGGAGAAGTAGGATTTGTAAATTCTCCTTTAAATTCAGGAGAAGTCAGAGCATTAAAAAAAAAAGATATCTATGTACGTTAATGGAAGACCCCTTAGGACTGGCGGATCAATTCAATCAGTTCTTAAGTCCTAATATATACACATGGACCGAATTAATGTCCATTATGAGTATCCTATTTACGGGGGAAGAAAGGGGTATGATTAGAAGAGCAGGCATGGAACTGTGGGAGAATAAACACCCGCCAGGGGGAAGAGAGCGAGACAGATAGAGAAAGAGACAGAGAGACAGGCAGAGAGAGAGAGATACAGAGACAGGGAGAGAGAACAGAGAGACAGAGAGAGAAAGAGACACAGACAACAGAGAGAGAGAGACAGAGAGAGAGAGAGACAGAGAAAGACAGGCAGAGAGAGAGAGAGAGACAGAGAGATACCGAGACAGAGAGAGAGAGCGACAGAGAGAGAAAGAGACAGAGAGGCAGAGAGAGACAGAGAGAGAAATACAGAGAGAGAGACAGAGAAGGCTGCAACATGCCTGGAGTCACTGTTTCAATACAGAGAGAGAGAGAGACAGAGAAGGCTGCAACATGCCTGGAGTCACTGTTTCAATACAGAGAGAGAGAGAGACAGTTTGTTACAGAGAAGGCTGCAAATACTGAACTATCACCCGTGGGAAGGCTGAAATAAGCTTACCCTACAACCACCGCCACCGCAGGCGGAGTCTCTAAAATCATTCGGGAGCAAATAGTTCCCCGATACGGGTTGGTAGAAAATATAGACTCGGACAGGGGAAGTCACTTTACCTCTAAGGTCTTATCAACCGCAGTGTCAGTTCCCCGTCCGGCAAGTTCCCAATATAGCATACAACCCTGCCAACCGCAGGGGCCCAACAACCAGGCATTTCAAAATAATTATTATAATTAATAAATTAATCAAATTTGATACTACTGATTCAGTAACATTTCAATAATAGTATTTCAGCTCAAATTCATCGATTGTAAGGGTTGGATTGCTGCCAAATTCCCGTTATCAGATGCCCTTGAACGATCTGTTCTTTTCAATCAAAGTTGTTTTGGTTTTTTTAAGACCAGCTTCCACATGGTTTGAAGTTTTGATTTCCAGGCTAATTCTAAACATTTATTTTAAAATATCAAACACAATAACTTATTAAACATATAGGTTTTCTGTAGATGAACTCGTCGATTCTATTGAAGAAGGCACTACTAGACGTTTGGAGATAAATTGGGACTTCCACACTCCTTGGCGCCCCCCCTCATCGGGACGGGTGGAAAGGATGAATCAAACCCTTAAAAATCATTTGTCAAAAATAATACTAGAAACTAGGCTCCCCTGGACAAAATGCTTACCGATAGCCCTTCTAAGAATCCGAACGGCTCCAAGAAAAGATTTGGGGTTGTCCCCATACAAAATGTTGTTCGGATTGCCATACCTTGGAACAATGGGAGAATTGCCCATTGCAGAATGTAAAGATATCTATGTAAAGAAATATATACTGGCACTGTTCCTCATTATCATTCCTCAGGAGACAAGGACTGCTAGCGCAGACACCTCCCCTTGAATTCGCAGTCCACAAATTTAAACCAGGAGATTGGGTACTGGTGAAATCGTGGAAGGAAACCAAGCTTCAACCCACTTTGGACGGACCGTTCCTGGTTTTGTTAACCACAGAGACTGCCATACGAACCGCGGAAAAAGGTTGGACTCATTACAGCAGAACGAAGGGTCCCGTTAAATCACCGCCTGAACAGGAACAATGGCATGTGGAGGCCACTGAGGAACCATTTAAGATAAGATTGAAAAGACACTAAATCCTGAACTGTTCAATAATATGACGAAACTACAGCTAAAATGGACTATGCAATGTATAATAATATTAATGATGTGGGAGTTCGGAATCGGTCGTATGATTACATTGACAATCCCAGAAAGTCGGTACCCTCAGGTAATACGGACTGATCTGTGCACCCTCATAGACTGCGAGTCAGCGGGGAAGGGAAAGGAGTTTAGGGTAGATTCTCTTCATTATTACCGAGGGGGGATGATTACGGAGAGGGAGGGTTGGCTGAAAAGGTTCTGCCAATTGCCCAGAGGGGCACCACCGTTCGTCTCCATTCACCAGATTAATGGTTATTCCCCCTCAACGTGCAATGCTGGAACTTGTCACCCCGTATACATCACCATAAAACACATGGCCTGGATTGAGACAGGCAATAGGGTTTGTTCACTTAGAAATGAGATATTCGGGGTAATCATGAGAAATGGCGAGACTGAATGCTGCTTCCGTATTTTATTAGACCAGGGAGCAACTCCCACTAATGACACTAGGGGCGACACGGCGAGGAAAGAGAAAGAACAGGGAGTCAAAATAATTGAAGTAAAAGATTTAGAGCAAGCCTTTGAGATAGAGACCGGCTATGAGGAACAGAATGCGTGGATTGAGTGGGTGAGGTATTCGGCCCAGATGCTGAAGAAAGACAATTGTTATGCTTGCGCATCAGGTAGACCACAGGCCCATATTACATAGATTACATAGAACATACAGTGCAGAAGGAGGCCATTCGGCCCATCGAGTCTGCACCGACCCACATTAATCCCTCACTTCCACCCAATAACCCCTCCCAACCCTTATGGACACTACGGGTAATTTAGCATGGCCAATCCACCTAACCTGCACGTCTTTGGACTGTGGGAGGAAACCGGAGCACCCGGAGGAAACCCACGCGGACACGGGGAGAACGTGCAAACTCCGCACAGACAGTGACCCAGCGGGGAATTGAACCTGGGACCCTGGCGCTGTGAAGCCACAGTGCTAATCACTTGTGCTACCGTGCTGCCCCTGGAGCCCTTTACACTGGGGTGGACAGAAAATAGAGGGAGCATGGAATGCATGATGGCCTTGTACCAAGATGCGACAGCCTGGGGCAACAAGACCTGCACTGCCCTATCTCTGATGTTTCCTCCTGTTAATAAGGAACTATCAGCAAACCCTCCCTCCTTCTTGGTTACCGTGACACATCACAAATCGTGTATAAGTCGTTCTGATATGGGGCTAAGTAAAGATATGGGAGACCTCAAGACTTGTATTGAGACTAAGAACGTGACCACCCACGGCAATTACACATCACTAAAAATACCACGTGCGGATATATGGTGGTATTGCGGAGGAAAGATTCTAAGACCCACTCTATCCCCCCAATGGAAAGGGACATGTGCATTAGTTCAGCTCGCCATTCCGTTCAGTATAGCCTATGAGGGGGAGTGTAAAAGGGGGACGATTTAAACGGGGCATACCTACCTCATTTGATGACAGGATTTACCTGGACCCCGTTGGCATTCCCAGAGGAGTACCAGATGAGTTCAAAGCCCAAAATCAGATTGTAGCTGGGTTCGAGTCCCTCTTCTGGTGGGTTACGATCAATAAGAATGTGGATTGGATAAACTATATATACTATAATCAACAGAGGTTCATCAATTATACCAGGGACGCCGTGAAGGGCATAGCAGAACAACTGGACGCAACCAGTAGAATGGCCTGGGAGAATAGATTGGCTCTGGATATGATTTTGGCAGAGAAAGGTGGTGTATGCGTTATGCTTAAAGGACAGTGTTGCACGTTTATCCCCAACAACACGGCACCCGACGGATCGATTACCCGTGCGCTACAAGGGTTAACCACTCTGGCTGTGGAAATGGCAGACAACTCGGGGGCAGACACATCCATGACTGGGTGGCTTGAATCAATGTTTGGGAAATGGAAAGGGTTAATTGTATCCATCTTCACCTCCATCATCGTGGTGATAGGAGCATTGGCGGCAATAGGCGGTTGCATCATCCCATGCATAAGAGGCTTGGTGCAGAGGCTCATCGAAACAGCCTTGACCAAGCAGATGCCATTACCCCTGGGTAAAGGAGGCCAGGATACAATTTGCCTACTAGAAAGTGGGGAGACTGAAGGAGAGGACGGCCCCATAGAAAGGGAAGTTGAGAGGATGTTGGACAATTTTGGGGTAGGTTAGAAGAGGCTACGAAGTGTAAAAAGCAACAACAGTAAAAAGAAAAAAATGGGGATTTGTGAGAAATGAACATTCTGTGTTGTTTTTGTGTTGTTTTTACATGTATATACTCTGGTTCACAATTAAGATGTCAACAATGAAGCATGATGGGAAAATTAACATGTCAAGTTCTGAGTAAGCTATAGTGAGCGAATTATTATAACGATGTACCAGGATGACCTTCAGGGAAGAACGGGATGTACAATAACAGAACTTGCTAAGCAAGGGGGAGATAGCAGGTGCAAGCAGGGGGCCTCATTCTTATCTTTAACTGCCGGTCCAAGGATGTACCAGGAGCGGACAGAAATCACTATGCAAGGGGGAGACCAAATAAGGGATCACTAATAAGGGAACTGCCCTGTCTATAGTTTGTGGGATGTGTTTCTCACGGATTGTATTTTCATGGATTGTATATAACAAAGTGATGCTGTGTGAATTCTTTGTGTCTGCTATTGCTTACTGGAGGCACCCGCTCTGGCAAGATCGATTGAAATAAATACTTCTTCAGAATTTGACTAAGTGTAAATCTTTTATTAAGTGAACTTTCTCACAGTGCTAACCAGGGTGCCAGGCTAATAACAACAAATGGAAAATGCAGCTTTAGGTAAAGGTGTGTCTCACGTAGGGATTGATAGGAATCCATTGGTTATGAATGGGCTTTTAATCAGATTATAACATGTCTGTGTTGACTAAACTGTAAACAAGTTCCTTCTTTCAATCTCTTCTGATAAACCTCCCCATGCTCCACCAGCGCAGACCACTGATGTTAACGGGCGCACTCAGCAGTGACAGATGCACAGTTTAAATCCACCTCGCATCAGAGTTTTAAAAAGAAATGTTCAACCTTTGAGCATTGACTGTGTGTTGGCTCTCACGGTACTCCTTCAGTGGGCCCTTGATGGCGTTTCAGAGAAACGCTCAGTTTTACTTTCTGTTTCTATTCCAGCTGCACGGCCAGAGATCGAAACTGATGCGCTCTATTTAATAGGTTTTGTCAGACGCAGCGAGCACTTCCTTCACTGCTTGAGGAGGACAAGAAGAGCCTCTGGGTGAGTTGTGCTTGGTTTGCAAAGCTGTGTCCGGCTCCTCCCTAAGTTTGCAACTTCGCTCTCCACCTGTAATTACTAATTTTGTTGTTGCATTTTTCACGATATTGATACTCACGATCTGAAAAGTGTGTGCCGTACCTTCTCCTAAATCCTGTTTCCATCTAATATTTCTTACCTGACACCCCTCGCCTGTAGCTGCTGTGATACAATTCTGTACATCATCATTTGAGTTTAGTGGGTGCATTACAGCAGATTTAGATGGGTGGGCACGGGCTGACTGAGGCTGTGTGTGTGTGTCGAAGCAGGAACCGATTGCGTTTCTCATCTACACGCCCCAAACAAATAGTGTGGAGCAGCAAAGAGAAATCAGGAGTATCATGTTGGCTGGTCTGTTTCTCCAACCCACATCGGTGTCACTGTGCGAGTTTAGAATGCAATCATTTCGCTCAGACTGGAGATTCACTTGATTTGCAAAATCTGCCCTGCCAATGTGGTGCCATTTCCCTAGTGAGCCATCAGTGGCTCTCAACAAGTTGTCGTGGCGTCACAGCAGAAAGCTGTCAGGAGGAACAAACGTCTCAAATTTAACCCAGGGTTGCTGGTACCAGAGACAGATAATGAACTGATATCAAAAGATGCCCCCAGTGGAATTCGAAAATAGTCAGAGGGAGGGCTCCTCTGTTAGATGAAGTGAATCTTGCCGGTGTCATGCTGTGCAGGCAAGCTTTTGCTTTGATACAGAAATATGAGGGTAAGTTGTGCCACATGTTCCTGTTTGCTTTCATGTAATATTGCTTCATTGATTATCTTGTATAAAGACAGATAGAATTGAATAAAATTATAGAATTTACAGTGCAGAAGAAGGCCATTCAGCCCATCAAGTCTGCACCAGCCCTTGGAATGAGCAACCTACTTAAGCCCACACCTCCACCCTATCTCAGTAACCCCACCGAACTTTTTTGGACACTAAGGGCAATTTAGCATAGCCAATCCACCTAACCTGCGCCTCTTTCGTCTGTGAGAGGTAATCGGAGCACACAGAGGAAATCCAAGCAGACACGGGGAGAAAGTGCAAACTTCACACAGACAGTGCCCCAAGCTGGGAATCGAACCTGGGACCCTGGAGCTGTGAAG
Organism: Scyliorhinus torazame; assembly: GCF_047496885.1. Classification (NCBI taxonomy): domain Eukaryota; kingdom Metazoa; phylum Chordata; class Chondrichthyes; order Carcharhiniformes; family Scyliorhinidae; genus Scyliorhinus; species Scyliorhinus torazame. The sequence goes on from NC_092727.1 coordinate 115,690,949, forward strand.
CAACAGTGCTAATCACTGTGCTATTGTGTCGCCCACTGACCCAGCCAGTCTGGGTGATAAAGTAGACAGTGGAGTCTGGCATGGAGTAGACCATTCTAATTACTTACTGACTGCACTGAGTTCAGGAGCATAAGATTTAGTTTTTTCTTGTCCTATCTGCCAAACAGGACCTTGGTATTCCTCTAGGGGAATGCAAGGCTTGCCAAGCACTAAGAATTTCTATTGAGCAGTGCTAAGACATCCTTAAGAAGACATTTACAATTAGCAGGGCAAGTAGCTGCATATTTGCAATTGAAGGGGGATTGAATAGATGTGTGTCAAAACATGCTGCATTTTTAAATCTCCATACCTGAAGGTTAGATGTTGCTCAATTCGCTTTTCAGTGATCCAGTCAATGCCCCTGTGCCAGATGTGCAGGCAAATCATTTTGTAGAGGTAGCTCTCATTAAGCACTAACATGCCAATGTTCTTTTAGAATTACTATGATACATTGTGAATGTTGTTAAGTTGATAATTTAACTTTCTTTTGGTCCCTCATTTCTAAGGACACGCTTCGCAATGACCCCAAACAGAAAAACTCCATTCAGTTAATATAGGATGAGGATCAAACTATTAAGTCAGCCAGAAATAAAAATAGAAAACTATTGGAAATTCTCAGCAGGTCAGAAAACATCTGTGGAGTGAGGAACAGAGTAATCAGAGAAATAATTAAGTCTGTTTCTCTCTCTACAGGTGCTGTCTGACCTGCTGAATATTTCCAGAATTATCTGTTTTTATTTCTGATTTCCAGCATCTGCCACTTCCTGCTTTTTAATCTGAATAGTCCCGGTTTGTCTGATCAGAAAATAAACATGTGATACATTTCACTTTTATACGTAATTACATTGGCTGGCCTTTGCGGAACAGATAGTCTCACAAGGGCAGGCATTCCTTGACGAGAAGACCCTTCTCTTCCCAGATAGTCTCACAAGCTATAGAAGTTAAGCTTGAGTTACAACACTGAATACATTCTATTCTGTGCTTATAATGTGTACATTAAATGTTGTCTTTTCATGTCAGTGACCTATGACGTGGCAATCAGTGATGATCAGTGACATCCTACATTTGAATGATCTGAATTGCAATAATATTTAGTTTAATTGTACTGCATGTCATGGGAAATATCCTATATCAAAATCACTGAGTTGATACAATCAGTAATGAGCAGAATTGCGGGTGTGCCTAAACCACTGGGACTGCAACTTGGTTCAAGTAGGCAGCTCACTCCTTCTGACGGGCAATTAGGGAGATGCAATAAATACTGGACTAGCCAGTGGCATCCACAACTTTTGAAATAATTTTTTAAAACACCGTTGGAAGACATACCAATTCCCATGACATAAATTTGAAGAATGCCATTGGAGATTTGCAGTTATATATTTAAAGTCTTTACAGATGGCCTTCCGATACAGCTTGGCATTTCCTTTGCGACAATATGACCATCAGTGTAACAGTTCTCTCCAGTTATTTCCTCTCTCATCTTCCTGCTTGTCCACCTTGCCTGTCAATAATTTGTCGATCATGATCTTCCTTCCAACTTTGGCGAAACTACCTCCAACTCTCTCACTCTTCACCTTCCACATGCGATGCTTCTGTCGATCCCGACAACTGCTTTACAGTCACATTTCCCCATAGATTCCAAACATTTTACGAATAACCACATCTCTAAAAGACAGGAAAACGTCAATAAAATCTACCCTCATTTTGGGAAGAAGAGGAAAATTAGAATGATTTCAATCCCAGTCTAAATCCACAGGCTGTTTCATAACATAAGAACTAGGAGCAGGAGTAGGCCATCTGGCCCCTCGAGCCTGCTCCGCCATTCAATGAGATCATGGCTGATCTTTTGTGGACTTAGCTCCACTTTCCGGCCCTTAATCCCATTATTCTTCAAAAAACTATCTATCTTTATCTTAAAAACATTTAATGAAGGAGCCTCTACTGCTTCACTGGGCAAGGAATTCCATAGATTCACAATCCTTTGGGTGAAGAAGTTCCTCCTAAACTCAGTCCTAAATCTACTTCCCCTTATTTTGAGGCTATGCCCCCTAGTTCTGCTTTCACCCGTCAGTGGAAACAACCTGCCCGCATCTATCCTATCTATTCCCTTCATAATGTTATATGTTTCTATAAGATCCCCCCTCATCCTTCTAAATTCCAATGGGTACAGTCCCAGTCTACACAACCTCTCCTTGTAATCCAACCCCTTCAGCTCTGGGATTAACGTAGTGAATCTCCTCTGCACACCCTCCAGTGCCAGTACTTCCTTTCTCAAGTAAGGAGACCAAAACTGAACACAATACTCCAGGTGTGGCCTCACTAACACGTTATACAATTGCAGCATAACCTCCCTCGTCTTAAACTCCATCCCTCTAGCAATGAAGGACAAAATTCCATTCGCCTTCTTAATCACCTGTTGCACCTGTAAACCAACTTTTTGCGACTCATGCACTAGCACACCCAGGTCTCTCTGCACAGCAGCATGTTTTAATATTTTATCATTTAAATAATAATCCCTTTTGCTGTTATTCCTACCAAAATGGATAACTTCACATTTGTCAACATTGTATTCCATCTGCCAGACCCTAGCCCATTCACTTAGCCTATCCAAATCCCTCTGCAGACTTCCAGTATCCTCTGCACTTTTTGCTTTACCACTCATCTTAGTGTCGTCTGCAAACTTTCATTTCTATTCAAACAACTGGTGGAGAAGGGTTAATTTCTTTCAATCTTGTTCCAGGTATACAATGCAAATTGACCTGCGGGATTACCAGTGGGAGGTTGTGCAACCTGCTCTCCGGGCCAAGAATATCATCATATGGCTTCCGACAGGTGGAGGCAAGACCCGTGCAGCAGTGTTCGTTACCAGGCATCACCTGCAAACAAGGGGAGGCAAGGGCAAAGTAGCAGTTCTTGTAAATAAGGTAAAATAAAATAGTCGCTATTTTATGTTATTAAACTAGGGGTCAATAAGAAACTACTGATCAAAGGACCTTCGTTGTCTGGCAATGTAACTCATTATTTTGGAAGTGAGGATTAACAATAATACAGAAGGGATTTCCAGGAATGGTGTTGCACATTGCATGCATCTGTCCCGGGTTTTGGCTATGAGCAGCCAGGGGAGAATATTATCTTATTCAAGTGTTCACATCACTAGAGGGAAAGTAGCTTTGGAAATGTAGCAGATCATAGAATCCCTATAGCGCAGAAGGAGGCCATTTAGCTCATTGAGTTCACACCGATCCTCCGAAAGAGCACCCTACCTGGGCCACACCCCCACCATTTCCCCATAATCCCACCTAACCGTTGGACACTAAGGGCAATTTAGCATGGTCAAACCACCTAACCTGCACATCTTTGGACTTTGGGAGAAAACCAGAGCACCCGGATGAAACCCTCACAGACACGGGGAGAATGTGCGAACTCCACACAGTCACCCAAAGTCGGAATCAAACCTGGGTACCTGGCGCTGTGAGGCAGAAATGCTAACCACTGTGCCACCATGCTGCCCTTGAACATTGAAATAATCTGGCGCGGGATTCTCCGCTATCCGGCAGGGCGGGCCGTACTGGCGGCAAGGAGTGGCGTGAACAACTCCAGCGTCGGGCCGCCCGGAAGGTGCGGGCACCTCAGCACCTTCAGGGGCTAGGCCGGGGCCGGCGGGATTGGCGCCGTGCCAACAGGCACCGAAGGGCCTCCGCCGGCCGGTGCAAGTTGGCGCATGCGTGGGAGCGCCAGCGTGTACTGGCGCATCCCAGTGCATGTGCAGGGGGGTTCTTCTCCATGCCGGCCATGGCGGACCTTTACAGCGGCTGGCGCGGAGGGAAGACTGCCCCCATGGCACAAGCCCACCCGCGGATCGGTGGGCCCCCATCATGAGCCAGACCACCGTGGGTGCCCCCCCCGGGGCCAGATCCCCCGTGCCCCCCCCCCCCGAGGACTCCGCAGGCCGGCCACAGAGCCAGGTCCTGCCAGTACGGACCTAGTGTAATTGATGTCGGCGGGACTGGCCGAAAACGGGCGGCCGCTCGCCCCATCGCAGGGCGGAAAATCGCCGGGGGGGGGGCCACTGCCAACGGCGCGATTCCTGCCCCCGCCGAAAAACCGGCGCCAGAGAATCCGACAGTCAGCGTCGGAGTGGCGGGCCGGGATACATGCCGCCTGCCGATTCTCCGGCCCGGTGGGGAGTCGGAGAATCCCGCCCTGGTCTCTAATGCATACTCGTTGCCTCTGAAAATTCCCGAGTGTTATAAACTGTTGTTAACATTCGCGAAATACTTTGAAGAAACAAAGTAAGTTTGAATAAATAATTGTACATAAATAAAATTGGACTGTTGCACATGGCTTTTTGTATGTGCTACTTCCAACTTCTCATTTACTATGATCACAATTGAGCCATATATCTGAAGTTCATGCTACCTCACCCCACAGTAATCAATATTACATCTGGCTGTATCGTAAATGGAATGCAAGGGGCTGGTTTAGCACAGGGCTAAATCACTGGCTTTGAAAGCAGACTAAGGCAGGCCAGCAGCACGGTTCAATTCCTGTACCAGCATCCCCGAACAGGCGCCGGTATGTGGCGACGAGGGGCTTTTCATTTGAAACCTACTTGTGACAATAAGCGATTTTCATTTCATTTCAAATGGTAGACATGTATTCTGTCTTTAAAACTGTTGTTTGTATAGGTGCCTTTGGTGAACCAGCATTACGAAAACGAGTTTCATCCAGCCCTGAAGGATGCGTACAAGGTGGTGCCAATAAGTGGAGATAGCGAGCTTAAGGACCACTTCGCATTTGCTGTACAGGACAATCATGTCATCATCTGCACAGCGCAGATCCTGCAAAACGCACTGACCAGTACCGAAGAAGAGAAGCATGTGGATGTAACAGGTAGGGGAGCTTAATCCACCCAGCGTTGTACCTTTCAAAACAGGAGCCATCCTATTTAGAATTTATTTTAACCAGAAGGGAAAAATAAGCCATACAGTTGTTTCAGTAATAAATACCCCAGATCAGACAGATAGACTTGTCTGGGTAAGGTTTGGTGACCGTCAAGAATTTGAACTTTTAGTCATTTCTTCATGGTAATTATTTTTGGTTTGAGCCCTGCTTCAAGTGTGTTTGAAAGTGTAATTTTGTGCATTCTTATAAAGAAAGACGACAGGCGTTGACAATATGTATCAAAACCAAACTTTGCAGTATGTTACAATTCTTTCGATTATTTCATACCGACAACAGCATCATCCCAACAAATAGCCAGGCTGACTAGGAGCATTAAACAATAAATGATCTTGGGCGGGATTCTCCGACCCCCCGCTGGTTGCCGAATTCTCCGGCACCGGATATTCGGCGGGGGTGGGAATCGCGCTGCGCCGGTTGGCGCCCCCCCCCGGCGATTCTCCGGCCCGTGATGGGCCGAAGTCCCGCTGCTGGAGTGCCTGTCCCGCCGGCGAAAATCGAACCACCTCTCTTACCGGCGGGACAAGGCGGCGCGGGCGGGCTCCGGGGTCCTGGGGGGGGGGGTCGCGGGGCGATCTGGCCCCGGGGGGGTGCCCCCACGGTGGCCCGCGATCGGGGCCCACCGATCCGCAGGCGGGCCTGTGCCGCGGGGGCACTCTTTTCCTTCCGCCTTCGCCATGGTCTCCACTATGGCGGAGGCAGAATAGACCCCCTCCACTGCGCATGCGCGGGGATGCCGTGAGCAGCCGCTGACGCTCCTGCGCATGCGCCACCTGGCAAAGTAATTTCCGCGCCAGCTGGCGGGGCACCAAAGGCCTTTCCGCCAGCTGGCGGGGCGGAAATCAGTCCAGTGCGGGCCTAGCCCCTCAAGGTGAGGGTTCGGCCACTCAAGATGCGGAAAATTCCGCACCTTTGGGGCGGCGCGATGCCGGACTGATTCGCGCCGTTTTTTGGCGCCGGTCGGCGGACATCGCGCCGATTGTGGAGAATCCCGCCCCTTGTTCCAGTTGGCCAACAAATGTTCACACCCAGATTCCTGGGAGATATGTTCTCGCTGGGTTATCCAGCCTGCTACCAATACCTTACAAGGCAAGTTGCCCTTCTATTCCCTCAGGTCAACATTAAGAGAAGAAAGAAAGGGACAAACAGATGTGTGTCGGTGCAATCAGATTTTGTACATGATGCGACCATCAATTCACACAAAACTAGGAGTAGAAGTAAACTGTGGCTTTAATCAACTAGAACAGTGCCTGCCTGCGACTGATCTGTTTGTGGGAGCCGCCTAGAGGGCGACTGCTCTTTATACCTCCCCTCAAGGGGTGGGACCAGGGGCAGAGCCCACACAGGCCCCAACATGCTACATCATAGGTAATACCTTACAATGGTCCATAGGTGGAGCCCACATGGGCAACAGCATTATACAGATATGTATATGGTGAATTGTTACAGCAATACATTCACCACAGTACGTAGGACTGAAACACAACCTTTTGTCTGGTGCAGAGGGTGCAGGTTATGCAGTTAAAGACTACTTAGCAGTGATATTCCCTTCTGCTTTATTCTTCCCTCTCCCACCATGGGACTTCACAACCCATCTCACTATCCTGCCTCATTTATTGGGATGAAAGAGATCGTAAAAAGAAGGGAAGACTTGCTGAGCCAAATGGCCTCCTTTGCACTATAAAGAAATAAAAGCAATGCCAAATAAATAAGTAAGCCAGCCCATAAAAAGGATAGTTTCAGATAAAGGACAACTAGATTTGTTTCTTATTTCCACCCCCAATTTTTTTCAGGACAGAAGTGATATTGAGTTAAATTTGCCTTGAGCGCTTTGAAGTAAGGTTAATAAATTTCAATCTGGTCTCTAATTATGCTTCTCAGGAAGCGTTCAAAAATGGTGAGGAAGCATATTGTGTGGACAAATTAGAAAAACAGTGCATTAAAATCAGGTCACAAGCTTCTTAATGTTTCTCAATTTATGCTTTGGTATAATTAGATACTAGGCAATATGTAAGCACATTCCTGAATGTAAGATGCTCAGACCAATAATGGAATGATCACTGATGTATCCAAAAGAGCAATTGAGGGCAGACTTCAATCGGGTAGCAGGAACTATATTGTACCCAGTGCTACAAGAGAGCAACTACTGACATCACCCATTCACAAGTTGACGATGTGAGCGATCGTCTTGGTTTCTGGATTACCTCATGAAAAATAAGAAATAGAAAATAGGAGCAGATGGAGGCCATTCGACCCTTCGAGCCTGCTCTCCCATTCATTATGATCATGGCTGATCATCCAACTCAATTGCCTAGTCCCGAATTCCCCCCCATACGCAGGCCTTCTTTGGAAAAAAAGCTTATGTTTACTCCATTTAAACAAGATTTAAACTGGATTTACATTGGAAGGGTTTGGAAAGCAGCCCTCTTGCTTTTGGAGAGGAGGTTAATTTTGATTTCTTTTTTCATTAATTCTATTTCTTATAAGGCTGAGTTCACTTCAAATTCAGGATTACCTCTCTGATTTACCAAAAAGAATCAAGGACAGGATCGAATATCTCTGAATGCAAAACACTACTTTCGTCTGTGTCAGAGTCAATGGAAACAGAAAAAAACCTAAGGCACAGAACCAGAGAAAGCTGATAAAATATTAGCCAGAGCCATGTTCCATTTATTACGAGCTTTTGGATTCTTTATAATTAGCTTATTTACCAATACTTGCACAAGCTTTAATCTATGTTGTAAATATCACCCATGGAACATTTTCAAAAGCCTTCTGCAAATCCAAATATTATGTTGAATGGATAACACCATAAGACGCAGGATCAGAAATCAGCCATTTGGCCCATTGAGTCTGTTCCGCATTCAATGAGATCATGACTGATCTGATATGATAATCCTCAACTCCAGTTTTTCCGCTTCATCCTCATAACCCTTGATTCCCTGACTGATGAAACATCTGCCTATTTCAGCCTTGCATACACTGAATGACCCAGCCTCCATAGCCCTCTGCGGTAAACAATTTCAGATTCATTACCCCCTGAGAGAAGAAATTCCTCCTCATCTTGAATGGACAGCCCCTTACTCTGAGATTATGCCCTCTGGTCCTAGATTCTTCCACAAGGGGAAACAACCTTTCACCATCTGCCCTGTCAAGCCCCTGAGAATCCTATGGGAGCAATTCTCCAAAATGGAGACTAAGTATTTGCGCCGTCGTGAACGCCGTCGCGTTTCACGATGGCGCGAAACGGGAGCGGGGACAACCGATTCTGGCCCCCACAGGGCCGACCCGCGCATGTGCAGTTGGGCCGCGCTGACCCGCGCATGCGCGGGGGACTTCTTCCAGGCGCTGGGGGTTCAGGGGCTGGCCGTGCAAAAAGGTAGGTCGGGGGGGGTGGGGGGGAAGGGGGGAAGAGGCCAGCCCGCCGATCGGTGGGCCCCGATCGCGGGCCAGACCCTATCGGAGGCCCCCCCCGGGGACGGAGCCCCCTCCCCCCACCCCACAGGCCACCCCCTGACCCTTTGCGCAGAGTTCCTGCCGGCAGCGACCAGGGGTGAACGGCGCCGGCGGGACTCTGCCGTTTTTGCTCGGCCCATCCGGGCCGGAGAATCGGTGGCCCTGCCACAGACAGCGGCCCGCGACCGGCGGCGCGGCAAACGCGCCAGCGCAAATGGTGCCGATTCTCCGCACCTCGGAAAATCGCGCGAGGCGTTGGGACGGCGTGGCGCGGTTGCGGTGATTCTCCGGCCCGGCGCGGAGCTCGGAGAATCGCGTCCCATATGTCTCAATAAAGTCGCCTCTTATTCTGCTAAACTCCAATGAGTGCAGGCCCAACTTACTCAACCTCTCCTTATAAGAAAATCCTTCCATACGCGGAACTTCAACCTAGTGAACTTTCCTTGGACTGCCTCCAATGCCAATATATCTTTCCTTGGATAAAAGGACCAAAACTGTTCCCTATCCCTTGTTAACTAATTTATTTACCTTCTTACAGAATTCCAACAAATTTGAACTGCAGAGCCTATTGCTTCTGAACCCACACTATTAATTATGGGCTCTGTATTCTGTGGTGGAACATCAGAATGTGCTCTTGAAACACTCTCCCATTATAGATATTAACCCCTGTGAATTTCTGGACTCACGATTATGTACAATGGGTTTATATTCGTTCTTCCCCATTTTTCCATAATTACAGAACTACCAAAAAATATTAGTGGGAGCCGCAACATTTTTCTTAAGGACTCTCAAATGTATTCCATCTCGACCAGGTTCCTTGTATACAATTCTTTGATTTTTCTTATGTAGAACAGTCATTTCTAATATCTACTGGTGTAACCTTCCACTGTAATTGGCTTCTGTAATCGACTTCTGAGTCTTAATAAAGAATCAGACATTTTGTGCAGCTTTTCTTTCTGAAAGAGTTCATTAAAGATACGTTAGTGAGGTAGAACTCACTCCGACACCTGCAGCGAAACCTGCAGTTATGTCTGTTCAGGATTTTAGAGGCTTTCTTTAAGAGCGCGTGTCCTTATTTATTTTTCAATACAGACTTCTCTCTGTTGATAATCGATGAGTGTCATCACACTCAGAAAGATGGAGTCTACAATAAAATAATGTGCCAGTACATCGAGAAAAAGCACCAGGGCTTGAAGGGTTTACCTCAAATCCTTGGATTGACAGCGTCACCTGGCACAGATGGAGCCAATTCTTTTGAACACGCAAAGGAGCACATCTTGCAGGTCAGCCCAACCTTTGAGTCCCATTGAAGTGCCTCAGTCAAAATATTTTTCAGAAGCTGCCGCATATCTCTGACATATCTATTTGGGGAGGCTTCTATTCTTTGCCCGAATTGCCTCTGCCCCCTGATCATAGGTGACAAACTGGTTGCTGTAGTGAAGCATGCAACTGCTGAGCCCTTGAGAGCCTAGACAGTCAAGTCTTCTTTGTGCTTATTTTTCTTATTCTATGGTTTTGCCCAGCTTGCATTTTGTGAGCTTGGAGGTTTGGAAAGTTTGCTTTTTCATATCATTACTGCCGCAATCAAAAATCCAAATCTAGAAGGTTGATATTGGCAAATTGAAATGTAAACGAATTAAGTGGTGGGTTTATTTAAATTTTATATATGGCTTGCCCGAGGACCCATAAATCTCTGCTGCTCATATGAATGAATCCTTGGAGACCGCTGGTGTAAACCAAGACAGTTCTGTTAGTTGTTCTCACTTTAGCATTCAAAGGCAATAATATAATTACAAAACAATATTAATCACAGAATTGTTATGGGAGGCCAATCAGCCCATTGTGTTTGCACTGACTCTCCAAATGATCGTTACAACTTAGTACCATTCCTCTGCCTTCTCCCCATACCTTGCACATCTATTCAATTAAGCATCCAATGTCCTCTTGAATGCCTCGACTGAACCTGCCTCCACCACACTTCCAGGCCCGAACCACTCGTGTGAAATTTTTTTTTTTTTCTCACATCACATTTGCTTCTTTTGCAAATCACTTTAAATCTGTGCCCCCCTCGGTCTCGATCCTTTTACGCGAGGGAACAGTTTCTCCCTGTCTACTCTGTCCAGCCCCATGATTACTTTGAACACCTCTATGATATATCCGCTTAGCCTTCTTCTCTCCAAGAACAGTTCCAACCTCTCCAATTTATCCGCATAACTGAAGTTTCTCATCCCTGGAACCATTCTTGTCAACCTCTTCTACACTCCAGCAGGTATATCATAGAATTCACAGTGCAGTATATATTACGTGCCAAGCTGAGCACTAATTATTGCAAGTACTAATGTAAAAAAATCATTTCTATTCATTTGTTTACCTTTCAGTTCGTGGTGATATTGTATATGACATGTGTCTGCAGTTACCAGCAAAACCATAGCTCAAAAGTGAAACCAAAGCAAGTTAATAAGGATTTCCCTTCATAAATAGCAGGGAATAATTTCAAAGGCCGCAATATAATCACACAGTTCAAATAATAGTTATGAGCTGAATAAACCTTTTAATAAATTCTGTCTCAATTGAGTTATTGTTATAATTAGCAAAAGCCGATCAGGATAGAGTTTTTTAAAAAATGAGACCGCTTTGAAATAAGAGGTCAATGAGACTGGACATGGAGTGAGTACAGCAAGAGTAATTTGCAAGCCGCACTTGACTTCAGAATAAATGAAGTTGGCCTCTCCAGGAGTCTTTGATATGCAGATTCAAAGTAAATTCCACAATGGAAATAAAACTGAGAGATTTATTGGGATTTTGCCACTTTTACATTCCCGTTATGTGCCTCGGGATGCCCGAACGTGCTGTGCGTTGACTCAACCCATTTGGAATTCCAAGCATTGCTGAATTTGTACTTAGCTTCTGCTGGGCTCCCTGGGCAGGCCCAATATGCCAAGCATTGAGAGAATAGGGGAATACAATTTTCACATAGAGTGAAATAAAAATACAATTAATTTGTGGCTCAGCACAGCCATTTTTAACTTTAATTACCATTTTGACATGCTGTATTAACTTACTGTCACCCATTGATGCTTGCATGCTCTATTTGTCACAGATCTGTGCCAATATGGATGCCGCTATGATAACATCCTCCAAGGACTATGTACAAGAGCTCCAAGATACTGTTCCTCAGCCTGTGAAAAAATACGACATTACAGAAGAAAGGAAACAGGTGCAACATTTTAACTCCGGCATCTCATTTTAAAAGTACGAAATCCATACAGAATATATATAAAATAATATTCAAGGGGCGGCACGGTGGTTAGCACTCCTGTCTCACGGTGCCGAGGACCCAGGTTCGATCCCTGCCCTGGGTCACTGCCTGTGTGGAGACTGCACATTCTCCCAGTGTCTGCGTGGGTCTCGTCCCCACAACCCAAAGATGTGCAGCGTAGGTGGATTGGCCAGGCTAATTTACCCCTTAATTGAAAGAAAAAAGAATTGGGTCCTCTAAATTTTTTTTTTTTAAATATTCAAAACACATTATCTAATGCAAATTTCTAAACATCACCCTTTTATCCTGACTCTCATGCAGGACCCCTTTGGGGGCGCACTTAAAGACATGATGCGAACCATTCACTCCCATTTGGGTGGACCTTCAATGACGGGAATCTTTGGCTCACAGATTTATGAGCAAGAGGTTGTAAATCTTGAGAAAGAAGGTGAGGGGATGGTTTTTACTGCTCCATTTCTAGTTGCATGAGGTGAATAATTCTCACCAGTTCAAAGGATAAGCTAAGCAGCAGATGTAAAACTCGACTTGGAAGTATGCCTTCCTCTCAACTATGTAGATTTACAGGCAAAATTTAAACACAGTCCCACTATCGAAAGGAGGGAGTGGCGTGTGGTACTCCAACAAATAATGCAAAATCAGTAGCTAGGCAAAGAAAAGAAAAAACTTACATTTATATAGCAGCCTTCATGGCCATCTGACATCTCAAAGCACGTTACAGCCAATTAAGTGTCTTTATTTAAATACTTTAAACATTTAAATACTGTTGTAATATAGGAAATACGCCAGCCAATTTGTACTCAGCAAACTTGCACAAACAGTAATAATATTTACACAAGGACAGAAATTGCTGGACAATCTCAGCAGGTCTGACAGCATCTGTGGAGAGAGAAGGGAGCTGAGTCTGGGTGACTTTCAGGAAGAGTTATCCAGACTCGAAACGTTAGCTCTGTATTTAAATGTTTAAAGTGGCGGTTAAAGTGGCTGGAACGGGCTGTTTAGCACAGGGCTAAATCGCTGGCTTTGAAAGCAGACCAAGGCAGGCCAGCTGCACGGTTCAATTCCCGTAACAGCCTCCCCGAACAGGTGCCGGAATGTGGCGACTAGGGGCTTTTCACAGCAACTTAATTTGAAGCCTACTTTGATAATAAGCGATTTTCATTTCCATTTTCATTTTCATGAAGGGTGCGATATAAATGTAAGTTTTTTTCTTTTCTTTGCCGAGCTACTGATTTTGCATTATTGGGAGTTATTTGAGTGCCGATCTTGATTCCAAATCCTGGAGCAGGATTTATAACTTGAATCCTGTGACTTGAGAGGCAAGAATGTTACCAACTGAGCCACGGGAGGCATGCACCTCATAAAGGTTCCCACCTTTCAGTCCGAGCCAAAGAGCAATGGTCCAGAGATTGTTGGACAAATAATGGGTCTTTGTAATGAGCTGGCAGCACTGTTTTCAGTGAGGCCTCTGCAATCACAGAATTAAGTGCGCGCAGCATACTTACTACTTCCTGCATGTCTGATTTGGGGCAGAATTGAATTTCCTGGCCTGTGTATAGATTCTGCATGCCTAACCTTTATTCTGTTTTTGGATGGCGCTAGGTGCCATTAGTTCGGACAGAAAAACACGTAACTGTGCCCTCCACCTCCGGAAATATAACGATGCCCTTCTGATCAATGATACAGTGCGCATGATTGACGCATTGGAATACCTGGAGGAATTCTACATCAGTGAGCAGACTAAAAGTGCTCTTGATCAAACAGATCGATTGCTACTCACTGTGTTTAATGGTAAGGATGCATTTTGACTTATTTAAAGGGAAGGTTTGGCTCCTTAAGAAGATCACAAAGGAAGCAGGAGCAGCCCAGGAGCGGCCTGCTTCACCATTCAATAAGATCATGGCTGCTCTGATTATGTCCTTAACTTCGCCTTCCTGGCTGCCCCACATAACCCTTGACCCCTTTGTCATTCAAAGATCTGTCCAACTCAGTCTTGAATATATCCAATGACCCAGCCTCCACTGCTCGCTGAATTCCGGACACTAACGAATCATTGAGGGAAGAAATTCCTCCTCATCTCTGTCTTAAACGGGACACTCCTTATTTTTCAACTGTGGCCCTTATTTCTGATTCCTCCATGAGAAGAAACATCCTCCCAGCATCTAGTCTACCCTGTCAAGCCCGCTCAAAATCTTATATGTTGCAACAAGATCACCCCTCATTTTTCTGAACTGCAATTGGTGGAGGCCCGACCTGCCCAACCTTTCCTCATAAGACAAAACCGTCATCCCAGGAATCAATCTTGTGAACCTTCTCTGATGCTTCCAATGCAAGTATATCCCTCCTTAAGTACAGTGGCCAAAGCTGTGCACAGTAATCTAGGTGCGGTCTCGCCAATGCCCCGGACAGTTGTAGCAAGACTTCCCAATTTTTATATCCCGTCCCCTTTGCAATAAAGGCCAACAACCCATTTGACTTCCTAATTCCCTGCTGTACTTGCATGCTGACGTTTTGTGATTGATATACAAGGACACCCAAATCTCTCTGTACTTTTTTTTTTTTTCTTTAAAAATAAATAAATTTAGAGTACCCAATTCATTATTTTCCAATTAAGGGGCAATTTAGCGTGGCCAATCCACCTAGCTTGGACATCTTTTGGGTTGTGGGGGCGAAACCCACCAAACACGGGGAGAATGTGCAAACTCCCCACGGACAGTGACCCAGAGTCGGGATCGAACCTGGAACCGCGGCGTCGTGAGGCCGCAGTGCTAACCCACTGCGCCACCGTGCTGCCCCCCAAATCTCTCTGTACTGCCGAACTCTCTCTGCATTTAAATAACGTCCTGCTTTCCTGTTCTTCCGGTCAAAGTGGACAACCTCATATTTTCCCACATTACACTCCATCTGCCAATTTTTTATCTTTACCTCTTTGCAGATTCCTTATATCTTCCTCACAATTTGCTTTCCTACCTACCTTTGTGCCATCAGCAAATTTGGCTAATATAAACGGTTCCTTCATCCAAGTTATTATAGATCATAAATGGAGCCATGGAGCACTGCACTCCTGTCAGATTGCCATCCAGAAAATGAACCACATCCTATTCCCTGTTAGTTAGCCAATCCTCTGTTCATACCAATAGGGCCCTTATCCAGCCTATTTCTAGACATGCACCTGTAATTCACTGAATATTTCTTGACTGTGGACTTGGGTTGTAGCACTTAGATGAATTGAAGCTTGTGCAGAGCGATTGCCTGGAGACCAGGTAGTGATAATATGATTCAATGCACACTGAACCCCATCCCACCAAACGCTTCTCCACAACCTTAGCAGACTGTGTAAGAAGTGATGGACTAGGATCTCAGCTGCTTGATTGGATGAATGAAGGAAGGTGGTGAGGAAATGTTCAGTGTGCAATGAGTGGATGGTGCGCCCAGCGACAAAGGCAAGGTGGGGGAAAAGGCCTGTAGCAGCATGAAACCAAAGGCAAGAATATCGAGTTCGAAACAACATGGCATGTGCCCGCAATGAAGCGAGGAGAGCGCAGGAATAATGGGAGAATGTGGAACTTTCGTGCAGGCACCATGCTGACCATTGTGCCTTGGATAAGTTAAAGATTGTAAAATACTGACTCAGTGAACCCCAGTCAGGAAGGGTGACAGGATAATGGGTCATGGTGCCTGCTTCTGACCGCTGACGGATGAGATCTGCTAGAATCCTTTTTGTCCATTCTTTCATGAGGTGTGGGTGTCGCTGGCAAAGCCAGCACTTATTGCCCTTAAGGTGTTGCTGGGGGGGGCCGCCTTCTTGAACCACTGCAGTCCATGTAGTGTACATACAAACACAGTGCTGTTAGAGAGGGAGTTCCAGCATTTTGAACCAGCGACAGTGAAAAAAGTGGCAATACACTTCAACACAACTCAGGATGATTGATGGAGAGGTGGAGTTCCTATTTGTCTACATTCTTGTCCTAGGTGTTAGAGGTCACATGTTTGGAAGATGCTTTTGAAGGCGCCTTGGTGATTTGCATTTGTAGATGGTACACACTGCTGCTGCTGTGTCGGTGGTGGAGGGAATGGACCACCCAGTGAAGTCATGGTTAGCACAGTTAAATATCTTAGCTACGTTCACCGTCAGGGCTTACTTGTTAAAGAATAGCCACCAGAGTGGAACAATATCTCAGGAAGACCCGCATTTCCGGAGAGGCAGGGAAGGAAAAGGAAAGCAAAGTTTTATGTTCATAACAGAATTACTGTAATTTTATTATACGTAAACATATTGCACTTTCATAAAAATGATAGCCAAATGAATGAATCTGCAAAATGGTCAATTAATTAATGATTGCTTATGCTCTTTTCATTGCCCACACTCTCATTAGAAAGGAGAGCTGAACTACGCTTAATCGCCTCAAATAAAGTGTACGAGAATCCCAAACTGAACACATTGGAGCGAACACTCCTGGAACAGTTTAGGCTCTCAAACTCCAGAGGGATTATCTTCACGAAAACGCGGCAGAGCACGCATGCCATGCTGGGCTGGATTAGGAGCAGTCAGCTGCTGGCATCCGAAATCAAAGCAGAATGTCTAACGGGGGCCGGTGTTAGTAGCCTGACAAAGCACATGACCCAGGTGAGCGGGAACAGTGTGGTGCACTGAAAATATCATTCTCAACCACGGTTACCATTTTTGCAGTGAAGCTGGCAGACGTTGCAGCTCATGCTAAACATGAGAAAACAGTGGGGTGTACAGATCAGTTCAACCAGTCGAGCACAAGTCATTGATTTTAATGATCCAAGTGCAACAGTAGTGAGGCGATAAGTACAAAGGATCAATATCACTCCAGTCCTGTGGAGAACAGGCAACCATGAGTTGAAGCCATCTGTCTCTTTGTTTTATTTCTGCCCTACCCACTTGAGGCAATTCTTTATTTACCCCAACTTCATCCTGCAACCATCCAAATGATTATAACATCATCCAATTGGTGTCACTGCAGCCTATTTAGCTCCCATAAGAATATGTTTTGTTTTGTTTCTCCCTGGCTCTTACACTCGGTTGGGAGAGCGATAGACCTAAGATCTAATGTTCCCTGGTTCGATCCCGGGTTTTGGCAAAGCTTTTTCTAGAGGGCGGCATGGTAGCACAGTGGTTAGCACTGTTGCTTCACAGCGCCAGGGACCTGGGTTTGATTCCCGGCTTGGGTCACTGTCTTCGCGGAGTCTGCACCTTCTCCCCGTGTCTGAGTGGGTTTCCTCCGGGTGCTCCGATTTCCTCCCACAAGTCCTGAAAGACGTGCTTGTTAGGTGAATTGGACATTCTGAATTCTCCCTCAGTGTACCCGAACAGGCTCCGGAGTGTGGCGACTAGGGGCTTTTCACAGTAACTTCCTAACCTGCACATCTTTGGGTTGTGGGGGTGAAACCCACGCAGACACGGGGAGAATGTGCAAACTCCACATGGACAGTGACCCAGGGCCGGGATTCGAACCCGGGTCCTCAGCGCCGCAGTCCCAGTGCTAACCACTGCGCCACATGCCGCCCTCTTCAATGCAGTGTTAATGTAAGCCTGCTTGTGACACTAATAAAGATTATTATTATTATAAACACAATTAAAGAAAAAAACTGAGGCAAGAGAGCTTAGGATTCCAGACCAATGTCCCACTGCGGTAAATTATGTCCTTTTTCTGCCTTTCTGAAGATAACTGATTCATGAAACAATACCATGACAGTGCTGGTGATGACACTTCTGTCATTGACCGAGTGGTCAATTTCACACACAATAACAATAATAATTAACAGACTTATTGCTTGTGGATTGGAAGCTTCAGATCAGCATGATCCTCTGTCATGAATATCCACATATATGCACTCTTATGCAGGAGGCATAGCCATATAGTTCCAAGTCAGGATGGCGTGTGATGACTTGGAGGGGAACTTGCAGGTGGTCGTGTTCCCATGCGTTTACTGCCCTTGTCCTTCTAGGTGGCAGAGATCACTTGTGAGCTCTGTTGAACTTTTGTTTTTACATCTGTTCACTGGAGCTGCAGGGCTGCCCCCCTTTATCGCACAGCTCATCAGAGAAAGGCCACGAATCCGGGATCTATCAAAGGGGAAGTAAATCCGTGAACAGGATGCTAGCATTCTTTGAATTAATCAGCAGCTGCTGCTGGTACACCCTGACATCATTACTGCACTGCAATCAACTTCCTCCTGCATATTTAATGGAATGAATTTTAAACTCAATTCTAAAAATGTGGGACAAAGTTTAACACAAAAAGCATGCACAGAAAATGACAGATTACACACAATAGGATCTGTGCTGTAAAAACAAGACAATAATTGCTTCAAAGGATGCAAAATCAGAGGTTAATTCTGATGGTAAAGAGCGGCATGATAGCACAGTGGTCAGCACTGTTGTTTCACAGCGCCAGGGACCTGGTTTGATTCCCGGCTTGGGTCACTCTCTGTGCGGAGTCTGCACGTTCTCCCCTTGTCTGCGTGGGTTTCCTCCGGGTGCTCCGGTTTCCTCCCACAAGTCCCGAAAGATGTGCTGTTAGGTGAATTGGACATTCTCAATGCTTCCTCAGTGTACCCGAACAGGTGCCGGAGTGTGGCGACTAGGGGGTTTTCACAGTAACTTCATTCCAGTGTCAATGTAAGACTTGTGACACGAATAAAGATTATTGATTATTATTATTATTAAAAAGAGTCAGTTTCGGAGATTGTGTCACTTTCCAAGTTTTAGAAATATTTTAAATAAAAAATGTAAGAAATACCAACACAGTAATGAAAATATCGATGTGATAGTGTTGAATGGAGGAAGTACAGAGTCTGAGAGGGGGAGCCACCCCCGATGTCACTGAATGTTGGGGGAGAAGTTATAGTGTGAGCTGGGTCAGAAGGAGTTCAAGGGTCCTAGAGAGCAGAGATATCAGAGAGCAGCTGCGGAGGGAACCGGAGGAGGAGGCTGAGGAATTTACATAGAATTTACAGTGCAGAAGGAGGCCATTCAGCCCATCGAACCTGCACCGGCTCTTGGAAAGAGCACCCTACCCAAGGTCCACACCTCCACCCTATCCCCATAACCCAGTAACCCCACCCAAAACTAAGGGCAATTTTGGACACTAAGGGCAATTTTGGACACTAAGGGCAATTTATCATGGCCAATCCACCTAACCTGCACATCTTTGGGATGTGGGAGGAAATCGGAGCACCCGGAGGAAACCCACGCAGACACGAGGAGAATGTGCAGACTCCGCACAGACAGTGACCCAAGCCGGAATCGAACCTGGGACCCTGGAGCTGTGAAGCAATTGTGCCATCCACAGTGCTACCGTGCTGCCCCATACACTTTCCGAGTTGCCATCCAGGTGTGTGAATTGAATTTACCACTCCTGTATAGTCTGATTGATAGCATTTAAACAGCATTGTAAGGTTCAGATCTCTCGGCTTTGGTCCCAACTCTGCCACTAAGCGTTAATAGACAAATAGGAAAGACACGGGGAAGAATTCCAGAATGCAGATCAGGGAGCGAGGGCAACATAACCCATGGCAACAAAAAAAAAATCCTCCAGTCCTGTTGTTTGCAGTGCCTTTATGCAGAAGTTTCCAGAAACCAAAGAGTAAAATCAGATGTGAATCATGGCTGGAAACCAGACAGCCACTGATTTCTCGGGAGCAGGTGTGATGCCACGTCAACCATATTACACGGAGCAACTTGAACAATCAAACCAGACGATTTGTTTCCATTTGTCATTACCTCATCTGATTCGCTCGGGTGACTTTGCACAGTTTGATGCATTAATGATGCTACAAAATTAATCCTAGCATTTGCAAAATTAATGCAAGTGTACTAATTTAAACAATTCCATTACCTCAGCCTAACACTTAAATATAACTAAGAAATTATGTCGATTGCAGGACATGGAAATGAGTCAACAAATGGTTCATTCATTTCAATGTGCTTTCAGAAAAATAAAACATCACTAAATTCTATGCAAGGTATTCCTACTTGACCAGCAAAAAATGGAGTTTGAACAGTTTTACAATGGAAATGTTAGTGGAATATCACTTGGCACAGGACAAGGCCAATCCCTTTTGAGGATTTCTGCCTCTTTCCAATGTGATTGCTCTGTGAAAACTGGTGATAATGAATCAAGGCAGTTGGCTTCGGGGTGAGAAAAGAGCTGCTCACAGAGTCAGGTCTCTGAAGACTATTTGCTGAGTATTGTGAACAATTTGATCAAAGGGTTCTGTCATAAAGGTTCGCTGCTGTACTCGGGAGCTATTTATACATCCCCAAATGCACTGATGTATTGGGAAGCTCTCCAGGATAAATCATTGCAAAGTCTATCCCCTTCTGGACTCTTGCTAAGCTTGATCTTGTGGGTAACATGATTGGAGCTACCCCGTCTGAGGCAAGTGTCTGTCACCCAACCATTCAAAGCTTTCCCATGTTATATTCCTGATGCTGCATGGAATTCAGTAAATCTCTTCTAAAACTACTTCGTAAAACTGACAGAAACTGAGCAAATCACAAATTCTCTCTTAAGCTGTTAAATGTTTTTAACTGGCTGAATAAATTATTTTTACCTATTGAATGTCAAACCTTACAATTTCTTCATCTGGGAAACAGCTTGTTGGAGTTTCACTGCAGTGCAGCCACTGGGAGTTGCAAAATCTATAATTATATCATGCAAAGCTTTTTTAAAATAAATTTAGAGTATCCAACTATTTTTTTCAAATCAAGGGCCAATTTAGTGTGGCCAATCCACCTAAACTGCACATCTTTGTGTTGTGGGGGTGAGACCCATGCAGACATGGGGTGAATGTGCAAAATCCACACAGACAGTGACCCAAGGCGGGATTGAACCCGGGTCCTCAGCGCTGTAGGCAGCAGTGCTAACCACTGAACCACTTTCATTTTTACTGTGGGCGCTAAAATTCTATCTTCTGCCCTTTTACTCTCATCTTACATGTGCTGCTTTTCTTGCTCTACAGTTCTTACTGCTCGATAATATCGAGTTGGATTATGGGCAGCATGGTGGCGCAGTGGTTAGCCCTGGGGCCTCATGGCATCGAGGACCCAGGTTCGATCCCGCCTCCGGTTGGATTGGATTCTCCGGTCCCCGAGCCGCGTGTTTATCAGAGGTGCACCATTAGCTGGTGGCGGAACTCTTATCTTCCCATTGAAACCACCCCATGCCGTTGGGAGACCCACGGGCGGGGTGCGTATCCAGCGGGAAAAGTGATTCACAATAACCGGAGAATTACGACCGTCAACATCTAGTTCCACATCGATCATACGTGCATTCGTCAGTTTGCAGACTCTTGTAACTTGTACTTTTATAAATACCATGACCCTGATCTACTCCCGATTGCCATCTGGATATGACCGACTTTCCCACTCTGACTGGGAATGGGGGGCGCTGGGCAGGGGTGGATGTGGGGCAGCATTTGAATGCTTGGCGGCTGCCATGGCAAAGGTAGTATCTAAATTTCTGACTCTGACAGGGCCGGTGCAATCACGAGGCAAACCCAGGCAGATGCCTAGAATGGCAGCATTTGGGGGCCAGCAAGAAAGTTAACAAACTATTCATGAAACTACATAAGTAAGCAAACAAGTCTCAGCAGTGGGAATGAATAGCTCTATTGGCATACATCCACATATACTGACATACATATAGATTACAGCATACTTAATTTGCAGTCTTTCCCAAAATTTCATACTACATTTCTCGTTCTGTTTCTGCAAGTTTTACTGATTTATATAGCCTTGTGGCTATAGTATTCCATAACTGCAAACCAGCATATAATATCAACGAACATCATTTAATCCAGCCCACTGTATCATAATGGTTACTAATTGTGTATATTGTAAAAAGATCATCTCGTAACTGTTGCAAAGTTACACCATGTGAGCCATATCACACAAAGGCATGATTTTACAGCCACACTGGGGTCGAAAAGCAGCTTGCACAGCGTGACCGATAGAAGCTGGGAGACCCCGCGTCCAGGATCTACCCGGCTCGCAACGCCTCGCAAGATCTAACTCGATCTCGCAAGACGTTGTGATGTAAATTCCACCCACAATGGACGAGATCACTTTTAGGCAAATCTATATATTAAAGCGAGACAGCTAGTCCCCACTGTAATATGGAGGTATCCGAGACGTGTGATACATCTGCTTCGCCTCAGAGACCTTGGGCAAGCACCGTTCAGTGCTGGTCTCCACAAACGGGGATCAGATGGAGCGGCACTTGTGAGTGTCTCCCTGGGGATCGGAGGCCCCCAGGTGCATGCCCTGCATGGGTGTTAGGAGAGGTGCGGACTCTCCCATAGTGCGTTGGGGCTTATGGGGGGGGGGTGTCAGGGGTCGCTTCAGTGGCTCCAGAGATCAGGGTGCCATCTTTTGCTACACTGAGGAACTCTGGCAAGCGGAGCTCCTCACTGAGCAAAACGAGGCTATGTGTGGCCTCGGCCGCCCGTTCCCCGCTGAGGCTCCTACCTAACCGGGGGCACATTAAATAGTGGGGTGTTTCTCAGCGCTGCGAGCGCCGGGAAACATGCGGCTAAACGTGCTCGCTATGGAACTTTTTCCCATTTAGTTACATTGTGGCCATAATGTGCATTTCATCCAGTACCTATTCTGTGAAATGTGTAGAACAATGAGAATGCACAGTCAGTATCGTACTATTCTCCTTTATCATGTGAAATAAATCTATCGGTATAAATTGAGAATTTTCATGCATACTATTGCATGGCTAATTGTGGAGGCGGGAGGGCTGGGGGCAAGGCTGAAGGTTGACCTTCTCCCACCCTGGACTCTGAAACAGTAAACTTGGTTGCCTGAATCTCACTGAAACCTGATTGATCTACCCTGCGAGCTCAGAAAAAAAGAACTCCCTTGCAATTTGCAAGTATCTCTTTCTGTCAAGTCCATGGTTTTGGCCTCATTGTAAGTCTCCTTCCATGCCAGCTCACTGTCCTCGCTCATAAACTAGGCCTTGATTTTATTGTTCTTTAGGCCTCCTCGGAACATGCCTTGAAGGATGATTTTCAAATTTGCCCAGGATCCATGGTAATGAGAAAGTTCCTTTAATTCAAGACAGTAATCTGTCACAGTCTCGCTTGGCACCTGCTTCCTTTGACGCAATATAACTCTCAGTGCAATTTCATTCTTAGTCATGCCATAATGTGAATCCAGAAATTTCAGCTTATTCCATAGTACTGGAGTGTCTTTGGTAACTCAGGTTCACCTGTAACTCAAAAGATCTGGCCCCATCAAGGTGAGGGAAGCATTTAGCTCTTTTCCTATTTTATTCGCTTTCAGACAAATGTGTAACTTTGTTCGTAATTACACCGGTCCTCTTTACTGGGGTTGAATTACCCCATTATCCTCAAATATGCTTTAACTCTCATTTTTAAAGTTACATACTGTGCTGATACACTCTGTTTATTGGTATATAGGGTGGAAGTTTCCCAAAAAATGGAAAAGTGTCTGGTTCAGTCAGAAGACCGGCAGGTTTCCCATCAAGATCTTCCTACACCTTGCCATTTTTTAAAAAGGGGGGCGTGTCCTGCACCGTCATTGTGAGGGGCGGGGCCGAAACATGCCGGTAAGCCCGGCTTCACGATCGACCAAACTCAAAGTGAAATTAAAGACCCCCCCTTCTCTCCCAAGGACATCAGGTCCCGCCCCCTTGCAGATGGAATGTCACCCCCCCCCCCCTCCTCCGGACATAGATTCCCAGCATGACCACTCCCACCCTGAACATACATCGGGACCTATATGGGTCACCCCTTCAGGCCTCTGCCCGGTTGGCACTCAGGGTAGCTGGGGGAAGTGCCAGAGTACTGCCCTGCCACCTTCCTGCACGCCCGGGGGCTACAATAGCCTCCAAACCCCGTGCCCCCCCCCCCCCCCCCCCCCCGGCACGATCATCTCCATTTGTGGGGACTGGTAGTGATTCCTGCTGGCGCCACGTCATGCCGGCGGGTGGGAACATAGTGCGCTACAGGAAGATTTGGCATTAAGCCAACTTTGAATATTAAAATAAGCCTGAATGAATGGCAATGAGGTTCTCCCCCAGCTGGGAGGAAACGGGCACATCGCAAACTGAATCCCGTTTCAGGCCTGTGCCGGAATTTGCCCGACGTAGTGGCCTGAAAGACACCCCCATAATGTGCACACGCAGCGACCTTTCCAAACATCCTCAAAGTCAACTTCACAAGTTCCAAAAGGCCTGCCGCAACGTCCTTCAGTCCTTAATTATTCAAATGAAAGGGGAAAAAGGAATTTCATCCCAGCCTCACTGTCACCTTAACATGGACTCAGCCAACAGTTATCATTGGACTAACTTTAACCGAGCAGAGCAGAGACAGTATTACAACAAAATGTTCAGATCCTTCAATTCACTACAAATGTTTTGGATGGTGATTATTCAACAGAACTGGAACAATTCAAAGTTATGGAATGCACTTTCCTACTTTCTAATGGTATTAGTCTGATTTGGTTTAGACCCTTGTAATAATATCTACAGTCAATTTAACATAGAATACTTGGTACCCAATACTTGATATTCAATGTTTCCTGTGTGTTTACAGCAAGAGCAACATAACGTCATTCGGAAATTCCGAAATGGTGATATTAACCTTCTCATTGCCACCAGCGTTGCGGAGGAAGGGTTGGACATAAGAGAATGCAATGTAGTCATCCGCTATGGACTTATCACCAATGAGATTGCTATGGTTCAGGTAAGTCAATTGGCAAAATGCAGAATTAGTCAGAATACAGTTTTACATCTATTCATTAGTCACGTCTATGGCAGGCGTGATTGTACAAGATTAACAAGCAGGAAAAGACCATCTTTTCCGCCAGGAAAAGACACAAGGCCGGTTGGGAGTGAGATACTCTGGCAAATTCCTCTTTGACGCCCTCAAGTGATTGAAACCAGCCTAAGACATCACGTAGGCCAAGAGTTACTTATAAAGATGCGTTGTTTCTAAATGATGTGATCCCTGCCTCAGTAAAGAACTGCAGGCTGTCAATTGCTACAAGTGCAAAACTGCATGCTGGATGGTGACTGGGAACCAATCCTAAGTACTGAGCAGTGAAGTAACAGCATCAAAGTTAAATACATTTTCGCTGGAAATATAAAACAGACCATGTTTCAAACTCGTAATTTGAATCACACTGGGAAACAATGATGCATGTTTTGAGCACAACTCAGAGAGCAGACCCTAGAGGAATAATTACAAACTAGAGAGGCCATTGGATTAACAGATCAAGTAGTATTAGCATATAGACTCGATTGCCAGCTACTGCAGTGGGCACTAAGTTGATTCAGCAAAGAGCAGAGGTGTACAGGTTTGGGTTATGGAAAGAGGAAAAATCGACTCGGTTTTGAAACAGAATAGAGCACGGGCTAGTTGCAAACCTTCCTTCAAAACTAGATCTGTAGCTGGAACATTAACCAGTCTATTCTCTGCACAGATGCTATCTGGCCTGACGAGCATATCCAGCATTTTCCTCTTAGTTTCAGATTTCCATCATCTGCAGTTTGTTTGAATTTTGCACTCCATCATACTCCCAAAGGCCAACTACTGTTAGTTTTAGTCTGGTTGCTCAGGTATAGTTCCTGATAGGTTTGCTCAGGATATCATTGGGTTGAGGTCCACAGATCTGGCTGTAGGTTTCAGTGGCTTCCGTAGCTTCATCCCGACAACCAGTGACAAGCCAATTTTCATTGGCGTGCTAAGTAAATGCTTCCCTCTCCTCAGGTGCTGTCTCTCTCACTTTCAAAACCATTGTCAACACCTCTTCCTCAAGAACCCCAAGTTCGAGTCTTCTGTCCTTGTTAACTTACAGCCTTCTTTTCCTCTCAAATCCTTGAGTGTGCTGTTTGTTCCTAAATCCATGCTCAATTTTCCTGCCACTGTATGTTGACATCTCTCTAATCTGGTTTCCATCTCTGCCGTAACATTGAAACAGCTGCGACTAAGGTCACAGATTACGGTTTCCACTAATGCCATTCCTCCCCTCTCCAAATCAAAACAATTGCCCTCACTTGATTCCACTCTTGACGATCTTATCATGATCTTATTTCGGCAACAGCTTCTCTTCCTGCTCTTGGACGGTCAAGTTGTGTTCTGTAATATAACCGTTGTAACGATGTACACAGAACATGTAGTTGTTTAACTATAAAGATGATTTATTAACAAACACGTGGAAAGATAACTAACAAACTATAATACAGATGATGGCTACTAAATGAATTCAGTGAATTCTCCTGGAGCTACTCTGCGACTATCCTCTAGTATGTCTTACCACTAACTGATGGGTGTCTTAAGTGACGTGATAGATCTCTAATGCCACCTGCTGGTCGGAGGTCGTACCAATAACTGTGCACTGATAGACAACTATATACATTGATGCATATCACCACAGGTTATTTTTTTGTAAATTTTAAAAATAAATTATTTTTTTCCAAATTAAGGGGCAATTTAGTGTGGCCAATCCACCTAACCTGCACATCATTTTGGTTGAGGGGGTGAAACCCACGCTGACACAGGGAGAATGTGCAAACTCCACACAGACAGTGACCCAGGGCCGGTATCGAACCTGCGTCCTCAGCGACGTAGGCAGCAGTGCTAACCACTGTGCCAGCATGCCGCACTATCACCACAAGTTAAACACAGAATTTCCCAAGAACCTATCCTTGGCCCTCTCCGGCTCCTTGGTGACATTATGTACAGCCATGGGATTAGCTTCCATATCTGCAGTGATGACCAATATTCCCTCTTAGCTGCACGGATGCACAGCTACACAATAGGGCAGCACGGTAGCATTGTGGGTAGCACAATTGCTTCACAGCTCCAGGGTCCCAGGTTCGATTCCGGCTTGGGTCACTGTCTGTGCGGAGTCTGCACATCCTCCCCGTGTGTGCGTGGGTTTCCTCCGGGCGCTCCGGTTTCCTCCCACAGTCCAAAGATGTGCAGGTTAGGTGGATTGGCCATGATAAATTGCCCTTCGTGTCCAAAATTGCCCTTAGTGTTGGGTGGGGTTACTGGGTTATGGGGTTATGGGGATAGGGTGGAGGTGTTAACCTTGGGTAGGGTGCTCTTTCCAAGAGACGGTGCAGACTCAATGGGCCGAATGGCCTCCTTCTGCACTGTAAATTCTATGATAATCTATGACCATCTATGATAAACCGGCTGCCCACAGCAAAGGGAAATCAGAGGGAAATAATGCTGATGGCACCCAGTATCTCTGAAAGCCTCAAGTGCCTCTCAGTTGTCACACTGCTAGTCTGATATGCAGTCTCGGATGAGCTAGCCTTTCTCCAGTTGAACTGAGAAGACTAAAGCCACCATCTTGAGCCCGCCAGGATAAACGCTGACCCCCCCGCCATTAATTCCGTTTCCCTTGCTGTCCACCGTCTCAGGCTGAACCGCACAGTTTGAAAACCCAACATCCAATTGACTCCTCGCTGAGCTTCCCACCAAGTGAATTCTCCATCACGAAAGCTGACCACTTCCAGCTCCCCAGCATTGGTGCTGCCGTGGACCTCATCTGTGCCGGTGTTACCTCCAGAGCCACCCCTTCCAAATCTCTGCTGACCAGCTTTACATTTTTCACCCTCCACAAACGTCAGCTCATCCGAAACTCTGCTGTCTGTGTTTATTGCCACATCAACCCCTGCTCACCAATGCCCCCTGCTGGTCCATGGTGACTTATCTCTGAAATCTCCATCCCTCCAATCCCTCTCCAAGTATCCCATTCCTCTGCCTCTGACCTTTTCTAGGTTCTCACTCTCTTTGCCCACCATTGCTCCAGTGCCTCGCATATTCCAGGCCAGATGTTCCCCCTCATTGTTCTGCCTCTCCTCTTCCCTCTCTTCCTGTCAGATCCCTCCTTTAAATCCAAACCTTGGACAAAGCCTTTGTGCCCCCCTTCAAATACTTCCTCATTTGCTCTGGCATCCATTTTGTCTGATAACTCCTTTGTGAAGCACTTTGGCAAAGCCATTCTTGTGGTGATCGTTGTGAGGGGTTTCCAGGATGGAAGGCGTAGTGATCACAAAGATACACAAAGCTCTTTTGAAGAACTAAACTAATTTTATTAACACTACCAAACTTGAGTTTGGTAGTGTTAATAAAATTCAACAACTTCAGATGATTAGCTCTACCCCACCTCGACCCATTTGTTTTCATCTCATTTCATTTTAACTGTCTCTTATCATTTCTTTCTCTCTTGTCTTTCTTTATATATATTTAACCCCCCCCCCCCCCATCTTATCCACCTTTCCCCACCCTTTCTCCCCTTTGCTTCACCCTGCCCCTCCCCCCACATCTACATCTGTCACAGTTTACCCTCTGATATTAGTTTCTCTGCTGTTTGGCTGTTCACACCTTTTTGTCCTCTCTGGGGACGGCCATTAGCATTCTTTTCCCTTGGTTGCTGTGGCTATTAGCACCCCGTTTCCCTGGGTTTTTGTGGCTATGACTCATCTTTCATTCTCACGCCACAGTATAAATATTTCCCACTTTCTCTGTCTGTTAGCCTTGACAAAGAGTCACCTGGACTCGAAACATTAGCTCTTCTGTCTCCCCACAGATGCTGCCAGACCTGCTGACATTTTCCAGTATTTTCTCTTTGCATTTGTTATGGGCCAGGGATTAGAGAAGCCCAAAGTGTATCATGGAGTTTACCTGACCCACAACTTTTAATAGATTGTTGTATGGGGAGCACACGGCCCACTCTACAGGTGTGGTACAGCAGAAATGGAAAAGTAATTTTTAAAGCAGAACAATGTTTATTCTATGAACTCAAGTTAACCTTTTTAAAACATACAGTGAACATCGTAGCAACCATCAATTCAAATAGAACCCCCAAAGAATACAGCACTAAGTAATCCTTAGTAACTTCCCAAACAACATCCAGAAGACAAAAGAAACACCTTTTAACAGAAGCACATCAGGTTTACATTCACTACTGAGAACATTTATAATTCTGAATTCACCAAATGATCAAGAGATAGTCTTTTCATGGCAGAGAGAACAGCAGTACACCTGCTTTGTCTGGCTTCAGCTCCAACACTGAAAATGAAAGCAAAAAGACAGACACACCCAAGCTTTTCTCAAAGTGAAACTAAAAAGCAGAGCCAGAGCTCAGCTCCACCCACACTCTGACATCACTGCAGTAACATGAGCAGCCAAACATTTCTTTTTTAAAATTTAAATTTTTAAACATTTTTTTATTCTCCTTTTTCACATTTTCTCCCACATTTACACCCATCAACAATGAACAATAGTCAGCAAGATATGTCAATCCCCATAATAACAACGATCCCATCCGCCCACCAACCCCCAAACCTCAGCCCACATGTTTACATAAACAAATGACAAAAAGGAATCAGGGATTACCCATAGTCACCCTTAATCTACACAGCCCCCCTCCCCCCCCACCCCCCCACCCACCCCCCCAACTAATGTTCGATTTATCCAGTTCTTGAAAATGCATAATAAATAGTGCCCATGACTTGTAGAACCCCTCCGAGCTTCCCCTCAGTTCGAACTTAACCTTCTCAAGGATCAAGTATTCCAACAGGTCCCCCTGCCACGCCAGGGCACTGGGTGGAGAGGCTGCTCTCCATCCCAGCAGGATCCGCCTTCGGGCAATCAACGAGACGAAGGCTATGATATCTGCCTCCGCTCCCGTTTCCAACCCTGGCTGGTCCGACACCCCGAATATGGCCTCCTGGGGACCCGGGTCCAGTTTCACACGCACCACCTTGGAAATTACCCTAAACACCTCCTTCCAGTACTCCCCTAGCTTTGGACAGGACCAAAACATATGAACATGATTCGCGGGCCCCCCCCCCCCCCCCCGCAACGCTCACACACATCCTCTACTCCTTCAAAAAATCGGCTCATCCTCGCCCTCGTGAGGTGCGCTCTATATACCACCTTCAGCTGTATCAGCCCCAACCTCGCACATGAGGTGGAGGCATTCACTCTCCGGAGCACCTCACACCAGACCCCCCTCCTCTATAACCTCTCCCAACTCTTCCTCCCACTTTGCTTTGATCCCTTCCAGTGGTGCCTTATCCTCTTCCAGAATAGCTCCGTACACCGCTGACACTGCCCCCTTCTCCAGTCCCCTTGTCGTCAACACCTCCTCCAGCAATGTGGAGGCCGTTTCCTCTGGGAAGCTCTGTATCTCCTTCCTGGCAAAATCCCGAACCTGCATGTACCTAAACACTTCTCCCTGCTCCAGCCCATACTTCGTTTCCAGCTCCCTCAATCCTGCAAACCGACCCCGAAGAAACAAATCTTTTAGCGTCTTAATCCCCCTCTCTTCCCATTTCCGAAAACTTCCATCCCACCTCCCTGGCTCAAATCTGTGGTTACCCAAATCGGCATTTCCCTTGACCCTAAACCCAACCCGAAGTGTTGGCGAAACTGCCTCCAGATTTTCAATGAAGCTATTATTACCGGACTCCCTGAATATTTCCCCGGAGCTATCGGGAGCCAAACATTTCTTAAAGCGACATTCTCATGACACTTTGAGTTTGACACTTATTCTGAATAGCAAACATACATGTAAGAATTAAACTACACTCACTAACACTATCTCTGTCTACTAACTATCACAATTATATCTTAACTAACTCTGCAATTCACTATGAATCTTATCATTGTCAGCTCAAAATCTAGTCTCCTCCACAAGTTCAAGAGCCAGTCCCTTAGCTCCCTCTAGTGGCTAGGCTTAACATGACATTAACTCTTCACATGCTGTACATTTGTATAATGTCACAATTCTATGTTTTTAAAAAATATATATTTTATTGAAGTTTTTCAAACAAAAATTTTCCATTTTTACAACTTAATAATAATAAAATGTACATTAACCGTTATTTAAATAATATATTAAACTAACAACAAATGAGAAAAAAGTATTACACAAGAAGCAATTATCCACAACTAGCCTAAAGAGAGCAAGAAAAACAAAAAAAAAACACAAAATAACCCCCCCCCTCCCCCCTGGGTTGCTGCTGCTGTCCTGTTTTTCCATTATGGTTCCGCGAGATAGTCAAGAAACGGTTTCCACCGCCTGGTGAACCCCTGAGCCGATCCTCTTAACGCATATTTTATTCGCTCCAGTCTTATGAACCCTGCCATGTCGTTTATCCAGGCCTCCACGCCCGGGGGCTTCGCTTCTTTCCACATAAGTAGAATCCTTCGCCGGGCTACCAGGGACGCAAAGGCCAAAACGTCGGCCTCTTTCGCCTCCTGCACTCCCGGTTCTTCTGCAACCCCAAATATAGCTAACCCCCAGCTTGGTTTGACCCGGACCCCCACCACCTTTGAGACCACTCTTGCCACACCCTCCCAGAACACATGTAGTGCCGGACACGACCAGAACATGTGGGTGTGGTTCGCCGAGCTTCCCGAGCACCTCCCACACCTATCCTCCACCCCAAAAAACCTGCTCAGTCTTGCTCCCGTCATATGTGCCCTGTGTAGAACCTTAAATTGAATCAGGCTAAGCCTGGCACATGAGGACAAGGAATTTACCCTGCTTAGGGCATCTGCCCACAGCCCCATCTCAATCTCTTCCCCCAGCTCCTCTTCCCATTTTCCCTTCAGCTCCTCTACCATCGTCTCCCCCTCGTCTCTCATCTCCCTGTATATTTCCGACACTTTACCTTCTCCAACCCATGCCCCCGAAATCACTCTATCCTGGATCCCTTGCATCGGGAGCTGCGGAAATTCCCTCACCTGTTGCCTCGTAAATGCCCTCACTTGCATGTATCGGAAAGCATTCCCTGGTGGCAACTTATATTTTTCTTCCAGTGCTCCCAAACTCGCAAACATCCCGTCTACAAACAGGTCCTTCAGCTTCCTAATTCCTGCTCGCTGCCAACATTGAAATCCCCCATCTATCCTCCCCGGGACGAACCTGTGGTTATTCCTTATCGGGGACCACACCGAGGCACCCGTCACTCCCCTGTGTCGTCTCCACTGCCCCCAGATCTTCAAGGTCGCCACCACCACTGGGTTTGTCGTGTACCTTTTCGGGGAGAATGGTAGCGGCTCCATCGCTAGCGCTTTCAGGCTTGTTCCCTTACAGGACGCCAGCTCCAGCCTTTTCCACGCCGCACCTTCCTCTTCCCTCATCCACTTACGGACCATCGACACATTGGCGGCCCAATAGTAGTCACTCAGACTCGGCAGTGCCAATCCCCCTCTGTCCCTACTGCGCTGCAGGAACCCCCTCTTTACCCTCGGGGTCTTTCCCGCCCATACAAAGCTCGTAATGCTCCCATCTATTTTTTTTTAAAAAGGCCTTAGTAATCAGGACGGGGAGGCACTGAAACACGAAAAGAAACCTCGGGAGGACCACCATCTTGACCGCCTGTACTCTGCCCGCCAATGACAGGGGCATCATATCCCACCTCTTAAAGTCCTCCTCCATCTGTTCTACCAGTCGCGTCAGGTTAAGTTTGTGTAGGGTTCCCCAGTTCCTGGCCACCTGAATCCTCAGGTATCGAAAATTCCCTGTCATTCTCCTCAGCGGCAGAGCATCTATCCCCCTGCCCTGTTCCCCGGGCATCACAAAAAGTTCGCTCTTTCCCATATTTAATTTATATCCTGAGAACTCTCCAAACTCCCTGAGTATCTGCATTACCTCTGGCATCCCCTCTACTGGGTCCGCCACATATAGCAGTAAATCGTCTGCATATAGTGACACTCGATGTTCCTCCTCCCCTCTAAGCGCCCCCCTCCACTTCTTAGAGTCCCTCAGCGCTATGGCCAATGGCTCAATTGCCAACGCGAACAGTAACGGGGACAGGGGGCACCCCTGTCTTGTACCCCTATGTAATCGGAAGTAACCCGATCTTTGCCTATTTGTAACAACGCTTGCCACCGGGGCCCCGTACAGGAGTCTAACCCATCTAATGAACCCCTCCCCGAACCCAAATCTCTCCAGCACCTCCCACAAATAGTCCCACTCCACTCTATCGGATGCCTTCTCTGCATCCATCGCCACCACTATCTCTGCCTCCCCCTCTGGTGGGGGCATCATCATCACCCCCAGCAACCTTCGTATATTGGCGTTCAGTTGTCTCCCTTTAACAAACCCTGTCTGGTCATCATGTACCACCCCTGGGACGCACTCCTCTATCCTTGTCGCCATCACTTTGGCCAGCAGGTTGGCATCTACGTTTAAGAGGGAGATGGGCCTGTATGACCCGCACTGCAGCGGGTCTTTGTCTTGTTTCAGAATTAACGCTATCGTCGCCTCCGACATTGTCGGGGGTAGTGTCCCCCTTTCCTTAGCCTCATTGAAGGTTCTCGCCAGAAGTGGGGCCAGCAGGTCCATATAGTTCCTGTAAAATTCCACCGGGAACCCATCTGGTCCCAGGGCATTCCCTGCTTGCATATTCCCAATTCCTTTGATCACCTCCTCCACCTCAATCTGCGCCCCAAGACCTGCCACCTCCTGCTCCTCCACCCTCGGGAACTCCAGCTGGTCCAAAAAGTGTATAATTCCCTCTTTCCCCTCCGGGGGTTGGGACTTATATAGCCTCTCATAAAATGTCTTGAACACCTCGTTCACTTTCCCTGCTCTCTGCTCCATCTTTCCCGTTTCGTCCCTAACTCCTCCGATCTCTCTCGCCGCCCCCCTCTTTCGAAGTTGTTGGGCCAGCAGCCGGTTCGCCTTTTCCCCATATTCATATTGTATCCCCTGTGCCTTCCTCCACTGCGTCTCTGCCTTTCTCGTGGTCAGCAGGTCAAACTCCGTCTGTAGTCTTCGTCTTTCCCTGTATAGCCCTTCCTCCGGGGCCTCTGCATACTGCCTATCCACCCTCAGAATTTCCCCAACCAATCTCTCTCTTTCTTTACCCTCTTGTTTCCCCCTGTGGGCTCTAATGGAAATCAGCTCTCCTCTAACCACCGCCTTCAGCGCTTCCCATACTACCCCCACCTGGACCTCCCCACCGTCATTGACCTCCAGGTATCTTTCGATGCATCCCCTCACCCTTCCGCATACCCCCTCGTCCGCCAGTAATCCCATGTCTAATCTCCAAAGTGGGCGCTGTTCCTTTTCCTCTCCTAGATCCAGATCCACCCAATGTGGGGCGTGATCTGAAACGGCTATAGCCGAGTACTCCGTTCCTGCCACTTTCGGGATCAGCGCCCTTCCCAAGACAAAAAAGTCTATCCGGGAGTATACTTTATGGACGTGGGAGAAGAAGGAAAACTCTTTCCCCATCGGTCTGGCAAATCTCCACGGATCTACCCCTCCCATCTGCTCCATAAATCCCTTAAGCACCTTGGCCGCTGCCGGCCTTCTCCCGGTTCTGGATCTGGACCGGTCCAGCCCTGGGTCCAGCACTGTGTTAAAATCCCCCCCCATTACCAAGGTTCCCGCCTCCAGGTCCGGGATACGTCCCAGCATTCGCTTCATGAATCCCGCGTCATCCCAGTTCGGGGCGTATACGTTCACCAGCACCACCGCCTCACCTTGCAATCTGCCACTCACCATCACGTACCTGCCCCCACTATCCACCCCTATGTTCTTAGCCTCGAACGATACCCGTTTCCCCACCAGTATTGCCACCCCTCTGCACAATTCTATGTTAACGGCACTTTCCACATGCAAGTGGCCAGTGTGTGCAGGTAAGATATGAAGGGATATAATCCCCTGCTTGACAAAGAGATGGCCAAAAGGCCACTTGTTGCACTGTCCCGTTAGATAATTGTTGCCTTCTTCTCCCAGGCCAGAGGACGAGCCCGAGCTGAGAACAGCACTTACTCAGTGGTTGCTCAACAAGGCGGGAGAGAGATCCAACGGGAATTTACAAACGAGTACCGCGAGGACCTTATGAAACGTGCAATAGAGGCCGTGCAAGAAATGCCACAACATGAATACCGTATAAAGGTATGGCGCTTGAATGATTTTGCGCAAACTTTGGACTATTTTGGAACAGCAATGTAACGGGGCGAATGTTGCGACAATTTGAGGCACTTGACAATTCTGTCTAGCCCAGCAATACAATTTACAATCTCTTGCTTCAGATCATTATACAACGCGGAGCGGTGGGCCCTGAGCAGTGAGTGAATGACTTTGCTGTGTTGTTGGGTAAAGATATTGACATTTTGGAGACTTTGAAGACCAGTGAAGCCAGGAAAGGTGGTGTGGTTTAGGAAGATAAATATTATGAAGCAGTGGATTTGCCATTGCTCGTGAGTACCCTGGGGCCTGGAGTGCGATGTTTTAAGTATCTGACCTGCATCTTTTGTTACTCTGCCTCTCCCATTGCTTCTTCCTAATGCTCACTAGCAGCAAACTCCATGATGTGCTTGCTTGTTCTGGTGCTTGCAAATTTGAACAAAGGAGTTCCACGGAAGCAGCCGTGTGTACCATCTACAAGATGCACTGCAGGAATTCACTGTGGTTCCTTAGGTAGCACCTTCCAAACCACGCCCACTACTATCTAGAAGCACAACAGATACCTGGGAACTCCATCACCTGGAGGTTCCCCTTCAAGTCACTTCCCATCCTGACTTGGAAATATATCGCTGTTCCTTCACTGTCATTGGGTCAAAATCCAGGAACTCCCTCCCTAACAGCACTGTGGGTGTACCTACACCTCAGGGACTGCAGTGGCTTAGGAAGACAGCTCACCATCACCTTCTCGAGCATCTTGGGATGAGCAATAAAAGCTGGCCTAGCCAGTGAGTCCCACATCCCGTAAAAATGAATTAAAAAAGAATTACAAGGATGATATGAGAATTGCATGGAAATTCCTATCAGGAAAGGTTCGCAAGCTGGGTCTCTTTCTTAAAAAAAGGAGGCTGAAAGGTTACTTAATAGAGGTTGTTAAAATTATGTCAGGTTTTGATGGAGGGGATACAGAGACTACGTTTCCTCTTGTTGGGAAGTTTCTAACTAGAGGCCGTCAATATAAATTAATCATAAAGAAATCCAATTGGAAATTGGTAAGAAACCTGGGGCGGGATTCTCCGCAATCGGCGCGATGTCCGCCGACCGGCTCCAAAAACGGCGCGAATCAGTCCGGCATCGCTCGCCCCCAAAGGTGCGGAATCCTCCGCATCTTGAGGAGCCGAGCGCTAACCTTGAGGGACTAGGCCCGCGCCGGA
This sequence comes from Scyliorhinus torazame, assembly GCF_047496885.1. Classification (NCBI taxonomy): domain Eukaryota; kingdom Metazoa; phylum Chordata; class Chondrichthyes; order Carcharhiniformes; family Scyliorhinidae; genus Scyliorhinus; species Scyliorhinus torazame. The sequence continues at coordinate 115,726,854 of NC_092727.1, forward strand.
CTGATTTCCGCCCCGCCAGCTGGCGGGAAAGGCCTTTGGTGCCCCGCCAAGTGGCGCGAAACTGACACCAGAACCCCTCTTCCATACCCTCTCCCAGCTTGATGCAATGGAAAATTGATGGTGGCTACTTGCCTTTCCTTTTGTCAAGTGTTAAACATGGAAACAGGTAGTCTGGAAACTTCATAATCTTTAGTTGTTGTCCCATCCTTAAACAACAAGATGTGTGAATTCCACAAATTGCTGTGAGATACCCTCACCTATCTTCATATTTAATTCAATAGTCGCCGGAGACTTCATTCTGTCCATAGTCTGAATGCCAAAAGTCACATGACTTGTGGCAGCCATTTTAACAACTTGTTGTGTACACTTTTTAAAAGCATTTAGTAGAAGTTCATAATATAACATGCCTGTACTGGGCATAATACCTGTTTCTGTTGCGTAATTCTAGTCACTGCAGTGACAGAAAAGGCTTGAACACCTGGCTGGGAAGTCAAATCGCTGCCACTTTAACCAAAAGTTTTTGCTCTGCTTTAGATTCGAGAGCTCCAAATGGAAGGCATCATCAGCCGGAAAGTAAAAGAGAAGAAACATAACGCGACAAAGGCGGAAAACCATCCGAAAGACGTGAGGTTATTTTGCCGGGACTGCAATGAGGCAGTAGCCCATGCTAGTGACATTCGAATCATTGAGGGCATGCATTATGTTAATGTAAATCCGAACTTCCGGTAAGTGCGCAGATACATCTTTCTGCCGCTTAACATTGGGCGGGATTCCCCGCCGGGTTGGAGAATCGCTGGGGGGGCGGCGTGAATCCTGCCCCCCCTGGCAGCCGAATTCTCCGGCGCCGGGAATTTGGCAAGGGCGGGAATCGCGCAGCGCCTGTCGGGGGCCGTTGGCAGCGGCCCACCGGCGATTCTCCGGCCCGCGGTGGGCCGAGTGGCCACCCCTTTTCCGCGGGTCCCGAGGGCGGCCTCCGGGGTTCTCGGTGGGGCGCGGGGGGATCTGGCCCCGGGGGGTGCCCCCATGGTGGCCTGGCCCGCGATCGGAGCCCACCGATCCGCGGGTGGGCCTGTGCCTTGGGGGCACTCTATTCCTCCGCGCCGGCCGGTGTAACGGTCCGCCATGGGCGACGCGGAGATGAACCTGCTGGCGCTCCCGCGCATGCGCCAAATCGCGCCGGCCGGCGGAAGCCCTTCGGCGCCGTTTGGCGTGGCGCCAAGCCCCTTCTGCGACGGCCGGCGCGGCAAAAACCACTCCGGCGCCGGCCTAGCCCTGAAGGTGCGGAGGTGCCACTACTTCGCGGCACAGTTGCCTGCCCTGCCGTTTTCCGAAGAATCTCGCCCATTGTGTCTCAACATCTTCACCCCATCTGGTGTGTTTGCGCACTGTGCCAGAATGGCAAACATCCTCTAGTGTAAAAACAGAAAATACAGCTACCAGACCCTGCACCCGGGAAGCTTGGGACTAGGCATGTGCCAGATAGGGGGATGTTCCGGATTTTGGATCCTGGGTTGGGGAGTTGGGGAGGAATAGGATAATTTAATGCCTTCCCTGCTCAAAGAAAGGAAGGGATGAGGTGCGAACCAGACCAGTTTCCACAATTAATCACAGAGCTAAATAGCAGGGGATCCATGCACCACGAGCTGATCAGCAATGCCCGATGGGGATTGTAGTTTCCAGGGCAGGACGTGGTATTCGGGTCCTGCCAGTTTTTGGGATGTCAGAAACGCTGTCCTGTATTTGGACTGAAAAAACCCAGCAGGTCAGGGAGAGTGAAACAGAGTTAACCTTCAGATCTGTGACTTGATATCAGAACTGAGAAGTTCAAAATCTAATAGGTTTTACGCGAGGCCAAGTTCGGAAGAAGAAAGAGGAGAGGGAAGGTCGGTGATCGGGTGGAGGGCAGGAGAGATGAAATGACAAACGTTTTCTTGCTGAAAAGCCCCCAAATTCGTCCAATCTATACACAGATTAAAATCACCCACGATTATTGCAGTAACTTTCCCCAAACTGTCATCACGTTGTTGATTAGGGTTAAATAGAAATGTTTGGCATGCTCACTTTTGCCTCCTTTGTTTTTCTAGTATTTACTACACGGTATCCGGGAATATATATTGTCCAAGACAATTTAAGGACTGGGAATTTGGCGGGTCAGTAAGCTGTCTAAAATGTGGTCAAGTACGTAAAATCCATTCAACTCTGCTTAAAGACCAACCAGTCAATGATATATCATGAGAGTTAAAGTGGATGACTGTAGTAACAATGTTAAAGTCAAGAAATCTGAAAATTAGAATGATTTAGAATGAGTGCGATTTGCAAACTATGGGCTGAATCTTGTACTCTTGCTGGAGGCAAGCTTGGGCCTGTAATTGGGTTGGAAGGAGAGTGTAATGCAATCCCGCCACCTTCCCTCTTTTCTCCAGAATGAAGTTCTGGTCGGGAAGGCCCAGAGTCAACCTTCCTGTGCCTTCACCTGCTTAGGCCCTTAAATGGCTAATTAATGATCACCTAAGGGCATCATCCAGCCAACCCTGTTCCTAACCCATCGTAGGCAAGCCTGTTGCCAAGTGGTGTTTATGGCAGCTGAAACAGTGCAGCCGCCTTGTCACTCCGTGGGGAAGGCTTGGTCCCTCAATCAAAGGCACAGCGTCTGACCGAGGGTCTCGACGCTGGGAAAGGGGCCTGCTGAATTCCAGCCCCTGCACCCATCTCCTCGCAATCCACAACTCGTGAAACCCTCCCCACAATACTTACCTGTTGCCTGGGATGCGGAGGCTCTGGTGCCTGTTCGACAGGGAGCCACGTCCTCCCCAGTGGCGCTACCGAGCCTCTGATTGGCCGGTAGCTCTCGGTGGGCGAGACTTCCACGCCCAGGGTCTTGAATCCAGACGAAAGCCTGCTGCTGCTGCCACCTTATTCATCTGTGATAATATCCCCTGGTGGCGGGAACATGTTGGGCTCCCCTCCTGATGCCTCCCCTTTACGACCCGTCCCACCAACCAGCCCACCTCCAAAGGGCTCGTAAAGTGCGATGTAAAATCTGCATTTAAAATTCCAAGTGTGATTCTGGATGCTTGACTTAGGAGGGCTGCATGCATATTTGTTAGGTGCTCACAACGCACAGAGAGCTGGCACAGACATGACGGGAAAGATGGCCTCTTGAAACCATTCAATGGATCGGATTTTCAGCCTTGCCCGCTGCTAGGATAGCCAAGTCCCGCTGAAAGCCAGTGGACTTTCGACTGCCCTCCCACATCCCCCACAGCAGTGCTGGAAAACCCCAGGCAGTGATTCTAAAATCAGTTGCGAGACTCCCATTGCCAGATACTCATCGGCAGTCCACTGCTCATTTGGGTGATCTATTGCACCCGAACAAAGTCTACTTTGAAATGCTGTTTGATTAATCCTGTGCCTGCACTTCTCCCTACAGGCCTGGGGAATGGAGATGATCTACAAGTCCGTCCCCCTTCCCAGTATATCCATCAAGAATTTTGTGGTCGAGTTGCCGAGTGGAAGGAGCACATTCAAGAAGTGGAAAAGTGTCCCTTGTAAGATGGAAGAGTTCAACTATGTAGAATTTTGTGAAGACAACCTTCCAGATCTCTTTTAAACTGAATGCTGGCTTTTAATCATACATTAAATCTCCATACATTACCAGCAGCACGGTGGCGCACTGGGTTAGCACTGCAGCCTCACGGCGCCGAGGTCCCAGGTTCGATACCGGCTCTGGGTCACTGTCCATGTGGAGTTTGCACATTCTCCCCATGTTTGCGTAGGTTTTCAGCCCCACAACCCAAAGATGTGCAGGCTAGGCGGATTAGCCACGCTAAATTGCCCCTTAATTGGAAAAAAAATGAATTGGGTACACTAAATTAAAAAAAGAACTCCATCCATTTAGCCACAATCAGGAGATGATTGGGGGATGAATTTACACATTCCAGTTTGCAACCACAAGAAAACTCTCACAGAAATGAAATACATAATCATTTTAGGTAGTGATATAGATCCTGATCCTCCCCCCCCCCCCCCCATCTTTCCGAAGGCGAGTTAAGGGAGGGAGTGAATAGCATTATTTAGAGTGAAGATCAACTGTAGCTTCCAGAGCAATTACTGAATTTTTGGAATGAAATCTAAAAATAAAATTGCTTTTCTTTCCTGCTGTGGCTGAGGGAGACCCCTCAGTGTCCTGAAGATGTTGCGCTGGGCAGCCGCTTTCAAACTGTAGCTTTGGCGTCAAGTCAATGACTTTGCAGAACAGTCAAACCATCCCTGCTGCTTGTGTTACTACCACAGCCGCGAGGCAGTGTAATTAACTCCAGTAGAATTTAATATATCTTAAATGGTTAGGCACTTAATTATCACTGAATTGTCCACACAACACAGCATGTTTGAGTACTTAACATTCAACGCCATTGAAGAGTCAGTTTGAGCAATTTTTGCACTTCTCGAATTATTGTTTGACGGTTTCAGGTGGAAAATGTGTTTGCCATCGAAACTGCTGTGGTTAATATGTCACTCATTATTCCAATTTTGATCTTGCAAACCATTTTCCAAGCGCATTGAAGCTACCTTGTCATTGGGTAAGGTCTACCGACATTCAAGATCTCAATGCACCAATGGCCAGTGATAAAGTCAGCAAATGTCTCTTCTTCTTTGCTCAGAGTGTTCGAAGGACACTATATCCTCTGATTCGGTCCTCCTGTTGTGCTTTTGGGAACGGCATATTCGCACATTCACTGGAGTTCCACTTTGGGAGAGAATTTCCTGGCAGTTCCCACTGGCGGGTGCACAAAACGAGAAACTCCGCTCCTGATCCCACCGCCGGCCAATGACAGGCCGCCTCTGCCGCCGTGAAACCCGTGGCAGGAGGCGCGGAAAATCCCGCCCACTTTGTGCGGGTTTCTCCATTGTTGACAAGGCTGGTGACCGATCGGCGTATGCCCCACGATGAATTCCTGATGCACTTTATATTGTTGTACTAAACGGTTAACTTTCCTATTTTCTGTCATGTCTAACTTTATCATGCTACTGTATTAAAAATAATCTGTGTACACAGTTCCTATCTGCAAAAACTTGTTTCTTCTCTTCAATATTTGAAATCAATGTTTATGATGAGAATCCCGTACTTTGACAGCAATGGGCTGGTAAAGCTCAGGCCTCCGTCTAACGATGGCACCACGGCACGCTCTCTGCCTGTCCTACCCTCCCTGCGGTTTAGGTTTCAACCAAATAGCGATGAGTCTCTTCTGTCTTTTTCACTCCCTTTAATGTTTGCGTAAGTTCTCCATATTTGGAATCACTTTTTCAGCTCGTGTGATGGACGTTCAACATCATGGACCCGTTTTGGGAGACTATGTTCTCCTACCGGAGCTGAATCGCTTTGTCTGAATCGTGCCTCGAGCGGAGCCCACAAATGATTCACTCTCGCCAGCCATGCAAATTTACGCATGGCGGGCTGGCAAGTAATTTTGTCGCAAATCCTGCTATCGGGCTGCCATTTTGAGTGGGCGGCACGATAGCAAGGTCCGGCGGCTGGTCCCTTTCCCCCCCACAAATGTGTTAGTTCACCCCCCCCCCTTCCACAGCATGCATGCATGAGGGTGACCCAACCTTCACCGTCCTCCCATCAGAACCCACCATCAGGCTCCCCCGTCAGGTACCCTATATTAGAGATTACCCCAAATATCAGTGATCCCCCATGTCAGAGACCCCAGATCAGAAACCCCCCAGGACAGAGAACCCCCATTTCAAAGACCCCCATAGCTGAGAACCCCCCCCCCATATCAGAGATCCACATAACAGAGATCCCCATACCAGAGAACATCCCATATGAGACCCACCATATCCGAGAGCCCATCATATCGGAGAACTCCCCACCAGAGACCCCCATAACAGAGAAACCCCTCACAACAGAGCCCTCCATAACAGAAATCCCCCCCCCCGCCGCATTAGTCCCCCCGCGTAGAAGCTAAAGAATATTCCATGCAGAAACACTGCTTTTTCATTCACCTGTCCCTTACAATTGCTACTTCAGCAGATATCTAGAAAGCAGCTGCTGTGACTTCATAGAAAGACCCTTTGATCTGCAAGGCTTCCATTCATTTTCAAAGGGAAATAGCTTTTAGTGGGCTGTAACTGACAGCTTCCAAACAGTCAGGTGCCTGGATAATTTATTTTATTTTCCCTTCATGCTATGAAGCGGGCAGCAATGTTTATAAACATCTAGCTATGATTGACGGGTCCTGACCACATCGAAAGCAGTTAAGTGTTTTCTGCTGAAAAAAGGAAGAAGTGAAAACACTTCACTCATAGATTCTTCTACATTTGTGTCCCTCAGGTTAGCAACTTTTATTTAATCTGAAACCCTGAACTCCATTGGGCTCCTGATGTTAAAATAGTTTGGACACTGCCTCATGAGATTTATTAGTAACTTGACAATATATTCTCTATTCAAATAGGTTACCCTCCGCACATAGTAGAAACACACATTGCGAGTAATTCCTGACAGCTAATAGCAGGAAACCATTACATGCTTAACAAGACTATTTACTGTCCACCAGACTGAGACATTGAAATTTCACCGGAATTAAAATTTGGGAGAGATTGTGCTGGAATGAGCTGCACCTCAGCCTTCCCCCACCCGTGTGAGGGCAGGGATTTGGGCTGCTATATGAGGCTTCGGCTGATGCAGCTCCGCAAGTGGCCACGTGACGACGTAGATTATCACGGCCATGATAACCTCGCATCAACTGAGATTGACGAAAAATGACGTCAAAATTGGTTGGGTGGGTCAGAGGGGATAAGACAAGGGGCCTAGGTGGGGTGCTCTTTCAGAGGGTCGGTGCAAACTCGATGGGCTGAATGGCCTTGTAGGAATTTTTTTAAATTATAAATTTAGAGTACCCAATTAATTTTTTCCAATTAAGAAAATTTAGCGTGGCCAATCCACCTACCCTGCACATCTTTTTGGTTGTGGGGGTGAAACCCACGCAAACACGGGGAGAATGTGCAAACTCCACACGGACAGTGACCCAGAGCCGGGATCGAACCTGGGACCTCGGCGCCGTGAGGCAGCAGGGCTAACCCACTGCACCACCGTGCTGCCTTTTGTAGGAATTTTATGAAAGTGCCTGACTCAGAATCGCTGCAACAGATGCTCTACCCAGACCAATACCATGGAGTCTGTATGGGGGTCAAAGGAAACATTTCAAAGCCAACCTGAAAGCCTCTATGAAGCTTGCTTGCTTTGACCACACGGTTACAGAAACGTGGTGCCCAAGCCTCATGCCGATTGTACCAAAGCTGAGCAGCTGGTGGAGACCTTTATTGTTGGTTCTATAGCGGGTCTGGTTTCTGTTTGTGTTGACTCAATGGCGCTCATTGCAAGTGAAAGAAGGATACGCCCCTCATTAGCACCCTCTGGAAGCACGGGAAAGCTGTGCACTTACACCATCAAAAATGGTGCCAAGACGTTCCAATCAAGGAGAGCAACCACCAAGAGAGAGAACGATAAGAGAGGCGGAAAGAGATGGCAGCAGCTTGAGCCAACAGTCTATCACCATCTTTACTGGCTGGCAACTGGTGTCCTCGCTGGAGGAGAGCCTGTCAGGCAAAGATAAGGTTCAGAAACAATTTGCAGGCCCAATAATGGTATCTCACTGAAACCCAACCATCGAGGAAGAATCAATCTCCACATGTGGGAGTGCTGATGGGGATGGTGATTTGATGGCGTCTCAGGGTCAGCTGATGTGATCTGACTGACTCTCCACGTTTCCATGTGAAGGAGAGTTTGGTCTTTGGCTTTTCCTTGACAGATCCCAAGGAATTGATAGAATGGCAGATGAGTACAATGCAGGCGGAGGCTAGATGGTCAGATAGTTGCAGCTCTCTGAAGAAACTGTTCACTCCAGTCCCATTTGCTTGCTGTTTCCCCTCATCCTCCATTTACAAATCTGAAGAGGATGAAAGTATGGAATGGAAGCCAAGGCATTTAAAAGGCATCATAACCAAGGTGTACAAACGTACAAAACAGGAACAGACGTAGGCCATTCAGCCCATCAAGCCTGTTCTGCCATTGAATAAGATCAGGGCTGTGATCTGTTTGTGTTTCTAATTCCACATTCCTGTCAATAACCTTTAGTTCCTTTGCCGAACAAGAAGCTATCTACTTCCGCCTTAAAAATATTCAGGCTGGCAGCCTGCAGTACCTGGCTCCTGCCAATGTCATTTCATATGATGAATGGGATATATCCAACTCAAAACACCCAACTCAACACTGCCCCAGTTTATTCACAGCTTTTCCAGGGAGCCTATTCAAGAGGAGGGGAGGAAAGAAAACGGTTCAGATATAACCTCAACACCTCATGGTGGCACTGTGGCACAGTGGTTAGCACTGTTGCCTCACAGCACCAGGGACCCGGGTTCAATTCCGGCCTTGGGTAACTGTCTGTCTGGAGTTTGTACTTCCCGTGTCTGCATGGGTTTCCTCCGGGCACTCCAGTTTCCTCCCACAGTTAGATGGTTTGGACATGCTAAATTGCCCCATAGTGCCCAAAGATGCGTAGGTTAGGTTACGGGGTTGGGATGGGGGAGTGGGTCTAGGGAGGACGCTCTTTCAGAGGGGCGGTGCAGTCTCGATGGGCCGAATGGCCTCCTTCTGCTTATAAAGATTCTGAAATTCTATACATGTCTGCTTTCTTAACAGCAGCACATGGGAAGCTGATGCCCGATGGTCTCAGTGTGCATGTACACCTCTAGTCTGTGTGTAAGGGATTCAGCGGCTTGTTAATAAGCAGGTGACAAATCTCCTGCTGTAGATCATTAACTCCAACAGCTGAAACTGAGCTTGGCGCCTACACCCCTCATGCTGCCAGTTTCATCAAGTGCTTCATATTCAAATTGCCTGGATGAACAGTAATTATTATCACACTTCCATTGGTTCTTTTTTAATTTGGATTTAATGGTGATCGCACCACATGTCCTTGGGTCAGGTGTGCATCAGCAGTATTTGCATTCTTAATATTATTCATTGCATTGCACATAGAATGACACACTTTGGAGAGATGTGAAAGTAATTGATTTCTGATGTCAAAACACAGCAGCGCTTGTTTCTCCAATGTCACTTGGTTGAGTCTTTCCTTTTGCTCAAGCGTTTTATTTTCAATTGCTGAGAGCAATTGAGTCTCTTTTGAGGTCAGTTTTTTAAGATAGATTTCCATCCTTTTCCTTATCCTTAATCCTTTTCTTTAATCTATAGTCATACATGTACATATATATTTTTTTATTACAATCGTGGACCAGACCCCAGCAGTTGCTTGAATACCAGACACAAACCTCAATATTCTATTTAATTTGTAAGACAGTGAGGAAAAGATATAATAATAATAATAATAATCCGCTCCAGGAGAGATTCCATGCCTAAATAGAGTTATTAAAACAAACTTTATTACTAGCAAAGTATTACTAACTTTAATACCACAAAGACAATAGTTTACAATTATCAGTTAAACAATGTGTTAACAGTACAATGAAACAATAACTCCTACCTGCTATCTTTATCCTGACTCAAACAACACCCATCTCTGGTCAAAAGCCACTTTTAAAAATAGTTAGCAGACCCATGAATACTTGCTTGATAGAGATGTCTTGGATACCCTGCTTTGAGAAAGGAATATCCTTCAGCAACCAGTTTGTAGATTCTTGCATGTCTCAAATACTGTTTAACCTCAGGGGAGGAGGTATGAATATGGGGAAAAGGCGAGTCGCCTGTTGGCTCATCAATTGCGAAAGAGGGCAGCAGCGAGGGAGATAGGAGGAATTAGAGACGAAAGGGGAGACACGGTGCGAAGGGCAGGAAAGATAAATGAGGTGTTCAAGACCTTCTATGAGGAACTGTATAGGTCTCAACCCCCAGAGGGAGAGGAGGGGATGCGGCAGTTCCTGGACCAATTGAGGTTCCCGAAAGTGAAGGAGCGGGGGGTGGTAGGCCTGGGGGCACCGATTGGGGTGGACGAGGTTATTAAGGGACTGGGAAGCATGCAAGCAGGGAAGGCCCCAGGACCAGACGGGTTCCCGGTGGAGTATTACAGAAAATATGTGGACTTGTTGGCCCCGTTGATGGTGAGGACGTTCAATGAGGCCAGGAAAGGGGGGACTCTACCCCCGACGATGTCGGAGGCGACGATATCGTTAATTTTGAAGAGGGATAAAGATCCGTTGCAGTGCGGGTCCTATAGACCCATTTCATTGTTGAACGTGGACGCCAAATTGTTGGCAAAGGTACTGGCATCGAGGATAGAGGACTGTGTCCCGGGGGTGGTGCACGAAGATCAGACAGGGTTCGTAAAAGGGAGACAACTGAATGTTAACGTGCGACGACTATTAGGGGTGATAATGATGCCCCCAGTGGAGGGGGAGGCAGAGATAGTGGCGGCAATGGACGCAGAGAAGGCATTTGATAGGGTGGAGTGGGAGTATTTATGGGAAGTGTTAAAGAGGTTTGGGTTTGGGAACGGGTTTATTAGCTGGGTTAGACTTCTTTATGGGGCTCCAACGGCAAGCGTAGTTACAGGTCGACATAGATCGGAGTATTTCCGACTATATAGGGGAACAAGACAGGGATGCCCGCTGTCTCCATTGTTGTTCGCGTTGGCAATTGAACCTCTGGCCATGGCGTTGAGAGACTCCAGGAAATGGAGAGGGGTGATTAGAGGGGGAGAAGAACACCGAGTCTCGTTATATGCGGATGACCTATTGTTATACGTGTCGGACCCAGCGGGGGGAATGATAGAGGTTATGCGAATTTTGAGGGGGTTCGGGGATTTCTCGGGGTATAGGCTAAACATGGGGAAGAGTGAATTATTTGTGATACATCCAGGGGACCAGAGTAGAGAGATAGAAGGCTTGCCTCTAAGGAAAGTGGAAAGAAACTTCCGATACCTGGGGATTCAGATCGCTAGGATTGGGGAACCTTGCACAGACTTAATCTGACACGGTTGGTAGAACAAATGGAGGAGGACTTCAAGAGGTGGGACATGCAGCCTCTATCGCTGGCGGGCAGGGTGCAAGCAATTAAGATGATGGTCCTCCCGAGGTTCTTATTTGTATTTCAATGTCTCCCTATACTAATCACTAAGACCTTTTTTAATAAAATAGACAGGAGCATCACGAGCTTCGTGTGGGCAGGGAAAGTTCCGAGAGTAAGGAGGGGGTTCCTTCAGCGTAGTAGGGACAGAGGAGGATTGGCACTACCGAACTTGGGCGATTACTATTGGGCCGCCAATGTGGCAATGATACGTAAATGGATGATGGAGGGTGAGGGAGCGGCGTGGGAAAGACTGGAGAGAAAGTCCTGTAAAGGGACGAGTTTAGAGGCGCTGGTGACGGCGCCGCTACCGATCTCACCTAAAAAGTTTACCACGAACCCGGTGGTGGCGGCAACATTGAATATCTGGGGACAGTGGAGGCGACAGAGAGGGGTGCGGGGAGCCCTGTTGGGGTCCCCAATCAGGAACAACCATAGGTTCGCCCCAGGAAGAATGGATGGAGGATTTCAGAGCTGGTTCCAGTTGGGAATTAGGAGGGTGGGAGATTTATTTATAGATGGAACTTTTGCGAGCTTGGGAGCATTGGAGGAAAAGTATAAGTTGCCCCGGGGAAATTTCTTGAGATATATGCAGGTGAGGGCATTTACTAGACAACAGGTGAGGGAATTTCCGTTGCTCCCGACACAGGGGATACAGGACAGGGTGCTTTCAGGGGTGTGGGTCGGAGAGGGCAAGGTGTCAGAGATTTACCGAGAGATGAGGGAAGAGGGGGAGGAGTCGGTGGGCGAACTAAAAGGAAAGTGGGAAGAAGAACTAGGGGAGGAGATAGAGGAGGGTATGTGGGCTGATGCCCTAAGCAGGGTAAATTCCTCTTCCTCATGCGCCAGGCTTAGCCTGATTCAATTTAAGGTGCTACATAGAGCACACATAACGGGAGCAAGATTGAGCAGGTTCTTTGGAGTGGAGGACAAATGTGGGAGGTGTGGTGGGAGCCCGGCAAACCACGCACATATGTTTTGGGCATGCCCGGCACTGGAAGGGTATTGGAAGGGAGTGACGGGAGTGATTTCGCGGGTGGTGAAGGCCCGGGTCAAACCAGGCTGGGGGTTAGCTCTATTTGGAGTTGCGGAAGAGCCGGGAGTGCAGGAGGCGAAAGAGGCCGACGTTGTGGCCTTTGCGTCCCTAGTAGCCCGGCGCAGGATCCTACTCATGTGGAAGGAGGCGAAACCCCCCGGACTGGAGGCCTGGGTAAATGATATGGCGGGGTTCATTAAACTGGAGCAGATAAAGTTTGCCCTGAGAGGATCGGCTCAAGGGTTCACCAGGCGGTGGCAGCCATTTCTCGACTACCTAGGGGAACGTTAGAGGGAAGACAGATGACCAGCAGCAGCAACCCGGGGGGGGGGGGGGGGGGGAGGGGGGGGGTTAGTTTAGGTCAAAGATAAAGGGGTTTTGTTACTTGTGTATTGTTTAAAATTTCTGTATTGTTATTGTTGCGTTTGCTTTGTAAGAGGGGAAAAATTCTTGTTTGGGAAAAAATTTTCAATGAAACATTTATAAAAAATAAAAAAAAATACTGTTTAACCTGCCAACCATTGAGAAACTGCTCATGTCTTGTTCACAGGCAGGTCTTTGGCAAATCCTTAACTCACTGTTTTGAGAGAACCTGCTCTTGTTCACAGACAGATCAAAACTCACTGTTTTTAGAGAAGCTTTTTGTCTGTCCACATCCCAATCTAAAACTGAATTTCAAAACTGAAAACTCAATACCTGACGTCTTCAGCCCCTGGCTCCTCCTACTAACTACATTACCATACTAAGGTAAACTCAATGTCGCTAATTATCTACTCCCCAGGAAACCCCTTTAATATAACAAAATTTCATTAACCCAACTTTTATGATGCTTTAATTGCATCTCTGTTTCCAAAAAGCTGCTGCCTTTCAAACCAGAATTTTAAAAAACATGACTGCAGCAGTCACACACACACTAACCCAGGCATTTAACCCTCACTGCACCAAATACATAGAATACAATGTATCTGAAATTCCTTCATTCATCACAATATATATACCATCCTCACTGGAACGGACTTCCTGACAAACAAGTATTTCATGCAGAAAGAAACTGCATGGATAATGGGGTATGTTTTACCGTACACAGTCCAGAGTCAACAGGATGGGTCTCTGTTTTTCGAAACAAAAATAAGGACTGAGGCTCAGAATGCTCGGCAAGGCCGAAGCTGAAACATACAGGAGATAAAATGACGTAAAAAGAAAATTAAGGAGTTGTGAAATGTAGTCTTTCTCGGGGGATAAACCAAGATGGGCTGAACAGCCTTCTTCACCTGAAACAATATCGAGGGCAATGGGGGGTGGGCCGCAAATTTTGGCCCAGCCAGCGATGCCCACATTATTTTAAAGGATTTAAAAAAATAATCTTGTGATTTTTGTGAATTGTTTTGGGACGTTTAATTTTACCAAAAGCCAGTTTGAGCTGAAAATTTGTGTTGGCAAACTGCAACAGGTCAAAGGGGGAGCTCGCTGGGTCTGACTGAGCTATTGCCACCTCCCAAACTTGTCAGCTGCCACTTGGAGTTAAGTAGCAGGGACTTTCCTGATCTTCCTGATGAAGAATCAGTGACTGTCCTGTGCTTTTTCTCACATTTCCTGTTTTTTTAACTTCAAACCTCGAGCAACATTGACCCATTCGCTTTTTAAACCAATCTCTTCCAACGCCGCTAAACTGCATCCTTCTCCCTTGAACTGGATTCTTGCAGCTATTTCTTTGAGCACTTCGAATTTCCCACTGGGTGCGATAATGCCGGCGTTAAAAAAACCTTGTGCGACTGGAATATCCTTCAAGGCATGAATGGAATTAAATCATTTGGTTCAAACCTCAGGTGCCTGCGCTCAGGGCAGGATCAAATTGAAGTTGAGCACTTTCTGCAAGAACCTTCTTCTTATATCAAAGAAAATGTCATTTGAAACATGAAGACCCCTTGGAACCTTTGAGAACAGCCACAGCATTTGGGGCTATATCTGTATGTGGCCACAAGAGGGGGCTGGTTGTACACACACACATGCACATCTTATGCTTTTAACACCAACAATATTGAAATGGTTTTATATGAATAATAATCTTTATTAGTGTCACAAATAAATGGTTTAGCGTTTGCAATGCGAGATTGTATCATCTTACCTAGTAGTTCGTGGATATAGAATAATTTATGTGGTAATGTGGAAATTAACCTTTATGAATGGATGAATATCAAGACTAGAATCAGGAATTTGTGATGAGTGTTCTTGTGCTACATTCTTTCGGTCAGGCTTCCCAAACTCCTGCAGCCACAGAACCCTTATGACTTGCCAAGTGTGCCAACGGAACCCCTGAGAAACATTTGTATTATGATGAATAATTAAGCCACAAAAATTGATTGCTTTGTGCAATAGGTACAAAAATACATTTATAAAATTATTTTCTATTTTGTATATTTATACATTTATTATAATTTAAAAGTTCTCTCGGTCAACAAAGTACTATTTTAAAAACCTTTTTTGTTATTTTTAATGGGAGGAGTAATGCTATTCCTTTGGTTCACAAATTTGTTTAGTAGTAAGAGTGCTGCTGGAGAGCTGGATTGTCATATCACACACACACACACACACACACTTCCCTCCCTCACACACACACACCTCCCTCACTCACACACACACACCTCCCTCACTCACACACACACACTGCTCTCTGTCACCCTCACACGCACACACATCCCTCACACACTGCTCTCTGTCACCCTCACACACACCTCCCTCACACACACACACACACACACACCTCCCTCCCTCACACACACAATGCTCTCAGTCTCCCTCACACACCCACACACACACACACACATCCCTCACACACTGCTCTCTGTCACCCTCACACACACACCTCCCTCTCACACACACACACACACCTCCCTCCCTCACACACACAATGCTCTCTGTCACCCTCACACACACACACTCACCTCCCTCCCTCCCTCACACACACTGCTCTCTGACACCCTCACACACACACACCTCCCTCACACACTGCTCTCTGTCACCCTCACACACACACACACCTCCCTCACACACACACACACACTGCTCTCTGTCTCCCTCACACACTCACACACCTCCCTCCCTCACACACACACACTGCTCTCAGTCTCCCTCACACACACATACCTCCCTCCCTCACACACACACACACACATCCCTCCCTCACACACACACACACACTGCTCTCAGTCTCCCTCACACACACACACCTCCCTCACACACGCACTGCTCTCTGTCACCCTCACACACAGACACCTCCCTCCCTCACACACACACACTGCTCTCTGTCACCCTCACACACACACACACACACCTCCGTCCCTCACACACACACACTGCTCTCTGTCACCCTCACACACACACCTCCCTCCCTCACACACACACTGCTCTCAGTCTCCCTCACACACACACACACACACACACACCTCCCTCCCTCACACAAACACACACACCTCCCTCCCTCACATACACATTGCTCTCTTTCTCCCTCACACACACACACACACCTCCCTCCCTCACACACACACACACCTCCCTCCCTCACACACACACAGTGCTCTCAATCTCCCTCTCACACACACACACACACCTCCCTCCCTCACACACACACAGACACACACACACACTCAGCTCTCACTCTCACCCACACACACTCAGCTCTCACTCTCACTCACACACACACTCACACACTTATACGATTCCCATTGGAAAGCTACTTTTGGGTCTGTTTCCACCAGTCTGAATGATGATTGTTTTCCGCTCTCAGGGAATCCATTCCTGACCTTAATCACTGGCTGCGAAAAGGTGTTTATCTGCATTACTGATTCTCCTCATTCTTCCTAACAGCAGCAGCTTACACCTTGAATTCACACATTTAAAACTTAATTAAAATGTTGTGGCCCTCCTCTACTGCCTCCTTAGTACTGTCAGTCAGCTCCCCTGTCCTGAACATTAAATAATGCAAACAAAGTCTTGAGATCCTGGACCGGACCCCAACATTTGTTAGGATACTGATCAAGAACCCCAACCCTTAAAATCATTAAACTGTGAGGCTTCGCTCCAGGAATGATTCCACTGACCAATAGGTATCTTTCATATTAAAACAAACTTTATTCTTAACACAGGATTAAACACATTCGGTGGGATTCTCCGACCCGCCACCAGGTCGGAGAATCGCCGGGGGCGGCGTGAATCCCGCCCCCGCCGGCTGCCGAATTCTCCGGCGCCGGGATTTTGGCGGGGGCGGGAATCGCGGGTTTTGGCGGGGGCGGGAATCGCGCCGTGCCGGTCGGGGGCCGTTGGCACCGCCCACCCCGGCGATTCTCCGGCCCGCGATTGGCCGAGTGGCCGCCCGTTTTCGGCCGGTCCCGCTGGCGTAAATCAAAACAGGTCCTTACCGGCGGGACCTGGCTCCACGGCAGCCTACTGAGTCCTTGGGGGGGGGGGGGGGGGGGGGAGGGGGGCGCAGGGGGATCTGGCCCTGGAGGTGCCCCCACGGTGGCCTGGCCCGTGATCGGGGCCCACCGATCCGCGGGCGGGCCTCTGCTATGGGGCATTCTTTCCCTCCGGAGAAGAACCCCCCCCTGCGCATGCGCTGGGATGACGCCAGCACACGCTGGCACTCCCGCGCATGCGCCAACTCGCGCCGGCTGGCAGAGGCCCTTCGGCATCGGCTGGCATGGCGGCAAGCCCTTCCACACCGGCTGGCGCAGTGCCAAGCACTCCGGCACCAGCCTAGCCCCTGAAGGTGGGGAGGATTCCGCACCTTCGGGGCGGCCCAACGCCAGAGTGGTTCACGCCACTCCTCGCCGCCGGAGTGGCCGCACCGCCGGGTAGGGGAGAATCCCGCCCATTAACTTCACAGTAAATAGATTTTCAATTAACAATTAAGCAATTCTTAAAATGAAAGGAAACCCGTTTTACTTCTAACTTGTAATACCTTCCCTATCTAGAATCAAGCAAAGCTCATCACAGATCAATAGCCACTTATAAATAAAGTTAGCAAACACAGGGTCACCTGTATAGAGAGCCTTTAGAAAGATTGCTTGAGGAGAGAGAGATTTTCAGAAAACAGCACTCAGATCCTTCTGTCTGTGTCAGACTACTGCTGAACTTGAAACCCCTAGCAAAACTAAAAGCTAAAACTGCCTTCTACAGGCATGGCTCCTCCCGTTAATTACATCATTTTTATCCCACTCAAATCCCCTGACCTGCTTACCTAAGTCTAAATACAATGGGTGGGATTCTCCAGTCCCCTAGCCACGTGTTTCTCGGCCACGCGCTGTTCGCTGGCTATGGGATTCTTTCTTCCCATCACTTGTCAATGGGATTTCCCATTGTAACCATCCCAGGCTCCTGGGAAACCCACGGGCGGGTGTGCGCTGCCAGTGGGAAAAGTGAATTACAATGACTGGAGAATTCTGGCCAATGTCTCAAATTATCTACACTCCAGGGACTCTCTAGCAATCAGAACAAGCAGCGGGATTCTCCCCTCTGGGGACTTTGGGCGCGATTCTCCCTCCCCCTTCACCGGGGGGGGCCTCCGATGGGGTCTGCCCCGCGATCGGGGCCCACCGATCGGCGGGCTGCCCTCTCCCTCCCCCCGGGCCTACCTCCTTCCACGCGCGGCCCCAGAACACCGGCGCCATGTTGGTGAGGGGCCGGCATGCGTAAGAAATTCCCGCGCATGCGCAGGATGGCGCAGCCCAACTGTGCATGCACAGGATTGGGCTGCCCAACGTGCAGTATTGAGCTGCCCCAACTGTGCATGCGTGGGTTGGCGCGGAGGCCATTTGGCGCCGCATAAGGATGCTGGAGCGGCATGAACTGCTCCAGCACCGTGCTGGCCCCCTGTGGGGGCCAGAATAGGTCGTGCCCGGGCCCTGTTCGCACCATCGTGAAATGCGACGGCGTTCAAGATGGCGAGGGCACTTAGTCCCGGGAGCGGAGAATCCCGCCCTAGGTTTCCATGCCAGCGGGAGAATCGGCGCCAACCACTCTGGCGTCGACAACCCCCAAAAGTGCGGCATTCTCCTCACTTTCACTAGGTGGACGCCTGAGGGTTTGGTGCCGCTCCAGCCGCTGGCGAAGGGCCATCGTGAGTTTGCGTACATGCTGAAGGGCCGGCGTGATCTCGCACATGAGCAGAATCGCCGGCGTGGTTCTGCGCATGGGCAGACCGGCTGGCGTATTTTGGCGCATGCGCGGGGGGGGGGGGGGGTGTTCTATGGCGAAACCCTTCAGGTTCTGGCGCGGAAGGAAGAAGTGCCCCCATGGAACAGGCCCGCCCTCAGATCGGTGGGCCCCAATCGCGGGCCAGGCCACCGTGAGGGCCCCCCCCCGGGGTCGGATCCCCCTGCGTCCCCCCCGAGCACCACCCAGGCTGTCTTACCTGCCAAGTCCCGCCGTGCGGGACCATGCATAACCCACGCTGGTTAGACTGGCCAAAAACGGACGGCTGCTCGGCCCATCGGGGACCGGAGAATTGCCGGGGGGTGCTCTGCCAATGGCCCCCGACCAGCGTGGCGTGGATCCTGTCCCTTCCCACAATACGGCGCTGAGGAATACGGCAGCCGGCGTCGGGCTGCCAGGGCGGGATTCGCGCCGCCCCCCGGGATTCTCCAACCCACCCAAGATTCCATTAGGCCTCTCTTTGTACACGCATACATGATTGGAGTAAATGATGATTTAACTTTTACGGCCTCTTAATTGCGCCCTTTGCAGCCACAGAGTCTGAATACCTTGACCGAGATTTTTTAATAATATTACTGAAACAAATATATATACCCGAACACAAGCTTTTAATAACATTACTGGAACAAATACAATGTATATAAAAATTTCTTGCATTCATCACAAAAGTGCTGAAAAAACTCAAGGTCTAGCAGTATTTGTGGAGAGCGAAGCAGCTAATATTTTGAGTCCAATATGGATTTCTCCTCTGGAACTGAAGGTCTCCTCTTTAACCAAGCTAGTGGAGAAATTAACCTTTGTATCCAGTTTTTGCACAGACCACTGAAGAAAAATCAGTAAGATGCACTAAATTTGATGTTGCACATTTTGTATTCAGTGGTATTTGAACTTCTGTTCAGAAAACTATTATCGAATGGCTGAAATCTGACTTGCCTGAGGTAATGCCCCAGAATAAAACAATTACGGTTCAGTCCCCAGTACAGTCCATGATCCTCACTGCACAGGGTTGAATTAAATTGTAATTCAGTAGAACCAACCCACTCCACTTATGGTTGGATCAAGGAGCTGATGATTTGCTCTCTTGAAATGCTCTCAAGTATTTTTCAGCTTCTACATACATCACCTGCTGTGAAGGGTGCATGATGTTCTGTAGCACCAGCTTGTTTGTTTTGTTTTAAATGTAATACCGCTTGGGTAGCCATGGTAGAATTCTCACAATCTATCGTAAAGCTGCGGTGTCCTGGGTTTGCAGTTTTTTCTGATTTTCTAAACTATGTATGAGGTTGTTGGAAAGAATGCCAAACGCAATGTTTGACTTGAAATGCATGGCTAGCCATGATTGGATTATTCCACTGTCGTAGAGAGCCATAGAACATACAGTGCAGAAGGAGGCCATTCGGCCCATCGAGTCTGCACCGACCCATTTAAGCCCTCACTTCCACCCTAACCCCGTAACCCAATAACCCCTCCTAACCTTTTTGGTCACTAAGGGCAATTTATCATGGCCTAACCTGCACATCTTTGGACTGTGGGCGGAAACCGGAGCACCCGGAGGAAACCCACGCAGACACAAGGAGAACGTGCAGACTCCGCACAGTGACCCAGCGGGGAATCGAACCTGGGACCCTGGCGCTGTGCAGCCACAGTGCTATCCACTTGTGCTACCGTGCTGCCCTAGAGTTGTACAGTTGTAGAGTTGTACAGCACAGCAACAGGCCCTTTGGCCCATCGGGTTGAGCACCTATCTATTCTAATCCCAATTTCCAGCACTTGGTCCATATCCCTGCATGTTACGGCGTTTAAATTGCTCATCCAAACGTCTCTTAAATGTTGTGTGTTCCTGCCTCCACCTCCCTTTCAAGCTGTGAGTTCCGGCTTCCCACTGGTGAAAAAGCTTTTCCTCAAATCCCCTCTAAATCTCCTACCTCTGACCTTAAATCTATGCCCCCTGGTTATTGGCCCCTCCAATGAGGGCAAAGATTTCTTCCTATCCACCCTGCGTATGTCCCTCATGTTTTTGCACACCTCAATCAGGTCCCCCAGAACCCTTCTCTACTCTAAGGAGAACCATCTGAGCCTAACCAGCCTCTCTTCACAGTTGAAACGCTTCAGCGCAGGCAAAGCCCTGAGTGTCATGCTGTGGAGCAACCTCGTTGGAAGCAGATAGGCAGAGGAAGAAATTCATGGCACTGAAGGAGGCCACCCAGCCCGTCATGTCGGTGCCGTAGGTCGCAGGACTATTTGGCCAAATCTCACTTTCCGGTCTTTGATCTGTAGCCTTGTACGTTACGTCACTTCAAGTATATATCCCAGAGTTCTTTTTAAAAAAAAAGTAGGGGCATCACGGCGGCGCAGTGGCTAGCACAGCTGCCTCACGGGTCCGAGGTCCCAGGTTCGATCCCGGCTCTGGGTCACTGTCCATGTGGAGTTTGCACATTCTCCCCGTGTTTGCGTGGGTTTCGCCCCCATAACCCAAAGATGTGCCGGGTAGGTGGATTGGTCACGCTAAATTGCCCCTTAATTGGAAAAAATAATTATTGGGTACTTTAAATTTATATTTAAAAAAAACTATAGGGTACGCAGTTCCTTCTTTCCAATTAAGAGGCAATTTAGTGTGGAAAATCCACCTACTTTGCACATCTTTTTGGGTTGTGGGGGTGAGACCCTCGCAGACACGGGGAGAATGTGCAAACTCCACAGGGACAGTGACCTGGGGCCTGGATCGAACCTGGGTGCTAACCACTGCACCACTGTGCTTTCCCACCGTATCCCAGTGTTCTTATTCAAGGTGATGAGGGTCTCTGCCCCGATCGCCCCTTCGGGCCCTGAGTGCCAGGCTGTTGGGACTCTTAATTTACCATTTCTTAATTTACCAATTTATCATTTACTCTCATTAATTTCTAATTCTCAGCCAAGACCTCCTGGTTTGTTCAAATGAATGTCTGTTACTTAGAGGCTGATTAATCAAACAATGGATATTACTTAAAATTGACTGGTGCCTATCAAATCTAGCTCAGCGTCGGCGTGCGCAGTCTCAGGAAAATTACTGGATATGTTTCTCACGCCTTCCATGTTACACAGTTCAGCCCGGAGACCTAGCTGTGACTGATTAGTTGATTAGACCGAGAACATTCTCAGTGCTGAGTACACTGGAATACAATAGCTAATTCATTATGTGAAACAGTGACTTAATTCCCACAGTCAAGCCACTTTTAATAATTTTACCTATCAGCAACATGCATTCAACTATCACCTAAAACTATGAATAAATCTATCGCAGGCTTTCACCAGCCACAAATAATTTCCTCTCAACTCCTTTCTAATCATTCTATTTATAGTTACCCGACCATGGCTACTTTCAAGATGCAGATTTGTTTCTGTATATCAATAACTTCATTATTTATTTTAAACCTAGCCCGCAAAGTCCTTGAACAAAGTTAGAGAACATGTGGAGCAGACTATTAAAAAGACAGCGTGTTCAAGTCAGTTGTCAATGAAAACAGTGGCACCTGCCGAAAGAAGGGGATTGAGAATTATTGCAAGATTAACATCAGTGCCTGATATTTTTTAGTAGAGGAGACGGAGTTTAGTGTCCATTGACACAAGACGCGATGTTGCTGAAGTTTCAGCTGGAGCATCGGTGATAGAACAATGATACATCGACACCAGATGGATCCAACCTGCTGCACTAAATTATTTTTTCTTTATTCTGGGCTTTCTTATTTCTGTAAGTGAAAGGTCTAAATAAACCAATAATTCATGATACTATCAATGTCAAAGCAATAGAAGAGAAGGTGGGGACCGTGATTGGGTGATGCCAAGCTTCGACTTTAATGGTCTAGAAAGGAAAATATTGGGGGCAGAGTCCCCAGTTTGAGCTCTTGGAAAATAATGAATTGCAGGAGGGGAAGGTTTGGTTAGACCTTATTTCAATTCACTGTAAAGGCAAGTTCAAGAGTTTTTGAGTATATAGCATTGACCTCTGGGTTCCCGATTCAATGATTAGAACATTGTATTCACCTGTGACCTTTGACTTGTGTTCTTGGTTCAGTTTTTAAAAAGATAGTCGATCATGGGATGTGGGTGTCGCGGGTTGGGCCAACATTTATTGCCCATCCCTAATTACCCTTGAGGGGCAGTTAAGATCCCCACATTGCTGGGGATCTAAAGTCACATGTAGGCCAGACCAGGTAAGGATGGTAGCTCTCCTTCCCTTCAACGACAATAGTGAACCCAGACAGGTTTTTACGGCAATCGACAATGGTTTCATGGTCATCATTAGACTTTTAATTCCAGATGTTCATTGAATTCAAATGTCACCATCTGTTGTGTTGGGATTTGAACTTGGGTCCCTGGAGGATTACTCGGGTTCTCTCGTTTACTAGTCCAGTGACAATACCACTGCACCACCACCTTCTGGTAATAGTATTAGTCTCTGATCTTTGACTTGGGTTCCTGGTTCAGTGAATGGTAAACACCAGAGAATAGAAATTAGCGACTTCTGTATGTTCAAAATGAAACATTGTGCACCTTGATTGCAACTTCAAAATGCGTGGCATTTGAATTGTGACTTGTTTTAATTTTCACTTCTGTGCTTTCCAGTATTCACAGAAGGAGGTACTCTATCTAATCTCCAGTTTCCTCGAGGATGTTGAGGGTCTGTGTGGCAGAGGCACTGACTAACTTAGAAGAAGCTTAAGACAATGTCTGCCCCAAGTAAGATGTGTTGTTTGATGTGTTGGGTAGGCTGGGTCGATGTGGACTGCACTAGATGCAGTGTAGCGAGAGACGGACCTCCAACACTTGATAAGATGCAACACGATTTTACTTAACATCTAAACTATTATACATGTTCAACTGTGGGTTGACACTATGCTGGCTTGACTGGAGACCTGATACTAGCCTAACCAGACTTACTAGCTACCACATGGTGTTTGCACTGGCCAGCTCACTAACTCTGACTGTCCCAGAGGCTGGGTCCTGAGCGAGAGCGGGAAAACTGGTGCCCTCTGGCTTTATAGTGGTCGTGTCCTGTCTGGTGATTGGCTGCTCTGTTCTGTGTGCTTACTGGTCATCCTGTGTGTCAATCACTGCCTGTCTGCACTCCATTTTATACATAGATGTTTATTATGACATTGTTGGGTTCTGAAATTTTCAGGATGCAGGGTATTCCCACAGCACCTGTAGTTAGGATCTTTATTTTTTAAAAAGGGTGCCAAATCTGGTCCTGACAGCTGCAGATCCAATAATCTGCCATTCAAAACAATGGACACAGCTCCAAGTGGAGTCCTTGCACAGGAGTAACATTAATCAGCCAGCATATATTTAGAAGGAAAGTCATCGTAGACATAATTTCTTTGAGGACATTACAAATGGCATAGATAGTGAGACTACCCGTAAATTATTTGGAAGCTTTTGATAAAGTTGCCCATGAAAGGCTTCTCATATTACTAAAAGCCTTAGAAATACAGTACAGACTACAGAAAGTGGAAAGCTGGACTCCCGACAGGTGTAATGTTAGACTGAGGTGAGGTGAGTCCTCCAGGGGTCAGTACATGGATGTAATCAACTTAAAACATTGGATATCAAAACCAAGTGCAAACCTGCCAAATTTACTGATAGCACTGAAACAGAGAGAGGGGGAGCGAAGGCAGAGGCTGCAAAAAAAGGATTTGGTTGTATAAATGGGCCGAAAAATAATAATTAAAATTAAACTTATTGATACAAAGTGTTGCTCAAAAAGTTCATGGCAGAAGTATACAAGGACTGAATTGAATTAACAGGAAGACGTGTATAAGGGAATGGAGGAATGATGTTTAAAATCAATCTGATTAAGCAAGTGAAGCAGTTCTTCAAATGTGAGGATATATCATCACAACGATAGAGGCTAAGGGATGCGCTAAGGGCTTTACAATGAATTGATTTGGCCAGAGGGCTATATTTAGTCCTTTCTAAATTGCTGGACAACCTGCTTCAAAAAAAAATCTCATTCAAAACAGGACAAATGGAAACCCCAGAGTGAGGAATCTGAAATAACCCATGGGGACAACGATGGAATGATTACAACATTAAAATCTCACTCTAATTTTGTCACCGTTGGAATGACCTATATATATATATATATATATATATAAAAGCAAAATGCATTTTTGTCCGTCTGCCTGTCTGATTGTTGGGAAACTCCTCTGAGGCTACTCTCAAACAAACTTGAGGGATGACAGATTGGAACGAGAGGCATGTCGTAGGGGTTAGAAATGTGACCATCCCTGTGGGGGCCCGCTAGCAGAGGGTCCCACGGTTTTACCCATACTGTGGGTGGGAGCTTCTGGCCCCCGCCATGGGTTCCCTGACAGCGGAGGCTGTGAACAATGGGAAGCCCCGTTGATAGCAGCGGGACCGGAAGGTTCCGCAGCCGGCCAATGACGGCCACCTCCGCCATTGCAAAACACCCACTGTTGGTGGGGGGGGGGGAACGACAAAAATACGGAGGTAACATTCCGAGTCCAAGGGCAGCACAGTGGCGCAGTGGTTAGCACTGCTGCCTCACGGCGCCGAGGTCTCAGGTTCGATCCCGGCTCTGGGTCGCTGTCCGTGTGGAGTTTGCACATTCTCACCGTGTTTGCGTGGGTTTCGTACCCGCAACACAAAGATGTGCTAGGTAGGTGATTGGCCATGTTAAATCTCCCCGTAATTGGGAAAAAAGAAAGTGTACTTTAAATTAAAAAAACAAACATTTCGAGTCGAAAATGGACTCAAAACGTTGGGTGGGATGCTCCGGTTGAAATCGTGTTCGCCGATCAGCAGGAGAATCCCCGTTCACGTCCGAATTAGGGAGGGGGGGGCGCTTTCGCGATGCTCCGCTCCCTCCAAAGCGGCGTACTCAGAGAATCGGGAAACCATCCGTCGGGAACTCGACGTGGCGGCTGCGGACTCAGTCCAGCGCCGCCCCAGTCCGGGGAGGGCCAATCCGCGGGCAGGGGGGAGTTTGTCAGGGGCTGGGGACACTGTTTGGGGGGTGGTCAGGGACGCGGGAGCCTGCCAAAGAGGGGGCACTATTTCACAGGCCGGGTCCGCGAGCCTGTGAAACGGTGGCCGTTTTACGCCATTTTTTTCTGTTGTAAAATAGCACCGTTCTCACACCGGCTTGGGGACATAGCTTCAAATTCGGAGAATCCAGCCCGTTATCCTTGGTCAGAAGATTATGCAGAACGCTACAGTACCACTTCTGGCCACTGCAACGCTGTGCCTGGTCAGGTTAGAGATCTGTCAGCCAATCAGACTGTCTCATTAAGAGGTATTGCCTGCATCTATACATATTTTAATGTGTCCTGCCCTAGCGAAAGTCACCCAAATTGCAAAATGTGCCTGGAACTATTATCACCAATTTGAGGCATCTACCTCTCAGAATCAGTCAGTCGATGATCTTTGAAACAAATGTCGATTGGGTCACCCTGTTGTTCTTTGCTTTGGACACATTCAGGACCTTCCCCACAGGCCTCAGGTGAACTAAGGGAGACATTTGTCTAGAGATGATCAATTTCATCCCAATGGTTTGTGTGCATAAATAGCATGACAGCATGCATGTTAGCACTGTTGCTTCACAGCACCAGGGTCCCAGGTTCGATTCCCAGCTTGGGTCACTGTCTGTGTGGAATCTGCACGTTCTCCCTGAGTCTGCGTTTCCTCCGGGGGCTCCGGTTTCCTCCCACAAGTCCCGAAAGACGCGCTGTTAGGTGAATTGGACATTCTGAATTCTCCCTCTGTGTACCTGAACAGGTGTTGGAATGTGGCGACTAGGGGCTTTTCACAGTAACTTCATTGCAGTGTTGATGTGAGCCTACTTGTGACAATAAAGATTATTATTATTTGATTGAGGCATTTTAGTTCCTGGCAGACCTTATCCCAAGAAGCTGACAATGCCTTTGGGAGAAGAGGGGAGAGATTTGATATCAAAGAAAAACTAAATAAATGTCTGCTTAGGAATGGGACTGAGAATTTGGATAATAATTTAATATAGAGTTATAGAGCCATTATGACGCAGAAAGAAGCCATTCGACCCATCAAATCCATGCTGAAAACATTGAATGTGCATTGGATATCAGTATCTGTAATGCTGTTTAATACAACAATTGCTTAAAAGAGAACCATGCTGCTGAAGCTTTTTGAACTGAATCATCAGGACATATGCAAGAATGCCAAATTTCAAATGAACTCTACAAGTTCTACAACAGGAGGGAATGGCCATGAAGAAAGCATTGGGGAACCTTAAGTTTCCAGCTAATTCAAAAATATGCAAAGCCTGAAGGCATTCCTTTTGTTTGCAAAGAATGGGACCCTGGGTATGAATGAGTTTCCATCTGGCAAAGTATATAAATGAGCCCCATTGCCAGCTTGATTTTCTTAAATTGGTGTAGCCATTGCCCATTGCCCATTCAGGATTGTTCAGCAAGTGCTGCCCAATCTAACAGTAGAGGTTTCGATTTGCATTTTTGTGTGCGTGGGCCGGTTGAGTCAACTTGTCAACCAATCGCCACCTTTTTTCTCCTGCAGTATAAATTGTTGTCGTTGTTTGAAATTTGGTATTCCTGTTTGTCCTGATGAGTGCAAGATGAAAAACTTCAGCAACGTGCCTCTTTATTCAGCAATGTTCAAGCTGCCTAACATTTTTTTAAAAAAAATTTTTTTATTCTCCTCCTTTTTCACATTTTCTCCCGCATTTACACCCATCAATAATATCAATAATCAGCAAGATATGTCAATCCCCATAACAATAACACCGATCTCATCCGCCCACCAACCCCCAAACATCAGCCCACATGTTTACATAAACAAATGACAAAAAGGAATCAGGGATTACCCATAGTCACCCTTAATCTACACAGCCCCCCTCCCCCCCCAACCCTCCCACCCACCCCCCCCCAACTAATGTTCGATGTTATCCAGTTCTTGAAAGTGCATAATAAATAGTGCCCATGACTTGTAGAACCCCTCCGAGCTTCCCCTCAGTTCGAACTTAACCTTCTCAAGATTCAAGTATTCCAACAGGTCCCCCTGCCACACCTGGGCACAGGGTGGAGAGGCTGCTCTCCGTCCCAGCAGGTTCCGCCTTTGGACGATCAATGAGGCGAAGGCTATGACATCTGCCTCCGCACCCGTTTCCAACCCTGGCTGGTCCGACATCCCGAATATGGCCTCCGGGGACCCGGGTCCAGTTTCACACGCACCACCTTGGAAATTACCCTAAACACCTCCTTCCAGTACTCCCCGAGCTTTGGACAGGACCAAAACATATGAACGTGATTAGCACCCCCGCCCCCCCCTCCCCCCCCCCCCCCCCCCCGGCAACGCTCACACACATCCTCTACTCCTTAAAAAAATCGGCTCATCCTCGCCCTCGTGAGGTGCGCTCTATTTACCACCTTCAGCTGTATCAGCCCCAACCTTGCACATGAGGTAGAGGCATTCACTCTCCGGAGCTCCTCACACCAGACCCCCTCCTCTATAACATCTCCCAGCTCTTCCTCCCACTTTGCTTTGATCCCTTCCAGTGGTGCCTTATCCTCTTCCAAAATAGCTCTGTACACCGCTGACACTGCCCCCTTTCCCGTCCCCTCCTCCAGCAATGTGGAGGCCGGTTCCTCTGGGAAGCTCTGTATCTCCTTCCTGGCAAAATCCCGAACCTGCATGTACCTAAACATTTCTCCCTGCTCTAGCCCATACTTTGCTTCCAGCTCCCTCAATCCTGCAAACCGACCCCGAAGAAACAAATCTTTTAGCGTCTTAATCCCCTTCTCTTCCCATTTCCGAAAACTTCCATCCCACCTCCCTGGCTCAAATCTGTGGTTCCCCCGAATTGGCACTTCCCTTGACCCTACCCCCAACCCGAAGTGTTGGCGAAACTGCCTCCAGATTTTCAATGAAGCTATTATTACCGGACTCCCTGAGTATTTCCCTGGAGCTATCGGGAGCGGCGCTGTTGCTAGTACCTTCAGCCCCGACCACCTGCACAAACTCTCCTCCAAGCTGCCTAACATGTTTGTTTCCAAGGAAATGTCAGGAATTTAGAGATACTATACAGTTGAAATGGAATCAGGTGGTGGGTTCTGTGTTTATACACTGAGTTCCCAGCTTGAACCTCTGAGTATGATGTGTGCCCAGTGGAACCTGCAGCAAGATTAGACCGAGCAGGTTCAGTTCTGTGAGGGGAAAATCTAGGGCAGATGTCAGGTTATATACATGGAAGGTGATTAACAGCTGGAATGGGTAGGCAAAATAAATGACGGAGTTTGGATTCCATTGAGAATCTGCGAGCTACTATAATGGGAAAATTGCCATGCTGTTATTCCAAAAGAATGCGGAGCATAGGAACTGCATGGATCCTGCGCCCAGTCCCTAGCTTGTGAATTTGGGGTTGGCTGTCTGACACAGCCCGAACAACGGTGTCAGAAACTTGGAAACAGAGTCGTTCTGGGTGGCCTCTCACGTGTCTGAGAAAAGGACTGGCAGAGACGGACAAGAGAAAGCTTTGAATGCGGTGTGCCTGATGCACATGCCGGGGGCCTGGGAGCAGGTTTCCCCCTGGGGTCTGTGATCAGAGGGTGGGGTATCGCAAAAAGGCAGGTGAGGGGAAGAAGTGAAACCCAGGAGAAACGTCTTGATTTTGAAAAGGGCAGAAGAAGTGAAAATGGAGGTCATGGAGACTTCTCAAAAGGAATTGAAATAAATCAAGACGTCTCAAATAAGGAAAATTGGATGCAATGGGTGATGCAGTAAAAAACAGCCCATGTTGCAAAATTGTGATAGCTGGCAGTGTTAGCTGGGTCACAGCCTGACAATGTAGAAGAGAGACGGTCTCTTTTCCACAATGCTTGCTTTTTAATACAGCATAATATTGAAAGGCATTATATTTGAGCATTGATCCACACACGTGATGCAGGCGTTGCTGACCCATTTGCACCAGCAGAAGCCTTTAAGTGCCATGTCAGTGGGATGTCTCATAAACTGTGCCTCTCTTGAATGTGCTCTCTCTATAAATGCACGTTTTCTCTTTCTTCTCTCTCTCTCTCTGCATCGCATTTGAAAGCAACAGCTGCAAATGTCCTTCCTCTGGGAACTGTGTTGCCTTAATATAGAAAGAGAGGCAGATCGTTAATGCAGCGTGTCCGCACACTTGACTTCTGTCATAAATTTTCATGGAGTCTTTATTACCTGTGAAATTCCTCTTATGGAGAATAAATTAACATACAAAGGCAGAGTTGTCAATCTACCAAACATCATCTCCTAACTACTGTCAGTAAATTAAAAAGAATGTTTTCAAAAAGCCTAAACCTGGCTGGTTGTGCAATAGGGCACCAGCACAGCACTCCATTCATAAGTGGATAAACTTGCATCTGCACATTAACTGAAAACACATAAAGATGGCAACATTGTGCCAATTTCCAGTGGGTCAATGCCCGTCATGCTAAATGATGCCAACCCTGTCACAATCAATAAATACAGTACATTTCAGAATCAATGAATTGTTGTATGAAATATCATCTGTTTGCACCGTCACTACGAGGCCATTCAGCCCTACTGGTCCACGCTGGTATGTTCCACATGAACCTCTTCCAATCTCTTTTCACCTAACCTTATCAGCACGTCCTCCCAATTATTCCTCCCTCGTCTGTTTATCTAGGTTTTCCATTAAATGCAAGGATTGTTTTATTGTTTAACTGTTTGAAATTGTATCCATTCTGTGCAGTAACTCTTGGAAATAGAGCAAGACATTTCATAAATAGAAGGAAAATCATTAAATATCATTTACTTCCCACAACCTCCCCATCGAGGTTTTCTTTTTAGTTGCACAATTGGCTACATCTACCATTTTCACAGTTCTGGTGTGTCTGTCTTTAAAGCTTAAAGGGGGTATGTAATTTCATTCTTTTCCTAAATCTTTTATTGAATAAATTTAGAGTATCCAATTAATTTTTTCCAATTAAGGGGCAATTTAGCATGGCCAATCCACCTAACCTGCCCATCATAGATTATCATAGAATTTACAGTGCAGAAGGAGGCCATTCAGCCCATCGAGTCTGCACCGGCTCTTGGAAAGAGCACCCTACCCAAGGTCAACACCTCCACCCTGTCCCCATAACCCAGTAACCCCACGCACCACTAAGGGCAATTTTGGACACTAAGGGCAATTTATCATGGCCACTCCACCTAACCTTCACATCTTTGGACTGTGGGAGGAAACCGGAGCACCCGGAGGAAACCCACGCACACACGGGTAGGATGTGCAGACTCCGCGCAGACAGTGACCCAAGCCGGAATCGAACCTGGGACCCTGGAGCTGTGAAGCAATTGTGCTATCCACAACGCTACCATGCTGCTTGGGTTGTGAGGGTGAAACCCACACAAATATGGGGAGACTGTGCAAACTCCACACGGACCCAGAGCCGGGATCGAACCTGGGAACTCGGCGCCGTGAGGCAACCGTGCTAACCACTTGCGCCACCGTGCTGCCCTCTGTTAGAAAATTTAATTTCACCTTTGAAATTGAAGATTTCAAATCCGTGTTAGTGTTGTCATGGCTCAGTTGGTGAGCCTCTGCTGAATCAGAAGTCGAATCTCACTTCAGGACCTCAGCTCATAACCTGGATTGAGGCTTTCTTCATTCTTTCTGCCCATCCCAATTGTCCTTGAACTGAGTGGCTACACTTCAGAGGGCATTTGAGAGCCAACCACAGTTCTGTGGATCTGGAGTTGTATGCAGGCCAGACCTGGTAAGGATAACCTAAAAGGATATTAGTGAACCTGATGGGTTTATTACAGCAATCACTGTTAGTTTTGGGATCACGACTACTGAGACCAGCTTTATATTTCAGATTACTCAATTAATTAATTCACCAGCTGCTATGGTAAAATATGAACCATAGAAACTTAGAAAATAGGAGCAGGAGGAGGCCATTCGGCCCTTTGAGCCTACTACGCCATTTATTATCATCACAGCTGACCATCCAACTCAGTAACCTGTTCCTGCTTTCCTCCTATATCCTTTGATCCTTTTAGATATCTCACTCCTTCTTGAAAACATACTGTTTTGGCCTCAACTGCTTTCTGTGGTAGTGAATTCCACAGGCCGACCACTCTCTGGGTGAAGAAATTTCTCCTCATCTCAGTCCTAAATGGTCTATCCCGTATCCTCAGACTGTGACCCCTGATTCTGGTCTTGTTAGGTGAATTGGACATTCTGAATTCACCTTCTGTGTATCCGAACAGGCACCGGAGTGTGGCGACTAGGGTTTTTTTACAGTAACTTCATTGCAGTATTAATGTAAGTCTACTTGTGACAATAATAAAGATTATTGAGGTAACTGTCCATGTGGAGTTTGCACAGTCTCCCCGTGTCTGAGCGGGTCTCACCCCCACAGCCCCAAAACATGTGCAGGGTAGGTGACCCTTAATTGGAAAATAAAGAACTGTGGGCGGGATTCTCTGACCCCGGGCCGGAGAATCGGCAGGGTGGGGGAGCGTGATTCACGCGATGCTGGTCCACCGATTCTCCAGTCACCAGAGAATCGGTGCCATTAGCGACAGCGCAGTCGACGCAGCACGGGTCGGGGGCCGCTCTACGTGGTCCCCCTGGCGATTCTCCGCGCGGTTGGGCCGAGTGGCCGCCGAGATAGGTCGAGTCCCGCCGGTGGCGTTCACATGTGGTCCTAACTGGCAGGACCTCGGCGTCCATCCCGTGGGGGCGGCCTGGTGGTGGGGGGGGGGGGGCTCCGAGCCCGGGGGTGGCCTCCACTGTGGTCTGGCCCGCGATCGGGGCCTACCGATCGGCGGGCCGCCTTCTCCTGCTGGGGGCCTCTTTTACTCCGCGCCCGGTCCCTGTAGCTCTCCGTCATGTTGCGTCGGGGCCGGCACGAAGAAGGAAGCTAGCGCGCATGTGCTAGTTCGTGCCGGTCGCAGCGCACATGCGCGAGTTCGTGCCGGTCGCAGCGCGCATGCGCTAGTTTGTGCCGGTTGCAGCGCGCATGCGCGGGTTCGTGCCGGTCGCAGCGCGCATGCGCAGACCAGCGGCGCCCGTTTGATGCTGGTATCGGCAGCTGGAGCTGTGTGAGTCACTCCAGTGACGTGCTGGCCCCCTGTAGGGCACGGCGCATGATCGCTCCTCCTGGGGGCCTGTTGACGCCGTTGTCAAACGCGAAGGCGTTTACGACGGTGTCAACACTTAGCCTCAGGATCAGAGAATCCCGCCCTGGGTACTAAATTTAAAAAAAATCATGGGCCAAAAATCGTCAGTATTCTTGTGAGTGTTCAACCTCTCGCTGAGTTTCAGATTGCCCCGTGATTGCGCTTACTTTTTCTTTGTATCTGACAGCTCCACTATTTCTAGTACGTTGTGCGCAATGTCAACCAAACTGAAGATTGACTCATCAGATTTGGGATTGTGGTGCAGAAGGAGTTGTAAATTGTGGTCAGAGGGGCAGATGGTGTTTTTTGGGAGGCTCGGGGTCAGACTGTCAAGGGTAGGTGGGTGGGTGTGGGCACAAAAGGTTTACATGCTTGCTTATCGGTTCTGCTGGAAGCACTCCTGCTCCTCCTGGCCCACAAGCAGTGCTGGAAAGGCACTTACCTCATGTGTTCAGCCCCTTCTGCCTCAAAACCGCTGAGTTTCTGGAGGTTTGGGGAACTCAACCATCTGTGGTTGAAGATAACACGAAGGCTGGCAACTTCATTCCATGTTTAAAGGACCAGACCACATGCCATAAATATGGCTTCCTGCTCCTTGCCCCACCTTCATTAATACTAGAGGTGGGTGGGTTCAAGTCGGGGTGGGTTCATACTCTAGACCTTTTGCATTTGGACCTCTGGCACAGCCCCTCCCCATCAGTTTTTTGGGAGTTAATATTCAGACGAATTTAGAATTTAAAAAATGAGGCATTGGAGGGTTGGAAGACATTGCAGGACAGTGAAAGCAAGGGTGAGAGGTGAAGGGCATTTGGTGCAGGTTAGGATATTGCCACTCTCCCCGCCTGTCCTTCTTTCAAAGTATTTTTATATCTGAGGCGGGAACAAGGAGCAAAATAGAAAGTTCAATTAGCAATCTACCAGATTACTCAAAAGTACTATTTCTGGAGTTGTTCAGGGGCCTTAGCAGAGCATGAAAATTAGTTTAATTTCCCCCAGTGGAATAAGGCAAAAGAGGGCATTGATCTTAAAAAGAAATAAAATACATATATTCACTGGCCTGCAATGCTTGCAAGTGTTAATAATACAGGGTTACTTTGGCAAATCTCAAGTGAACTCAAGAGGAGGAATTAAATCACTAACATTGACAATTTCTGGGTTAAATAGTACACCAGCGAGTATCCCCTATTTCTGCATTAAATAAAACATAATACAAGAACCTTGTTTTTATTACTACATCAATAGTATTTTATTCCAGGCTATTAATACTTGTAGAAAGAATTCCAACAGATCCTGAATCTTTATACAGAAAGGTTTCTATTTCCCAACAGACAATTTGTTCCACTGTTTTGGAAAGAATCAGCGAAGGGGGATTAAATTTAGAAATTCTAAACAAGTGTAGCCCAGAAGCTCTGCAATGTAACAACTTTAATCTCCAGTGGGTTTAAAGATGAGCTTTCTGACTCAATGACTAAAAGTTCCAGCCTGGTGTGGTCTCTCCTTGTTTGTCCTTCAAGGCGAAGATGACCATGTACATTATCTGGGGTGGAGAGGAAGACTTTTGCATGAATTGGACCATAGTGAGGGAGAGTTTAGCATCGTCAGCCTCACTCGCTTGTTCCGATCTATCTTGATCTGGTGGCAAGAAGACTCGAGGCGGATGGAGATGGATTCAGATGCAGTGAGCGACCAGGATGTTTTCTGTGTCTTGTTGAGTTCTACGTGCTCCACAAGACGCGCTGACCCTCCTTCAAGGCCTTTGGATCTTAGATTGGTCTCATCTACTCATTCTGCCAGAATCCGTCTTCGCTTGCCAGGTTAGACAAATCATTACATTGCCGGGGGTAGGAGACCCGTTAGCTGCCCTCAACTGACCCGGCGTCACTTTGATGGCCACCTGTCAAAGTGGTTGACCGGGTCTGGCCGATGTTCCGTGATGCCAACTACCTGGGTCCACAGGCGAAAACTGGGCGAAGTTTGGATTTGGATTGGTTTATTGTCAAGTGTTCCGAGGTACAGTGAAAAGTATTGTTCGGCGTGCAGCTCAAACAGATCATTCCGTACATGATAAGAAAATACATAATTGTGCAAACATAAAATACACAATGTAAATATATAGACACAGGCATCGGGTGAAGCATTTGGGAGTGTAGTACTACACAGACGAGATCAGATCAGTCCATAAGTCCAACAATCTGTTATAATATACACCAGTATATCATTGTGCAGATACATACACACACTGATGGACACACAGCGGGACCAATCAACACACACAACACCGCAGCCAATCACCAGTTAGAGCACACTTACTATAAAGACAGGGGGCATCAGAGTTCCCGCTCATTCGGGATACAGCCTCCTACAAGGACAGAGCTTACAGCTTACAGCACAGATCCTCACCATGTGGTGAGTGCATAGACTGGTTCGGACAGGCATAGGTCTTTAGTTTAATCTAACATCGTGTTAACCCAGAGTGAAAGTATGTTCAACAGTTTCTAACTTAATAAAATAGTGTTGCACTATTTTAAGTGTTGGTGGCCTGTATGTGTTCCACGGATCCAGAGCACCCAACACATCATGATACCAGGAGTTGAGGGATATTAGAACTTCTTAGATCTACCTGCAAGTGATATGCCTTCCACCAGCATACAGTCATCCTGCAAAATGGACAGTGTCCGCCCGCCGCCGCCGCTCCGCATCACCGGTAACCTAGGGGCCAACTGGAAGATATTCAAACAACGCTTCCAGCTCTACCTTGAAGCCACAGACCGGGAAGATCGGACATTCTTGCGAAGCTGGCTGGAGTTGCCTCGGACACCAGGAAGATCGCTCTCTTCCTATCCACGGCCGGGGAACATGCTATCCACATTTTCAATTCTCTCACCTTTGCTGATGATGAAGATAAATCAAAATTCAAGACGGTCCTCCTCAAGTTTGACACTCACTACGACATCGAGGTGAATGAAAGTTTTGAGCGCTATGTATTCCAACAGCGTTTGCAGGGTAAGGATGAACCTTTCCAGTCCTTTCTCACCCACCTCCGCATCCTTGCGCAGTCCTGCAATTATGGGCCCACCTCCAACTCCATGATACGCGACCAGATCATTTTTGTTGTTCAGTCGGACCCCCTACGCCAGCAGCTCCTCAAGGTGAAGCAGCTCACCCTAGCGATTGCCATCGAGACCTGCGTGCTACACAAACACGCCACTAGTCGGTATTCCCACATCCAAGCAGCTGAAACGGCGCAGCAAGGTCCCCACGAGGCAGAGCGGGTCCAAGCAATCGAGCAACTCCAGGGCCTCAGCCTGGATGAGGGCGGCCATTTTGCACGCTTTTCGTGGACTCTTGCGCTCGTGCGCACCGAACGAGGGGACGGCGATGGCGACGAACATACTGCGCAGGTGCGCACCGAACGAGGGGATGACGACGTCGACGAACGTACTGCGCAGGTGCGCACCATGTATGGCTGCACCGCGCATGCGCGGTGGCGCAGAGAACGTACTGACGTTACAATGTGCGGCAACTGTGGCTCCACCCACTTAAAGCGGCAATGCCCTGCCAGATCCCGACAATGCCTGAGATGTGGCAAACGTGGCCACTATGCTGCTTTATGCAGATCAGCTCAGCCTGCCAATTCGTATCACTCCAGCCAGCTTCGCAGGAATGTCCGGGCCATTCAACCCACGGTCATCGAGTCCGATGTGGACCTACTACCCGATATTGACACCGAGGACCCGAAGGCACCTTTCCGAGTTGGTATCGTTACAAAAAACAGGGTGCCCCCGAAGCAAATAATCCAGCCTCTGTTGGTTTACAGCATCGATCCGGATGATGAGTGGTGTGGCACCTTTATGGTCAACCAGAATTTGTCGCCCACCTCAGAGACTTGATTTATGAACTTTGCAGACTTAGAGACTCTGAATTGTTTCGTTGCTTTGTTTGATCGTTTCCCTGGTTTGTATATAGTGTTCATCTCGTTATTCTTGTTGCATACTGCTTCTCTGCACCTGGCACCTCCCCATGTAAATAGCTTAGTACGTAGTCCTGTAAATATGTCTTCGCACCCCACACATAGTTGGGAACATTCTCACCATACATTATTTATTGCCACACACATACGTTCTTTTAAAAAGGGGGGATGTCATAATATACACCAGTATATCATGGTGCAGATACACACACACTGATGGACACACAGCAAGACCAATCAGCATACACAACACCGCAGCCAATCACCAGTTAGAGCACACTCACTATAAAGACAGGGGGCATCAGAGTTCCCGCTCATTCGGGATACAGCCTCCTACAAGGACAGAGCTTACAGCTTACAGCACAGATCCTCACCATGTGGTGAGTGCATAGACTGGTTCGGACAGGCATAGGTCTTTAGTTTAATCTAACATCGTGTTAACCCAGAGTGAAAGTATGTTCAACAGTTTCTAATTAATAAAATAGTGTTGCACTATTTTAAGTGTTGGTGGCCTGTATATGTTCCACGGATCCAGAGCACCCAACACATCACAATCCATAAGAGGGTTGTTAGCAGCCTGGTAACAGTGGGGAAGAAGCAGCTTTTGAACCTGTTAGTGAGAACCAACATGGGATGAATCACTTCAAAGAGTGCGGTGGTCTTGCATGGGAGAAGTGATGCCCCTCCCTTACTCCCCTGGTACGGTACTGCACCATCCTTACCATCGCCCAGTTAATCACTGGTCTCACCGGGGGAGAACTGCAGCTGGGCTCAGTGGGCTATTGAGGAGGAAAGCCCACCAGGGCTGCTGATCATTGTTGACCAGCGACAACTTGGGCGGTTCCAGAGTGGGTTCCGCTGCCATGCCTCTCAGTGACTTTCTGACTGTGTGGTTTGGTGTAATTCTCTGCAGAAATACCTACGGGGGGGGGGGGGGGGGAGGTTACAAAAGCCACCCAGCAACGGTGGACGTGGGAAAACTGTGGGCGGGAAATTTTTTTCCTGGTGGTTAGCCCCAATGCTAACCACCTACCGGAACACCCACCTCAATTTCCTAATCTTCCCAAGCTGACTCGATCAGAATTTGCGGTGTCAGTGATTCAAGGAAATAGCAATTTAGGATTCTCACCAATGCAAATTTATTAAAATATATACCGTTTTCCAAGCATTAGCTGAGCACTTCTGCAAGTAGGAAATTAGTCGCAGCTCCTGCAGCTGAATAAATTATGCAAATATGGGATTGTTGAGTAACATAAAATGTACTCGGCTATCTGTGGTGCCCAGGTGAGAGGCGTAAATTTGAGCTTGCCATAAGCAGATTCTGTTGTATAGTCATTATAAATCATTTTAAATGCCTCCAGAACTGGCAGGTGCTATTACTGCGTGGTGCACACATTTCAGTAACATTTACCAGTTAAGATTTGTGCTTCTCACCAAGTGACCGTTAAAATAACAAATTGCGTTTATATAGCCCTTTTACCACTGCAGAATGTTCCCAAGGCACTTCGCAGCAGCCTTATCAAACAAGGTTTGACACAGAGACATAAAGCAGATATCAGGACAGATGAGTGAAAGCTTGGTCAAAGAGGTAGGTTTTTAAAAAAAAAGATATATCCGAAAAGGATATTTTGAGGGAGGGAATTCCAAAGCCGTTAAAGACTGCAATGTGCCTCGACGACTACCGTCCAGTGGCCTTGACATCGATCATTCTGAAATGCTTTGAGAGGTTGGTCATGGGACACATCAACTCCATACTCCCAAAATGCCTTGATCCACTGCAATTCGCATACCGCCACAACTGGTCCACAGCAGGCGCCATTTCCCTGGCCCTACCCTCATCCCTGGAGCATCTCGACAACAAAGACTCCTACATCAGACTCCTACTCAGTGACTACAGCTCCGCCTTCATAATCATTATCAAAACTCCAAAACTTAGGACTTGGCTTCTCCCTCTGCAATTGGATCCTCGACTTCCTAACCCATAGACCACAATCAGTAAGGATAAGCAACAACACCTCCTCCACGATAGTCCTCAATACCGGGCCCCACAAGGCTGCATACTTATCCCCCTACTATACTCCTATACACATAAAATTTGACTCCAACTTCATCTACAGGTTTTCTGATGACACAACCGTAGTGAGTCGGATCACGAACAATGATGAGTCAGAGTACAGGAGGGAGATAGAGAACTTGTGGCATGGTGTAACAACAACAATCTCTCCCTCAATGTCAGCAAAACTAAGGAGATGGCTATTGACTTCTGGAAGCAAAATATTGTACACACCCCTATCTGCATCAATGGTGCTGAGGTGGAGATGTTCCTAGTTGTGCAACAATCTGTCCTGGTCCACCCACATTGACCCTACGACCAAGAAAGCACAACAGCAGCTATACTGCCTCAGGAAACTAAGGAAATTTGGCATGTCCACATTGACTCGTACCAATTTTTACAGATGCATTATAGAAAGCATCCTACCTGGCTGCATCACAGCCTGGTATGGCAACACCTCAGCCCAAGACCGGAAGAAACTACAGAGAGTCGTGAACACAGCCCAGCCCATCACGCAAACCCATCTTTCATCCACTGACTCTGCTACAACTCCCGCTGCCTTGGGAAAGCAGGCAGCATTATTAAAGACTCCTCCCACCCGGATTATTTTCTCTTCCAACCTCTTCCATCGGGCAGGAGATACAAAAGTCTGAGAACATGCACGAACAGATTCAAAAACGGCTTCTTCCCCGCTGTGACCAGACTCTTGAATGGCCCTCTTATGGACTGAACTGAACTCTCTGCGCATCTTCTCTATTGAATAGTACTACACTCCGTATGCTTTACCCGATGCCAATGCCTATGTATTTACATTGTGTATTTATCATATGTCCTATGTTTTTCATGTATGGAACGATCGGCCTGGACTGTAAGCAGAACAATAACTTTCACTGTACCTCGATACACGTGACAATAAAATTCAAATTCAAATCCAGAAATCGCTTCCAATGCGCAAGAGGCCAATATTGGAGCTCTGTTTTTAGTCTTCTTTTCACCCATCCTCCTGCTTGTTTCATAGTTTCATAGAATTTACAGTGCAGAAGGAGGCCGATTCGGCTCTTGGAAAGAGCACCCTACCCAACCACACACCTCCACCCTATCCCCATAACCCAGTAACCCCACCCAACTCTAAGGGCAATTTTGGACACTAACGGCAATTCAGCATGGCCAATCCACCTAACCTGCACATCTTTGGACTGTGGGAGGAAACCGGAGCACCCGGAGGAAACCCACGCACACACGGGGAGAGCGTGCAGACTCCGCACAGACAGTGACCCAAGCCGGGAATCGAACCTGGGACCCTGGAGCGGTGAAGGAATTGTGCTAACCACTATGCTACCGTGCTGCTTCAATCCACAATTATCTATCGTTAATTATGGCCGAGCCTTGATTAACTCCACAACTATCAGAATGTGAGAGACTGCAAGAATCCAAACTTTGCTTTGTAAATCCTTTTGAGTGTTCAAAATTAATTTTCATGGTGTTCAGACTCTGGATCCAGTGGGATAAACATTTGTTTGTAACTGGTGGAACATTCTCACCACCCATGCAACTCCTACGGAATCTAGCTTTGGATTTAGGAGTTGAACTTTCCGAATGTGTTCATGTGTATCTATCTTTTAAAACAGGAGTGAGATCTCTGGGAAGCAAATTTGCAGGTTGATAGATTTAGATCAATAGAAGTGGATGCGGAGCATAAATACCAGCAAGACCCTGTTGGGTCAAATGGCCTCTGTCTGTTGTGTAAATACTGTGCCCACACAGTAATATTTGAACATTATTTGAAAGTATTCCAATTCTCTTCCCACACTTAGTGGTGTACTGAGGCATACTTTAGTCTGTTTCCATAGCTAGTAATTCCCAGAACATGTTGTTGCCCTGTCACCAGAGGTTGATAGCTTGAGGGGTGCCATTTAACATCAAGTGTGACTGACCAGGGGGCGGGATTCTCCGTCCTGCTGCACCTGTGCTCTGGTGCGGCACGTCCCCGCCGGCAGCGGGATTCTTCGTCCTGGCAGCCGGCCAATGGTGTTTCCCATTGCGGGCACCCCCCATGCCGTCAGGAAATCTGCTGGCGTGAGTGTACAGAGAAGCATCAGGGCGCCCAGGAAGCATCCCGCCCAGAGTCCTATTCTGGGCTCGTATAGCGGAGTGTTTGCAGCACAGAGAACGACCCTGTTATCAAACGGGAATCGGGGTTTTTTTTGTGGCCTCAACGAGGAACGGCCAACGAGGCCGTAGCTTGTCAGTGCAGGATGAGATGGGGCACCATTGATCTCCCGACCCCCCTCGGAGTCCCCACCGTGGACTCCGGACCCCCCCCCCCCCCCCACCAATGCATCAACTTACCTCTTAGGGGTCCTTCAGCCACCCCCCCGTTCACCCCACCATTTACGGGTATGGCATCCCTGGGTCTAATCGCTGGCACAGGCAACTGTTGCACCTGGGCACCTTGGCACTGCCATCTGAGAACCCTGGCAGTGCCTGTGTTGCAGTGTCAAGGTGCCAGATTGGCAATGCAAGGTGCCAAATTGGCAATGGAAGGTGCCTGGGTAGCAACGGGAGTGCCAGGATGCCATCCTGCCTAGAGCCAGACCACCCTGGGACCACCGATGGCCTGGGAGACCCCCCAGGCGCCATTACTAGTCCACATTTGTGTGGGCCAGTTCTAAACGGCACCATGTCAAGGCATCCCAGACACGGGCGTTCACTCCCGGGCCTTGGGAGAATTGGGCCCGATATATTTGAACGAGCACAAAGGTTCACTTAAATATGTAAATTTGGACCTTGCCCAGTGAGGACAAGATGCAGAGCGTGACGCTCGTTAGATCTCGCGAGGCATTCCGAAAGTCACAAAGATTTAATGGCCTTGTCACCAAGTTGGGCATGACGAAGCCATTCGATCACGCCCCAGGAGTATCTCCCACTCTTCTCTCCAGCCATTGGCATGTTTGGAGGGATTTATAGGTTCACACCCAAATGTTTGGCCGCATTATGAACACACCTTCCTTGGTCACCAAGTCCTGGGGTGGGACTCGCATCCTGAGCTTCTGCTTAAAGATAGGGACACTACCCACTGTGTCACAAGACCTCTACTTGAAAGTATAGTTGCAGATTAAAGCTACTTTGTTCTCCTCTTCCCCAACCTGACTGAAGGCCATCTCACAAAATTGACATCCAATGTTCCCTCACAACATTAAAAGATTTTGGCTAATTTTGTATTATGGGCCCATCTCAGATAGAATCAGGGTTTGCACTGTCCAAATTTACTCCACATAGAATGCTTACAACCAGAGAGAGGAGGCATTATTTGCATCGTCTAGGCCAGATCTCAACATCGGTCAGAGTTTAATGGACTTTCTGCAAACTCACTTCAGCTTTTGAACATAGGATACTTGCACACTGCTAATAATACCTAGGCATTGTGTTATGGGAGAGGCGTTTTCAGAACCCCAAAATGTATCATGGAGTTCAACCAACCTCCCCCTTTAATGTATTGTTGCTTTTCCGAGCACACGGCCTGTTCTCCAGCTGTGATATTACAATTATGGACACGTGGTTTTTAACACAGAACAACGTTTATTCCATGAACTCAACTTACCTTTTAAATAAACATTGGATCTCTTAACACCCTTTACTTCAAAGATAACCCCGAAAATATAACAACACTAAATAATCCTTCAGTTATTCCTTTCAACATCCAAGAGACTTAACACCTTTAAACAGAAACACATCAGGTTAAAGGCATTACTTTTATGAGTTTAAATCACCCAAATGATCCAGAGATAGTTTTTCATGGCAGAGATCACAGCAGATCCAGCTCACTGCAAACACAGACACACACCCAAGCTCTTTTCTAATTGATACGAAAAACTGCAAAATGGCTGATCTAAAAACCAGCTCCACCCACACTCTGACATCACTGCATTTCTTAAAGGTACATTGCTTAAAACATCCGTTTCTTAAATTCACTCTCACATGACAATTGTCAAGTTGGTTCTTTTTAAACGAACAAGTTTGAGTTTCTAGTATAATTTGTGTCACAATTAGGAATAAACTAAGTTTTGAAAAATGCTATTCCCCTTGAAAATGTGTTGTAATGATCAAGGAGATCAGTCAACAAACTTCCCGAACTTCATCTTCCCCAGGAGTCACATTTAATATATTGACATACAAATTACGAGCCAGAGTAGGCCATCCAGCTGCTCAAGCCTGCTCCATTAGATAAGCCATGGCTAATTTGATTCTGGCCTGTATTTTCTTTCTCTGCTCCCTGTACCCTCTGTCTCCCATCCATCCATGTCCATGAAGGATCTAACACAGCCTTAAAAATATTAATAAATAGTAAAACTCTTCACTTGCCTAGATGAATGGAGCTCCAACATGCGGTGTCAGATACATAATTGTTCGAATAGCTCGTGGAACTTGTGGCACAGTACTTTAATTCAACC
Source organism: Scyliorhinus torazame (assembly GCF_047496885.1). Classification (NCBI taxonomy): domain Eukaryota; kingdom Metazoa; phylum Chordata; class Chondrichthyes; order Carcharhiniformes; family Scyliorhinidae; genus Scyliorhinus; species Scyliorhinus torazame. Next base: position 115,769,835 of record NC_092727.1, read on the forward strand.
TCGTCGGTGATTGTTCAAAGATATCAGTTTAGTACATTGGAGAGGTCCCCGATGAGTCCGTCACTGGGTTTGCGTCACGGCTATGGAAGGTAGCTGGGTTTTACGAGTGTGCAACTGTTTTATCGGATGTGCTCCGCAATCATTAGTCTGTGGTATAAATAAAGAAAAAACACTTTTGGGCGAAATCTCCCTGACCTTTCAGCAGGCATTGTCCTCCTTGTCCTGGGAAAGCACGGAATGCAGTGTCCAAGAGATACAAGGGATGGAGGTGAATGTTTTGGGGCGTCACGCCCGTTAGAACTCGCAAGGCGTTCCGAACGCCACGTGGTGTCCCAACGGCCCGGACCGAATGCCGCAGCGACTCTGGCCTCTGGGCGAAGAGCCGGCCGCTGAAACGTGCAACATCACTGGAATCAGCTGAAGGCAATTGCTGGCGTGTGGGGTGCATGGGCGCCGGTCTAGGTGTACTCGCAGGCAGCAGGAAGATTATCAGCACACCAGGCACTCCGGTCAAGGTAGGCATCAGCCCTGGGGCCGGGCCTTGCATCTGGATGACCCAGAAGAAGCTGAGATGCAGCTGAACTGTTGGGCATCGCCCCGTGTGGCCCCTATTGGTGTTCCGATACAGCTGAGTGGCCATACACTCTAAATGGAGTTGGATACAGGAGCAGCCATTTCTGTGGTGGTGCAGGGCACCTTTGATCTTATAAAACAAGGTGTGCATACTTTAATTTTGGCTGACACGCTGGCTCGTTTGGCCACTGATACAGGGGAATGGCTGAATATTGTGCGGTCCACCCTTACTCCGGTAGCTTCTGGATTAGTCTGGATTAATTCAAAATTAGTTCTCCTTATTGTTGTGCAGGGTAGTGGCTCTAGCCTGTTGGGCCATGATTGGCTCCACCAACTGCAGTTGGATTGGTAACATATCCTCCATGTAGAATCTGGTGGTCTGTGTTTTCCAGTTTGGCTTGGGTACCATTGAAGGGACCATGGCCAAGATCCAGGTGGGCCCGAAGGTTCAACTCGGGTATTTTCGTGCTTGCCCAGTTCCCAGGCCTTACTGGCGAAAGTCAAGACTGAACTTCACTGTTTGGAGAGTTTAGGCATCATTACGCCTACCTGCTTCGCTGATTCAGCGGCGCCAGTGGTCCCCATAATGAATCCGGATAAGGTAGTCCACCTCTACAGGGGCTATAAATTAATGGTGAACACGGCTTCGAGGTTGGACCTTTATCCGTTACCGCACATCGGTATGCAACATTGGCCGGTGGTTGTACATTTACGGAATTGGATATGAGCAACGCTTACCTACAGCTGGAGCTCGATAAATCATCATGGAAGTATGTCGCGATCAATGCACACAAGGAACTCCGCGAGTACAGCCAGCTCCCATTCTGTTGATCTGCACAGTCTTCCAGCGCGACATGGAGAGCATCTGGTGCGGGTTGCCGCGCATTGTGGTTTACTTAGACGGCGTGCTAGTCACTGGGACCACAGACCAAGAACATTTGCAGAACCTCAAGGCGGTGTTGAAACGTTTTTGGGAGTATGCAAAAAAGTGCGTGTTTCACGCAAAGAAGTGATTTAGGATGTCGGGTGGATCGAGGCGGCCTGCACCTGGCTGCCGAGAAAGTGAGAGCTATCAAAATGGACCCGGCCCACGAGAAGTCACTGAGCTTCGCACTTTTCTTGGACTAGCAAATCACTAGGGACGATTTATTCCAAATCTGGCAACTTTCCTGGCCTCCCTCACTTGCTACTCAACAAGCACCAGCCTTGGGAATGGAACAAGGCACAGAATGAGGCGCTTAAGAAGGGGAAACGGTGGTTATCCTCTTCGGGGGTGTTGACGCATTTCGACCCTTCGGGACGCCCTTGTGTTCATGTACACACCAATTTTGTCAGTCCATCTCTGGCTTCGATGGTTGTTGTCCTGGTGGATGCCCACTCAAAGTGGCTGGAGGTCCACAAGATGGCGGCGATGACCTCCTGGGCGACCATGGAGCAATTGCGCATTTCTTTTTCCACCCACGGAATCCCTGAGGTGCTCATGACGGATAATGCGCCTCCTTCACCAGTGAATAATTTGACGCTTTTGTGGAAAATAATGGGATTAATGGCTTGGCAGAGAGGACCGGACAGATGGTTAAACGGGGGCTAAAGAAACTGACTTTGGGCTCAATGGACACCAGGCTGGCAAGAGTTTTATTTTCGTGCAGGACATTCTGCACGCGGTCACTGGGGTGGGCCCTGTTGAGATGTTAATGGGTCATAGGCTTCGTACACAACTGAGCTTGATTATCCCAGACATCAGTGCAAAGATGTGCCGTAACCAAATTTGCAAGGACATTCCCCAGTTCGACGTCAACCTCTTCAAGACTTCGCACCCGACGACGCGGTGTTCATTCGTAGCTTCAATGACACGGCTCACTGGCTCTCTGGGATTGTTGTCCGCCAATCAGGACCAGTGTCTTACCAAGTTTGGGTCTGGGGATGACTAATGCGATAGCATTTGGATCACATTCACTCGCGGATGTTACTCCCTCATGAGGTTCCTCGAAAGAAACCTGTCCTGGATCGTCCGGCTCCATTGCCGAACCAGCCTGCTGTGACGCCTCCAGTCTCTCTCGACACCGACATACCCACCATTGCATCTTCTGACTCTGAAATGGAGACACAGACCTCTGAGACCTTGAACGCCGATCAGCCGTCTTCCGCCATGGTGTTTCTGCCGCAGACATTGTTCACCAGAAAAATATACGCCTAGCCAATGACCTTCTGCTGCTCCTTCTCCGCCTCAGTGATCGTCGATGGGGTCTTCGGACTTTGGGAGGGAGGAATGTAATAGCCCGCATGGGGCCTACAGGGTGGGGCTGATTATCTGCCCCATGATCCTTGTGGAGTACAAGCCACCCCCCCGCTAGGGGTGGTGAATCTCTATTCACCTTTGTACAAAAGGTCAGCCAGTAAGGCACCAACCAGAACAGGAACCCGGCAGGGGTCAACCGGGCAGAGTATATATCACATTGTAAATAAAACTATGTTTCTTTATGTTACTCCGTGTGGACTTTCATGTCCTTATGAAGGTAATGACACCGAGCGAGTAACGCAGAGGCCCAGGCTATGGGCACACGGGTTCAAATCCCACACAGCAGCTGGTAGAATTTAAATTCAATTAATAAAATCTGTTATGTAAACCAAACCTCAGCATTGGTGACCATGAAACTCTCACGCCTTTGTGGCTCATTAATTCTCTTTAGGGAAGGAAGTCTACCATCCTTGCTGGGTCCCAAGGGCAACTAGGGATGGGCAATAAGCGCTGCCCTAACCAGCAATGCCCACATCTCATGAACAAATAAACAAAAATATTCAATGACCCTGCCTGTCCAATGCTCTCTGTGGAAGAGAATTCAGCTGACGAATGACTCTCTGAGAGAAAAATCTCCTCATCTCCACCTGTTTGAGATGTCTCCCATGTCATAATATCCACTCATGTATATAATGAGATGCAGACAGGCAGTGATTGACACACAGGATGACCAGTAAGCACACAACACAACACAGCCAATCACCAGACAGGACACTACCACTATAAAGCCAGAGGGCACTAGGTTTCCCGCTCTCTCGGGACCCAGCCACTGAGACAGTCAGAGTCCACGAGCTAGCACAGTGCAAACACCATGCGGTAGATAGTAAGTCTGGTCAGGCTAGTACAAGGTCTCCAGTCAGTTCAGTATAGCGTCGACCCACAGCTGAATATGTATATCAGTTCTATCGTTGAATAAAACAGTGTTGGATGTTCTCCAGTGTTAGACGTCTGTTTCTAGCTTCCCAGCATCGAGTGCAGTCCACAACGAACCTACCTGCCTAACACATCATCCCATAGTTCTATTTTTCTGTGTTAACATGCTCAATGCTTCCATGCTTTTCAGGCTGGGAGGCCACCTTGGGCACTTCTCAAAGACAGTAGAAGATACATTTAGGATGGACTAGCACACACAGGGAGTCTACATGCTGATTGTATGAGGAACACTGATGTTCCTATTCACAAAGACTTGAAGTACCCACTAAGAAAGTGCTTAAAATCGTGTCAGCCATTCTGTGTTAAACAGCACATGAAGTTGGTATTGATCCAATAGACAGATGGGCAGAATTGTGGGATGCATGCAACGTACAGAACCAATGCCTCCAGGCCATTTTGAAGGGGGATCGGCGGGATTGGCTACCTCCTGGCAGTTATGCATCATTAAGGCCACTCTGCCAGTGTCGATGTTTCCAGTTGGAATGCAGGCCCCTCTCTGTGGCCAAAATTGAGGCTGTTTCTTGATGGAAGACCTGGGTGTAGTGGTGCATCAACCATTTTTGATCCCTCCAAGCCCCCCAGGGGTACAATGGCAGAGCTCCATATTAATGGTCTGGGAGCAGTTGTCAGTTTGAAAAAAATCGTCAGGGGGCGTCACCATCTGGAGGCACTCTCTCTCTCTCCAGCAGACATCAAGCTCCAACTCCAGGGTTGGGCATGTGGCTGCCGATCTGTAACTGATGGAGAGCCACCTATTGCTCTTGGGAGTCCATTTGCCACCACTAATTGGATGTTGAACGCACTTCTTGTGCATTAATTAGTCTTCGCTAAAAATATTGCTTTCAATGTTGGGCACCAATGTCAGCATCCTGATCCCAGAAAAATAATACAATCCCTTAACACTGACCGAAAGGCAGGGTTCCCTGGCTCCAACCTCCTTTGAATACAGTGGACAGTGGCATTCACACTGAGAATGGGCAATGTGGCAATCTGCTGCATGTATGGAAGATGAGAGGTGGCCCGAAATGTGAATGTGGCCATGAGTCCCAGATCACAGAACACTTCACAAAACACTGCCCAGTGATATCTAGCGAACGCCTGATTCATCCAATCAATGGCCAAATACTCCTGTCATCGGGATTCACCCTTCCTGCTGGCAATGCACCCCCACCAGCGGGTTTCGTGGCGGTTACAATGGGAAATCCCATCGACAAGAGACGGGAAGATAGAATCCCGCATCCAGCGAACGGTGTGCCGCCAAGAAACACACGGCTGGGGCACTGGAGAACCCCGCCCAATGTTTCAGGAAGTTATACGCTGGACAGACAGACTAGGCAGCCCATTTTGGGCTTTTCCCATTTATCCGAGTGATAATACCTTTTCTTTGCTCCTGTCAAAAAAATACATTGCTTGCATTCCTTTAATACATCTGCTGTTTTGACTGCAATAATTTTGGTTACAACTTTCGGCTGTGCAATCCATGTCATAATATACACCAGTGTATCATGGTGCAGACACACACTGATGGGCACACAGTGGGACCAATCAACATACACAACACCGCAGCCAATCACCAGTGAGAGCACACGCACTATAAAGACAGGGGCATCAGAGTTCCCGCTCATTCGAGTAGCAGCTAGCTAGGAGCACAGAGCTCACAGCCTGCAACACAGACATTCACCATGTGCTGAGTGCATCGACTGGTTAGGACAAGGCAAAGGTCTCTAGTTAAAGCTGGTATCGTATTTACCCACAGTTCAAGTATGTTTAACTAGTTAACCTTTAAATAAAATAGTGTTGCACTACTTCAAGTGTTGGTGATCTGTATGTGATCCAGAACACCCAACACATCAATCCAGAGTTAGATTCATTCTGATTCAGTCCTATAATAGGACAGCCTATAATAGTAGGTCCAGTTCAGGTTACACTCACAGGCTTCGTCATCAAAGGCTGCATTGTATCAACATTTAAGCAAGTGACATAGTCAGATGCCTTAGAGGATGCATGTTATTTTTGAAAGTATCAATTTCATTTTAAATAAATTTTGACTGCATCACATTGGAATAGCTGTTCAAAAATAAAATGGTCAAAATGCGATTTGAACCAGCTTTTCCGCACCCCTGCTGGCTTGCTTACTATTTTTGGTTGCAACTGGGCAGATCTTGTCGGGTCCTCTGCGAGATTTCAGAGCCACAATGCTATAAAGGGCTGTGAATGACATCAGTCACTACTCTTTAAATCAGCTGCCTGGCCCAACATGAGCTGAAATCGTAGTTGGTTTGACACAATTGGCTGACCAATAGAATGAGCCAAGGGTTTAATCGGTTTTCGGCACTCAAGCTCTGAAAGGTTTGTGTGTTAGGTTTTAGCTGTTTTATTCCTCCGAACCTTACCTACCCAACCCTTCCAATTCTGTGCTTGAGGCTTTACATGTTATAATGACATTTATAAATACCTCCGTCATTGCTGGACACATAGCACAGCTGGCTGCTACTCAAATATACTGTAAGAGGTTTGATATAGGATCATACCTGTCCAGTGAATTCTGAATCTTGGTTGGGCCACACGGTAACAGAATTGGTGAATCTCAGAATTTTTCACAGAATTTACAGTGCAGAAGGAGGCCATTCGGTCCATCAATTTATCATGGCCAATCCACCTAACCCGCACGTCTTTGGACTGCGGGAGGAAACCGGAGCACCCGGAGGAAACCCACGCAGACATGGGGAGAACCTGCAGGCTCCGCACAGACAGTGACCCAAGCCGGGAGTCGAACCTGGGACCCTGCAGCTGTGAAGCAACTGTTCTAACCACTGTGCTACCGTGCTCCCTTGAATACTTATGTTCAATCTTGTACACTACGGCACACAGCTCTGGCAGCATGTCGATACCATGTTCATCCCAGCCCCAATTTATCAATCCAGCCCTCAAATCCCTGGTGACTATCTTGTCAACCTCTCAGTGCCAGCAACTTGAGGGGTGGGAGGGGGAGGGGCGGGGCAGGGGGGGGGGGGGGGGGGAGAGAGAAGTTTGCCTTGCTCAATGGTCCTATTGCCTCTTCTCCCTCCTACCCAATCTGTTATGTGTGGCTCCACATTCAGCCTCTCTGTGACCCTAAAGGTCAAAACAACTTGGACATCGCTGGCTATGGAAGATTCACAACTGTTTTGCTTTAGCCTTCAGGATTGTGCAGTTGAAGAGAGGGGAGTAATTCAATTAACCATTAAAAAACCCAAAATAATATTCAATATAAACTGATCTGAATACTGCACTGACTATTGTATTGTTCATGGTACCTCGAAAACTTCAGGAATATAATAAAAATTGCAATGGCTGACGCCAGTAAGGTTTCAAATAAATGGGATTCTGCCGTAATCGGTGGGGTGGGCAACTCTGGCGTCGAGTGGCGTGAACCACTCCGGCGTCGGGCCACCCCAAAGGTGCGGAATCCTCCGCACCTTCAGGGACTAGGCCGGCCCCGGAGTGGTTTGCGCCGCGCCGGACGGCGGGGAAGGGGCTTGGCGCCACGCCAGCCGGCGCCGAAGGGTCTCTGCCGGCCGACGCGAGTTGGCGCATGCGCGGGAGAGTCAGTGTGTGCTGGCATCATCCCAGCGCATGCGCAGAGGGCTTTGTTTCCGCACCGGCCATGGCGGACTGCTACAGCCGTCGGTGCGGAAGAATAGAGTGCCCCCACGGCACAGGCCAACCCGCGGGCCGGTGGGCCCCGATCGTGGGCCAAGCCACCGTGGGGGCACCTCCCGGGGATAGATCCCCCCGTACCCCCCCCCCCGAGAACCCTGGAGGCCGCCCGCGCCGCCAGGTCCCGTCGGTAAGGATCTACTCTAATTTACGCCGGCGGGACCGGCAAAAAAACGGGCGGCCACTCGGCCCATCGCGGGCGGGAGAATCGCCCGGGGGGGGGCGCTGCCAACGGCCGCCGACAGGCGTGGCGCAATTCCCGCCCCCACCAAATCTCTGGCGCCGGAGAATTCGGCAGCCGGCGGGGGCGGGATTCACTCCGCTCCCCGGCAATTTTACACTAAATCACTCGATGTGAGTGAGGGATTTCAAAGCATCATCGTTGAACATTATTGTCGCTGTGCTTTGGTGCCAATAAGTGCTTTTAGTGGCTTGATTATGTCTTGGACTTTTAAAATGAACATCATTTGTGTTAATGTAGATTCTATTAAATAGGGTGGAATTAAATTCAGTTAAATAGTGTGAAGAATGGTGAATTGTTTGGCCGTTCACCTTTCAGAATAACTTGGTGTCCTTGTAGATCCTGTACTGTGGCGTGATACCCCAAAATGTCACAGGTCAATCAGCATTCAACCAGAGCATCAAAAAGAAAGGCCGACGCAGCATAAAATAAAACAAAAAATAAACAAACTGGCTGTTAGTCTTTGGATTATAGGCAGCAAAAGGTTAAGGCTCGGTGAAGGTACATAGGACAGCACAAGTAAGATGAGGAGGTAAATTATGTTCAGACTAGTCTTCTTAATTGGAGTTGTTTAGGTTGAATTTGTGGGTCTATTGAATTGGCGTGAACGCTGGTTTGGATGCTAATGAATAACCTCTGTACGGGAATGAGGTGCTGTTCCCTAACCTCGGTGGTGGGCCATCCATTTTCTGAATGAGATCTAGCCCAGTGGCAACTGTAACTTGCCAAGGAAAGTGCGGAAGTTGCCAATGATAAATACTTAGCAGGGATTTAACGTTACAAAAGGGTGAATTTTGTTATCGCATCTGCTCAAGCGGTATCTTACAAAACCACCAAGGCCATTTTAGCTGGTCTCCAAGAACCCTCATTGCATTTTTGATGATCTTAATTAAGGGCCACAGGAAGATATTCAGCAAAATCGCAAAAGCAGTTTTCAATTGCTTACACGGGAATGATATCCAATTTAAAGAATCCCAATACTCGCTGTAAGCTCTGTGGAGTATCTTGTCTTATAGGCATCAGCCGTAGCCCAGTTGGTATCACAGACTCCCCTCTGAATGTCATTCCCCTTAGTAACAAGTATACCGCTTTGGACACTGTTGGGGGGGGGGACTTACCAGGGGTAAGCCTTGGGGTACAGGTCTCTGGCACAGAGTCTGTCCCTGTTGCTCAGAAGGGAAGGGGGAGAGAAGTAGAGCATTAATCATTGGAGACTCCATAGTTAGGGGGATAGATAGGAGATTCTGTGCCAGGGTCCGTGATGTCTCGGATCGTGTGTCGGGATCCTTAAGGGGGAGGGGCAGCAGCCTCAAGTCGTGGTCCACATAGGTACCAACGACATAGGTAGGAAAAGGGATAGGGACGTAAGGCAGGAATTCAGGGAGCTCGGGTGGAAACTTGGATCTAGGACAGAGTTATTATCTCTGGGTTGTTACCCGTGCCACGTGATAGCGATTGTTCGTCCCATGACCTTTGGGGAATGGGAGAGTTTCAGTTTACTGTTGGAGCATTTCAACTTAGTCAATATTAGTTGATCCACTAGGCATAAACAGTAAAATTTAACATCAGCCTAAAACCCTGAGAATCAATGGAATCCGATTGGTCAGTTAAATTAAGACTGCAACCAGTTCAGAATAGGTCACGAAACTTGGCTTTGTATAGTGCTTATTCCTGAGAAACATCTGCAAAGCTTTATTCCTATCGAACGTCTGTGACTTAGGTAGTCAAATACAGCAGGCATTTTATGACCTAAACCAGCCTGCAATCGAGACATTTATTTAGATTCATTCATGGTAGCGAGGGAGGCCATTCAGCCCATCAAGTTAATGCAGAGGAAAGCAGTGAGAAAAATAATTGGAACAAAATGAAGGCTCGGTGGAGTTTATATATGTTATAAAGTTTACATATTATTTATATGTTTGATGCCATAGAGACATTACATCCCGGTAATTTATTGCTCACTCAGGTTGTGATATAATTAAAATTCTCAGGTAAGATTAGGTACTGAACTCGCTTGTTCTTATCCATTGTTCATCAGGTAATTCCGCCGGGGTATCCATTACTCTATTTTACCTCAGGATTTATCCTGAGAGGTGATAGGATGCAGTTAAAAGGCAAATTTACACAATAAAGGCTTTCCTTTTTTCAACCTAGTCACAAAACTCCAAGGTCTCTTAAGTGCAGTAAAAGATGGAAAAGTACAGCAATTGATTGACACATCAAATCACTGTCCAATAAACAATTACTGTTTAGATCTGAAATAATTTGAGTGAAATAGGTTGGAGATGTATCGAGCATTTTAACCTTTCTGTTTACGTCTATTGTATTCTCCCATGCAGGAATAAACTTCCAAACTCCAAAGTTCCTCTCTGGTCAAAATAAGTCCATTCTGCTCATAATTAAGCATTTCATTGAGCTATTGCCGTGCATCAGAATGTGATATTTTTAAAGGATAGGCTTGCAGACCATGAAGATACAAACAAACAAGAGCTTTATTGGAAAGGCGTTTTCTCTACAGATTGTTAGGATTTTGCGTGGATATTTGCCCACGCAAATGGGCGATGATGTCATCAATAAGTCATGTGATTACACTCTTAACGTGGCCTTGTTCCAACTAGGAGAAAACATGAAGGGCGGGGTTCTCCAAAATCCCGGCCAAGTGTTGATGCCGGCGTCAAAACTAGCGCGAGCGACGCCGGCGTCAAAGGACCTCCAGGCCCAGGCATTCACCCCCTTCCTCAGTGCTGTGCGCTGCTCCGGCGCTGAAGGTAGACCCGCCACAGTTACTCGTGTCAGCCTCCTTTGTGGCATCTGCTGTTTCCTTGAGCATGCCGTCACTGCGTTTGCGGCGCTACCTGTCTGGAGTCATGTCCGGCTTACTTGAATCAGCTGTGGCTAGTTGATGCTCCCCTTCTGGAGTCTGGTCTGTTTCACCTGAATCAGTTTTGGTTTGTCAATGCTCCCCGTCTGGAGTCTGGTCTGTTTCACATGAATCTTCTGAAGTTTTGTGATGCTCCCCGTCTGGAGTCAAAACATTCAGGAATGCATTTGCTTGTGGAGAGGCTCAAGCGAATGAGGTTTGAAATAACGTAGTGTCACCGGAGTAACCAATAGTCTCACTGTGATTGTCGAGTGCCTCTGTACACACTAGCTGAGGTCTGTCACGTTGCACATCTGGTATGGGAAGTGGGATGCCGTCGTCACTTGTCGCATGTACAGTGGGTAGAGGCTCATTGTCTTCTTGCTTTGCACTTGAGCGTGGCAGACCTGCATCGTCTGCTGCTGGTTACTCAGAGGAGGTTGCTAGACCCTCATGGTCTTGTTCATGCAAGGACTGCGCTCTGGAGTCTTGCGTTCCTTCCATCATGGAGTCCGTCCAGGGGCTCGGTGTGGAGGCTTGTGTCACTCCCTCTGTGGAGTCTTGCAGCGTTCCTTGTGTGGAATCGTGCATTGGTCTCGCTGTGGAGACTGTCATCACTTCTTGTTCATGCAAGGACTGCGCTCTGGAGTCTTGCGTTGCTTCTATCGTGGAGTCTGTCCACGAGCTCGCTGTGGAGGTTTGTGTGGCACTGGAGTCAATTTCTGTGTGGAGACGTGCAGTTGTCTCGATGTGGAGTCTTTCCTCGCTTTCTGTGTAGAGGCTGGGACCCTTTTTGGTGCGTGGACCACTCTCTGTTTGGAGTCGGGGACTCTTCGCAGAGCATGGACCACTCTCTGTGTGGCAGCAGGCCGCTCTCTGTGGGCTTGTACCGCTCTCTGTCTCTTGGCGTCAGGCCGCAGCATAATCCTGCACTCACGAGTTGGGTGTCATATATGTTGACTCGTTGCGGTTCGGATTTGGTGCTGGGGTCGCCACCTCCAATGATGAAATTCTCGTCTGAATTGTTGTCAACAAAAAACATATCATCTTCTAGGGCAGTGCTAACTGCTTTTTGAAGGGTTCTGTGGAGGTTACTTTCAGCTACTGGTCGAAGTTCAGGCATTGTGCTGTCGTTCCAGGTGAAAGAATCTTGTTTTGAGGCGTTAAAATATTTTTTTCTTGTTTTGGGACATTTCCCCTTTAAGTGGGTGTGGCCCGGGGCCTCTGACATTACGATGCTTGTGACGTAGAGCATAGGAAGCGATTGCGCATGTGCAGATCGCTCTTCCTTTACTTTGTGCATTTCTCTCAACTGCGCATGTGCGGCACCTTTTCCAAGATGGCCGCCAATCAAAATTGCCGTTCGTTGCTCCGGTACCTTGGCCTCGTGGTTAGTATTAGCGCCTCTTTTACCGTTTTCTGTTGGTTTCTTTGTCTTTTCCTCACAGTATCGTTCGAACTTGTCCAGAACTGTCTGGAATTCACTCTTGTCTTGCCCTTTGGAGGACTTGAATGTTTTGAAGATTTCTTCTGCTCTTGCACCCGCGATGGTGAGCAGAAGCTCTGTCTTTTTAGCATCGGCCACGTCTTGTAGGTCGGCAGCTACCAGGAAGATCTCAAACCTTTGCCTGAATGCACGCCAGTTCGCACTGAGATTGCCGTGGCACCTGAGCCGCTGTGGAACCGGAATCTCGAACATCTTGTCTGGGTGCTTTTGCTGGTTGTCACAGTTTGCTGAGTTGAAACTATATGGATTTAAACAGTCACTCCTTGATATCATGTTTTGTTATGCTCTTGACGTAGCATAAGCTGCTTCCTTGATGTGCACTCTGACAAAGGAAGGTTCAGACTTGGAGATAGCTTCAACACGTTTATTTAACTGTTAACAATTCTCCAACTTGGATTCAACTCTCCTGTTAATCCTGCTATAGCTACTTAGACAAACTAACCAGTCTGCTACAATCCACGTGGTGGGTGGGATGTGTTTCCATCAACCCTGCCTGTACTCACTAAGTGTCTTCACTGGAAAGAGGATGATCATGTGTGCTGTGTCCTTATATATGGGTTGGTGTAATGCCCCCCTGTGGTAGTGTCACCTCTGTGTGTGTCGTGACTGCCCATTGGTCGTGTCCTATCTTACTGACCTATTGGTTGACTGTCTGTGTGGCATGTCTCAGGTGCTCCCTCTGGTGTCTAGCTAGGTGTAGTGTGTTCACATTTACCCCTTGTGTATTTACTGTGATGCATATCACCACAGCCGTGGTGCGCATGCGCGGACCCGCATTGGCCGTGTTGGGCTGGCTTTCGGTGCTGGAGCAGCGCATAGCATTCCGGCGGCGTGCTAGCCCCCGAGGAAGGGGAGAATGACTGGGGTTGGAGGCCCGTGGACGCCAGCGTCGCTTGCGCCGGTTTGGAGAATCCCGCCCCAAGGTTTATCAAACTGTTTACCGCTGTTGCCAGTTAGGATTAAATAAAGAGTGAATTTTCCTGCTAGAATCCAGGTTATTTGGTCTGTACAGCTGTTTTCATTAATTGAATAATAGATTCTTGAACATTTGGCGTAGTTTGCTGTATTGATTGAAAAATCTACTGCCGTCTAGCACAGGCTTAGGAAATTAAATATTTGCGAATCATTGTCCAATTAAAGTCAACTCCAGCATTTCATTGTGTGCTGTCTCCTTGTTACTGTAAACTGTAAATTGAGATTAGCATCACTGATTAATGTTACAACATGTCTGTTCAATTCTCCACTCAAGATTTGAAGCCAATTTAGCCAAAATATATCAGAGACAATTGTGTCCATACTTGCAGGACTCATCAGGTTCTCGAAGTGGCCTGGGTGATGCAATGTTTCCAGCATTTAACTTCAGCTACTGTGTCAAAATGTTGTTCGTCCCATGACCTTTGGGGAATGGGAGAGTTTCATTTTACTGTTGGAGCATTTCAACTTAGTCAATATTAGTTGATCCTCTAGGCATAAACAGTAACATTTAACATCAGCCTAAAACCCTGAGAATCAATGGAATCTGATTGATCAGTTAAATGGAGACCATTAGCACTTTCACTTTTGGTTAGAAAAAATGGAGTTATTGACTTATTTGCATTTCTCTCACTCTTACATATATAGATTACATAGAACATACAGTGCAGATGGAGGCCATTCGGCCCATCCAGTCTGCACCGACCCACATTGATCCCTCACTTCCACCCTATCCCCGCAACCCAATAACCCCTCCCAACCCTTATGGACACTACGGGCAATTTAGCATGGCCAATCCACCTAACCTGCACGTCTTTGGACTGTGGTAGGAAACCGGAGCACCCGGAGAAAACCCACGCAGACACGGGGAGAACGTGCAGACTCCATACAGACAGTGACCCAGCGGGGAATCGAACCTGGGACCCTGGCGCTGTGAAGCCACAGTGCTATCCACTTGTGCTACCGTGCTGCCCTGTCTTGGTCCTCCATGCAAAGCATTGTTCTTAGTTGGCTGGATTCATAGACTAATATCATTCCTACAGTGCAGAAGGAGGCCATTCGGTCCATCAAGTATGCATCAAACCTCTGAAAGAGCACTCTACCTAGGTCCACTCCACCAGACACCCCAACCTATCCCCGTAACTTAACCTGCGCATCTCTGGAAACGAAGGGGCAATTTATCGTGGCCAATCCACCTAACCTGCATATCTTTGGACTGTAGGAGGAAACTGGAGCCCCCGGAGAAAACTCACACACACTCTACAGGGATCTGCAACCTCAGAGTCCCTGTGGCCTCACCTGAGTAGGATTTACCCTCTGAGCGAGACGGGGCTAGCCCCCTTTCTTAGACTGTAGGGGCATAAATACCTCGGCCCGGGCGTGGACAAGGCACGGGAGACCTTTTCGGGGGGTAGGAGGTGTAAATTGCAAGGAGAATAAATCAAAACATTTCGACAGTCATCGCCCCCGAGTGGTCGTTTGCCTGAGACTTTACAGGGAGAAAGTGCAAATACCGCACAGTTGCCCAAGGCAGGAATCAAACCCGGGTCCCTGACATGTGCTAACTACTGTGTCATCGCGCCGATTGTTGACTGAGATGCTGCACAATATCGCCCATTGATTTTCTCTCTTTCTTTTTCCATGCCTTACTGTGAATGAAGTTCGGAAAACTCCTTCCAGGTGTGTGTGTGTGTGTGTGTGTGTGTGTGTGTAGGTGGTGACTGCGTCCACAACACACAGCCAAAGGTTTACAGCTGGCTGTTGCCTGCATTGTGAGAGTGTCGGTTTACCCAGTGTTTATTTGTTGTTCCTGCCACCTGATGACTATACCTGATGTTCTCATGAACGTGAACCCTATCAAGATTTGACCATTCCATTATGAAACACTGATGCTACTTTTCGAACTACTCACACTCAAAGATTTGTTGGAAACAACAATGAAGATCCAACATTGGTTGGTACTGGTCCTCAGTGAAGAAACGGGAAATTGCTCCTCTTGCACTACCTGTTGGCTTGTAGACGACAGCCTGTCTCCCACTGCTACTGGAGCTTTACCAGCATCTGCCCTTGGAAGGAGTTTTCAACTTTAAAAGCAGGCTTGTATTGCTGATCGGCATACACAAGGTGGAAAGTCAGTGCATGTATAGCAATGGAAGTTCTATATTGCACTATTTAGAACTGAACGGCTGGTTGGAGGGGTGGGGTTGGCGAAAGGATGGGGGGGGGGAATGGGGGAGGAGGGGGGTAAGTGTTGTCTTCCTGCACACTTTGAATAGCACGGAGTGCACATTTTGTGTGCGCTCTAGAATTTTCAGCCAGTGAACCAGAAATCATGCTGTGTAAATAAGCTGACCTAAACAACAGGCCTCTTATATGCCGAGGCCTTCATTTTATGGTCTGCATTATTTTGGCACCGATATCTAAAACTGGTTCAGACCTGATTAAGAAGTAACATTGTTTTAATGTACAGCACAGAGACAGCACATTCAGACCAGCGGCTCGCTACCTGTGCTCATATGCTCCACATGAGCCTTTTCCCACCCAAATTCAACTAACTCTATTAGCAGACTCCTTTTTCTCTTGTGTAATTAGCCGCTGATGCTTGAATGCGTCTACGCTATTCAGCTCAACTACTCCTGTTGGTAGTGCTGTTCGAGAGGGAGTTCCAGGATTTTGATCCAGCGACAGTGAAGAACTGCGATATATTTCCAAGTCAGGGTGCTGAGTGACTAAAAGGGGAACCTCCAGGTGGTGGGGATCCCAGGTATCTGCTGCCTTTGTCCTTCCAGATGGTAGTGGTCATGGGTTTGGACTGAGCTGCCGAAGGAACCTTGGTGAGTTACTACAGTGCATCTTGTTGATGGTACACACGGCTGCCACTGTTCGTCGATGGTGGAGGGATTGAATGCTTGTGGAAGGAGTGCCAATCAAGCGGCTGCTTTGACCTGGATGGTATGAGCTTCTTGAGTGTTGTTTGGAGCTGCACTCACTCAGTCAAGTGGAAGGCATTCAACCCCCTCTTTAGCCTTGTAGATAGCGGATAGGCATTGGGGATTCAGGAGGTGAGTGACTCACCACAGAATTCCTAGTCTCTGACCTGCTCTTGTAGGCACACTATTTTTATGGCTAGCCCAATTCAGTTTCTGGTCAGTTGTAACTACTAGGATATTGATAGTGAGGGATTCAATGGTAATGCCATTGATTGTCAAGATTGTTAAAATTGCACTTTTTATTAGGTTAGACACACAGAAGTTTCCATTATCTGGAGACAAAAACCTGGGGCCATAAATATAACATAGACACCAATAAATCCAACACCTGTGGCCCATGGAGGGCCCCCTAGCAGAGGTAACTGCCTCCTGCCCTCATCAAACCTATATTCTCCGCCCCCCCTCCCCCTCCGCCACCACCTCTCACTTCCATCCCTTTAACTGATTGGGAGGGCGGTGGCTTCTTCTTCTTCAGAGCAAAGTGGCCATCACGCCTATTGGCACTTTGGAGATTGTAGAGCTGCTGACCCTCCAATTGACAGCAGCTCCTGGGTGCCGGTGACCTACCTTAATAGGGACACCAGTCTTGACAGTAACCAATTAGTTGCATGACCTCAGAGAAATGTACCCAGGGTTCCCATGAATAGCCTATTCTGGGTTGCCCCAGCCTCACAACCCTCCCCCCCTACCCCTCCCCACCTGACATTCCAGCCTGCCATCAGGACCCCCCCATTACAGGAATTATATTCTTATCCAAATAAGACAACACCACCACTGAGTATCCTGACGATATTTTAATTTCCTCACTTTGTCAAGTAAATCATTGAGACACCTTTCTAATAAGCGGTGTGCTTTCTTTAAAGAAGCACTCGTACAGGGACTTCATGCTGACAATCCCCTGTCATTAAACTAACTCCGAGTAATTGGGACAAAACTCTTCTCTTCCTGGAAGCTATATGCAGCAAAGGGTTTGGACCACCTCCATCCAGTGGGCATGTGAGTCTACAGGATGAGGTGGCATACAGTTCACCATATTCCTCAGGGAGAATGTATGGAGAATGTTAACATTTGCTCAAAGTGGAAATGTCAAACTGATACAGGCAGAAGTGATGACCTGAGGCTGGGATGCATTGTTGGGGCAGTGGAGATGGAACTTTACCCCGATGGCAACTTATTCTTTGGAATTAAACTCATGGCTACCAAATATTGAAATATGGTCCTTCCTCAATATGCACAGTGTTCAAATTGAGCACAAACATTTCTCAACAACATTGATTAGTTAAAAAGGACGGGGAAGCACCTGTTATATGACGAGATAGATTTTCTTTTTCTTTTCCATTCTCCTTGGGCTTCTGTTACATGTATTCTGGGAGAGAGCCAGCTGGCCTAAATCCAAGGCTTGACTTGATGTCCTCTTTCAACATCAACTCGCAAATTACTTGTTCACACACAATGCAAGCTGGCTTAAATGATCTCAATCCAAGTTGACTTCGAATGGATTCACAGCTGGATTGAAACAATTTTATTTCACACTGGCTCTGCAATTAAATGTTTCTTGAATCCGGAACTCTCTCCCTGGAGGAGAGAGTCTCGTTCCATTTTGTACCAGTCGGTTCCGATTTTGATGCCCAACGTATCAACAATGCAAGTTCAGTGTTGATTCAAAGCTAAAGTTGCTCAGCACCATCTGTAAACATTTAGTTCAAATGCACCATGAGTCATCCACGCTCAATACGTTCTCAGTAAGAACACTGCGTGACAGTGGGATGCAATGGTACACATGCAGTGTACTCATGTTAAACGCCACACGGGATCACCTGCATCCATATTGTAACGTGGTTAGTTGGACCAAAACAAGCTAGTGGCTGTACATCATATTATCCCAAGTTTATGCTGCTTACCCACTGGAATTAGGAGGTCAGAAGACTCTTATGCTTTTGATTAGGCATCTCTTCTTCTCCCTTTAGCTCTGTCGTAAGAAACGTCAGAATAGATCACAGCATCCTCGTCAACAAGGTGTGGGAAGAAAGTGGTCCTTTCTAAGGAATGCACTCCCAGTTATGTGTGCTTAGTCAGACATGAAATAACAAAGATCTTTTGAAAGATCAAATACTTCCTCTACAATCTCAATAGTCAAATTTCTTTCTAAAAAATTAAAAGAATACATTTTGAGCATTAATTTAGTCCTGAGATTTGGGAGATAGAAATATTTCACTTATCGATATATCTGTAGAGTAATGGAGTCGTCTTATGGGACTTCGTAGAATCATAGAATTTACAGTGCAGAAGGAAGCCATTCGGCCCATTGAGTCTGACGCGGCCCTTGGAAAGAGCACCCTACTTATGCCCACACATCCACCCTATTCCCATAACCCAGTAACCCCACCTTTTTGGACACTAAGGGCAATTTAGCATTGCCGATCCACCTAACCTGCACATCTTTGGACTGTGGGAGGAAACCGGAGCACCCGGAGGAAACCCACGCACACACAGGTGTTATATTAAAACCCCTGCTAGCATGTTATATTACTTTGTGCAACATATGTTACTCAGTTGCTTCTTGCCGGTATGATCTTTAACTCGATGTTGATTAACACTCGTAATCTTTCAATTAGAGCAAATACTTTATTGAGTAATGTTAACAAAGAAACTGTGAGTTTGTTCTCTCTCCAACACTTATACTAGATGTTTAATAAACAAGATTGAATAAGAATTAACTATGATTAACTAGACCTACACTCTGAGCTGCCTCTCTCTATCTCTGGTCACTATCCACACAAAGAGGTGGATCTTGGCTTGAGTCAGTCTTTTTATACCCATCTCTAGAGCTGCCATCTAGTGATTACTTAGCTGTTATGTCTATACATTAACCCCTTGTGTACATACAGATATGCAGACTCCGCACAGACAGTGACCCAAACTGGGAATCGAACCAGGGATCCTGGGGCTGTGAAGCAACAGTGCTAACCACTGTGCTACCGTGCCACCCTTCATTCATTATCAGCTTTAAATTTGACTTTCTACATTCTTATATTTCAAGTTTTAAAAAAAAAATACTATTGCAAATGTTATCAGAACCAAAAATGAACAGCTAACACAAGCGTTATAAATTGAATCCTTTAGCAAGCTTCTGTGACATGGTTTGGATGTGAACAAATGACAGGGCCATAAACTGCTTCCCTGCCTCACCTCACAAATGGCAGTATAAATCAGGCAAAGGGCTTTGTGAAATGTACTCTATACACTTCATAGAAGTATAGTTTTCTTGGAATTTACTTCTATCCACTTGAACTGTTTTACGATGTGACACCAGGTTCACGGTGCAGTTACTGCGGCACTCCCACCTCTCGGCAACACAGTTCAGACTTTACATCCCACTCAATGAATGGAGCAGAGAAACTGCAGAATCACAGAATTGTTATGGTGCAGAAGGGAGTCATTTGGCCCATCATGTGTGCGCAGGCCCTCTAAGCCAGCATTGTGGCTCAGTGCCATTCCCCTGCCTTTTCTCCGTACCCCTGCACACTGGTTCTATTCAAGTAATCACCTAATGCCCCCTTGAATGCCTCGATTGAACCTGCCCCCTCCTCACATCCAGGCCGTGCATTCCAGGCCCAACCACTCGTTGCGTGAAAAACATTTTTCTCACGGCACATTTGCTTTTTTTACAAATCATTTTAAATCGGTGCCCCCTTGTTCTTGATCCGGTTGCGAGTGGGATCAGTTTCTACCCATCTACTCTGTCCAGTCCCCTCATGATTTTGAACATCTCTATCAAATATTCTCTTAGCCTTCTGCTCTCCAAGGAGAATGGTCAAAGTGTCTCCATTCTATCCCCATAACTGAAAGTTCTCATCCTTGAAACCATTTTTGTAAATCTCTTCTGTACTCTCTCCAATGCGTTCACATCCTTCCTATAGTGTGGTGCCCATGCTGTACACAATACTCCAGCTGACGTCTAAACTAGTGCCCTGTATAAATTCAGCACTACCTCCTTGCTCTTGTAACTAATCCCCTATTAATAAAGCCCAGAATACTATATGATTTATTAACTTTTGTCTCTACCTTCAATGATCTATGCACATATACACCCAGGTCCCTCTACTCCTGCATTCCTTATATAAATTTTACCTATTATTTTATATTGTCTCTCCATATTCTTCCTACTAAAATGCATCACCTCACAATTCTCCTCATAGAATTTTATCTGCGACCAATCTTCTCACTCTACCAACTTGTGTGTGCCCTTCTGAAGCCCTCTTCAGAGTTTACAATGCTTTCAGGTTTTGTGTCATCTGCGAACTTTGAAATTGTCCCCTGCAGACCATGATCTAGACTATTAAAATATATCAGGAAAAGCCTGGGTCCCATACCGACCACTGGGGAACACCACAAAACTTCCTCCTGCCTGAAAAATAACCATTGACCATTACCCTCTGCCTCACGCCACTGCAGTACTGATGTGGGTGCTGCACTGTCACAGGTGCCATCTATCCAACGAGATGCTAAACTGAAGCCTCGTCTGCCTGTCAGGCGAGATGTAAAAGCTCCACAGACACTATTTCAACCAAGGACAGAGGAGCTATCCCTGGTGTCCTAGTCAATATTTATCCCTCAATCAACATACCAAAAAACAGATATCTGGTCATTATCACATTGCTGTTTGTGGGAGCTTGCTGTGTGTAATTTGGCTGCTGTGTTTCCTAGACTTCAACAGTGACGGGGGGGTGGGGGGGGGGGGGGGGGGGTGGAAGAGGGGACGATCGCCTCCGTCAAGTAACGCACCCGATGTGAACACAAGAACAAAATTCCAACCATGGTTTCATCCATGCTCAAGGAGAGGTGGTGATGTAGTGGTATCGTCACTAGACTAGTAATCCAAAACCCAGGATAATGATCTGGGGAACACGGGTTCAAATCCCATCACTGCAGAGTCACTGAATTCAATAAAAATCTGGAATTAAAAGTGTAATGATGACCACTTGTTGTAAAAACCCATCTGGTTCACTAATGTCTTTTAGGGAAGGAAATCTGCCATCCTTACCTGGTCTGGCCGACATGTGAGTCGCCAGTGATGCTCACGTCCTATCAATGAATAAAGAAAATTCAACACACATGTCATTTTTGTTCTGTTGGAATCTTTCTGACAATTGTTTAATTCTTTTAACAGCGGTGGATTGCCACATCACTGATATTGCATTAATGAAATGCAGGTGTATGTGATCCAATGCAGTGAATGGGCTGTGTGGTCATTTAATATAGCTTACTGCCCCAGTATCTCACAGAATGGAAGGCGAGTGGAAGACCTTTCAACTCGGTTCTTCTCTTGGATTGTGAACCTAGTTTCTCTAGAATTGCTTTTGACGAAGAACAACGAGCAGGTCAACAAAGGCGCAATGCGAGGGGACCCGGAAATTCATGAATAACTGTTTGCTAGTTTCTTTAATTTATTCTTTCACCAGGATGGTGTGTGTGTGTGTGTGTATCGCTGGCCAGGCCAGCAGTTATTTCCCATCCGTAATTGCCCTTGAGAAAGTGATAGTGAACTGCCTTTTTGAACTGCTGCAGTCCATGTGGTGTAGGTATTCCCACAGTGCTGTTAGGAATGAAGTTCCAGGATTTGACTTGGCGACAGCCAGCGATATGGTTCCAAGTCAGGATGGTGCGTGGCTTGGAAAGGAACTTCCAGGTGGTGATGGTCTCATGCATCTGCTGCTCTTGTGCTTCTAGATAATAAATGTCTTGGGTTTGCTGCAAAAGCTTGATAGCAGTGCAGCAAAATAATAATAATAATATTTATTAGTGTCACCAGTATGCTTACATTAAAACTGCAATGAAGTTACTGTGGATATCCCCTAGTAGCCACGCTGCGGCACCTGTTCGGGTACACAGAGGGAGAATTCAGAATGTCTAATTCACCTAACAAGCACCTCTTTTGGGACTTGTGGGAGGAAACCGGAGCACCTGGAGGAAACCCACGCAGACATGGGGAGAACGTGCAGACTCCGCACAGTGACCCAAGCCGGGAATTAAACCTGGGTCCCTGGCACTGTGAAGAAGCCACTGTGTGCTAACCACTGTGCTAACGTGCCACCCAGTACCTTTGAGGCCCACATTGATATCATCAATGGTATCATCAATTGACATTGTTAGAGTAAACCAGAGACCCAGAGTAGGGGCTGGTTTAGCACAGGGCTAAAGAGCTGGCTTTTAAAGCAGACCAAGGCAGTCCAGCAGCACGGTTCAATTCCTGTACCAGCCTCCCCGAACAGGCGCTGGAATGTGGCGACTAGGGGCTTTTCACAGTAACTTCATTTGAAGCCTACTTGTGACAATAAACAATTTTCATTTCATTTTCATTTCATGCTCTGGGGACCCAGGTTCAAATCCCGACACTGCAGATGGTACAATTTGAATTCAATAAAAATCTGGAATTAAAAAACTAATGATGACCATGGACCCATTGTCAATTGTCATAAAAACCCACCTGGTTCACTAATGTCCTTTAGAAGGAAATCTGCTGTCCTACCTGGTCTGGCCAAAGTTGTTTTTAAGACTGGACCATTTTTGATGGATCTGTTTGAACTTTCCTCAGTTGTGCTAATCTGTATTTCAACGATTTCCATACCTGGCTGAAGAAACACACCTGCTGTAAATTTCACCATTCAAACATTTGAAATCTCAATGTAACAATATTGCAACTGGGGTTTGCATTATAGACACAAAAGGGAAGACTATTCAACCCATTCCTCCAGACAAATGTACTGATCCTCCAACCTCACCAATGAATCTTTGGTGGGTCTTTGGCTCCAAGTCTATCGGAAGTCTCTCCAAAGTCTATTCCAAACCTTGGTCACTCTTTATGCGAAGAGGAAATTTCTGACATCAATCTGAAAGTTACATTTCATAAGTTTGAACAGGTGTCCTCTGTTCTGTTTTTGCTGGTTTGCGATATATCTTTTATGTATCTGGTTTATCTCTAAGCAATGCAGAGGTGACACTAGTTACAAGTCTACAACAGGTTTATTCTGTTATGAAAGTCAAACTTACCTTAATGGTGAAAGCGATGGTTGAGAAGCTCAACTCTTGACACACCTGGGAGGGTTTGTGCGTGCGCAGACTGGGAGCAGACTGCACATGCACAGTTCTGCATTCTTTGGAAGAACATAAGGTGTGAAAACCCCGGTCAGTGAAACTCTACGGAAGGCAAGAGTCCCAGAGAGCGGGCAGGGACAGGAAAATGTACCACTTCAATTAAGAGAAGAGGAGCAGAGAAACAAGCTCCAAACAGGACAAGGGCTGCATGGAACAGATTTCAAGTGAGGAAAGCTCTCTAAATTTTCCCTAGATGCCCGCAATGATGCTCACCAATGTCAGGGCTGGAAAATCCTGCCCAGAGTTTCAATGAGATTGGTTGACTCACGGTGATAGTGACACCTGGGTGGATTGGTGAGAAATCCATGGACTCTGTCTTGGTCACATTTGGCATTTATTATGCAGTGTGGTATGTTCGACCATAGGTTGCCTGTTAATTCACAAGTACCTCATATTGACCATGAATATTAGAGTACAAGATGGATCTTGTAAATTGTTTTATCTTTCTGACCTTGCACAGTAAATTTATTTAAAAACCAAGGAACCTTGTGGCTTTATTCACAGAGTATCTTAAATCGCAAATGTTGTCTGCTTTAAACAAAATGTTATTGGTCCCTAAATGAACCTGAACAATAAATGACAGTCTGGTCAAGGATCATAACAATTTACTGTGCTAAAAATAACTCAGGATTATTATACACATGCTCTCAGCCCAGATTCCTGAACCTACATAAGAACATAATATAGTGCAAGAACTAGGAGCAGGATTTCAATTCAGCCCCTCAAGCCTGCTGTGACATTCGATATGATCATAGCTAATTTCATTTCGGCCTCATCTCCATTGTCCTGCCCTCTCCCCATAACGCTTCATCCCACCACTAATAAAAAAGCCTAACTGTCTCCTCCTCAAATTTGTTTGGTGTTCCGGTGTGTGCTGTACTCTGGGGTAGAGAGTTCCACAGATTTATAACCCTTTGAGCGGTGCAATTCCTCTACATTTCTGTTTTAAATTTACCACTCCTTAGCCTAAAACTATGGCCTCTCGTTCTACAATGTCCAACAAAGGGAACATCTATGCCTACTCTGTCAATCCCATTCAGCAATTTATATACTCAATCGGATCTCTTCTCATTATTCTCAACTCCAGCGAGTACAGGTCTAAACTTCTCAATCTCTCTTCATAAGACAGGTCTTCACCCGTGAAATCTATCTAGTGAACCTTCGCTGTACCGCTTCAAATGCATTTCCTCAAGTAAGGAGATCCGAGCTGTGCTCAGTACTCCAGATGTGGCCTCACCAATGCCCTATACAGCTGCAACAGCACTTTGCTACTTTTATACTCCATTTCATTAGCAATCAACGCCAACGTTTCATTTGCCTTCTTTATTACCTGCTGCAACTGCATACTAACTTTTTGCAATTTGTGTACAAAGACATCCAGATCCCTCTGCACCAAAGCAGTTTGAATCTTCTCTCCATTTAGATGTTGGCCCCAATACTCTGGTGGGGGGATTCTCTCTCCCACCAGCAGTCCACCCACGCCTGTGGGTTTACCGGCGTCATGGGGTGGCTTCAATGGGAAATCCCATTGACATTGGCGGGAACAGAGAATCCTGCTGCCAGTGAACAGCATGGCGCCTGTCACTGCTGAGAAACACATGGCTGGGAGGCCAGAGAATTCCACCCAATAAGTTGCCTTTTTATTCCTCCGAGAAAAATAGATAACCTCAATCTTATCCACATTAAATTCCATATGCCAAATTGGCCCACTCACCTAACCTATCCATATTCATTTGTAAATTTCTTATTTCCTCATCACAACTTGCTTTCCCACCTATTTTAGGTAATCTATAAATTTGGTTTGAGTACCTTCTATCCCTGCATCCAAGTTATTAATATAGATTGTAAATAGTTGGGAACCTGAAGCCCAGACCCTGTGGCACGCCACTAACTCCAGCTTGCCAACCTGAAAAAAAACAATTTTCCCCACTCCCTGCTTTCTGTTGGTTAGCCAATGCTCTATCCAAGTTACTATATTACCCTCAACCACATGGGATCTTACCTCCTTTCTGATCAGTTATTTAAACTCTCGAGCTCCACCCCTGGGCGTAAGAAATTAAGTACAGGTAACATCGACTAACACAATCAAACACAGATTAGTTAAACTATTGAACACTACACTCCTTTATTCCTGCTGATGTAACTCGCAGCAATGCTCCAGTGTTTTCCTGTCATTTATTGCCTTATAAATCTCCCTTAAGTTCCCGAACCCAAACTGCTTCAGTCTTTCCTCATAACCAGTCCTGTGATTTGGAAACAGCGTAATTCAGATTCAAAACCCAATATTTCAGTCCTGAGCTTCATCACAAGTCTTGGAAAAGCTGTATATTTAAAGTGAGTACCTGTCTGCATATGTGTTAGATGTTTGAGATTTTTATTGGTATGATTAATGTTAAAGGAAGTTATAAATTATAGTTGGGCCCCTGCTGTGCTAAGCAGATGATATTAATACTCTTGACTTATTGCCTATTTTTTTAAAAAGGGAAGGACATTCTGCGAGTAAAACATATTTGCAAGTCTTCCCCAATGTCCATGTGAAAAAACCTAAATGTTAGACGGCTGCCAAGAAACATTTGATGTAGAGAATTCCAATTCACCATTTACTAATGCCAAGTACCTAACATGAAGGAGTTTCTCTTAGTGGCTTGGATGTCGTTAAGGGGAGATAATGCTTGCAACATGGAAAGAGAGTCACAGCTTTAAAATGACCTGGAGGTATCTGGTTTGATGGAACCTTCTCATTCTGGTAAAACATTTGACCATTTATGCTTTCTATTTGTGGTAAACTGTTGCACCTCTATTCGGTGATGTATGGTAGGACCTGTACTACAGGTACATTGGTAGTCCCTGCCTGCTGGCTCCGCCCAGCAGACGGAGTATAAATATGTGTGTCCTCCATGCTGCAGCCATTTCGCCAGCTGCTGTGGGACGCCACACATCTTAGAGCAATAAAGCCTCAATTGTACCGAACTCAAGTCTTTGTGCAATTGATCGTACATCAATTTATTGCTCTAAGATTTACAAAAGATAGACCTCCGTATCAAACCGGATCGCCTGCAGCTGGATCCATAGTCAAGCGACGCCAAAAAGGACTTTCAACACTGGCTAGCTTGTTTCGAGGCGTACATCAACTCGGTGCCCAGCCCTGTCTCGGAGGCTCAGAAGATACAGATCCCGCACTCGAGGTTGAGCTCCAGCCTCTTTCCGCTAATCCAGGATGCGCCGAACTACGCCGAAGCCATGACGCTTCTCAAAGAGAATTACGCTCAGAAGACGAACACGCACTTCGCCAGGCACGTACTCGCCACTTGCTCTCAACTCCCTGGTGAGTCCATAGAAGACTTCTGGCGGGCCCTAATCCCACTCATCCGGGACTGTGACTGTCAGGCCGTTACGGCCACTGAACATTCAAACCTCCTCATGCAGGACGCGTTTGTTACGGGGATTGGGTCGGACCTCATATGCCAGCGACTGTTAGAAGGGGCCATGCTCGACCTCACAGAGACAAAGAAACTAGCGCTCTCTATGACGGTCGCCTCGCGCAACATTCAGGCCTACACCCCCAGCCGCGCGGCCCACCCCTCCTACGCATCGTGGACCCCACAGACGGCCGCTCCAGCGGGGGCCTTACCCAGCCAATATGCCTGCGCCACGCGCCAGCCAGCGAACCCCGGGTGTCCCCGATGTTGCTTTTGCGGCCAGTAGAAACACCCCCGCCAACGCTGCCCAGCCCGCGCTGCCCTTTGTAAGGCTTGCGGCAAGAAGGGGCACTTCGCCACGGTGTGCCAGGCCCGCGCAGTCGCCACTATTGCCCCCATCCCCCCTCGTTTACGGACAATGGGCGCCGCCATCTTCACCTTCCGGACCACGCGCGGACAGTGGGCGCCGCCATCTTATCCCCCTCCGACCATGCGCGGCCAGTGGGCGCCGCCATCTTCTCCCCCTCAGGCCATGCGTGGCCAGTGGGCGCCACCATCTTCCCCTCTGAGCAACACGTTCGGCCCATGGGTGCCGCCATCTTGTTCAACCCCCGCCACGTGCGGCCCATGGGTGCCGCCATTTTGTCCTCCTCAAGATCGCCAGGTGCCGCCATCTTGTCTCCCCCACGGCACATGGGCACCGCCAGCGTTCCAGGACCTGTGCCCCCCGGGCTCTCCATCATCCGACATCAGCGATGACCGACCACGACTCGCCTCAGTGACCATCAACCAGTCTCGTCTGCACAACCTGGCCACCGCATCGACCGCGTTAAAATCAACGGACACGTGACCTCTTGCCTGCTGGACTCTGGGAGCACCGAAAGCTTCATTCACCCGGATATGGTGAGGCGCTGCTCCCTCGCGGTGCACCCCGCCAACCAAAAAATCTCCCTGGCTTCCGGATCCCATTCCGTGATGATCCATGGGTACTGTGCGGTCACACTCACGGTTCAGGGTGTAGAATTCAGCGGCTTCCGCCTCTACGTCCTCCCTAACCTCTGCGCTGCCCTACTACTCGGCCTGGACTTCCAGTGCAACCTCCAGAGCCAAACCCGGAAATTCGGCGGGCCGCTACCACCCCTCACTGTGTGCGGCCTCGCGACCCTAAAGATCGATCTGCCTTCCCTCTTCGCAAATATAACCGCAGATTGCAAACCCGTCGCCACCAGGAGCAGACGGTACAGCACCCAGGACAGGTACTTTTCATTAATTGAACATGGAACATACAGTGCAGAAGGAGGCCATTCGGCCCATCGAGTCTGCAACGACCCACTTAAGCCCTCACTTCCACCCTATCCCCATAACTCAATAACCCCTCCTAACCTTTTTAGTCACTAAGGGCAATTTATCATGGCCAATCCACCTAACCTGCACGTCTTTGGACTGTGGGAGGAAACCCACGCAGACACGGGGAGGACGTGCAGACTCCGCACAGACAGTGACCCAGCAGGGAATCGAACCTGGGACCCTGGCGCTGTGAAGCCACAGTGCTATCCACTTGTGCTACCGTGCTGTCCATAATAGCCTTGCACTTGTTAACAAGTTATGGCTGCAAGTAATTTTATACTCCGAAAGTTTACAGTTTGACAGAGAGCAACCTAAGTGTAAAATAAAATCATTGAACAAAAGTGCGTGGTTCAAATCATCAAAATAATGAGTGCCAGAGTTGTGGAAAGGATCACCTTGTTGTCATCCTTATTGCTGTTCCCCCAACCGCTGCTAACCCTCAACTTTGGCCGTCCAGTGTTAACATGTTCTGGGCGGCACGGTAGCACTGCTGCCTCCCAACGCCAGTGACCCGGGTTCAATTCTGGCCTTGGGTCACTCTTTGTGTGCAGTTTGCACGTTCTCCCTGTGTCAGCGTAGGCTTCCTCCGGGTGCTCCGATTTCCTCCCACAGTCCAAAGATATGAATTGTATGTGGATTGGCCATGATAAATTACCCCTTAATGGCCCCCAAAAATGTGTAAGTTAGGTTAAGGAGGTAGGACTGGGGAGTGATCTTGGGTGGAGAGTTGTTGCAGACCTGATAGATTGAATGGCACTGTAGGCATTCTATGAAATGGCTTCTACGAACATCAGGTCATATACAGGATAGCAGTGATGCAGAGGAAAATTCCCTTTTTACTACTGAAAACTCAGAAGAGCACCATTGCTGTACCACTTAAAATTTTCCACCTCCTAGTCCAACCATTTTTGTAGCTTCTTTGTGAGTTTGCCAATTTAATGGCAATTATTAGGCAGGTTTCTGCTATGAGTCCAGACTCCCTCAGGACACAGTTGCGATTGAGTAAGCCTATTTCAGATATAACTCTTACAGGCATTTAAGAGTGGATTCATCCCGTTAATCCATATTGGATTTGAACCTGAATCCGAAAGAAGAATAAATAGTTTTCCATCTCACTATATATTCCAGAAATAATGTTCCTTCCCCAAAACAGTACCAATTTTCCCATCAATTTCTTGTCCCTTGATGAGACTGAGCTATTGTTCTATTACTTATACTTAATGCAGAGGCCTCCCCATTAACAATAGTACTAAATTCATAATTATTGATGCAAAACCTCTCTGGAAAACTCATTTTAAATTTACAGAATCTCAAATTTCAGCATTCTGACTAAAACAATGTACATATTTTGAAATTAATTTGAAAGTTTATGGCATTCATACCTTAAACCCATGTAGTTACCCCACACCTTATTTCACTCTCTGTAAATGCTATTAAGTAGCAAAGGATAATCAATGCATCTGAGCTTCCTGCTTTGCTGCCAGTGGGAATGCTACAACGTGATAGGCTGTTTATCCTGTTTGATGACACTGCTGTTGTTGGGCAGAGATCCACTTAACTTGGCACCAGATTCATATCAACATTTGGAAATGTGAAATCAAATGCCGTGGAGAAGGCTGGATCTTTGTCAGCAGCTTTTCCAGAGGTCAGCAGCGCGATCCTTCCCTTCACGGCTGACCACATATTATTTTACAACGAGTTGGCCTTTTGTGACCTTTAAGCTATTTTCACTGTCGGAACTCCTCTAAATGCAGATGTAACAACTGAACTGTACAGCGTAAAACCTGGCATGTGAGTTATAATATTGATATTATCCGCGATGGATTTTAAGATCTGAATTACTTGAGGCTGAGGTAAATAAAAGAATGTTGTGTTTATTCAAACTCAGCTATTACAACATGGCCAAAGTGCAGATGATTTTCTTTTAATACAGACGTGTGATAGCCAGGCAATGCAACACCATATACTCAGAGAACTCAGTCAACTTGCTGTGTTAGTTAGCGATAGAGGCTTGCAAGGAAGACGAAAAGGAAAAGCAAATCTGACAGGAATAGCTTCCCATTCCCTTATAAGCATTCAACCAAGTAGAGCACTGTGTTTGCCCTCCTCTTAAGTGACGTAGAGATAGTGCGTGAAAGTGACATTGAGTTAGATATCCGACCATGATCTAACTGAATGGTGGGGCAGGCTCAATGGGCTGATTGGCCTAAGCCTGCTCCTATGTTCCTCTAGAAACGTGCTCGCAGTATCAGTGTGATGGAGACCAGGCAGAAACAGTTGGTTATCATAGGGCAGATACACTTAGGGAAAAGAAACTCTGAATACTGGGGGCTGGAAGTTTGTTCAAATCAAATTCTCTTCAAATTTCATTTATTCTTCTACATTCTTACAATATCTAAAATTATGAACACCTGCTCTCCAGGAGACTAATAGGATTAATTAATAAAGTCAGAGCATTTGGAAGGTTTGTAAGTGTTCCTGATGTTTATCAGTTCACACCTGGAGGTATTTAGGTAGCTAAACCACTTCCTAGATTCTGTAAATGTAAAATTTCATTTAAATACATTATCCCAAATCTTCCTGAAGAAATAATGACAAGTGCATGCACAATGGCAAGTGTTATTAATCTGCAAATGGTCAACAAGTTTAGGCAAAGAAGAGCTAGGCAGTAAGTTGCCAATTGTCAGAACTTGATGGTCAATTCTCTATTGTTTAATAATAATATTATAATAATCACTTATTGTCACGAGTAGGCTTCAATGAAGTTACTGTGAAAATGCCCTAGTCACCACATTCCGGCACCTGTTCGGGGAGGCCGGTACGGGAATTGAACCCGCGCTGCTGGTCTTGTTCTGCATTACAAGCCAGCTGTCTTAGCCCACTGTGCTAAACCAGCATCCCAAATAAGCAGCAACTCATCCTCCGCCTTAATTTTAAGAACTTGTTGGATTTTCACATTAAACTTGAATTGAACTTCCCACTGAAAGTATAGGGTTGTATTTTTAACCAAAAGTGTTTGCCAGTGGGCAGCATGGTAGCACAGTGGTTAGCACTGTGCTTTGCAGCTCCAGGGTCCCAGGTTCGATTCCTGGCTTGGCTCACTGTCTGCGGAGTCTGCACGTTCTCCCCGTGTCTGTGGGTTTCCTCCGCGTGCTGCGGTTTCCTCCCACAGTCCAAAGATGTGCGGGTAGGTGAATTGGCCGTGCTAAATTGCCCTTAGTGTCCAAAAAGGGTTACAGCAAGAAGTCTTACAACACCAGCTAGTGATTCCAAAGAAACCTGTTTGACTTTAACCTGGTGTTGTAAGACTTCTTACTGTGCCCACCCCAGTCCAGTATCGGCATTGCCTCATCAAAAAAGGTTAGGTGGGGTTACGGAGATAGGCTGGAGGTGTGGGTATAAGTAGGGTGCTCTTTCCAGGGGCCGGTGCAAACTTAATGGGCCAAATGGCCTCCTTCTGCACTGTAAATTTATGATTCTATGATTCTATGAGTCAAACGCTAGCCTGAACTATTGAGTCTCATTGCTGCAGATAGTAAATTTCTCTTCGAGGTTTAAAGAAATAATAATGTTTAACTTTATTGTTACTTTTCCTTGCTGTTGCTTCTTTCTCTCTCTTTCAATCCAATCTTTCTTCCCCTCACCCTACTTTATTTCTCTTGAGGTGTCTGACCTGATTTTAATTCATTGTCCTTCTCTGTTGTTCCTTTCTTTCCTCAATCCTTAAATAAAGATTCCAAGATGCGTTGCATCCTTCACTGTACTATCAGTTCCCACTTCCAGTGACTTAAAGGGCAAAATACTTTTGAGCCGGAGGCGTCAAACTAATGGCACACACCAAGAGATGCCCAGCTTTAGCAAGCTTTGGCCCACAGTTTTCAATCACTTTACAGCGGAATTGTTGTGAAAGTCACTACACTCAATTTACAACAGAATTTCCGAACTCCTCCAAGTCTTTTAAGCTCGTGCTGCTTTGCTGCATCAGAAATTCAGAAGTTTATCCATTTTAATAAGTGTGCAACATCTAGGAATATGGAACCTTGAGACTGCACCAGTGATTGAGATCGGACTTCTAGCTACCGCTTCCAAATGAAGAGGGAAATGCATGACCTTTAAAGGTTACAGACTGCTCAGGGGCCTATGTACGTCCCATACCAAGTATGTCTCAGACAATCAAGATTGTTAAAATTGTCAACTGGCTGACGGAAGTGGACAGAAAAATGGCAATATTTTTACTTTGGTAATGTTGTAATTATCTGGCCCAGTGATTATGGCAGAAGAGAGGACTGGGTGTTGCTCTTGTCCCCATTGAATGTGTTGGTCATTGGTAAACAAGACATTCATTCTGAATCAAGGATGAATATCCGAATATACAAAATAGGAGCAGAAGTTGGCCACGCAGCCCCCTCAGGCTTGCTCCGCCATTTGATAAGATCATGGCTGATCTGTTTAAGTTGAGTTCCACATTCCCTGACAACATTTGATTCTCTTGCTTAACAAGAATCCATCTTGAAAATATTCAGTGACTCGCTTCCACTGCCTTCTGAGGCAGAGAGTTCCAAAGTCGTACAACTCTCCGAGATAAAACATTTCTCCTCATCTCTATCCTGAGAGAGCAACCCCTCATTTTAAACGGTGCTCCCTAGTTCTGGACTTGCCTGTAAGAGAACAACATTGTTTCTCAGGTTTAATTCCGGCCTTGGGTGACTGCCTGTGTTTGCGATTTCTCCCCATGTCTGCGTGGGTTTCCTCTGGGTGCTATGGTTTCCTCCTACAATCCAAAACTTTTTCCCTATTTGCTTTGTCTGGACCGGTCATGATTTTGAATGCCTCTATAAAAGCTCCTCTGAACCCTTACCCTCCCTGAACCCTTACCCTCTCCAAGGAAACAGTCCTAATTTCTCCAATCTATCTACAAAACTGAACGTCCTCGTCCCTTAACCATTCTCATGAACCTTTTCTGCACCCTCTCTGATGCCTTCACATCTTTACCTGGTAATTCTCTTCTGGAGTATCTTGGGATGTTTTACTGCATCAAAGATGTGATACAACTATAAGTTTTCCTTCTTGTTTTGCCAGTTGGCCTGTTGTGCAGACTAGTCACTTTTAGTGGAAATGTACAATGAAAGTCATTTGAATTCATTAGAACTGGCAGGAGGGAACTGTTGAAGAATCCGATGTTCTGAATTATCTTGTGCATATTGACAAGAGATACATTAGTGTTACAGTCTTGACAATTTTATTAGCTGACACTTTTTCAGCTTGATTTATAATAGATTCTAAAAGCATGCAGAACATTCCGGGTTTCAGGCCATAAACGTTTAATGTTTCTGGGGCAGGATGTTGCTTGCCTATTTATTCGGTATGGCCGTTTTACCTTCCTGTTAACAAAGAAACTGACCTTTTTTCAAATACCTTCCACAATATCTGCAAACGCTCGTACTCTACTCCAGCCAGTTCAGCGCCCACCCTCTGTTCAATTCTAGTAACCTTACCCTTGTGTATAGAATTACTGTAATACACTTGCAAAGGTCAATGAGTTTGGTTTTTCTGTGGTTCAGAATGATTGGCAGCTTTAATCTACAAATGCCGCATAATTCTTTTACTCGGGATAGGTCAGACAGATGGGACTAAATCCCCTGATGTTAAAAAAGGACCTTGCTGTCTGCTTATTCAGCTGTTCCACAATCTTGTTAACTGTTTCCCGGTACATCTAACCACTTTCGCACGCATTTGGTTTGTTTGTCTGCGCCCTGCGCACTATCAGTTAGCCTGACTAATTCTGCAGTTCAAGTTGGTAAAATGTCACCATTTGCTTCCACACCCCCCGGTTGCTTTGAATCCTCGACTGTTTTGTGGCACTGATATCGCAGTGCAAAGCAGACACCGGCTCCAAAAAGGAATATAGAAAAATCCTGAAGTTTATACGAATTGAAACAAAGGCAGAATTCTAAACCATTGCGTGCAAATATTTAGATGAATATTTTGCCATGTAAAGTTGCTAAAGTCATTGCTCCTGCCCCTCATCCACTTCATATTTTTCAATTTGATTCCAAATTACCTTACGTTCTCAGTTTGGAAATTAAACAAGTGAGCTGCTCCCATGCCAGTATTGAATTTGAGCTAATCATCTATATATAACTCTGGTGCAATCTATTGTTTTCTCGAACAAACCACAATGAGGCCACTGCATTGCCCGTCTTATAAAGAATGTAATGTGTCTATTGAATGAATTATTCAGTTCATAGAATTTGGGGATTTTTTTCGGTGTTTTGTAGACATAATTCACAATTCCTACTGAAATCCTTTGGAAACTCCAAACCGTTGGATTTACCCATAAGACACAGGGGCTGCTAATTCCTGTTTTGAAGGCAGATTATTTATGGTGCTTGAATACAAGAAGAATCAATTTGTATTCTACAATCTTTACCAATTTTCGGGGGTTGCATTTTACAATCTCGCTCATTGACAGGGACAGGTAAATAGAAGACTTTGAAAACACCTTCGGCAAGAAGTGAGGCCATCATAACGGGTGGAGTGGTACTACTGGCTTCTTCGTCAGTTTTCTGCCTGAGGGTAGGTCTGACCCACAGCTCACGACCTTCACCATGAGTAGAGAAAGGAGGCGACCCCCAAATCCACCACAACTGGAACACTGGTTGAATCTTATGCTATTGGCACCAATCTGGTTCTGACCAGCAATCCAGCCAAATGAACTAACAAGGTAGAATCATAGAATCTACAGTGCTGAAAGAGGCCATTCGGCCCATCGAGTCTGTACCGGCCCTTGGAAAGAGCACCCCACTTAAGCCCCACACCTCTACCATATCTCCGTAACCCAGTAACCCCACCTACCCTTTTTGGACACTAAGGTCAATTTAGCTGTGGCAACATACACTTTTCCCTGCCATGTTGTAGTCCAGAGCTACGTGATGGTAGAAGCTCCAACTTCCTTTTCATCACATGGCTGACCAGCAATCTCTCCTGCTCTTACCATCTGCCATTGGCACATTGGAAGGGTTTGTACATTGATACTCAAACTGCTTGACCGTGTTATGGTGCGCCTTCAGTGACCATCAAGTCCTGGAGTAGGACTTGAACGCAAAGCTTCGGGATCAGAAGCAGGGATGCTACCCATTGGCACCAAAGACATCCATTGCTGTTTTATCTGTTCCTTAATTAGGCCTGTATTTTCTGATAAGCCACTACTGCTAGTGTTAAAAATAAAACCTGTCACCATTGCTAAAATAATGCTAATTGGAAAATCCTGGATTTAAGGCCAAAATTTGACCAACTTTGAAAATGGCTGCCATTAACGTCACTAAAATGTGTCTACTAAATTTGCCTGTCTCCGTAAAAAAAAAGCCAGAAACATGTGAAACAAATGATTATTTCTAAAAAAGCAGTTAGAAATTTGGAACCTCGTTGAAACTTTTAGATGAAAATTAAAAGATTAAGATGTTTGTTTTGTGATTTAACTAAGCCTCTCAGCTAGATTAAACACAGTACCAGCGATAAGTACTTCACCTAACCAAGTGCTAAGTTAATTGAGTTTAGCTGGGGTGGCAGCGCTACAGCTGGACTCAGCATTTTGGACTACAACAGCTGGTGTTCCTATTCCTGATTGCTGTCTAATGTCTCTTGCTGGACAGTGTGCACGTTAGGTGAGAATGGCCACAGGATTGATGGTGATACATTCCATTGGTTGCCGTGTCCCACTTATAACTTGCCTGAGTTGCCATCCATCATACGTGACTGGTTCACGATCAATTAGCCCGTCAATATTCTCTGCCTAAGATCAGTAACGAAGACATGAGCAATGTAGCAATGGGCACCTGCTATCACTGGAATGACAATGCAATAAGGATGATTATGTTTGTGCCTAGGTATTAAGCATTTGACAGGCACAATGACTGGAGGGTTAAAAAAAGGCGTCTGAGGTCTAGCAACCTGCCTATTTCCACTTGCAGTAGTTGTCTGGCATCCGAATGCCAGGGTGCCCAGATAAAGCTGGTGCTAAGACATTCACCCAAACCCCTGCCAACTGAAGTGTCCTCAGGATGCTACAGGCAGGCTGAAGATCCTCAGGTGGGCCATCATTTTCAACCCCTCTCCCAGATATTTGCAGTTCAACCGGATCCTATTGATAGCTGACCTCCGTTAGCAACCAGAGAGACCCCGATCCTCTTAAGTGCAGGTCGGAAGCAATGAATGACCTTGGGTTCTAACTAACTCATGAGACACCAGTTGAACGTAATCTCTCAGTTAAATGTCCACGCATACTTAATTAGGCACCATATTAATTGAAAGTTAACAAGAGTCCATTAGGTCCATTCTATGAAAACAGAGCTGGAAAGGTGCTTCCTTTTAGGTAACTGGACAGGGGCAGCACGGTAGCCTTGTGGATAACACAATTGCTTCACAGCTCCAGGGTCCCAGGTTCGATTCTGGCTTGGGTCACTGTCTGTGCGGAGTCTGCACATCCTCCCCGTGTGTGCGTGGGTTTCCTCCGGGTGCTCCTGTTTCCTCCCACAGTCCAAAGATGTGCGGGTTAGGTGGATTGGCCATGATAAATTGCCCTTACTGTCCAAAATTGCCCTTAGTGTTGGGTGGGGTTACTGGGTTATGGGGATAGGGTGGCGGTGTTGACCTTGGGTAGGGTGCTCTTTCCAAGAGCCGGTGCAGACTCGATGGGCCGAATGGCCTCCTTCTGCTCTGTAAATTCTATGAAAGTCTATTGGACAGACGGAGGCCAGGGAAGTTGGCTTAGGGGTCTTCAGGAGATGAGGAGGAGGAAAGGAAATTGACTTGAAAAAGATAGTTGCTTGATGGCCTGCACAGACATGATATGCTGTAAAACTCTATGACTTTAAAGTATAACCTGAGAAATGGACTGCAACATTTGTGCTTCAGCTCAGAGTACTTCCATCTGTTCTTCTGTCATCCTTGAAAAAAGTTGCAAATTCTTTAAGTCAGGGAATGAGTAACATGCAAGAAGGAAATTGGAGCCATTCAAGATGAATAATGGCCCATTCTGTTGCTCATTATGTTCTCCAAATAAACTTGACAAATTGTTGGCATTTACAGTCTGCGTCTTGTGCCAGAATTGTAACACCACGCTCGAAACATTAATCCAGTGCCAAAGTAACTATCCAATTGTTGAAGAATATATATGTGCTTTTTCAGCTTTTTACACAAACCAAAGCAGACACCTAGGGGCGCTATTCTCCACCCCCCCCCCCCCCCCCCCCCCCCACGCCGGGTGGGAGAGTCGCCGGGGCGCCGTGCGAATTGTGCCACGCCATACCGACCCCCGCACGCGATTTTCCCACCCACCGGAAACCAGCGGCGCACGATTCGCACCGGGCCGCTCGGAGAACTGGCGAGCAGCGATTCTCCAGCCCGGATGGGCAGAGCGGCCGCTACGACACGACAGGTTCCCGCTGGCACCGTCCACCCCTGGTCGCTGCCGGCGGGAACTCTGCGGGAATGCTGGGGGGGGGGCAGCCTGTGGGGGGGGGGGGGGGGGAGGGGGCTCCTTCACCGGGGTGGCCTCCAATGGGGTCTGGCCCGCGATCGGGGCCCACCGATCGGCGGGCCGGCCTCTTCCGCCCCCAGGCCTACCTCCTTCCGTGCGCGGCCCCAGAACACCGGCTCCATGTTGGTGAGGGGCCGGCGTGCGTAACACATTCCCCACGCATGTGCAGGATGGCGCGGCCCAACTGCGCACGCGCAGGATTGGTGCAGCGCCCCTTTGGCGCCGCTCCAGCGCCGTGCTGACCCTCTGTGGGGGCCATGATAGGTCATGTCCGGGCCCTGTTTACGCTGTCGTGAAACGCAACGGCCTCAATATCGGAGAATCGCCCCCCTAATGTGTGAATTGATTATGGGGAGGATAAGATGTAGCATAACGGGTAAATTTAGTATAAGGAAGCAGCGTGTGCACTTCTGCACATAACCTTTCTGTAATCCTTGACATGGGATAAAAATCTCAGTTCAGAATAAAAATATCTAATTAACAAGTCAGTTAACTTTACAAGTTAAGGAAGGTATTCCAGCACAGTTACGTGTATAGAAAGATACCCGGCCATTGTCTGAAAGGATGATAACTTTAGACAATGCAACAGTGATTGCATAAAATGCCCAATGTGGTCAAATTCAGTGGCCTGATGATCACAAGCCCCAGCCAGCTTAAGTGAAGTCACAAATGTGGGAAATGAAATAACTATAAAGAAGGAAGAAGCTCTTCCTATTTGTCAGCTCCAAAGAACAGAAGACAGCATCTGAGTCCAAATCTGTGTCCCAAGTGTGAGTATGCAGTGAACTGCTTAATTGCAGTTTGTATTAGAATAGGGCTGGTAGACTCTTGTTAACTTTCCATTAACGTGTGTCTAATTGAATGAGTATGGACTTTTAACTAACAGAATAATATGTTGAACTGATGTCTCATGTTAATTAGGACCCATTGCAACACTGTTTAATGAAATAGTCAGCCTCATAGAGGGAGTTGCAAGGCACCTGTGAGATGATAGTTTATTTACCCACCATCTATTCAGACGTTGGGCTAAATCCATCTAAGCAGTTGCCAGAGAGGTTTAGAAGAGATCAATATTTCATTGAAAGATGGCCACCATTAAGAATAATACTATTTTTGTTTTGTAGTCATAATTTAGGAAAACAAATGTTTAGTTCACGAAATAATGAGATCTGATTAGATTGCAAAAGGTTTCAATGAAGTGGGGACAGAAAAACTATTTCTGCTGACCAATTAGTCAACAACTTAAGCCTGTAAATTTAAGACCATTTTTCAATGAAGGAAGAGATTGTAATGTGAGTTTACACAGAATGCCTTGCTAGACAGAGTCAATGTTGAAATAAGAATTAATTGTTTTCAAACGCAATGCAGATAAATATTTGAAAAAGAAAAGTTCATAAAGTAATGGAAAAAGAATGGGGGAAATGGGATTGGGGTTGACTGTTTCAAAGAACAGACAAAGATACAATGGTGAAATAGTCGCCTGCTATTTGGTAAAATTCAATGATTCGGGATACGAGGGACTGGAAGAAACAATGTTGTGGAGATGCCGGCGCTGGACAGGGGTGGGCACAGTAAGAAGTCTCACAACAGGGATCAGTACTGGGACCTCTGCGGTGTATAATATATAAAAATGACTTTAAAGAAAACATAGAGCATACAGTGCAGAAGGAGGCCATTCAGCCCATCGAGTCTGCACCGACCCACTTAAGCCCTCACTTCCACCCTATCCCCGTAACCCAATAACCCCTCCTAACCTGTTTTGGTCACTAAGGGCAATTTAGCATGGCCAATCCACGTAACCGGCACGTCTTTGGACTGTGGGAGGAAACCGGAGCACCCGGAGGAAACCCACTCAGACACGGGGAGAACGTGCAGACTCCGCACCGACAGTGACCCAGCGGGGAATCGAACCTGGGACCCTGGCGCTGTGAAGCCACAGTGCTAATCACATGTGCTACCGTGCTGCCCTAATGTAGTTGGTCTGATTAGCAAGTTTGCGGATGATACTAAGATTGCTGGAGTTGCGGATGGTGATGAAGATTGTCAGAGAATACAGCAGAATATGGGCGGAGAAATGGCAGATGGAATTTAAACCAGACAAATGCGAAGTGATGCTTTTTGGTAGATCCAATTCAGGTGGGAGCTATAAAATAAATGGCAGAACCATCAGGAGCATAGACACATGGAGAGATCTGGGCGTGCAGGTCCACAGATCCTTAAAAATGGCAGCACAGGTGGAAATGGTGGTAAAGAAAGTATAAGGCAAGCTTGTCTTCATCAGGTGGGGCATCAAGTATAAAAGTTTGTAAATTATGTTACAGCTATATAGAACGTTGGTTAGGCCACATTTGGAATACTGTGTCCAACTCTGGTCACCACGCTACCAGAAGGCTTTGGAGAGAGTACAGAAAAAGTTTACCAGGATGTTGCCTGGTATGGAGGGTATTAGCTATGAGGAAAGATTGAATAAACTGGGATTGTTCTCCTTAGAAAGACGGAGTAAGAAGTCTTACAACACCAGGTTAAAGCCCAACAGGTTTGTTTCGATGTCACTAGCTTTCAGAGCGCTGCTCCTTTCTCGGCGCTCCGAAAGCTAGTGACATCGAAACAAACCTGTTGGATACTCTAACCTGGTGTTGTAAGACTTCTTACTGTGCTCACCCCAGTCCAACGCCGGCATCGCCACATCATAGAAAGACGGAGGCTGAGGGGTGACCTGATAGAAGTTTATAAAATTATGAGAGGTATAGATAGGGTGAACAGTTGGAGGTTTTTTCCCAGGGTGGAAATGACAATTACAAGGGGGCATAAGTTCAAGGTGAGGGGGGATGGGTTCAGATAGATGTGCGGGGGAAACTTTTTACGCAGGGGCTGGTGGTGGCCTGGAATGCACTACCAAGTGGGGTGGTTGAGGTAGATACGTTAACGACCTTTAAGACTTAGCTAGCTAGACACATGAACAGACGAGGTATAGAAGGATACAGGTGCTTGGTTTAGATAGAACACATGATCGACACAGGCTTGGAGGGCCGAAGGGCCTGGTCCTGTGCTGTATGGTTCTTTGTTAACACCAGGTTAAATTCAAACTGGTTTATTTGAAATCACAAGCTTTCGGAGCGCTGCTCCTTCATCAGGTGAAGTGGAGGCAGGTTCATAATCACAGCATAGATAGGAGCGACACAATTGCAAGATAATTACAGATTGGACTGTGAAGAATGCTTGGAATGTGAGTCTTTACAGGTAAACAAATCTTTACAGGAACAAACAGTGTGAGTGGAGTGAGTGTTAATCACAGGTAATCGAGGTGTGAATTGTCTCAAGCCAGGACAGTCAGTAGGATTCTGCAAACCCGGGCAGTATGGTGGGGGTTACATGTAATGTGACATAAACCCGAGATCCTGGTTGAAGTCATCCTCATGTGTGCGGAACTTGGCTACCAGTTTCTGCTTGACAATTCTACATTGTCAAATAAGCCTGTTGGACTTTAACCTGGTATTATGACACTTCTTACGGAAGAAACAATGAAAGCTATTATGAAAAAGTCGGTGATGCATTTTAATAAGTTAATTAAGCTCCAATGGTATTGTCATGAGACTCGATGGTCCGAATGGCCTCCTTCTGCACTGTATGTTCTATGTTTTATGAGAAAGAAAATTTAGTATAAGTTGTGTGACATGCATTCATCTATTCAAATCGAGTCCTGTTGGGACTTGAACCCTCCTCGCCTAGGACCTTCGCACCACGGGACCTTCTTGCGGTACAGTTACAAGGTTTAAAAGCAAATGAATAATTAACTAAACAAATCATATTTATTTTGTAATCTCTGCTTAATGATAGAAAATCAACTGGGTGATACAAATATAAGACTGAATCACATATGAGTACATGTTAGGATACTTCAGAATTGGAAATTGATTGAGTGAGCAGAAATTTGGAGAATAGTTGTTACATTGCAGGAGGTACTGCTTCCAGCTTTCATTCTCTGCTGTTTATACTTACAGAATGGTATTCCTGATCGTTGTTTTCTCACCATATAATCAAAATCGATTATTGTAATTGATTAAAAAAAGGTTATCTGGCTAGCCCAATTATTGGTTTATACAATACTGTAGTCTGATATGATGGAAACCAAATTTAATTGTCTTGCAATTAACTGCACATGGAGACATATTGTCCCCTCCCCAAAGGCTTAAGTAGGTTATGCCTAAGCTTCCTGTTACCTATTTTTGCCCAAGGGAACTTAAACTTGAATATATTACATGTAAAGTTTGGTACTTGAATATTTCAGTGTCTCTGAAACCCTATTAAAATAGTTGTTTCTCTCAACGCACTAGAAATGGTAATGGCCTTTTTAAAGTTTGTCTTGAATGTGTTCTTTCTTCCCAAATAGAGGACAGCATTTGTTTGTTTTTCTAATAATGTACAATAGCTTCTACCTTTTAAACTGCTGCGTTTGGGTGATTTTCAGTTGCATTAATTCAGTTGTGGGATGGAAAAATAACAGCCCTTGCACCCTAGCCATCCAGGCCCACTGCCGATCAATTTCTCAAGCCAAGTAAAGGACTTGTCAAGTTAGAATCCTGTCTGATCGATGTGGCCTAATTAGGGGTAATTCCCCCCCATACCTGTTCAGAACCAACCTGTGCATATTTGTGGTTATTTTCATGCTCTGGACATCTACTTTGAACATGGCTGACGTTGATCAAATTTATTGCATCTCATCTTCCTGGACTGAATCTGAACCTCTACCAGAGATGAAAACGCAGTGTACTTAGCCCAATAATTTGTACTCCATGGCGAACAGCCAGCTAAAGAGCAGATCGCAATGCAGAATTATTTACCCGTGTTGGAGTGTGGTGTATATTTATTTTGATTATGCAGTACTGAAGTTTGCAATAATGAAGACATTTTTGGGAATTGGCAAGAAATTGCAGTAGATGATTGGCCATGAACTTAGTGGATGTTGGAGCAGACATGTGGGGTCAAAGGGCCTACAATTGTAACTTATGTCCTGATGGCAAATATCCTTGACACGTGAAGGCTCGCAATCGCTTTGAAATCATTTGCCTTTCAAGAAAAACAAATGACTGAAGTGTGCTAGGGAAAGCAAATGGACTGAAACATAACATGACGTAACTGGGAAGTTGGGAAACATTGCAAATGATTAATCTCGCTGATCGGCACTGAAGAGGTGTGGCTCTATGGTAAATGGATTTACTACTTAGTTCATTTCCCAATTGATATTGAAGAAAAAAGCCAGAATGAGTAAATAATGACACAATTTGGAAATAGTTTCAGACAGTTATTGACCTGAATAAATTAAAATGTGCAATGAAAAACACCAAGATACGCTATTGATCGAAGGATGCAGTCATTTCAGTGCAGTCTATGAAGATAATTATAATGCTTTTGTCTGCAATCGCCATAGCTGATGGCTCAACTGTCTTATCGGCATGGCTGGAATTTGACAGTGTCTAAGAGAAAAAAAGTGAAGCTTGAATTTCCAAATAAAACTATGTCGGGAAACTTCTGCTTTATTTGTTAACTCTAATCTACCATGGTTGAAGTCAGGAAACCAGCAGGAAACTCATTGAAGCATAAAGCATGTAATGAGAAAAGACTGTTCGGCCTATCAAGCAGAGGGTCTTCTTAAGAGACTCAGCTAGAATTGTGTGGTAATTCTTCTCACGTCTGGCATAAGTCACCCCTCACATCACATCTTCGGTTATCTTTTGCTGAAGCCAGGAACCATTGCACACTCTTCATCCAGAACCGAGAGAGAAAACGCTTTTTTGTTGTAGTTTAAACTGTGCTGCATTCCTATTTGGTTCAACATGATTAAATAAGCCAATACAGTTCTGTTTGTGTATTCATGACGTGTTTTTAGTGTTTCCTCAAAAGCAGCCTTGAAGCTGAACTTTAAGAGAATGGTTTGCGTGACGTCATCGGCCGTTTTGGCAGGTGATCTAACATCACAGACTGTTGTGTTTATACCTTTGAAATAAAACTCCACATTTTGGGTTGAACCTCCCAAGGCCTGCAGACTCTTATCTCAAATCCACCACAAAAAAACTGGCCACGAGGTTGGCGGACAGCATTTGTCGGCACCTGAACAAATCATAGAGTCATAGAATTTACAGTGCAGAAGGAGGCCATTCGGCCCTACGAGTCAGCACTGGCCCTTGGAAAGAGCACCCTACTTAAGCCCACCCTATCCATGTAACCCAGTAACCCTCCCACCCTTTTTTGACACTGAGGGCAATTTATCATGGTCAATTCATCCCAAAGAAAAGAAAGGTTATCAGAGGGGGGATTAGGCAGCCATGGCTGACAAAGGAAGTTAGGGAATGCATCAAAGCAAAAGAGAAAGTGTATAATGTGGCAAACAGTAGTGGGAAGTCAGAAGATTGGGAAGGCTACAAAAACAAACAGAGGATAACAAAGAGAGAAATAAGGAAAGCGAGGATCAATTATGAACATAGGCTAGCCAGTAACATTAGGAATGATAGTAAAAGTTTCTTTAAATACATTAAAAACAAACGGGAGGCAAAAGTAGACATTGGGCCGCTCCAAAATGACGCTGGTAATCTAGTGATGGGAGACAAGGAAATAGCTGAGGAACTAAATAAATACTTTGCGTCAGTCTTCACAGTAGAAGACATGAGTAATATCCCAACAACTCAGGAGAGTCAGGGGGCAGAGTTGAATATGATAGCCATCACAAAGGAGAAAGTACGAGAGAAACTAAGAGGTCTAAAAATTGATAAACCTCCGGGTCCAGATGGGCTACATCCTAGAGTTCTAAAGGAGATAGCTGAAGAAATAGTGGAGGCATTAGTTATGATCTTTCAAAAGTCACTGGAGTCAGGGAAAGTCCCAGAGGATTGGAAAATCGCTGTTGTAACCCCCCTGTTCAAGAAGGGAACAAGGAAAAATATGGAAA
The DNA here is from genome assembly GCF_047496885.1 of Scyliorhinus torazame. Taxonomy (NCBI): domain Eukaryota; kingdom Metazoa; phylum Chordata; class Chondrichthyes; order Carcharhiniformes; family Scyliorhinidae; genus Scyliorhinus; species Scyliorhinus torazame. Next base: position 115,814,311 of record NC_092727.1, read on the forward strand.
ATTATAGGCTAACCTTGGTTGTTGGCAAGATTCTAGAATCCATTGTTAAGGATGAGATTTCTAAATTCTTGGAAGTGCAGGATCAGATTAGGACAAGTCAGCATGGATTTAGTAAGGGGAGGTCCTGCCTGACAAACCTGTTAGAGTTCTTTGAAGAGATAACAAATAGGTTAGACCAAGGAGAGCCAACGGATGTTATCTATCTTGACTTCCAAATGGCCTTTGATAAGGTGCCTCACGGGAGACTGTTGAGTAAAATAAGGGCCCATGGTATTCGAGGCAAGGTACTAACATGGATTGACAATTGGCTGTCAGGCAGAAGGCAGAGAGTTGGGATAAAAGGTTCTTTTTCGAAATGGCAACTGGTGACGAGTGGTGTCCCGCAGGGTTCAGTGTTGGGGCCACAGCTGTTCTCTTTATCTATTAACGATCTAGATGACGGGACTGGGGGCATTCTGGCTAAGTTTGCCGATGATACAAAGATAGGTGGAGGGGCAGGTAGTATGGAGGAGGTGGGGAGGCTGCAGAAAGATCTAGACAGTTTAGGAGCGTGGTCCAAGAAATGGCTGATGAAATTCAACGTGGGCAAGTGCGAGGTCTTGCACTTTGGAAAAAAGAATAGAGGCATGGACTATTTTCTAAACGGTGACAAAATTCATAATGCTGAAGTGCAAAGGGACTTGGGAGTCCTAGTCCAGGATTCTCTAAAGGTAAACTTGCAGGTTGAGTCCGTAATTAAGAAAGCAAATGCAATGTTTTCATTTATCTCAAGAGGCTTGGAATATAAAAGCACGGATGTACTTCTGAAGCTTTATAAAGCATTAGTTAGGCCCCATTTAGAATACTGTGAGCAATTTTGGGCCCCACACCTCAGGAAGGACATACTGGCACTGGAGCGGGTCCAGCGGAGATTCACACGGATGATCCCAGGAATGGTAGGCCTAACATACGATGAACGTCTGAGGATCCTGGGATTATATTCATTGGAGTTTAGGAGGTTGAGGGGAGATCTAATAGAAACTTACAAGATAATGAATGGCTTAGATAGGGTGGACGTAGGGAAGTTGTTTCCATTAGCAGGGGAGACTAGGACCCGGGGGCACAGCCTTAGAATAAAAGGGAGTCACTTTAGAACAGAGATGAGGAGAAATTTCTTCAGCCAGAGAGTGGTGGGTCTGTGGAATTCATTGCCACAGAGGCGGTGGAGGCCGGGACGTTTAGTGTCTTTAAGACAGAAGTTGATAAATTCTTGATTTCTCAAGGAATTAAGGGCTATGGAGAGAGAGCGGGTAAATGGAGTTGAAATCAGCCATGATTGAATGGTGGAATGGACTCGATGGGCCGAATGGCCTTACTTCCGCTCCTATGTCTTATGGTCTTAACCTGCAGATCTTTGGACTGTGGGAGGAAACCGGAGCAACCGGAGGAAACCCACGCAGACACGGGGAGAACGTACAGACACTGCACAGACAGTGACCCAAGCCGGGAATCGAACCTGGGATCCTGGAGCTGTGAAGCAACAATGCTAACCACTGTGCTGCCGTGCCGGCCCTCATCATCAAATGATTATTGAAACTGTCGCTACACGAAAGCTGGTGACAAGGGAGCCAACCAATGGTTGCAGCCACTGGAGGAACTGAAAAAAATCACCAAACATTCCAAAGGAAATGGCGTTGGAGAGAAGTCTGCCACATGCTCTTCCCAAAATGAACGCTGTAGCCATGAGTAGCTTGCAGTGCAGAAGGAGGCCATTTGGCCCATCGAGTCTGCACCGGCCCTTGGAAAGAGAACCCCATTTAAGTCCACACTTCCAATCTATCCCCGTAACCCAGTAACCCCACCTAACCTTTTTGGACACGAAGGGCAATTTAACATGGCCAATCCACCTAACCTGCACATCTTTGGACTGTGGGAGGAAACCAGAGCACCCGGAGGAAACCCACGCAGACACGGAGAGAACGTGCAGACTCCACATAGACAGTGACCCAAGCTGGGAATCGAACCTGTGACCCTGGAACTGTGTTAACCACTGTGCTACCGTGCAGCTCTTAATATAAACAAAAATCCATTAGCCCAACTTTTACAATGCTTGAACTATACCTCTGGCTCCAAAAAGCCTAGCTGTCTTGCAAACCAGGATTAAAAAAAAAACTACTGCAGCAGTCATACACACTCTAAGCCAGACTTTTAATCCTTACTGCACCAATTACATATAATTCAAGATATCTGAAAGCCGTGTATTCATCTCACTGCAATGACAAATTTAGAGCTGGGAGTGTTGCAAAACACAAAGGGAAACCGGCTCAACTTGGGTTGTGTCTTACTTTGAGGAGAAAGGAAAAAAGTTAGTGCTAAAACATCACAACGCATTGTGCACAGGCAGGTCCTTCCACGGAGGAAAATGGCGGTGGGGTTTTGGCACCATGAGACCATTTGATGAGAATATAGAGCAATGGAGCAGGTACACAGAACAATTCGACTATTTTGTTCTCGATAGCAGGTATAAAAGTTCCAACATCCTTGAGCATAATTGGGAGAAAAACATTTAGCCCCCTTTGCCGTCTGGTATAGCAGGAAATGGCATCCACAAAAACATACGAGGAATTGGTGGAAATATTGTAGGGTCATTATTCACCAATACCGTTAGTCAGCGTAGAAATGTTTAGGTTTCATAAGCGCAAGAAGAATGTGAATTGGGATAGCATGATAGCACAGTGGTTAACACAGTTGCTTCACAGCTCCAGGGTCCCAGGTTCAATTCCCCGCTTGGGTCACTGTCTGTGTGGAGTCTGCACGTTCTCCCCGTGTGTGTGTGGGTTTCTTCCGGGTGCTCCGGTTTCCTCCCACAGTCCAAAGATGTGCAGGTTAGTGGATTGGCCATGCTAAATTGTCCTTTGTGTCCAAAAAGGTTAGGTGGGGTTACTGGGTTACGGGGATAGATTGGAAGTGTGGGCTTAAATGGGGTTCTCTTTCCAAGGGCCGGTGCAGACTCGATGGGCCAAATGGCCTCCTTCTGCACTGCAAGCTACTCATGGCTACAGCGTTCATTTTGGGAAGAGCATGTGGCAGACTTTTCTCCAACGCTATTTCCTTGTGCGAAAAGACTGAAGGACGTTTCCCAGATTGCCTGAATACATTTTATTGGAACAATTGCTGCTCCTGGATGTGTTGGGGGGGTTGGGGGTAGGATTGGGGATATATACGTGTGGGTGGAGAAGTGGGGGGAGGGAAAGTGTAAGCATCAAGAACAAATGGGGGGTGGAGGAGTTGGAGGGGAAATAGGCTGGGGACTGTGGTGCGAGGCAATATTGGGTGAACTCAACCTCTTCCTGCATGAGGGTGAGCTTGATCCAGTTTAAGGTGGTGCCTGGGGTCCACATGACCCGGGCAAGGATGAGTGGATTCTTCCAAGGGGAGGCCGATGAGTGCAAGACATGTGAGCCAGGGCCAGCGAATCATGTGGACATGTTTTGGGGCTTCTGCGAAGCTGGAGAGATCCTGGGAAGTGGTGTTTGGGAAGCTATCTGATATCGTGGGGGTGGGGGGTCAGGCCGGACCCAATGGTGGCGCTTTTTGGGGTATCGGAAGTGCCAGAGCTTCTGGGGGGAAAGGGGGCCAATGTTGTGGCCCTCGCCTCTCTAACTGCCCGGCGAAGGATCTTTCTAAATTGGAGGTCGGATACGCGGCTGGGGGTGGGGGCATGGCTGGGGCACCTGTACAACTTTCTCTGGTTGTAAAAGATTAAGTTTGAGTTGAGGGGGTCGGAGGAGATCTTCGTGATACGGTGGGGACTGTTCATGACAATGTTTGAGGAACTTTCCCATGCGAGGGGAGGGTGAGGGGGTTAAAAGGGGAACAATTGTACAAACTGTGGACTGTGAGTTTGTGGAGTGTGTTTGTACATGTTGCTTTCTTTTTTACACATTTGGAATTAAGTATTTTTATTAAAAGAAAAGAAAGATATGGTTTAGATATAGAACATACAGTGCAGAAGGAGGCCATTCGGCCCGTTGAGTCTGCACCGACCCACTTAAGCCCTCACTTCCACCCTATTCCCATGTTATAACCTGCCTACTTACCATTGGCTGGGGACTAATGACTATCCCACAATCCTGTGGGAGTATGAGCTTCCCCAATGAGGGGGGCGGAGAAACCATTAGTAAACTCCTAGTATAAATAAGCTGGCCAGTTCAGGAACCAGGAGGAAGGAGTATGTAGCAAGGGAAGTTACTGCTACTGTTATGTATATATGTTATCGTGAATAAATGTTATTACTTTGTATCCTTAAAACTCGTGCTGGATTCTTCGTGGCCCTTACAAAACTGGCGACGAAGGTAAAAGTGAATAGCTGTCTACACTGCTGAAGCCACCTCCCTGGATTTTTGTTGGATACAGGTTGGAAGTTGTTTTCTATTATACCATGCCTCTGTACGGACGTTTGGATGTTTTTGATGCTGCGCTGGAAAGCTGGAACCAGTACACAACGGATGCGTTACTATTTCCGGGCAAACAATATCACCGAAAACGAGCGGCAGGTGGTCATATTGCTCACCGCCTGCGGCCCGCATACGTTTGGGGTGATTAGGAGCCTTACGTACCCAGCTGCGTCGGACACCAAAACGTTTGATGAGCTTGTGAATATAGTGGGGCAACACTTCAACCCAATCCCGTCCACGGTAGTCCAGCGTTACCGGTTTAATACCGCTGAGAGGACCCCTGGAGAATCCCTTGCCGATTTTCTATCCAGGCTACGCAGGATTGCGGAGTACTGTGACTTTGGTGAGAGCTTGTCAGAAATGTTACGCGGTATTAACAATGCAGCCACCCAGAGAAAGTTGTTAGCGGAGCCAACATTGACTTTTCAACAGGCCATTCAAATAGTCTTGTCCCGAGAGAGCGCAGAGCGAGGAGTACAGGAGCTACAGGGAATGGAAGTGCATGCCTTGGGGCGCAACCCTTTCCGTCCAAAAACGTCCCCCTGCACTCCTGCGGTACCTTGGGCGAGGCAATTTCCGGACCGACGCCAGTGGCCATCGGACATTCCTCCCCGAAGGGAGCATTCTCCAGAGCCAATGGATGAGGAGCCATGTCCGTGTCAGACTTGTAGGCGCCGACCCCGTCGCGGACGGCAGTCCTGGGGACGCCAGAGGCTCCGTCGTTACGACCGAAACTGGGACCAGCCCAGGGGCCATAACTGGGACCAGCCCAGAGGCCGTACCTTCCATGTGGATGAACCTGCGGCGACTACTCCTGAGGACGTGGAGACGGAGGACGACTGCCTGCAGCTGCATTGTGTGGCAGCTCCCCGTGTGGCCCCCATTAAGGTGACAGTACGGGTCAATGGCCACCCACTTGAGATGGAGTTGGATACTGGCGCAGCGGTCTCCGTGATCGCCCAGAGGACATTCGACCGCATCAAGCAGGGTATACAGACCCTTACATTAACCGACTCACAGGCCAGGTTGGCCACCTACACGGGGGAACCACTGAACATTGCAGGAACTACAATGACCCCTGTTGTCTATGGACTCCAGGAGGGGCGTTTCCCACTTATCGTGGTGCGCGGCCATGGGCCCAGCCTGTTGGGTTGGGACTGGTTGCGCCATTTGCGGTTGCAATGGCAGCACATCCTCCAAACAGTTTCTGAAGGGTTGACTGAGATGCTAGGACGATACCCAGATGTATTCCAGCCTGGTTTGGGGAAAATAAAAGGGGCCGTAGCCCGTATCCAAGTTGAACCAGGAACCACGCCGCGCTATTTCCGGGCGCGCCCAGTGCCTTACGCCTTGCTCGAGAAGGTAGAAGGGGAGCTCACTCGTTTGGAGAGATTGGGTATTATCAGGCCCGTCCGTTTTGCTGACTGGGCAGCACCAATTGTACCTGTAATGAAGCCAGATGCCACAGTTCGCTTGTGTGGCGACTATAAACTTACAGTGAATACAGTTTCCCGACTCGACCGATATCCAATGCCTCACATAGAGGATCTCTACGCGAAACTTGCAGGTGGACTCTCGTTCACAAAATTAGATATGAGTCACGCCTACCTGCAGTTGGAGCTGGACCCTGCCTCCCGGCCATATGTAATGATTAATACACACCGGGGCCTGTATGAATATACACGGTTGCCCTTTGGAGTATCCTCTGCCTGCGCAATTTTTCAACGTGTTATGGAGGGCATTTTGAGAGGTTTACCACGTGTGGCTGTCTACCTAGATGACGTTTTGATTACAGGGACGTCGGAGTAAGAACATTTGGAAAATCTGGAGGCTGTCCTTAGACGCCTTTCAGAGGCTGGAGTCCGTTTACGTCGCACAAAGTGCGTATTTCAGGCAAAGGAAGTAGTCTACCTAGGTTATCGGGTGGACCGCGAAGGTCTGCACCCCGTCGCAGAGAAGGTGCGTGCAATTCAACATGCCCCCACCCCGACTGACACTTCGCATCTCGTTCTTTTCTCGGTCTCGTAAACTATTACGGGAAGTTCCTCCCCAATCTGGCAACTACGCTGGCCCCTTTGCACCTTCTGCTAAAGAAAAATCACACCTGGGTTTGGGGTCAGCCGCAAGAAACTGCATTCCGGCGGGTAAAGCAACAATTGTCGTTGTCTGGGTTACTAACCCACTATGATCCTGGAAAGCCTTTGCTCGTCACATGTGATGCATCCCCGTATGGTATTGGGGCCGTCCTGTCCCACAAGATGGAGAACGGGGCCGAGCGACCGATAGTTTTCGCCTCCCGCACATTGACTGCAGCGGAGAAAAAGTACGCGCAGATCGAGAAGGAGGGCCTGGCAGTGGTTTTTGCGGTGAAACGCTTCCACCAGTACGTGTACGGCCGCCATTTCACTATCATGACCGATCATAAGCCCCTGCTGGGACTTTTCAGAGAGGATAAGCCAATACCGCCCATTGCTTCTGCACGGATCCAGCGCTGGGCTTTGTTGCTTGCTGCATACGAGTATTCTCTGGAGCACAAACCAGGTACGCAGATAGCAAATGCCGACGCACTGAGCCGATTGCCTTTATCGACCGGCCCCATGTCGACCCCCATGACCGGTGAGGTGGTTGCAACCCTAAATTTTATGGACACCTTGCCTGTCACGGCATCACAGATCCGTGAGTGGACCCAGACGGAGCCAGTCCTGTCAAAGGTTCGGCACATAGTCCTGTATGGTGGGCAGCATAGACAGCTCCCAGGCGAGTTGTGGGCATTTTCCTCCAAGCTGTCAGAGTTCAGCGTGGAAAATGGCACCCTCTTGTGGGGGACGCGTGTGATTGTCCCGGAAAAAGGCCAGGAGCTGATACTATCAGACTTGCACAATGGGCATCCAGGCGTGACCAAAATGAAAATGTTGGCCCGGAGTTATGTCTGGTGGCCAGGCCTCGACACCGACATTGAGAAGGTGGCCCAAAACTGCTCCATTTGCCAGGAGCATCAGAAGCTTCTGCCGGCCGCGCCCCTACATCACTGGGAATGGCCAGGGCGGCCTTGGGCACGCTTGCATGCAGATTTTGCAGGCCCTTTTCAAGGATCCATGTTCCTTCTACTAATTGACGCCCAGTCCAAATGGCTAGAGGTGCATAAGATGCAGGGGACAACGTCCTGCGCAACAATTGAAAAGATGCGTTTATCGTTTAGTACGCATGGCCTCCCCGAGGTGCTGGTCACGGATAATGGCACTCCATTCACGAGTGAGGAGTTTGCTAGGTTCACAAAGATGAACGGCATCCGCCATATCCGCACTGCCCCTTACCATCCGGCTTCAAATGGGTTGGCAGTGCGCGCAGTGCAGACATTCAAAAGAGGCCTAAAGAAGCAGTCTTCCGGATCAATGGACACGAGACTGGCTCGCTTTTTGTTTACGTACAGGACCACCCCCCATGCAGTGACTGGGGTAGCTCCCGCAGAACTCCTAATGGGCCGGAGACTTCGCACCCGCCTTAGTATGGTTTTCCCGGACATTGGCGCAATAGTACGCCGCACACAAGAACGGCAGGGACAGGGATTTTCTCGGCATCGTCCGATTCGGCAGTTTGCGCCCAGTGACCCAGTATTCGTTCGGAATTTTGCTGGTGGTGCCCAATGGGTTCCTGGTGTAATCTTTCGCCAAACGGGCCTTATATCTTACCAAGTGCAAGCCCAGGGTGGTCTCCAGCGAAAAGATGTAGACCACGTTCGGTCCAGAAGATCATCCCCTCAAAAGATTCCCCGCCCCCGGAGCTCATTTCAACAGCCGCAGAGACCAGAGACAAGGGAAGGTAGTCCTCACAATCTTCCACTGGTGCCTCACTCGAAGCCTGCGCAGGTCGTTACGGGACCAAATGGAGATAGAGACGCTGACATGATGGAGGCAGTAGACTCTGACTCCGAGATGGAGACACAGGATGCATCAGAGGGGGAATCCTTGGGTCCACGGGCCGTGGATGTACAACCGCGCCGTTCATCACGGAAGCGCCGGTCTCCGTCTCGTTACACGCCGCCTGATCCAGCGCCGCGTGCAAATGGCGTCCGGCCTGCGGCCAAACGAGTCCGACGCCCTCCTTCGCCAGGGTCTTCGGTGGATTCCTTGGACTTTGGGGGGGAGGGATGTTATAACCTGCCTACTTACCATTGGCTGGGGACTAATGACTATCCCACAATCCTGTGGGAGTATGAGCTTCCCCAATGAGGGGGGCGGAGAAACCACTAGTAAACTTCTAGTATAAATAAAGCTGGCCAGTTCAGGAACCAGCAGGAAGGAGTATGTAGCAAGGGAAGTTACTGCTACTGTTATATATATATGTAAAAGTAAATAAATGTTATTACTTTGTATCCTTAAAACTCGTGCTGGATTCTTCGTGGCCCTTACAAAACCCCATAACCCAATAACCCCTCCTAACCTTTTTTGTCACTAAGGTATACCTGAATTATTTCACTCAGCCTAAGATCAAGAAAGATATTTCCATTAAAGCTGCTCCACTATAGCTGAAGATGAAGGAAGAAAATCTGGCGAGATAATTAAAGCCTAGTTTAGTGCCTTACACAATCAGACCTAGGTTGGTGGCAGAATTAGAACAGCTGGTTAGAATGGGAGTCTTTGAACAAGTTAATGTCAGTGATTGGGCTCCGCCAATCGTACTGTGATGAAAAAAGTGGCAATTTTAGTCACTATTAATCATGTATTGTGTGCTGAGCAGTACCCTCTACCCCTAATTGACCTACTCATTAGTTTGACTGAAGGCCAGCGCTTCAGTAAAATCAGCCTCAGTCAGGCATATCTTCAAATGACCATGGATCAGAATTCACAACAGTTATTGATAATTGTGTCACAAAGGGTTACTTTGATACAAAAGATTATCCTTTGGCATCACTTCAGCACCAACATTGTTCCAGCGAGCTGTGGACACAACCTTGAGCCGTTTCAACTGAGTCCAGTGTTACCTGGATGACAACTTGGTGACTGGGAAGAATGAGGAGGAACATCTCCGCAACCTGGATGCCAACCGCCACATTCCAGAGATTAGAAGATTATGGATTAAGAGTCTGAAAAGGCAAGTGCAAATTTTTTTCCCCCAATCTTAATTGGATATCTGGGTCACGCCATCCATTCCAAGGGATTCGAATGCCAAAGCACCGAAGCACCCACACCTCAATGGCCAACCAACTTCAATCTTTCTTAGGTTTACTAGGCTTGTCCCTAATCTGATGAATCAAAATGAAGGGTGAAAATGAAGGGGGAATCAATATGAGAGAGCATTCGTGCAAGCCAAAGAGGCGCTATTCAACTCAGAAGTCCTGACACATTTTGATCCGAGTTTACTCTTGCAACTAGCATGTGATACATCACCTTAATGGAGTTGGGGTGGCGATTTTCCACATAATGTCCACAGGTGAAGAGACGGCAATAGCCTTCGCGTCGAAGACCTTGGGCGAAATTCTCCCCCAACGGCGCGATGTCCGCCGACTGGTGCCCAAAATGGCACCAATCAGACGGGCATCGCGCCGCCCCAAAGGTGCGGAATGCTCAGCATCTTTGGGGGCCGAGCCCCGACATTGAGGGGCTAGGCCGGCGCCGGAGGGATTTCCGCCCCGCCAGCTGGCGGAAACGGCGTTTGTTGCCCCGCCAGCTGGCGCGGAAATGACATCCCCGGGTGGCGCATGCGCGGGAGTGTCAGCGGCCGCTGACAGTTCCCCGCGCATGCGCAGTGGGGAGAGTCTCTTCCGCCTCCGCTATGGTGGAGGCCGTTGCGGAGGCGGAAGGGAAAGAGTGCCCCCACGGCACTGGCCCGCCCGCGGATCGGTGGGCCCCGATCGCGGGCCAGGCCACTGTGGGGGCACCCCCCGGGGTCAGATCGCCCCACGCCCCCCCCAGGACCCCGGAGCCCGCCCACGCCGCCTTGTCCCGCCGATAAATGCCTACTTTAATTTACGCCGGCGGGACAGGCAATTTCTCGGCGGGAGTTCGGCCCATCCGGGCCGGAGAATTGAGCGGGGTGGCCCTCCAACCGGCGCGGCCCGATTCCCGCCCCCGCCGAATCTCCGGTACCGGAGACTTCGGCAACCGGCGGGGGCGGGATTCACGGCGGCCAACGGCAATTCTCCGACCCACTGGGGTGTCGGAGAATGATGCCCCTTGAGTGAAACTAAAAGCAATTATGCACAGATCGAGAAAGAAGCCCGAGGAAACATTTTTGAAAAGAAATGGTTCTACCAATTCCTGTATGGAAGGAAATACACTTTTGTTAGTGGACGATGGTCCAACAATAACAACTTTTAGATCTCATACTGGGATTCCATCACTGACAGCGAGCAGAATGCAGGGGTGGGCATTGCTCTCGTCAGTCAAACCTTCACGGGAACGCAGATGGACTCTCCCGACTACCCTCACCAAATAGTTCGGCGATAAGCAGTTTGCATGGAAACATTTTCTACTTACCTCGAGCAAGTAGACAACACTCTGTAACTGCAGGACAGATGAAGAAGCATGCCAGAAGTGATCCCGTACTGTCAGAGGTTATGGACATGGTGTTTTGAGACAAGACTTCAGGAGCAAACCCTGAGTTAAAGCATTATTCCACCGCGCCCAACAATCTGGCCAGGTCAGCATCCCAGAATTGTGGGGCTGGTCTCCTCAGGTGCATGGCTGCGAGTTGTGTGGGGTTTGCTCTGCAGGATCCATTTTTAAGCGCTGTTCCTCCTTGTTTACAGGGAGCTGGTGAACACGGTCCTGGCGAATCAGCAGGCGGGATCATCATTTGCGGCGTGAAGCCCGTGGGGCCTTGTTAAGTGGACAAATTAATGTCTGATACTGGTAACTGTCTCGTCGGGTCGAGCGGCAGGAAGCTCACGGCAGTTCCGCTCGCTACCACGCATAGGAAACTTTCCATTAAATCGTGCCCAGAATCTGCAACTTAATGCAGTTCTGAAGTTAGCTTGTCTCTCTCTCTCCTTTCCTTAGTTAGGGTTCTATAGTTATACTGTTTCTTTTCCTTTGATATTATTCACCCTGTGGAGTTTGCTTTTGCTACATGTCCGTTTTTTTATCTCTCCACTTTGAAGTTACAGCCCCACTGTTTTCTCTAATCACATAGAACATACAGTGCAGAAGGAGGCCATTCAGCCCATCGAGTTTGCACCGACCCACTTAAGCCCTCACTTCCACCCTATCCCCATAACCCAATAACCCCTCCTAAAACTGGGGCTGTTTAGCACAGGGCTAAATCGCTGGCTTTGAAAGCAGACCGAGGCAGGCCAGCAGCACGGTTCAATTCCCGTACCAGCCTCCCCGAACAGGCGCCGGAATGTGGCGACTAGGGGCTTTTCACAGTAACTTCATTTGAAGCCTACTTGTGACAATAAGCGATTTTCATTTCATATGTGAAATACTCCTTTTCCACCAATAAGTGAATTTGCATCTCATTTCTCCACATCATCTGCCTCTAATCAACTCTCTGTTTTATTTTTTAAAATCATAATTTTCCCCAATTTTTAACAAAAGGTGAGTAACATGCTTGAAATGTGCATCAATCAGCGATCATGGCAAGATCATGACATCAGTCAGTGTGTTCTGCTGATTTGGTGCAAACATTGCCACTTTAGAGTGTAACACTCCAGCTAACACTCTCGCTTAATCATGCGCACACGTTAATCGTGCTTGTCACACCTATTAATGCATAGCTTCTATTCCAACATTATTGTGAAGGTACAGAATTGTACACAGAATTTTAAATGTAGATTTCTTGCTGGTATACACTGGTCTAGCCTGTTATAATCCCTACAGTGAATAAGGATATCTTTCGGCCCGTTGAGTCTGCACCGACCCTTTGAAAGATCACCCTACCTCAGCCCATTCCTCCGCCCTATCCCCTTATCCCCACCTAACCTTCACATATTTGGACACTAAGAGGCAATTTTGGCCTAGCCAATCCACCTGACCTGCACAGCTTTGGACTGTGGGAGGAAACCGGAGCACCCGGAGGAAGCCCATGCAGATACAGATTGATGCAAACTCCACACAGGCGGTCACCCAAGGCTGGAATTGAACCTTGTAATGTGACCGAGAAATCAAATTTTAGCTACATCATGCTGACATCAGCATTGCATTGACTGGAAACATTCAGTGAGTATAACAGACAAATAATTTTCCATTGCTGACAGTCACCTATCCACGTGTAAATACATTTATTGTTCCACGGGTTAATGGATATTATCTTACACCCATTAAACCACTCCTTGGCTATCTACTTGAGTTGTTAAGATCTGTTGGAATATTAGCAACTCCCCACTGTTCATCTGACTACATAACTTGGTGTCATCAACCACTTCATATCAAATCCTGGCTTTAACAGGTTGCCAAGTGTCAGACTCTTTCCCCGTGACTGTGATTACCAGTGCTCTCTGTTGGATTGTGACTTTGCATTAAGCTCTCCTAAGGTTTCCAAGGTCAAAGAAAGAGACAGCCCAGAATAATGATTCTGTCTAGAATTGTTGGAGTGCTGAAAATCTTTGTAACTTGCCACAAGAAGTGCACAAAGTTGACTCACACCAATTCCCAGAAAGAAAAAACTAAGCAGTTAGAAGGATACGCCTTAAGCAAAACGGCATTGCTGAAAGCCCAAGGTGTCTTCATTTGCTGTGTATCGTATTTCAAAAGCAATGCCAGCTCCGAAACAGGCGACATTTTAAAGAAATATGTGTTCAATCCAAACTATCCTTTTACTTCCATTCCATTTTTTTTGCTCCCTAGACGGAATACTATAAGTATGCAGGTTAACTGGTTGCTCAGTACCCCAGTCATGAAGCTGTGTAATTGGGTTGCTCGCTCCTTTTTATTTACCCCTTTTTTTCCTGTGAGAAAAGCTTAGCCTGACTTGCTGCTCCACCAAGAGAAATGTGCCCCTTGTGGCACTCACATATCTTATTGTTCAAACCTGCTGTGTCAGTGCATGGGTTAGTTCTTAAGAATGTTATGGTCCTTTACGTACCTTGTCCTCTTAGCTAATATTGGCAGAAAGTTCAATTGAAGCCTGGCACTTACCAACAAGAAGGCAAACCTGCTTTTGTCTTGAAATTGATCTTGATTACCGTACCTCAGTTAGGATCACCGAATTGTTTCAGCACAGAAAGCAGCCATTCGGTCCATCGTGTCTATACAAGCTCCCAAATGAGCAATACACAAGCCTTTCACCTGCCTTCTCCCCATAACCCTGCACATTCTCACTTTCCGATAATTATCCAATTCTCTCTTGAAGGCCTTGATTGAACCTACCTCCACCACCCTCTCTCAGGCAGCGCATTCCAGATCTTAACCACTTACTGTGTGAAAAAGTTTCTCGTCAGGGGCAGCACGGTAGCATTGTGGATAGCACAATTGCTTCACAGCTCGAGGGTCCCAGGTTCGATTCTGGCTTGGGTCACTGTCTATGCGGAGTCTGCACATCCTCCCCGTGTGTGCGTGGGTTTCCTCCGGGTGCTCCGGTTTCCTCCCACAGTCCAAAGATGTGTGGGTTAGGTGGATTGGCCATGATAAATTGCCCTTAGTGTCCAAAATTGCCATGAGTGTTGGGTGGGGTTACTGGGTTACGGGGATAGGATGGAGGTGTGGACCTTGGGTGGGGTGCTCTTTCCAAGAGCCGGTGCAGACTCGATGGGCCGAATGGCCTCCTTCTTCACTGTACATTCTGTGAATATCTTTCCATTGCTTCTTTTGCCAATAACCTCATCCGTACCTTATTTTCAATCTTTGGGTATGAATGGCTTCTCCCTATCTACTCTGTTTGGGACCTTCATGATTTTGAACACCTCTATCAAATCTTCTCTCAGTCTTCTCTTCTCCAAGGAGAACACTCCCAACTTCTCTAATTTATCTTCATATCTTAAGTAGCTCATCCCAGGAACTGTCTCATGAATCTATTAATGCAATCTGTAATTAAGCTGTTCTAACTATCTTGGAAGGAGTGGTGACTCCCAAGCAGAATAACTATAGAACCATTTGTTAACCAAATAACTATGAGAATGATGTTACCAATGACTTCGGCTCCAGGTCTGCGCTCAGCCCCAGGATTCATGTTATTCGGCCTGATTGGCCAAACAGGTCACATGATCCGCCAAAGACCCACCCCTTAAAGGGTTTACACCAACCTTCATGACAGATCATGCCAACCTGGAATGGTGACTGAGTAATCCATTTGAAATCCCTGCCCAGGAAGTGTCTGATTTCTTGGGCCCGAGTTTTATTTTCAATTCATCATAATAATGAAAACAGATTGGGTGTTAGTTTAAATAGATTTTAGGGAGAACTCACTTCAACATACAGTCTGGACAAATTGGGGGTTCTCCTTGAGAATATACAGATCGTGAGAAACCTCACCAGTCTCCAGCATATGTTGGAAATTGCATACTGCCCTTGGGAAGGTTTTTTCAAAAAAACACAGCCACGATTAATTGTTATTGGAGACAAATGCAATTGAGCCTTTCCCACTCTCCTCACTGGTCTCCTGCAGCCTGAGAATTGGGTTTAATAATCATAAATTGTATGATTTTTATATTATTCTAAGTTGATTGGTAGGTTGCTCAGTTGTGAAAGTGAGATAATGTTCAGTGTGATGACTGGAAGACTTTAAGAACATTGGATTCTAAGTGTTGGGCAATTTAAGGATTAAACACCTGGGGGTAGGGTGTGTTTTAAAAAGGATTTTATTTTGCTTCAAGAAGCGGAAGTGTGTTTTTTAGTCTAGGCTAATGGACTGTGGTTTGACTCGGGAGGTCCCTGGGGAGTTAATGTGCCTTTTCAGGTTCCAGAGAGTATTTGTTTTCCAGCTTGGGGAGATGAGGTCATTGCTGGGTGCAGCCAATAAAGGCAAAGAGGCAGTGAGTTTGTAGAAGATTTGAGAGAGGGAGGAGCTGAGTTCTGACCTGGCTGACTCTGAATTCTTTCCCAGTTGGATAGTTTAACAAAAAGTAATAATATTTTAAAGCAGAGCAGTCTTGCCTTAAGACAAGGAAGCGGCTGAAACAACCTAGTTGAAGCAGCAATTTGAAGATATTCAGCCAGAGTCTGAAGGGGTTCTAACAAGGGCCAGAATCTGCTCTGTAACACAAGTATTACTTCATGCAATACTGGATTAAGCTGGATTGAGAGCTGCATGTTTATTGTTGTTTAATGGGACATTGTATAGTTGTGTTGAGGGGTAATTGTAAGTTATTCTTTTCGGGTGTTAAGTTAAAAATTCAATGTTGTTTTGTAATAAAATTTTGTTTTAGAAATACCAAAGCTATATTTTATTCATACAATCACTCCTGGAGTGAATCATTCTTTCTGCACAGTCTTAAAATAAACTAAAATATTGGGGGTTCGGTCCAGTATCCTAGCCACTGGGATCTGGTCTGGGGTTGTAATAACAGATAATAGAGCCACTAAGCTGTGGGTAGGGCAACCTTATTGCCTTCTTAAATAAAAATAAAAAGTGCTGGGAAAAACTCAAGTCAGTTTGGTAGCATCTGTGGAGAGAGAAACAAAAGTTAATGTTTTGAGTCCAATATGACTCTTCTGTGGAATTGAAGCGAGGTAGAAATGCGATGGGTTTTATGTTGTTAAAAATGGGGGAAAGACTGTGGAGCAAAACTAAAGGTCAGTGGTAGGTTAGAGAGCAGGGAAGATGAAATGACAAAGATGTCATGGAACATGAGGCAAAGGGAGTGGTACTGGTGGCACGGTAGCACAATAGTTAGCATTGTTGCTTCATAGCGCCAGGGTCCCGGCTTGGGTCACTGTCAGTATGGAGCCTGCACGTTCTCCCCGTGTCTGCGTGGGTTTCCTCCGTGTGTTCCGGTTTCCTCCCACAAGTCCCTTACGATGTGCTTGTTAGGTGAATTGGGCATTCTGAATTTCCGCTCTGTGTACCCGAACAGGCCGTAGTGTGGCAACTAGGGGATTTTCACAGCAACTTCATTGCAGTGTTCATGTAAGCCTACCTGTGACAATAAAGATTATTATATTATTATTGTACTGATATTCAGATATCAATATACATGATCAATATATGTAAATGTAGTACAGTCATTTCAACACTAGATGGCTCACAGTCAGATACTATAAGAACTGATTTCCCGCCTTTTCTAAGTCAGGTGATGATGTGATTCAGAACAGTGAACAAGCAAGTCATAGAAGAGCTAGAGTGAGAGAAGTTAGAACTAGTTTGTTATAATAGTGTATAGTTATATAGTTATCTGTATTGTACTTTAATTCTTTATTGTTAGTTTAGTATTGAGTAAAAGAACTCACAGTTCATTATTTTGTTACTCATTAAATAGTTCATCTTTCAACAAGAAGACTATTGGTCATTTTATCATCCTGGTGGATTCAAGAGTAATATATATATTTTAGATAAATCATTATTTAAAATATAACAATTATTACAGACACAAAGCATTAGTCCAGGATAGGTGTGAATAGCAGAATAAAGGTCAGCACTATTTGAAAGCAAAAACATGAGACAAAGATACAGATTGGCATTTGAGGAGGGGCTATTTAAAATGGAGAACAGAGTTTATGGTTGAAATGGTTGAACTCCCTATTGAGTGCAGAGGACTGTAAGGTGACTGATTGGAAGATGAGATGCCATTCCTCCCGTTTGCATTGGGGTTCACTGCAACATTGTAGCAGGCTGAGGGCAGAAATGTGAGAATGCGGGCGAGACCGCGAATCGAAATGGCAAGCGACTGGGATGCCGGGGTCACTATGGCGGACTGAGCGAAGGTGTTCCTCAATGCTGTTAACCCGTCTGCATTTGGTGTTCCTGATGTAGAGGAGACAGCATTGTGAATAGCAAATAAAGTCAAAAAAATACTGCATCAGCTGGAAGGAGTGTTTGGGACTTTGGACAATGAGACGGGAGGAATCATAGAATAAAATCCCTACAGTGCTGAAGGAGACCAGTCAGGTCTGGACTCAACCTTCGAAAGACCACCCTACCTTGGCCCAATCCCCCCATCCTATCCCTGTAACCCCAATCCACCTTTGACACATCTTTGGACTGTGGGAGGAAACCGGAGCACCAGGAGGAAACCCACGCAGACACGGGGAGAAAGTGCAAACTCCACACAGACAGTCACCCGAGGCCGGAATCGAACCCGGGTCCTTGGCGCTGTGAGGCAGCAGTACTCACCACCGTGCCACCGAGAGGTCAGGTGTGACACCTCCTGTGGTTGAATGGGAAGGTGTCGTCGGAAGGGGATGAGGTGTTGGGGGTGATAGTGAAGTGAGCCAGGGTGTTAAGGAGGGAAAATGGAGACCCTTTGGAATGCTGACCAAAGAGGGGCGGGAAGATATGTTTTGTGGTGACATGATGTTGGAATAGGCATAAATGGCGGAGGATAATCCTTCGAATAGGCAGGCTGGTGAGGTGAAAAGTGAGGACCAGGGGAATCATATTGTGGCTCTGAGAGGGAGGGGAAGGAACTATTATCCTCTTAGCTGCTGTCAACATTTCTGGATATATTAAGTAACAAAACAGCCATCAGAGCAGTTTGCAGCAACTAATGTCAGCTGGAAGGGTCACTGGGGATTTATAATATTGTGCTGTCATGCTGCTAATAGAATATTGATGACTTCTAGGAAGGGTTGTGTTCTGAGACCAGTGAAGGAACAGGTATGAATTGAATTAGGAAAATAACTAAATTCTCATGAAATAGAACAACTGTATTTTACAGAAAACATAAAGGTGCCTTTATGTTTTTTTTCATTGCACCTTTACAATAATTTAAGAAAAAAATAAGGATGGAAAGAATGCTTGAATGGAAGAAAACCACTATGGTAATCAGCCGGATTATATTTGATGTGAGTTTTTTCAGTTCGCACATGACTTTTTGATTTTGATGTTTAAAAAAATGCTGCTGAAGGAAAGTCAGGATTGTAAGATGCCCTAGTTGTGTATTCTGGTTTAGCACAGTAGGCTAAGTAGGTGGCTTGTAAAGCAGACCAAGGCCAGCAGCGCGGGTTCAATTCCTGTACCAGCCTCCCCGAACAGGCGTCGGAATGTGGAGACTAGGGGCTTTTCACAGTAACTTCATTTGAAGCCTACTTGTGACAATAAGCGATTTTCATTTCATTTCATTGTTTTAATCTCGTCTAAAATGAAGGTTTTAAAAAAAACTTGGTTAAAGATTTGTTCATTTCCACGATAGTTTTGGATTTGACTTGTCAGGGTACAATTGTCCAGGTGTTTGCTGAAACCAGATGATTTATAAGCTTCCTGTCCGTCTCTTGGTAATATGGCCACAAGATATTCCGTGTCTTTTTAGTCCCACTCAGTCAGTGAGTGGATGTAATGTAAACTTCCTTTCTCAAAGCCATATGCAGAGAACTCTGAAAGCAACTAATTAAAATGAATCACTTGGCATCCCCCAAAGCTGTCTGTGCCGGTAAAACTCAAAAAATATTTGAATCGTCAATTATTTACAAGTTTATTTACCATTTATGTCATGTGTGCCATAATTCCTGATAA
Source organism: Scyliorhinus torazame (assembly GCF_047496885.1). NCBI lineage: Eukaryota > Metazoa > Chordata > Chondrichthyes > Carcharhiniformes > Scyliorhinidae > Scyliorhinus > Scyliorhinus torazame. The sequence continues at coordinate 115,833,291 of NC_092727.1, forward strand.
TGCGGAGCCATAACTCAATTTTCCGTCAGATTAAAAGGACATTTCTGTTTACATGTTGTCTCACGGAGAGGTTGAGAAGCTTGCATTGTTGAACACCAAGTGCCTCTTCATAACACATAACTGTATACAGATAACTGAGTAACAATCCTGACTAGGTACTACATATCAAGTATCCTTAGTTTATCCAAAATCCTTGGGCTGTTTGGATTTTAGATAATTCTGGTTTTCAGTAATTTACAGTAAATAGCCTAGGCTAGCTATGGTCTAAAGTAAATAAAGTGGCTAGAAATGTGTCACTGAATAATAAATACAGGGGGTTGGGTTCTCCGATTTTGCGGCTAAGTGCCAATGCCAACGTGGGAACTGTGGTGTTTTACGATGCCCTAATCGGTGCCGGACCTTGACTGATTCCGGAACCGGTGGGGGAGGCTAGCAGCCACGCCAGGTAAAACTCCTGGCTTCCATGCCAAAAACGGCCAGAGAATGGATGGGTCCGTGGCCGCGCATGCACACGGAGACGACCTGCACCGGTCGCGTTGTACAACGTGGCACCGGCCGTGCGCGGAGCCGACCTGCCAAATACTGCCCCACGGGACAACCCCTGTCAACCCCCCACCAGTCCCCCCAACCCTCCTGGAAGCCACCCGGCCAGCAACACCACTCCCGGCCTACTGTGGTAGCGCTGGACACAGTCCGCGGCAGCCACGCTAGGTTCCTGACCGCTCAGACCACACATCAACTGCGTGGCCAGTGTTGCTAACTTTTGGTTGGTTCTTAATTTGGCTCTATTTAATCACGTTTTCTCAAGAGTCGCCAGGTATCTTTCGACACGCCACAAGGTTCAGAACCGAATACTGATCAATGCCTCGATACACCAGTTAGTAAGTTCAAAAGCAATGCACATTTCTTTACACACAGTCAAATCTACTCATGCATAAATTCTACAAACTAAACTACCACTATTACTAAAGCCTATATTTAGCTTTGGGCGCCCACTCAGTCAGAGGAACAATGGCCGTTGCTCGGTTCTGAGGCTGCTGGGTTGAGCTGTTTACAGGGTAGCAACTAGGAGTGTCTATCTCGTAGCGTGCGTGGACTTGGTACTTACTTGGTCTGCTGTAGCTGCTAGGCTGGTCTCTCTCTTCACTGAGAGCCAAAGCCAATGGAGGGAGTTCTGCCTTGGGGATACCTTTTATACCCTGTGGTGGTATGTATTAGGGGTAATACGGTACACCATGAATGCCGAGGAGCTATTGGAGGACAGATGCTGGGTCCCGATTGGATCTGCCGCCTACTGGGCTCCACCCAGACAGGCGGGGTATAAGAACCCGGTTTACTACCCGCAGCTGCATTCTGTGACTGAGCTGCTGGGGAACAAGTCTGAACATGTCTGCTCAATAAAGCCTCGATTGAAGTTTTCTACGTCTCGCCTCATGTGATCGATGGTGCTACAATTTATTGAGCAGACTTAAAAAGGAATATGGAGCTCCGGATCGCCCCGGAGTGCCTGCGAATCGGCCCCCAAGCAGCTAACGCAACATCGGCGTTTAAACACTGGCTGGCGTGCTTCGAGGTGTCCCTCCGAGCGGCCCACGGTAGACCAACGGAAGACCAAAAGATGCAAGTCCTGCATTCCAGAGTGAGTCCCGAAATCTACGCACTCATCGAAGACGCGGAAGAATTCCCAGCAGTGATCAACTTGCTGAAACAGACCTACATTAGGCCCGTCAACCAGGTCTACGCACGCTACCAGCTCGCGATGAGACGACAAATCCCCGGGGAATCGCTGGACGAATTCTTCAATGCGCTGACGATCCTGGGAAGAAACTGCGACTGCCCAGCGGTAACGGCGAATGAACATACGGACCTCCTGATCAGAGACGCTTACGTAGCAGGTTTGGCATTGTCGCAAATTCACCAGAGACTTTTAGAGAAAGACTCTCTCGGACTCACAGAGGCACGGGAATGCCCGCGCCTATGCCCCCGACCGCACTACAGCCCCTTGGGCTCCGTGGGCCCCCGCCGCGACCGACCCCCCGGCACCCCCCACCCCTCTGCAAGCGTGCGCGGCCAGAATCCCAGACCACCCGGTGGGGCCCCGCTGCTACTTTTGCGGGCAGCCGAAACAACCCCGCCAGCGCTATCCGGCCCGCTCGGCCACCTGTAAAAGCTGCGGTAAAAAGGGGCACTATGCAGCGGTGTGCCAGTCCCGTGGGGTCGCCGCTATATCCGGGGAACAAACGGGACCACGGGCTCAACCCCCCCCCAGCGACCCACGGGCGGCCAACGGGCGCCGCCATTTTGGACCCCGGACACCACGAGGGGGGGACGGGCGCCGCCATCTTCCTACCCACGGGCCGTGTGCGATCCATGGGAGCGGCCATTTTGTCCACCCCCGGCCGCGTGCGACCCATGGGAGCGTGCGACCCATGGGAGCAGCCATTTTGTCCACCCCCGGCAGCGTGCGATCCATGGACGCCGCCATCGTGGCTGACAGGCAAGGATCCCAGCGTGGACAACTCCGCACTGCCTGAAGACAACGATCTGATGCACCAACCACGATTGGCATCGGTGACCCTCGACCAGTCGTGGCCCCGGATGCTCCAGACGACAACGACAAAGGTGCTGGTGAACGGGCACGAGACACCGTGTTTGATCGACTCGGGGAGCACGGAGAGTTTTATTCATCCGGACACGGTATGACGCTGTTCCCTGGTAATTCGGCCAAGCACCCAAAAAATCTTCCTGGCGGCGGGGTCCCACTCTGTTGAAATCAAAGGGTTCTGCATCGCAAACCTAACGGTGCAGGGGAGAGAGTTCAAAAATTACCGGCTGTATGTCCTCCCCCATCTCTGCGCTCCCACTCTCCTGGGGTTGGACTTCCAATGCAACCTCCAGAGCTTAACATTTAAATTTGGCGGCCCTATACCCCCACTGACTATCTGCGGCCTCGCGACCCTCAAGGTCGAACCGCCCTCCTTGTTTGCGAACCTCACCCCGGATTGCAAACCCGTCGCCACTAGGAGCAGACGGTACAGCGCCCAGGTCCGAAGTCCAGCGGCTGCTGAAGGAAGGCGTAATCCAGGTCAGCAATAGTCCCTGGAGAGCTCAGGTGGTAGTAGTGAAGACAGGGGAGAAGCAGAGGTTGGTCGTAGACTACAGTCAGACCATCAACAGGTACACGCAGCGAGATGCGACCCTCTTCCCCGCGTACATATCCGACATGGTCAATCGGATTGCACAGTACAAGGTCTTCTCCACCGTGGACCTTAAGTCCGCCTACCACCAGCTCCCCATTCGCCCCGGTGACCGCAAGTACACTGCCTTCGAAGCAGACGGGCGGCTATACCACTTCTTAAGGGTTCCATTCGGCGTCACGAACGGAGTCTCGGTCTTCCAACGGGAAATGGACCGAATGGTTAACCAGCACGGTTTACGGGCCACATTCCCTTACCTCGACAACGTCACCATCTGCGGCCACGACCAGCAGGACCACGACGCCAACCTCTGCAAATTCCTCCAGACCGCTAACACCCTCAACCTCACCTACAACGAGGAAAAATGCGTGTTTAGCACCGACCGTCTCGCCATCTTGGGCTACGTAGTGCGTAATGGAGTGATAGGCCCCGACCCTGAACGCATGCGCCCCCTCATGGAGTTCCCTCTTCCCCACTGTGCCAAAGCCCTGAAACGCTGCCTGGGCTTCTTTTCTTATTACGCCCAGTGGGTCCCCCAGTACGCAGACAAGGCCCGCCCACTAATCCACTCAACTACTTTTCCCCTGTCGACAGAGGCCCGCCAGGCCTTCAGCCGCATCAAAGCAGATATTGCAAAGGCCACGATGCGCGCCATCGACGAGCCCCTCCCCTTCCAAGTCGAGAGCGACGCATCCGACATAGCTCTGGCGGCCACTCTCAACCAAGCGGGCAGAGCCGTGGCCTTTTTCTCCCGGACCCTCCACGCTTCAGAAATTCGCCACTCCTCAGGAGAAAAGGAGGCCCAAGCCATAGTGGAAGCTGTGCGACATTGGAGGCATTACCTGGCCGGTAGGAGATTCACTCTCCTCACTGACCAACGGTCGGCAGCCTTCATGTTCGATAATGCACAGCGGGGCAAGAAAAAGAACGACAAGATCCTGCGGTGGAGGATCGAACTCTCCACCTACAACTATGAGATCTTGTACCGTCCCGGAAAGCTTGAACGAGCCGTCCGATGCCCTATCTCGCGGCACATGTGCCAACGCACAAGTGGACCGCCTCCAAGCCCTCCACGAGGACCTCTGCCACCCGGGGATCACTCGCTTCTACCACTTTATAAAGGCCCGCAACCTCCCGTACTCCGTCGAGGAGGTCCGAACAGTCACCAGGAACTGCCAAATCTGCGCAGAATGCAAACCGCATTTTTTCAGGCCAGATAGAGCGCACCTGATAAAGGCTTCCTGTCCCTTTGAACGCCTCAGTCTGGATTTCAAAGGCCCCCTCCCCTCCACCGATCGCAACACGTACTTTCTTAACGTCGTTGACGAATACTCCCGTTTCCCCTTCGCCATCCCCTGCCCCGACATGACTGTGGCCACGGTCATTAAAGCCCTCTGCACCATCTTTAACCTGTTCGGTTTCCCTGCCTACATCCATAGCGATAGGGGGTCCTCCTTCATGAGTGACGAGCTGCATCAATTCCTGCTCAGCAAGGGCATAGCCTCGAGCAGGCCGACCAGCTACAACCCCCGGGGGAACGGGCAGGTAGAGAGGGAGAACGGAATGGTCTGGAAGACGGTCCTACTAGCCCTGCGGTCTAGGAATCTCCCAACTTCCCGCTGGCAGGAAGTCCTCCCGGATGCCCTTCATTCTGTCCGGTCCCTGCTGTGCACCACCACGAACCAAACGCCGCACGAGCGCCTCCTTGTCTTCCCTAGGAAGTCCGCTTCTGGAACGTCACTTCCGACCCGGCTGGCAGTCCCGGGACCCATCCTGCTCCGGAAACATGTGCGGGCGCACAAATCAGACCCACTGGTGGAAAAGGTACATCTACTCCACGCCAACCCGCAGTACGCCTACGTGGCGTTCCCAGACGGCCGACAGGACACGGTCTCTCTGCGGGACCTGGCGCCCGCCGGAGCTCCCCACACTGCCCTAACACCAATCACCACCCCCTCACTCCCGCCGGTGCACCCCACAGCCACCCCCTTCCCGTGGGGATCGGTTCTCCTCCCAGGTCCGCCCAGGAGTAAGGAAACAGAGAGGGACAGCGCGATGCTCCCAGAGTCGACCGGACCCGAGCCAGCACCACCACCACCACCACCACCCGGGCTGCGACGATCGGAGAGGGCGACCAGAGCACCATCTCGACTCATCGAGTCGACTTAAGATGTATATAATTCAGTGGCCCAGTAAAGCGGCATTGTTGTAAATAGTTAACGCTGCTAATCGGGTAAAATGTGAATAATTCGGTGGCCCAGTAAAAGCGGCATGGTTGTATATAGTTCAATGGTTAAGGTACCGACCCTGTAAACCCCTACCACCCACCACCCACCACCCCGCCGGGTTCCTTTTTAACAAGGGGAGAATGTGGTGGTATGTATTAGGGGTAATACGGTACACCATGAATGCTGAGGAGCTATTGGAGGACAGATGCTGGGTCCCGATTGGATCTGCCGCCTACTGGGCTCCACCCAGATAGGCGGGGTATAAGAACCCGGTTTACTCCCCGCAGCTGCATTCTGTGACTGAGCTGCTGGGGAACAAGTCTGAACAAGTCTGCTCAATAAAGCCTCGATTGAAGTTCCCTACGTCTCGCCTCATGTGTGATCGATGGTGCTACATACCCAAAAGGGCTTTGTGCTCTTTTGGGCGGGCCTTGAACTTGGTCTCAACTAATTGGGTCTTTCCCAATCATCTGTATCGATTTTCCTCCAATAGAGGGGTGGTTCCCTGATCGCTGGGTGTGTCCTGGTGACTGTCAGTCTGCTTTGTCTTAGCTTCTTCTGGCGCCGGGGAGTCTGCCTTAACATTGTGTTTTCCTTTTGTCCCCGGAGATGGCTCATTAGTATGTAAATCGTTTGGTAGTTTCTGTCCTGTCTGAGCGTTTAAGGTTCTACTCAACAGACAGACCTTGCACCTGCTTGTTTCTTAGCATTGTCCAATTTTCCCTGCAGTCTTTGCAAATGTCCATTTTGTAATCGAGACATGGCCATCCCAGATGGCTACACCGGGAAGTCAGCCCATCGGGGACAGGGCATCGGGGAGGGCCTTCAAGTGACGCGCCAACATGTTCCAAAGGTGTGCGGCGCACAACACGATGACGCCATTTCAGAGGGGGCGAAGAATCGAAAACCTGCGTCAAACCAGCACCACTCCTGTTTTGGCCGTCGGAAGGGATTCTGTGCCTGATCGCCGATTAGGATATCGGCGTTGGGCAATGGCGAATCCTGCCCAGGCTACCTGTAATGAGTTCTTTTTGACATGCTCACCGCACAAATTGGAAGGTATACAGTGCAAACAAACAACTAGACTTCCCGCACTAAATGTTGAAGATCAGCAGTAACAATGAGGTGTTTCTGCTGTTCAAAGTAGGTTTCGCTACCTGGAAGCTGCAATGGTCAACAGTTGTAGGCAGTACTGATGGATGTGGAAGCATTCTTCATTTCACATCTGTTCCTGACGTATCTGTTGAACCTTTTTGAAGCTCATCAGCATTGTATTGTCACAAGCTGGGAATATGATTCGAGCTTGTAGACCAGATTGACATTGTGTGTCACAGTATGTCCAACTGTAGCCTTGGGCAGTGTGTCCGCAGTGTTTGTTGCTTCCTCTGGTTGTACATTGAGTAGTAAACAAATCTCAGAATTCTGGGAAGCATCTTGGCGAGTACTATCTGTTCTCCACAGTTTGCTCTGTTGACCTCTTATGAAGACACTTCCTCATAGCAATTTGCCAGATGGGTGCTAGAGTGCCTGCAAATATGGTTAGTGGCATCTTATGGGATGTGGCCTTTGGAGGTGACAAAGCAGTATTCATGCCCCATCTGTGAATTCTCTGAGAGGTTATAGGTCAAGTATAAAGTGTGTACTGGAGTCACATGTGGGTCAGAGAAAAGAAAGACTTGCATTTCTCTAGCAACTTTCATTATGACAGGATGTCCCAAAGTCCTTTACAGCTGATCACATATTTTTCTGAAGTGTAGTCACTGTTATAGGAAATATAGCAACCAATTAGTATGCAGCAAGTTCCTACAAAGAGCATTGTTGTAATGACGAGGTGTGTGATGTTGTTTATTTGAAGGCTAAATATTAACCAGGACGCCTTCCCTGCCTTCTTTGAAATTGTGCCAAAGAATCTTTACATCCATATGAGAGGCCATGGCTTATTGTCTCTGAAGTGTTGGGTACTCTGCTACACAGGTGAACCAACACGGTTGCGAATGGTACAACGCAGTTTTATTTCAAACATCTATTTACACTGGTAAACTGTTTACTGAGGTTCGATCAAGACCCTTGATTCGTGGACCTATTCCTAATTCTATCTTGTAGTGGCACTCAGCACATGGTGGATGTCTGAGTGGCTTGTAACGAGCTCTGTGCCCTGAGCCGTCTCCTGCTCGAGTGCCCAGGAAGTGTCGTGTTCCCTGTTTTGTACTGTGTATGCTCTTGCCTGTGATTGGCTGTCGTGTTGTGTGTGTTGATTGGTCCGTTGATCTGTCCATCAGTATGTATGTATGTATGTGCTATGATGTTTACCTGAATATCATGACAGTCTCAACCGACTGATAGCAGCTCTGACTGTGCAGCACTACCTCAGCATTGCACTGGAGTTCGGCCTAGATTTTGTACTCGGGTCCTGGAGTGGGACTAGAATCCACAACTGTCTGACATGGATACAAAAGTGCTATTCACTGAACCACTGCAAACACTTCAAAAAGGGAGTTCCCTCGGTTCTTTTCCTTCCAGGACCTTAATGACTCAGTTGGGTTTTTTTTGTAGGATGGTTCGCTTGTTAATTCATGGAGCTTGGGTGAGCCATGAGAGAAAATACAAGATAAGAGCGGCAGCTGGGCTAGAAATGGCTCTGTTCAGATAAAGGAGGTTTCTTTGTGTTTTTGTTAAATGTGCTAACCCACAATGCATGTCTGTGTTGGGTACCCAGTTACGCTGTATTGATCACCTGTAGAGCTGAGGAGCAAAGGCATGCTTGTATCTCTGTATCATTGAGATTTTAAACTGTTTAAATGGGGTGTTTTCCCTGCTCATGTCCTGCCCAGTGAGGCATGTGCTGCCAAGGCATCACAGGACATGGCCATTTTTGCTTGTTAGAGTGCCCAGGAAACGGATGCTAATGGAGGGTTCTGGTGAAGAAAATTCCTCCTTGAAGATTTTCAACTTTGGCATTGATATGAAACAATTAGAAACTCCAAAGTGTATTAAGATGTTCACCTGACCTACAACCTTTATTTTGAATTTGGCTAGGATGAATGATTTATAACAAGGGTTATTCTAAGAACGTGGTTAACATATAGATATATATATATATATATAAAAACACAGCAAGAATTTTTATCAATTACAAACAGAAAGACAACACACCGCCACAGTAATCTATGTATACCACTTAATGAATTCCCCCTTAACTGTTCCAATTCAAAAACAAAATCCCATAAACCAAAAACCCCTTTTCAAGGGCGTGGCCCAGCACACTGTATTCTCACTTGAATGGGACTGGTTCCCTCCCCGAGACTCTGATCTCGTCTCAACCAACAGTTTCAAACTCCTTTCCAGAAATCAACTACATCTCCAAAGCCACCAAGGCAGTCAGCCACACCCAATGTGCCTCTACTGGAACAGCCTTTAAAATGAAAACAAAGAAAGACAGAGAAAATACTTATTTTCTCTTTCTGTAGACCACAGCAGTCAAACTGAAACCCCCTCTCACCTCACAGCCACAGCCCAGCTCCACCCACAAAATGACATCACTGAAGCCATGTGATAAGACAAAAAACCTTCTTAAAGGGACACACACACGACAGCATGACCGGGCCTAAAATGATATGATGCTTGCTTCCTTCAGATTTTGAAAGCTTTGCTGGCAGCTTTCTAAGTGCTGGTTTCTTCTGTCCCATTTTGAACAAAAAGTTGTTGAAATCACTCACAATTCTGCAATCGAGCAGTTTTCTTTCGTCGACAGTCCTGTCCAATATGCAGCTGACATTGGAAATCCATCTGGATCCATCTGGGGCAGCATGGTGGCATAGTGGTTAGCACTATGGCTTCACAGAGCCAGGGTCCCAGGTTCGATTCCCGCTTGGGCCACTGTCTGTGCGGAGTCTGCACGTTCTCCCCGTGTCTGCGTGGGTTTTCTCCGGGTACTCCGGTTTCCTCCCACAGTCCAAAGATGTGCAGGTTAGGTGGATTGGCCATGCTAAATTGCCCTTAGGTTAGATGGGGTTGCAGGGTTACGGGGATAGGGTGGAGGTGTGGGCGTACGTAGGGTGCTCTTTCCAAGTGCTGGTGCAGACTCGATGGGCCGAATGGCCTCCTTCTGAACTGTTAATGCTATGATGATTCTATGATTTCATGACCATGACCAATTATTTTTGTTGCACCAGTGAGTGAGTTAGATCATGTCTTTCCATCACCCGTTCTAAATGACCTGCAGATGCCACAAACTTCAGATTGTTAATTCTCCGATCAACAGATTTTGAAAGCTGAATGCAGATCCATTTGACTTTGACCAGGAGGTTTTTTTGGGGGGGGGGGTAGTGGGGGATGGATATACTCTAGTTACTTAGAAATCTAATTACGTCTGTACTGAGGTATAAGTGTTAACACTGAACAAGGTTGATGCTGAGATTGAAACTAGGCAGTTGATTGGAAAATGAAAAATACAAGGATGGATTTTTTTTGGAAAGGAGCAATTTTTTCCCCCCCAATTAAGGGGCAATTTAGCATGGCCAATCCACCTATCCTGTGCATCTTTGGGTTGTGGGGGTGAGACCCACACAGATACGGGGAGAATGTGCAAACTCCACACCGACAGTGGCCTGGGACCGGGATCGAACCCGGGTCCTCGGCGCTGTGAAGCAGCAGTGCTAACCACTATGCCACCCTATTGAGGGGCATTTTGAACGAGGCCAGCGACCCTGCTAGACCATATGCAGTGAGACCTGGAATCGAGGAGCTCAAAGCCAGGGAGCATAACTTGGCTGGTCAGGAGTTGTGTCCCAGTAGTGTCAAGGGAGCAGCGGCTGAACGTCTGAGAGGTTCGATGAAGGCGTCTGATGGGGGAGGCTGGTGTAAGTGGTGGGCTGAGCAGAGGGTAAATCTGAATGGGTGAAGGAGCACTCAGAAGGCAGAGTCGTGCAGGTGACTTTGTTTTTTGGGAACAGAAATGGTCAGTAGTTCCAGACCAGTCCAGGTTTGGATGAGGTGACCGATCAAACAGAAAAGCGTTGATGTGCGAAAGCACAAAGTGGCAAGCCACACCTTGCTCACAAGTGAGGACTTATCCCATCGATGCCATTTATAACTTAGAAAAAAAACCCAGCTGGGTTGAAATGATTTGCGAGCTTTGACGCAGTCCCTGGGGTGCTGATGGCTTCTAAAGCACCCGCAGTATATTTTTGAGGCATATAATGTAATCAAAACCGTTCAATCATGGTGTAACCTTGCAGCACCCCCAATCAGCTGTTCCATGTTACATTGCGGATAGGATTTCCCTCCAGAACCTTTCCTAGTAAGCCTCCTGCCCAAAGGAATCTAATGGTCGGCTGTGTGCACTGTCACAGTTAAATTCCCAAATATTCCCAGAAGCAGCAGCAACTCTTCAAATAGCAAGCACTAAATGTTGAATTTCATGCACAGTTTGCAAGATAATTGTAAAAGTCGAGCTTCTCCAGATGCTTTCTCTTTTCCCAATGCGTAAGCCGGCTCCCAATGAACCAGATGTGCGCATCTGGACTGGCTATTCCCCTGGTGCAAAAATTATGTCCATTTCATGTCCTCATCATAGTCATAGAGTTTTACAGCACAAAAAGAGGCCTTTCGGCACATCATGTCTGCACTGGCCATCAAGCACCTAATCCAATTTTCCAGCACTTGGTCCATAGCCTTGTATTCTGTGGAGTTTCAATTGCTCATCTAAATGCTTCTTAAGGGTTGAGGATTCCTCTCTCTGCCACTCTTTCAGACAGTGAGTTCCAGAATCCCCCCGTCCTTGGGGTAAAGAAGCTTTTCCACAAGTCCCCTCTTAAATCTCCTGCCCCTTAATCTTAAATCTATGCTCCCTGGTTACTGACCCCTCTACTAAGGGGAAATGTTCCTTCCTTTTGATGTCCCTCATAATTTTTTGCTCTTTTATCTTTTTAAAAATAAATTTTTAGAGTACCCAATTATCTTTTTCCAATTAAGGAGCAATTTAGCGTGGCCAATCCGCCTACCCTGCACATCTTTTTGGGTTGTGGGGGTGAGACCCAGGCGGACACAGGGAAAATGTGCAAACTCCACACGGTCAGTGACCCGGGGCCGGGATCGAACCCGGGTCCTCGGCGCCATGAGGTAGCAGTGCTAACCACTGCGCCATCGTGCCATTCTATGCTCCTGTATCGTTAGAAGATGATTAACGTCAGTCCCACCAATCTGTAATCAACAAAACAATCATTTGGTTTTAATGATAACTAGCTGTTTGCACGGAGCTGTGGAATTAAGTTTGAATGGAAAGATTAGAATCATTTCATGAATGGGCTAAACAGACAGCTCATGATAGTTGGTAGTCATGTCTGTCACATGGGTGTGCTTGGTGAGTATTTGACCATACATATAAATCTGCTGGTAATTAACTCTCTTGCTTATTTTAAAAAAATACTTCGCACTAGGTTATTTATTTTAGGAGATTTCATTAAAAAAACAACAGCGGGCATCCTCTCAGCAGACAATGTGGGAGCCATTTTGAGGGTGGAAAGTCTCGGAATAAAACGTAATTTTGAGCCTTTCAGTGAAAAAGACCACAAGTAATGGACAAGATTGTTTAATTTTGTCACCAGTTGACACCTTGTTCATTCATTGGCGGTGTGATTTTTATTTTTGTGGTAGTCACCACTGTTGTATTATATTGTATATACTGCGCTGCATACGAGGGTTTACGGTAAAGCCCCTGTACTACAGATATGGGGGTAGATCCCTGCCTGCTGGCTCCGCCCAGTGGGCGGAGTATAAATATGTGTGCTCTCCGAACTGCAGCCATTTCGGCAGCAGCTGTAGGAGGCCACACAGCTCTGCGCAATAAAGCCTCGATTACTCTCTACTCTCGTCTCGTCGTAATTAATAGTACATCAATTTTCTTTATTTTTTGTTTTTAAATTTATAGGACCCAATTCTTTTTTTTCCAAATAAGGGGCAATTTAGCGTGGCCATTCCCCCTACCCTGCACATCTTTGGGTTGTGAGGGTGAGACCCACGCCAACATGGGGAGAATGTGCAAACTCCACCCGGGATCGAACCCGGGTCCTCGGCGCCATGAGGCAACTGGTGCTAACCACCGCGCCACCATGCCGCCCGAGGGGCGCGATTTAACGGGGTGCGATTTAACGGGAATAGTACAGGCATGTTTAGGGCCGAATTTAGCGGGGTGTTTCTCAGTGTCTGCAGTGCCGAGAACGACCCCACTATCTGATGGGAAGGTGATTTTCTTTGACATTGGCGTGGAACTCCTTGTTAAGGCCACAATTACCTCCATGAGCTCACTAGTACAGGAAGAGATTGGGGCGCCCTTTTTAAATGCATTTAAAAATGGCACCCCAATCTCTCAATCTCCCCCCCCCCTCCGCCCCCACCCCCAACCCCCATTCCCCCTCACAGCAGACCCACCTAGCGCCCCCAACATCTTTAGGTGCCTGGGTGGCAGCTGGAGTGCCAGGGTATCACCTTGCCTAAAGTCCAACTACCCAAGGCTTCTGATGGCCTGGCGGCCCCCCCCCACCCCACCCCACCCAGGTGCTGTTACACCTGGTTCATGTTTTGTGTGGACCAGTACTAAATGAACGCAACTGCTCACTTAAATATGCAGACCTGGATCCCGCCCAGTGATGGCGGAATCCAGATCGCGATGTCTCGTGAGATTTTGTTAGATCTCATGAGGCATTTCAAGTGTCTCAAAGCTCATGAGAGGCCTTTTGCGAGATTTAACGGCCTTGTCGTTGTTTTGTTATGCTCTTGACGTAGCATAAGCTGCTTCCTTGATGTGCACTCTGACAAAGGAAGGTTCAGACTTGGAGATAGCTTTAACACGTTTATTAAACTGTTAACAATTCTCCTACTTGGATTCAACTCTCCTGTTAATCCTGCTATAGCTACTCAGACAAACTAACCAGTCTGCTACATCCACGTGGTGGGTGTGATGTGTTTCAATCAACCCTGTGTCCTTACTAAGTGTCTCCACTGGAAATAGAAAGATAATGTGTGCTGTGTCCTTATATATGGGTTGGTGTAATGCCCTCCTGTGGTAGTGTCAGGTCTGGGTGTGTTGTGACTGCCCATTGGTCGTGTCCTATCTTACTGACCTATTGGTTGAATGTCTGTGTGTCATGGCTCTGGTGCTCCCTCTGGTGTCTAGCTAGGTGTAGTGTGTTCACATTTACCCCTTGTGTATTTACAGTGATGCATATCATCACAGTTGTGTCACCAGGTGGGGTATGACAAGGCCTTTCGAATGTGCTCCAGATATATCAATACTGTACTTCAATGCTGTTGCATAGTGCCTTGCCACTATGATAAAGTGTGTACCTTGCTCAACAACGGCTTTAGCTGGAGTGTAAACCCGGATGTCTAGTCCCACTGTGTACATACCCAAATGTAACATGGATATTTGTCCCTTTTTTTCATGACTCTTATTGGTTGCATTGTGCAGTTTACTTTTACAGTACTTCTGAGATGATAAAAAAGTTGAAGATTTTTAATAGCTGAATATTTTGAAGGCAGAGCTGGATAGATTCCTGACAACCAAGGGGCTATCAGGGGAGGTTACAATCATACCAGCCATGGATGGTGGAGCCGGCTTGAGAGGCCGAGTGGCCTGTTCCTGTACGTGTGTACATACGGTATATAGCCTCTGAGAGGGGAAAAATAAATTTGAAGACTGTTCGGAGTCCACATAATCATGGCGCACTCTGATTTTATTACTCTTAATGGAGAGTTTGGGCCAGAAATCCCTCCAAAGCCAAATGTATGCCTGGACCAGTTCCGGGCCAAAATTGGGAACGTGACAGCCTCAAGTTATGGTTTCCCATAGGAAGCTTTCAATCCTTTGCTATATTTTTGTCTCTGTGTTCAACTTCAGCTAGACCGGCTGGTTTCCAACAGGGGTGGGTGGTACCTTCACCACACGGGCTAGTTGACGAAGGCAGCTCACCACAACCTTTCTCAAGGGCAATTAGGAGATGGCAATAAATAATGGTCTAGTCAGTGACACACACATCCCATATACTCGTAAAGAATCCATAGTTACGTGTGCGAACTTGCCGTGAAAATCCCCAAGTTACAACAGCGACTGCGCCTCAATAGTAATCCATTGGTTGTAAAGCGCTTTGGGATGCCCCGAGGTTGTGAAAGGCACTATATAAATGCAGGATTTTCTTTATTAAGTGAGAGAAGGTGCCTGACAGTAAAGAGGTGAACGAATGTGAAAAATAATGACCTGCCTTGGAGTTTGCTGCCCTGATAATGATGTACCGGATTAACAAAAGGCAGATGCATCGCTCGTAAGGATTCTACGTTGACAGACATTTTTGAGCTGTAAATTTATTGTGATGGTTTCTCAAAATAAGATGAACTCCCCAAGTTCAGCGTGAGGCCTCTAGGCTGGAGTTATTTGTGGAACACGATGACAGCTCACATGCTCGGGCACACCACCAGCACATGACTTCATAATTCCTGAAGCTGGTTATGTGTTTCGTGTCCAGTTTTACTCCACAGAGCAGGTTGGAGCACTGATCGTCCGATCAGTCTGCTCTGAGTGTGTGATTAATGCATGGTAGCACTTTGTTTAGCACTGTCACTTCACAGCGCCAGGGTTCCTGGTTCGATTCCCGGGTTGGGTCACTGTCTGTGCGGGGTCTGAACGTTCTCCCCGTGTCTGCGTGAGATTCCTCCGGGTGCTCCAGTTTCCTCCCACAAGTCCCAAAAGACGTGCTTGTTGGGTGAATTAGACATTCTGAATTCTCCCTCTGTGTACCCGAACAGGCGCTGGAGTGTGGCGACTCGGAGATTTTCACAGTAACTTTATTGCAGTGTTAATATGAGCCTACTTGTGACAATAATAAAGATTATCATTATTATTATTAATTCACAGAGCTGGCTACTTTGATTAGGAAGGAGATTCTGGACAAATTCCTCACATCCCCTTTGATCAGCACATCTCCCGGTTTCTGCACAACAGCAATAAGTTAGAGCATAGTAACATGCGACGTTTTGATGTCGTGATTTAATGAGCCCGCATATGATACAGTGGCATTTGGATAACTTTATTTATGTATCTGTCCTTGCGATGGGCAATAAATGCTGGTCTAGTCAGCACAGCTAACCTAGCACAGCTATATGAGTTTGGTTTCCATCCTGTACTTCTTAAAATGAGTTGTAAAGTTTGTGAGTTGATGGCCTGTTATAAGGCGCCACGCTGCATAGGCCCAGTGAGACAGGGGAGTCCTTGTGTCTTTCCAATGACTATTCCTGCAGTATCATGTCAGTTAATAGACACCTTCTGCTTCCCAAAAGGATTTTGGCTCATTTAAAAATCGATGCATCCAGATTGGTAAAATATTAATGATGCCAGAAATAGCGCTGTACATGGGCAAGGAGTGTTGGCTCTGATTGTGACAGCTTTTGAGAGACCAAACGGACAATCTAAGATGCTTTAGGGAGCAAAACGTTTACCAGTGTTACATTCCGTCTCCATTCCTTAACATTTAACTGTTATTTCACGGTTTAGTTTGCCATTTATTATTTATGGGCTTTTATATTGGTCGACATTTAAATCGGATTCCAGGCGCTGGTTTCCAGCATTTCCTCTCATCTGGTTTCCACAAAACAGCAGCAGACGTGCAGGCTTGGGTATAAATCTGAAAGTAATATTCCTCAAAGCAGTGCGAATGTTTCTGAAAGCTATCATTAGCGGACGGATTTCCCCACTGCCAACCCTCATTTTGCTCCTCAAAAGAACTGTGATGAATGATATCTGTATATACATGTACCTTTAATGCGTAGGCCCCTTTAAGACCGTGTTTGGAACCCTGGGGGACTCCGCTTCCGGCTCCGCCCCCAGGGAGCTGTATATAAGGTGACATTCAGTGGGCAGCGTGCAGTGAGCACACTTCTCGGCAGCTGTCTGGTTCTCTGGTAATTAAAGCCTTTGAATTATCAATCTTCTCTCCTGAGTCGTAATTGAGGGTATCTCAAGAACAAAACAAAATTTAAACATTGTAAGGTGGGACATGAATGCAAAGTCTGGCTTCTGAATCTAGAACGAGTCATGTCAACAATTCTATCAGTGTAAATGGTTGTTCGGGGCCTTACTGCTGCGACAAATGGAGGTTAAAGAAACCACTAAAGATCAAGGATACAGGTGTTGGCCTGATTTCAATTTTAGTCAAATTCCATTCTGCAGCTCCCTGATGAACTATCTTTTAATCCTTGGCAGGAGGAGAAAATGTACATCGATGAATGCAATCCATGTATTTTGTTTATATTAAAGGGTGCGATCTACCCGAATGGGGACAGAGTCCCGTGGTGCACGTGATTAACCAGGTGTTTCCCGGTGCTCAGATCCCGAGAAACAGCCCGCCATCTAACGCCCATGCCGGTAAATCGGGGGCCTCAGTGGGGGACTCCCCGACAAGGCCGCACTTAGCTCCGCTTCTTGCACTGAGGAGCACAGCCCGCCGGAACTCCTCAGAGCAGCGAGAGATCAGGATCTCATTTTTAAATGGCATCCCGATCTCTCAAGGTCCCCGGACTCTCCCATATCCTACCCGGCCTGATTGCCAGGCAAAAACGCCAGGCTGCTACCCTAGCAGTGCCCCTGCCAGCTGCCAATGTCACCTGGGTACCTTGGCAGCGCCAGCTGGCATTGCCACCTAGTCAAGTTGGAAGTGCCAGGCTGGCACCCACAAGGGGCGGGATTCACATCGCAATGTCTCGCAAGATTGTGTTAAATCTCGCGAGACGTGGCGAGCCGCGTAGATCCCGGAAGTGGCATCTACTGGTCGCGCTTCGCTGATTTTCGTGCACAACGCGACTGGCAGATCCCGCCCATTGTTTCTGATTGATTATATATTTCTTGATTGATCATCCACGGGTTTGATTCCCGTTCTGGTTAGTTGAAGTCAACTTGGGACCTGCCCCCTCACCCCTGTACAAGGCAATGGCAAACCTACCACCACAGACAAAAATTGCCAAGGAAACAACTCGGAAGGAAGTGTGCACGGACAATGACCCGGCGAGGCAGAATACACCCGAATGAATGAATGAATGAATGGCCATTCTACTGATTGGGAAAGGAGGAAAGAAGAATTATACAAATATGGGCTTATGTTTCGTTGCAGATATGTTGTTTCAAGCTGCTTCGCTGCCTTTCCATTTCACTTTCTATCTCTGCTGGTGCGTCGTTTGTGTTATCCTGTCTCACTTTGTCAGGTTGATTTTCTGTGTGCCCCACATTGCCAGTCGCTGCTTTTGTCTCTCCCTCTGTGCTGTCTGCCTCCACGTTGCCACAATATATTGCATTTGTCTTCACATTTCACCTCCATTTGTATGTCACTTTGTTTTTGTTTCTGCCTGCACAACCTTCACTGTCTTTGTCACTTATTTGTTCCTCTGTGTCTCTTATGTCTGTCTGTTTCATTTTTACATCGTGCGTTTGTCTGTTTTGTATGTCTCACTTTGTTTTTGTCTTGCGTTGTTACATTTCTATTTCCTCTCTGTCTCTTTGTTCATTTCACTGGGGCCCATTGTCGTTTCCCCTTTGATATCTCAGTTCCACTCTTGCCATCATTCCCTGTCCTCACGTGACCTAGTTTCTTGCACTGTTGACATGTTGAGGCATTCAGCGACACCCCTGTGCCACCTTTTACTTCGTCAAGCTCAGAGTTTGCAGTTAAAAGTGCTCCATGTCAGTAATCGTGAACGAAAAGCACTCACAAGCAGGCTGTAGATCTCATCACCTGTAAACCTCCTCAGGCTTGCTGCTCTGGCTTCCCACTCATGGCCTGCCCATGTCAAAACTGGCTTCTTGGTCTGCAGCAAGAGAATGTATTCAAGGGCACGCACAAAAGAATATCTGCATCCCATCAACTAGTGGTGTAATTTGCTAAAACAAAACCGACAGCAAGTGGCCTGAGATATGGATATTGCCCAGGTTTGTGACAGTCAACAAAAAGTTTGCACAACGGCAGATTCTACTTGCCTAATCCTGGTTCAGATACTAAAATATTTGAACTCCTACTTGTAGTTTAAAGGGTGTTTGGGTTAGTAAAGGTTAATGCAGGACTGGGGAAACAGTACCACTCGCATTCTGATGTAGGGAGTCACATGATGGTAGACTGGTGTGCAGGTGTTACTCTAGCAGAAGCCAGCACGAGGACAGTAGCTAGTTAGGGCTGTGCTTTGGAGATGTAAATAGTTATGTGTTAACATGCAGTGTTTATGTTCAACGACACAAGCCTCCCAGGCTTCCATGGCACAGAAACCAATCTTCCAACAGTGGTAAACGCTTCAGCCACAAATTTAAGTGCCCATTTTGTGGGGCATAGAGATCCAAAATGGGTTCCCTGGCATGTTCATGCCCCTCTGGCAATTTTCTTGAAGGCGTTGGTATTTTGCAGCTTCCAACTACTGGAAATATAGAGTAGGTCAACTAGCATGTAACAGGAGGAGCTCGTGGACTAGTGGTATTGTCAATATGTGACAAGGATGTAACTAGCAGAATTGACGAGGGGGAGCCAGTTCGATGTGGTTTATTTGGACTAGAAGGCTTTTCACAAAGTCCCACATAAGAGATTAACGTGTAAAAGGGAAGCACATGGGATTGGGGGCAGTGTATTAAAATGGATAGAAAACTGGTTAACAGGCAGGAAACAACAGGTGTGATCTACCAGCCAGAGTTGCTTGGGGAGTTGGGGGTTGGAGCGTTGGTGTCTACTCACTCATGCTGCCCAGTGTAGGTCGTTGACCCCGTTTTCGGCACTGAAGGACAGTCCTCCTGATCATACTCCCCGAGCTGACAGCTGCCGCTACCTAATCCCAGGCAGCACTGGCTGCCTTGTGGCTGACTCTCCAGGACCCTCGGGGGGGATAGGACCTGGCGCCATTGTTGCGAGCTGGCTGAGCAAGTGCAGCTTAATTGCTGCTCGACCTTGCTAGCGGGGGGCTGGTGAGCGTGATGCCAGTGAATCAGCTGGTGAGCCTTCCTACGAGAGGCCCACAAGGCCCCGTTAAGTGGACCAATGAACGTGGAATTGCGAAGCCAGCTTCGCTGGGCCGAGCGCCGGGAAGCTCGCGGCAATTCCCGTTCGCTACCACACTTGGGGCTTCTAAGTGTGGGCTAAACTGGCGGGAAATTCCCCAGGTCCCCAAAAAGTGACTAAGTGCATTGAATAGCGATGGGGAGCTCGCCGGCAGAGCCGACGGGAAGCTCCCTGAAAAGCCCGCCATAAATTAACTTGGAAATGTTTTGGGAGAATCGTGCCCTAAGTAAGGGTGCGATCGAACGACCATTCTATGCCTGAAAAGCAGCTTGCCGCGGCATAGCGTGGCTGATAGAAGCTGTGAGACTCGCTACGGGGATCTACCCAGCTTGTAAAGCCTCACGCGACGTTGCGATGTGAATCGCGCCCATTGTGTTCGGGATCACTTTGACACAAATCAGTATATTAAAGCGAGACAGCTAGCCTCACTTTAATGTGCAGATTCCTGAGTTAACCAAGGCGTGGGATCAATCTCCTTTGCTTCAGAGACTTGGGTGAGCGCAGTTCAGTACTGGTCTCCAGAAATGGGGACCAGACAGAACGGCACTCATCGGGGTCTCCTAGGGGATGAGAGGCCCCCTGGTGCATGCCCTTTTGGCAGGGTGGTACCTGGCACTGCCAGCCTGGCACTCTGGCAGTACCACCTGGGTGCCAGCCTGGCACTGCCAAGGTGTCCATGTGGCACTGCCAGCTGGCATGGGCACAACTGTGTCCTGGGTTCCGACTGCCTGATCCCTGGAATGTTCCTACGTCCTCCTGATGTGCATCAAAAGCAGTGTGGTGCTCATCAGATAGTGACCCAGAGGCCTGCATGATAAATTCGCCCACAGAGGTGTATGCCTCTGTGCTGGTGGATGGTGCGGGTGATAGCCATGATGCCTCTTTGCTATCCTCCTCCGACATCTCCTCCGAGGTCATGTCGAGGGTGGGCAGCAGGACAGTGCAAGGAAAGGGATGTGGTATTAATACATGGCCAAGTCAATGGTCTGGGATACACCAAACTCACTTGAGATTTGATGATCTGAATGAACATGCAGTGGCTCCTCACTCTTCTCTCGCAGGCGCACCTCTCTCAGCACGGTTCCTGCCCCGTCCCCTGCGAGCTCCGTGACTCTGCTCAAAAGGAGTCAGGATCCTCAGCTCGGGTATCCCACTGCCAGTCTCTCTCGCTCTCGTCGGTTGTGGGCACCTTTTTTCCTGCAGGAACACAGATGGGGATGATGTTAGCCTGGTGGGCAAAATGTTGATGATAACGGGCCAAGTGTGGGCACTGCATGTAAACAGGGAGGAATTCTAAAGAGTAGTGCCAGGGGGCGTGAGGCAGCTTGTGGGGGGTTGGATGCTGGGGCTCTGCCAGAATGGAGAACGGCAGAGCCACGTAAAACGTCATAGACATGGGTGGGAGCAGAAGATCCCAACGACAGCCAATGGCGAGCTGCCTCCACCACATGTGGGGGGGGAGGGGGGGCTGAAAATTCCCACCCGCTATGTCCTCTTTTTCACTTTGCTAATGGATGAATGTGCAGCATTTTATGGCAAAGTTTATTCCAGGTGACCAAAATGAAGGTACAGGTTGCCAATGATCTTCCGCTGCCATTACATTTGTAGCCTATCAAACCTATTTCGAACCAAATTATTTATAGAACAGGAGGAGGCCATTCAGCCCCTCGTGTTTGTGTCAGCTGGAGCAGCTGCAGAACTGATCCAGGTGCCCTGCTCTTTCCAAGAGGATCTGCATCTCTGTCTCTGCTCTAAAGGTTTGTCCGTGTATTATTTCTCTTCCGTCTTCATCGAGAAATTCAGAACAGCTGAAGCTGCAATTTTCAACTCGTGGTGCTAAGATGCATCAGAATACAAATGTTATCGATAAGTTATCAAACCGAGGCAGATTTCCTGTTAAACTGCGTCCTACCAACACAATACATGAATAGGATCATTGGGATTATGTAAAATAAGTGGCTTGTGTCAGCTGACAGTACCTTTGCGTGATTATGAAACTCCAGACACACTCAATTCCGCATTATTGCATGGCATACTTTAACTTTTTTCATAGAATTTACATTGCAGAAGGAGCCCACTCGGCCCATCGAGTCTGCACCGTACCCTGGAAAGAGCACCCTACTTAAGCCCATGCCTCCACCCTATCCCTGTGATGCACGATCAATTGCACAAAGACAAGAGTTGAATACAACTGAGGCTTTATTACACTAAAGATGTGTGGCCTCCTACAGCAGCTGGCGAAATGGCTGCTGTATGGGGAGCACACATATTTATACTCCGCCTACTGGGCAGAGCCAGCAGGCAGGGACTACCCCCTGTCTAATATACCAGTATATCATGGTGCAGACACACACTGATGGACACACAGTGGGACCAATCAACACACACAACACGGCAGCCAATCACCAGTTAGAGCACACGCACTATAAAGACAGGGGGCATCAGAGTTCCCGCTCATTCGAGTTGCAGCTAGGTAGGAGGACAGAGCTCACAGCCTGCAACACAGACATTCACCATGTGCTGAGTGCATCGACTGGTTAGGACAAGGCAAAGGTCTTTAGTTAAAGCTAGTATCGTGTTAACCCACAGTCTGAGTATGTTAAACAGTTAATGACTCAATAAAATAGTGTTGCACTATTTCAAGTGTTGGTGACCTGTATGTGTCCCACGGATCCAGAACACCCAACACATCATGATACCAGGAGTTGAGGGATATTAGCACTTCTTAGACCTACCTGCAAGTGATCAGCCTTCCGCCAGCATTCCGTCATCTGGCAACATGGACAACATCAGCCCACCGCCGCCGCTCCACATCGCCGGCAACCTAGGGTCCAACTGGAAGATATTCAAACAGCGCTACAGCTCTTCCTTGAGGCCACAGACAGGGAGGACGCCTCGGATACCAGGAAGATTGCTCTCCTCCTATCCACGGCCGGGGACCATGCCATCCACATTTTCAATTCTCTCACCTTTGCGGATGATGAAGATAAAACAAAGTTCAAGAGGGTCCTCCTCAAGTTTGACACTCACTGCAGCGTAGAGGTGAATGAAAGTTTTGAGTGCTACGTGTTCGAACAGCGTTTGCAGGGTAAGGATGAACCTTTCCAATCCTTTCTCACGCACCTCCGCATCCTTGTGCAGTCTTGCAGCTACGGGCCCACCTCCGACTCCATGATACGCAACCAGATCGTTTTCGGTGTTCAGTGGGACCCCCTACGACAGCAGCTCCTCAAAGTAAAGCAGCTCACCCTAGCGACCGCCATTGAGACCTGTGTCTTACACGAAAACGCCACGAGTCGGTATTCCCATATCCAAGCGGCTGAAATGGCGCGGCAAGGTCCCCACGAGGCGGAACGGGTCCAAGTGATTGAGAAACTCCAGGGCCTCAGCCTGGATGAGGGCGGCCATTTCGTGTGCTTTCGCAGACTCCCGCACTTGTACGCACCAAACGAGGGGACGGCGACGTTGAAGAACGTAATGCGCAGGCGCGCACAACGCACGACCGCACCACGCATGCGCGGTGGCACAGCGAACGTGCTGACGCTACGACGTGCGGCAACTGTGGCTCCGCCCATTTAAAACGGCAATGCCCTGCCAAATCTCGACAATGCCTACGATGTGGCAGACTTGGCCACTAGGCTGCCTTCTGCCGAATAGCTCAGCCGGCCAGTTCATATCGCTTCAGCCAGCCTCGCAGGAATGTCCAGGCAATTCAACCCACGGTCACCGAGTCCGATGCGGACCTCCCACACAGCAGTGACACCAAGGACCCGAAGGCACCTTTTCGAGTCGGTGTCGTAACGAAAAACAGGCTGTCCCCGAAGCAAAGACACCAGCCGCTGTCGGTATACAGCATCGATCCAGACAATGAGTGGTGTGCCACCCTGACGGTCAACTGGTCCCAAATACGATTCCGCCTGGACACTGGTGCCTCCGCCAATCTCATGACGCGGTCTGACTTCCAAAGTTTTGTGTCAAACCAGCCATCCTTCCATCAGCCTGCCAGCTAGTGGATTATAATGGCAATGTCATTCCTGCTAGCGGCTCATGCCATCCTTCCTTTTGAAATCGTGGGCTCCTCGAAAGACTCCCTGCTTGGCACGCAGGCATGCAAGCTGTTGAACCTAGTTCAGAGAGTTCACTCTCTCTCTGCTGATGACACGTCTGCCTTTCAGGATGCTGACTTCAGGGCGCAACTCGATGCCATCATCGACCAGCACCACGACGTCTTCGAGGGCATGGGCACACTCCAATACACCTACAAGATCTTAATGAAACAAAACACCAGCCTGTGGTGCACGCACCTCGCAGGGTCCCAGCACCCCTTAAGGACCGCCTCAAGCAGCAGCTGCAGGACCTCCAGGACCAAGGAGTGATCTCCAGATTCACGGAACCAACCGACTGGGTCAGTTCCATGGTATGTGTAAAAAAGCCTTCCGGCGAGTTGTGAATTTGCATTGATCCCAAGGATCTGAATCGCAATATCATGAGGGAGCATTATCCAATTCCCAAGCGCGAAGAGATCACATGTGAGATGGCTCGATCCAAGCTCTTCACCAAACTCGACGCCTCGAAAGGATTCTGGCAAATCCATCTCCACAAATCAGCAGGAAACTGTGTACATTCAATACCCCCTTTGGCAGATATTGTTACAACAGGATGCCGTTTGGGATCATATCTGCTTCAGAAGTGTTCCATAGGATCATGGAACAAATGATGGAAGGCATTGAAGGTGTTCGCGTCTATGTCGACGACATAATCATTTGGTCCACCACCCCGCAGGAGCATGTCAGTCGCCTCCAGCGCGTGTTCAAACACATACGTGAGCGTGGCCTCCCCCTCAACAGGGCCAGATGCTCTTTTGGTCAGACGGAGCTAAAGTTCCTCGGGGACCACATCTGCCAGTTGGGTGTGCGGCCGGATGCGGACAAGGTGGCTGCTATCACAGCCATGAAAACGCCAGAGGACAAGATGGCGGTCCTCCGATTTCTGGGCATGGTCAATTTTTTAGGGAAGTTCATCCCTAACCTCCCCATACCACAGCTCTCAGGAACCTGGTCAGGAAGACGACAGACTTCCAATGGCTCCCTGCCCACGAGAGCGAATAGAGAGATCTCAAGACCAAACTCACCACGGCCCCGGTCTTAGCTTTCTTTGATCCAGCCAAAGAGACCAAAATTTCGACTGATGCCAGCCAATTTGGCATTGGGGCAGTGATCCTGCAACGTAATGAGGCCTCATCATGGGCCCCCGTTGCATATGCGTCACGCGCCATGACTCCCACGGAACAGCGCAACGCGCAGATAGAAAAGGAGTGCCTGGGCCTTCTGACTGGTGTGGTCAAGTTTCATGATTATGTCTACGGACTTCCTCAATTCACAGTCGAGACTGACCATCGCCCACTGGTCAATATAATACAGAAAGAAACGACATGACGCCTCGCCTCCAGCGTATTCTTCTCAAGCTCCGGCGATACGACTTCCAGCTGGTACACATCCCAGGCAAAGACCTCATCATTGCCGAAGCTCTCTCCAGGGCAGTCAACACTCTGTGTGACCCAGCGGGATTCGTCTGCCAGGTTGACGCCCATGTGGCCTTCGTGGCCTCCAATCTACCTGCCACGGATAAACGCCTCGTCCAAATTCGCCGCGAGACGGCGGCTGACCCTTTGCTACAGCGTGTCATGCGCCACCTAACAGACGGGTGGCTCAAGGGCCAATGCCCTCAGTTCTATAACGTCAGAGATGATCTGGCAGTAGTAGACGGGGTTCTCCTGAAACTGGAGATTGTCATCCCGCATAGCATGCACCAGCTCGTCCTGGAACAGCTACACAAGGGCCATATTGGCGTGGAAAAGTGCCTCCGATGGGCCCGAGAGGCAGTGTACTGGCCCGGTATTAATGACGACATAGCCAACACAGTGCTCAACTGCCCCACTTGTCAGTGCTTCCAGCCGGCCCAACCACGTGAGAACCTGCAGCCCCATGAGTTGGTCACGTCACCATGGACCAAGGTCGGCATCAACCTGTTCCACACGCTGGGCAGAGACTATGTCCTGATTGTGGACTACTTTTCAAATTACCCGGAGGTGATACGGTTGCAGGACATCACATCGTCTGTAGTCATCCGTGCCTGTAAGGACACCTTTGCTCGACATTGCGTCCCACTCACGGTTATGTCGGACAATGGCCCCTGCTTCGCAAGCCAGGAATGGTCCAACTTTGTCAGGTGGTACAATTTTGCACTTGTGACATCCAGTCCCCTGTACCCCCAATCCAACGGCAAAGCGGAGAAGGGCGTCCACGTAGTCAAACGGCTCCTCTGCAAGGCTGCCGATGCTGGGTCTGATTTCTACCTCGCCTTGCTGGACTATTGCTCCGCCCCACTGTCCACTGGCCTGTCACCAGCCCAGCTGTTCGTGGGTCGCACCCTGAGGACGACGGTGCCGTCCATTCATGTCCCAGACCTCGACCACGTTCCGGTCCTTCGACGGATGCAGCTGTCTCGTGCACAGCACAAGGCGGCTCATGACTCCCGTGCAGCTGATCTCCCTGCTCTGGCTCCAGATGACAACGACCGCATCCAACTTCCGGATGGTGGCTGGTCTGCAACCGCTGTGGTCCTTCGGCAGGTGGCCCCCCGCTCGTTCCTGGTTCGTCTACCGGATGGCTCTATTCTGCGCCGCAATCGACGTGCCCTTCGCCTCGTTCCACGCTCGCTACGTGATCCTCCACTGTCGCCTCGCCCTCCTGCTGACCCTGCCATAGACTATGCAGAGATCCCGGTCACTCTGCATCCTCCTCACTCTGACGCGGTCCAGCCCGCTCCTCAGCCGCGGCTCCCGACCAACCCTTGAGGCGGTCAACCAGAATTCGTCGCCCACCTCAGCGACTTAATTTGTGAACTTTGTGGACTTATGGACTTTCTGATTTGTTCTGTTCTTCCGTTTAATCGTTTACGTGGTTTGTATATAGTGTTCATCTCGTTATACTTGTGACACACTGTTTTTCTGCACCATGCACCTTCCCATGTAAATAGCTTAGTTGTCATGTACATAGTCCTGTAAATATTTCACACACACATAGTCAGGGACATTCTCACCATACACTATTTATTGCCACACAGGTACATTCTTTATAAAAGGGGGGATGCCATATCAGTATATCATGGTGCAGACACACACTGATGGACACACAGTGGGACCAATCAACACACACAACACCGCAGCCAATCACCAGTTAGAGCACACGCACTATAAAGATAGGGGGCATCAGAGTTCCCGCTCATTTGAGTTGCAGCTAGCTCGGAGACAGAGCTCACAGCCTGTAATACAGACATTCACCATGTGCTGAGTGCATCGCCTGGTTAGGACAAGGCAAAGGTCTTTAGTTAAAGCTAGTATCGTGTTAACCCACAGTCAGAGTATGTTAAACAGTGAATGATTCAATAAAATAGTGTTGTACTATTTCAAGTGTTGGTGACCTGTATGTGTTCCACGGATCCAGAACACCCAACACATCACCCCCGTACCTGTAGTACAGGGCCTTACCACACACCTCCTAATATATACAACAGTGGTGATTACCACACCCTGTAACCCAGTAACTCCACCTACCCTTTTTGACACGAAGTGGCAATTTAGCATCCAATCCACCGAACCTGCACATCTTTTGACTGTGGACGGAAACCGGAGCACCCGGAGGAAACCCACGCAGACACGGGGAGGAAGTGCAAACGCCACACAATCATCCGAGGTCGGAATTGAACCCTGTTCCCTGGAGCTGTGAGGCAGCAGTGCTTACCCACCATGCCGCCCTCCATTTTTTAATAGTCTACACACCGCCCCCTTAACTTATAGAAGAGATAAAAAATTGTGGGGAGGCAACAGAATCATGCCAGATTGCAAAGTGAATAGTCTTTCGAAACTCACCAGATCCACTAAAAATGACAGTAAAACTCTCCTGCTCCCCTTTCCCGGCACAAGTAAAAGGACGAATTAGTCAACATTTTTTTAATGCTTTTTTTTTGGTTTTAGGTGAGAGAGGTTAATTAATCACAGGCAGTAGTTACGTGATTGCCACCCTCAGAATAGCATCATAACCATTGAGACCCAATGCGCTTGCCGTACGTGCATCATTTTGCTTCTGTATCCTTGTGCCTTCAAGGTATGAGAGATTACTGCAAACAGCTGCTCTCTAATATACGGCAATAAACGTACAATAAAATATTATCCATCACTTTGGCTTACCGCCGAGCTCCCCCAGTGCTGTCTGAGATGAGGTTTGAGAAAAGCACAGGGGTGAGATTTAGGACAAATTGACCCTCCCGCAAAGCAAAGCAGCAGAAAAAGTGCCTGAAATGTTTTCGATTATCCTGTTTTTTCACATGATGGCTTGGCTTGTGTGAAAGGAGTGTAATTATGATTTTGCACAGCTGAGTGAGCAGTGGCCTCCTTGTGAGAGACAGAGCAAAGTAATAAATATTCAGTGCTACGACAAATAAAAATGCAGAAGTCAATCTGACTTGGAGTGGGCAATTGTTGTTTTTATGAGTTTACGAACATACAATAGGGAAAGAGCATAGCCACAGTAACAGACATCCTTATTGTGTGTCATTCGACGGCAATCAAATGAAATGCATTGGCAGCAAAGACCGTGGCTATTTAATTATCAGTACAAATTGCCCTGCTGAGGACACAGGCTGTTTGTTTGGAGAAACATTTATTCCCTTTGAGCCATTCCTAGATTTTGTTCAAAGATCACAGAAGGTGACCATTCGGCCCATTTTCTCTGTGTTGGCTCCAGAGTAATTCACTTGGTCCCACTCCGCACTCCCGCCCTTCCCCAGCCACACCCAGCTTTTCCTCATAGCCCTGCAGATAATTATTCAATTCTCTGCTTGGGGGCCTTGGAATGAATCTGAATCCACCACACATTCAGCCAGTGCATCCCAGATCAAAAACCCACTTGTTGTGTCAAAAGGTTTCCTCTTATGTTGCAATTTTTGCCAATCCCCTTGGGCGCGATCGACTAGAATGTGAACAGAGTTAAATAACGAGCGCGTTTAGCCGGATGTTTCCTGGCGCGTCAGAGTGCCGACAAACCCCACGCTATCGAACGGAACTCTATTCCCATTCGGGTCGATTTCAGGGTGTGGAACTCCCCGACGAGAATGCACTTAGTTTTGTTTTCTGCACTGAGGTGCTTGGCTCGCCGGAACACCTGTGTAGAAGGAGATCGGGGCGTCATTTTTAAATGGTGTCCCAATCTCGTGACTCCCCCCACCACAGCCCCAAAGCCACAACTCACCTATAAGGGGACAACTCACCTATAAGGGGGTCCTCAGGCCCCCTGCACCAGCATAGGGCATCCCAGACCTGATCCCCGTCATGGGCAAAATGCCAGCTTGGCACCTTGACACTGCCTACCTCTCACCCTGGCAGTGGCCCTGTTAGCTGGCTGTGCCACCTGGGCATCTTGGTGGTGCCAGGCTGGCACCTAGATAGCAGTGCCAGACAGGCAGTGTCAAGGTGCCCGGGTGGCACCAGCCATGCGAGGGTGCCACCCCGCCCAGAGGGCAAGCACTTGGGGGCTTCCAATCCCATTGGGAGGCCCCATGAGTGCCGTTCCGGCTGATCCCCATTTGCGGAGACCAGCACTGAATGGCGCTTGCCCGAGGTCTCCAAGGCGAAGGGGTTAGATCCCACACTTTGGTTAGATCATGGGAGAGCATAGCCAGGGGGCTGGATTCGAACCTGGAGCTTCTCGCTCAGTGGCAGGGACTCTATCTACTGCGTCACAAGACTGTAAATTCAAGGCGACCAATTCAACAGGGCTGCTCTCCCCTTTTTTTAAATAGAGAGAGCTGACTGGTGGTGATTTACCCTGAGGATCACCACACCTCAGGTGAGGGGCAAGGTTGAGAAGGCGGGGCCTTCATGGATAACCTCAGCAGGTACAGGGATTGAACCCACATTGGCCCCACTCTGCATCACAAACCAGCCATCCAGCCAACTGAGCTAACCAACCCCCTAATGATTGAATTGAAATTCCCCAAGGTGCTGTGATGGGATTTGAACCAGTGTCCTCACAGCATTTCCCTGGTCCTTTCCATTTTCTTTTAGTCAAAAAACGTTCGCATTCAACCACCATCTCCACACACCGCAACCATCACGTCATTGTAAAACCAGTTTGCGATTGTCTGTGCCACTCGCCAGTGACAGGCCAAGTTTCCTGCCGCCACACATCAAGAACCTATTTTCAATACTTTAGCACCTAAGCTCTGCTCGCTGGAATCGTTCCCCCCCTCCCCCGCCCCCCCTCCCCCGCCCCCCCCTCCACCGCCCCCCCCCCCTCCACCCCCCCCCCCCCCCCGGCTGCCCCCCCTGCCCCCCCTGCCCCCCCCACCGCCCCCACCTCCCCCCCCCTACCCCCCCACACTGGGTCGTGATCTCACACTGACGTATTTCACAACAGTATATAAGCAACATACACCTGATGATCTGCACTATTCTCAGGACTTCACCTACCTTGCTTCAGGCAGCACCCGTGGTCATCAATGCCAGGCTTCACAGGGGGCACCATATCGTTTTTGGGGAGGGGGTGAGTAGGAAAGCCCCTACCGACCAAACCAGCGGTAAGGCGAGGGTAACTTCTCAACAGCTGCAGAGCTAGGGCATGCCTGGGGAAGGGGGTATCCCAGTGTGTGGTGGTGGTGGGGGGGTGAGGGGATGCATGTGAAAGTGGCGAGGGCTGAGGATGCAATCTCCAGAGGAGCTGAGGCCAGATGGAGATGTAAGGGTGTGTGTGAAAGAGCGAGCGCTGATGATCCTTGAGGTGGCGGTGAGTGAGATGCCAGTGAATGTGTGATGGGCTGCTGAGTGTGTGAGTTGAGAGTGATGAAATGCCTTGACCTGGTGGCATGGATGAAATCATTCATCCTCTTCCTGCACAGGATGGCTGACCTCTTCTGTACAGCGTTGGCATGACTGTAACTGCCTCCCAACCTAAAGCGGTGAGATTGCTTGACCTCCTATGGCCAGAGTGAGGATGGAGGGCATCATGGTGGGCCTTCAAAGGGGATTCCAGGGATGAGTCTTCTTGGATTTCGGGACCATCCCATCACTGGAGCAGACCTGGGCTTCAAACATTGAGAACTGTGTGTCTGTCCGCAGTTCGGATACGGTGCCCAGAGTGGGGTAATGGTGTGGCGGGCGATTCAGCGACTGCCTGACAGCGATAGGGCGTGTTTCCTGTGCCTGCCTAATTACTGAGATGGGACGTGAACAACACGGTGCTAAAAGCTTCCCTTGCAGCCGGTGGCGAAACACCCACACTCGATGCTGCACTTTTTAGGGAAAATTCCACCTTGTGGGGCTATGAAGCCAATGCTTTCCCTTGGGTTGCACACTTCCTTTGATTACAGGAATTTGATTGAAATTATTTCAATAGCAAACAGTACAAGCAGTAAGGATAGAGATATTCCAGCACCTTTGGTGGATAGCATTCAGAAACTAGCCTCTCTTTAAGTGCAAATGAGTCACTAAACACCTTGTGGAAAGACTGCAGGATGCCATATATTCAGACTGCTACCAATATCATGGTACAACCCTGTTAAGTGATACAAAAGATCATCTCAGAGAAGCAATGAAAAGGCGCTGGAAGAACAAAAGAGCATGTTGATGAAAATCTGGTAGAAAGCAAAGGGAGCAATTCTGCAAGGAAAAGATTACTTGCCTTTCCTTTTTAGGAGGGTTTATAAGTAAAATCTGTATTTTCTCTTTGAAACTTGGTGTACTTCCAACACTTCCTTTCTTTTTGCAATTTCCTTTCATTCATTTGTATTCATTTTTTCATTTTCGGATTTTTTGGAACTTGCCCAACTTTAATGGCTTAAAGTTTTGATGGTGCAAGACAATAGTCTCTGCACATATCATTTTTTAAAAAGGAATGACCCATGCTACCTTTCTGCATCTCTGATTCAGAACTAAGTTACAGAGCTCGGTCTATTTTCGGATGTTGGCATACCGATTTGAAAACACTGGCTGGATTCACCAATGTTGGGAGTGGTGCCCAGGAGTGATGCCATGATAATTTATGCATGGCATATAGCCCCCAGGATTCCATCCCGAATACTGCTATTGGGCCTCCATTTTGAACAGGTGGACTGATCCTGACAGGGTAATATCTTCCAGACAGTCAGGTGTCTGTGTTGTTTATTTCATTTCCCTTCATGCTTGAATGTGTTTCAAGTACCCTGCTGTGAACTTAACCACAATGTTTACAAACGTCTAGCTAGGATTGACAGGTCATCACCAGATCAAAAGCATTTCTGCTGAGAAAAAGAGGAAGTGAAAGTACTTATCCCCTAAATGTTTATAAACTGTCAATTACAGCCTACTAAAAGCTATCTCTCTTGCAGATCAAAGGACCTGGGGGGTTTAAAGCTTTCTGATGTGTTTTGGCTTTTTATTGGGGCACTGTGGCACAGTGGTTAGCAGTGCTGCCTCACAGCACCAGGGACTGGGTTTGATTCTGACCTTGGATGGCTTTGTGGAGTTTGGACGTTCTCCCTGTGTCTGCGTGGGTTTCCTCCAGATGCTCCAGTTTTCTTCTACAGTTCAATGATGTGTAGGTTTGGTGGGGGATGCAGAGTTACAGGGTAAGGTAGGGGAGTTGGCCTAGCTAGGGTGCTCTTTTTAAGGGTTGGTGCAAACTTGATGAGCTGAATGACCTCCTCTGCATTGTAGGGATTCTATATCACTATACTATTAGTTGCTGCTTTTTACACTTCTGTCTGAGGCAGCAGGTGTAAGTGACAGGCAAGTGAAAAAGCAATGATTCTTCACTGTTTCTTCTCTTTAGCTTCCAGGCAGGGATGACTGATTGGAGGGGGGGGGGGGGTTATCTGAGATGGGAGGGTGGGGGGGGGGGGGGGGGTCTGATTGAGGGTGGGGTGGACAGGATTTGCATTTGGGGGGGAGGGGGTCCCTCAGATGCACTTTGGGCCACCAATGTTGCATACTTACCGCCTTCGCCCACTGCAATGTCCACTCCATCAGGGCCATGCAGGAAAATACTGGCACCAATCCACGCCTGCGTGAATCCTGGCTGAGAGGGCCAGAGCATCATGGAGACACGGAGAATTTGGCGTCCAGCCCGTTATTAATCAGATGCAAAAGGGTTCGAATGACCCATTTGCAATCTTCTGCTGGTAGGGGGCATGTAGCTTGCTGCGGGTGCATGACCGAAGTATCGGAACATGAACTGCGCCCTTTTTTGCCCTACGTGCGATTCTCTGCCACATCAAGAACACAGCAGCGGGTGGCGGCAAATCCACCCTCACACCTTCGCTTAAGTTTCTTTTTCTAATTTATTCTTTCATGGCATGTGGGCAATGCTGGCTATGGGTCAGCATTTGTCATCCATCACCCATTTTCCCTTGAAGGTGGTAGTGACCTGCTTTCATGAACCGCTGCAGTCCATGCGGTGTACGTACATCCACAGTGTTGTTAACGGAATTCCAGGATTTTGACCCAACAACAATGAAGGAACAGGCGTATCGATCCAAGTCCGAATGATGTGTGGTTTGCAGGGAATCTTGCAGATGGTGGAGTTCCCATGCGCATTTACCATTCTAGGTGTTCGAGATCATGATCTGGAAGTTGTTGTCGAAGGTCGCTTGACTACCTTCTCAAGCATCTTCGCTCAGTTATGGCTTAACTGGGGTTCCAAAGAGTTCCTAACAGTTCTGATCTACAAAGACACTGTTTTCTAAGGCACTTTTATTCCACTTCAAGACTTGCATTCAAGTCGAGCACAATCATATAGGGCGAGAATGATTTGGATTTAGACAGCTATCAAGGATCAAAAGCAAATAATGTTTAAGCACTTCAATCCAGTTACTAACAGGCATTATTCCCACAGCACAAGCTGACCTAAATTTATCATCTACCATGACAATCTCTACACTTAGAAAACTAAACAAGATAGCTTAGAAAAATTGAATTGTCAACCAACTGCTACAGATCAAACTAAATAAAGATCATGGCCATTAGGTTGGAGAAATGGGATAGAAAGTGGACCATACTGTGTACATAATGGCCCAACCAGACATACTAAAATATCATAATTCACATTTCCCTACAACCTTCCCATCTATTATCAATCCTCTAGATGCAGCTGAAAGCTCATTTTTCTCCATGATACCGATAGCTGCCAATAACTTGAAAGTATTTAGCCGGTTGTGTAAAGGTGACCTTTTTTTTGTGAGAAACTGGGTGAAATTTTCCAAGATATGTGGCTATGGGGATAGTGTAATTCCTCCACAGCTTTTGAGTACTGTGTCCAGGATATTCTTTTACACAAGGCTATCAGTATAATTTAATACTCATACATTTCTCGCGGCATTGCTTGTGTAATCCAGGGCCCAGAGGGCCATTTCTGATGTTCATCCGTTTCTGTCTTACAGCAAATTTACCGAAGTCATATTTGACAGGACCAACACAAGATTAAAATATATGACTTGCATTATTAATGCTGAAAGATACAGACCTCCCAGATAAAGTTTACCACATTCTGAAGGAGGAATTATTTAGTTCTGCTCCCAGCAAAATCTCTTATTCTCAGTTATTTATAATCATTAACAAACATTCACTATGCAAAGACAGGCCATTCGGTCCAAAGCTTCATTCTGGCGTTACAGTACACTCCCGACCTCTGCTTTACTTCCGTAAGTCCACAATTTGCATACGTGAAGCAGCCTTGTTTGTGCACTCTTCCTTCCTCTCTCCTTAAAATTTCCTACTCTTTCCGCAATTACACAATTCTAAAAGGTTTTACCCACATTCTTGGCTTCTGAAGCAGCTACAAATTAGTGGCTCTATCGCTATTCAACTGACTGACATCTAGCTGCAGAACCAGGATCAAACATTCCAGAATTACCTTAATCGAAAATGAAAATCGCTTATTGTCACAAGTAGGCTTCAAATGAAGTTACTGTGAAAAGCCCCTAGTCGTCACATTCCGGCGCCTGTTCAGGGAGGCTGGTACAGGAATTGAACCGTGCTGCTGGCCTGCCTTGGCCTGCTTTAAAAGCCAGCTATTTAGCCCAGTGTGCTAAACCAGCCCCATCAATATTCAATCCATTCAATATTAAAGACCAAACCTTATTCCAGATATCGCCTTTAACACAGAACTGTTATTTATTAATTAAAATCCAAAGATGTGCAGGTTAGGTGGATTGGCCATGCTAAATTGTCTTTGGTGTTCCAAAAGGGTAGGTGGGGTTACTGGGTTATAGGGATAGGGTGGAGGTTTGGGCTTAAGTAGGGTGCTCTTTCCAAAGGCCGGTGCAGACTCGATGGGGCAAATGGCCTCCTTCTGCACTGTAAATTCTATGATTCCATGTTCAGATTATGCATGTTTTATTTTTGTTGTTTTTATTTCATTGCATGTGTCACATGTTGGCAATGGAAGCTAAAATAATTGAATTTCACTAACTAGGAATAAACAGTTTATTTGGGGAAAGGAGCAAAGATTTTCGCATTTTACCTTTTGGGGAACAATAAATCAGCAATAACTTGCATTTATTTAGTCCCATTAACACCGTACAATGTCCCAGAAGCATAATCAGACAACAGCGATCACCAAATCATGGAGGGTGACATTTAGACAAGAGGCCAATTGCTTAACTGTTTGCACCATTTCTCCAGGGTTTCTGCTTAGGTTATGGCAGGAGATTGGAGATTCCCTCCCCTGGAAATTCATCCCGTTGATCTTGGTTGACTATTCAAGTTTTGAAAAGTTTCACCTCCCTTTTCAGGATCTTTTTTGTCTTGCTTTTAAAATTCTATTAAACTCTTCTTTAACATTTCTGTAAATTTGTTTTTCATCACTGCGTTCATTCCGGCCACAAGCTAACAGTACACATAAACACTCTGAGTAGGACTTTATTTTACTGTAAGCCTGTCTATCACACGTGGCCCTGAACAGTGATGCACGGCCCTGGATCGCGATTTCACGTTGGCCGGCCAATTAACGGGCAGCCAGCATAAAGCACGCGCTGTGAAAGGCTCATTGCTGCCAAGGAGGGTGGCAAGAGCTGGGTACATGAAGGCGGAGGATTTAGGCGGGTGCTTCTAATGTACAGCCTCAGGGTTACAACCGCCACGTAACTGTCTGACGAAGCTGCTGACCTGTTCTTAGAAACAACAAAATTGCAAAGAGTCTTGAGGTAGCACATTCAAACACAAACTTCAGTCCCCAGATACCTTTTGAGCCTTGACATTTCACCCCATCCTGGATCGAGGTTGTAGCTGAAATGCAAAGGCTGCCTGGCCACTCGTAAAAACAGACGGGCTGTTCAGTTTGCCCCTGTAGCGCACAAAGACTCACGAGAGACGAATAGAGATGAAGTCGATGAGGCTTTATTAAGCGTGACTTAGTTCCCCGCAGTTCAGTAGCTGACTGGCCTGCGGGGAAGAACTCCAGGTTCTTATACTCCGCCTTCAGGGCGGAGCTAGAGGTTAACAGCCAACCAGGACCCGGGATCTGTCAGCCAATGACATCACGGCTTCACAGTCCCACATGACCCCTAATGCATACTACCACAGCCCCTTAATGGGCTAAATTACCTGCTTGATTCTCCTACCTGCCCGCTGACTGAAACATTGCCCGAGTGCACAATGTCGTTGGGATACGTGCCGGACGTCTTTTTGCACGATTTCAAGCGTTTCCGAGTTAGGCAACGTAAAATTCTGGCCGTGCATCACCAATTTTGAAAAGGGAAATACTTCGAATGCTGGAAATTTAAAATAAAAACAAAGAGCTGGAATACTCAGCAGGTCAGGCAGCATCTGTGGAGAAAGAGAGAGCGAACAAGATAATGTTTTGGGTCAAAGGCAGAAACATTCTCTATTTCTCTCGCCACAGGTGACGCCTGACCTTCTTTGAATATTTCCATCTTTAGGGTTGGGGTTATTGTCGTAACCCTCACGAGACGCACGGGGACACCCCAATTGATCTCCCTGTGGGACTCATGGAATACAAGCTCCCCCTAGTTAGCTGGGGCTGGTAAAATCTGTCTTCAGCAGCCAGAAACTTTCAAATTTCCTTTCTAACACTCTCCACCTGTCTACCTTTCGGTCTCCTCTCTTAAGGTGCTACTTAAAACCCAGCTCTCTGACCAAGTCACCTATCGTAGATTCACCCTGGAGCACAGAATCAAAATTTTTATATGATAATGCTCCTATAAATCCACTTGGGACATTTCACTACTGCAAAGACACAGGACAAGTACAAACTTTCATTACATTCTCTGAGATGGTATCAATTTCTTGCAATGAAATGGATGGAGAGAGGAAGCAAATGGTGGTGTCTGAGGAGAATGGTCCTTTCCCAATACATTCCATTTGAACGCAAGAAGCTGAAGTCCCTTCTCCCCTCCTCCCACATGCTTGAGCCTCTCCACCCAAAGAACCTGACAATCACGAGTTAGTCCATTGCCATTTTTGCCACTTAATTGGTCAGAAGCCACCCATATTTACTGCGTAGCTGTAGAAACAAAAGGACTGAAACGATGTGGAAAACATTAGTGATCTAGATGTGAAAGTAGGAGGCATGATCAGTAAGTTTGCGGGTGGCACAGAAAATGGAGGAAAGCTTTAGATTTCAGGATGATGTAGACGGGCTGGTCAGATGGGCAGAACAATGGCAAATGGAGTTTAACCCTGTGAAGTGTGAGGAGATACATTTCGGGAGGACTAACCAGGCAAGGGAATGCACAATGAACGATAGGACGTGAAGAAGTGAGGTCAGTTAGGCTGGGATTGTTCTCCTTAGAGCAGAGAACACTGAGGGTAGACCTAATCGAGGTATACAAAATTATGAGGGACGTAGATAGGATGGATAGGAAGGATCTTTTCCCCTTAGTAGAAGGGTCAATAACCAGAGGATGTAGATTTAAGTAAGGGCCAGGAGATTTAGTGGGGATTTGAGGAAAAACTTGTTCACCCTGAGGATGGTGGGAATCTGGAACTCGCTGCTTGTAAAGGTGGTAGAGGCAGGAACCCTCACAATATTTAAGAAGCATTTAGATGAGCACTTGAAATTCCGTAGCAAAGAAGGCTATGGACCAAGTGCTGGGAAATGGGATTAGAATGGATAGGTGCTTGATCGCCATTGCAGGCACAGTGGGGCAAAGGGACTCTTTTTGTTAAACCCCATGGGTGGGATTCTCCAACCCCCGCCGAGTCGGAGAATCCCCGGGGGGTCGGCCCGAATCCCGCCCCGCCGCCGGCTGCCGTATTCTCCGGCGGGGTTTACGCCACACCGATCGGGGGCTGTTGGCAGTGGTCCCCTGGCAATTCTCCAGGCCCCAATGGGCCGAGCGGTCGTCCGCTTTTGGCCCGTCCTGCCGGCGTGGGTTACGCATGGTCCCACAAGGCGGGACCTGGCAGGTAAGTCGGCTGGGGCGGTCCTCAGTGGGGTCGCGGGGTGATCCGACCCCGGAGGGGCCCCCACGGTGGGCTGGCCCACAATCGGGGCCCACCGATCTGAGGGCGGGCCTGTGCCTTGGGGGCACTCCTTCCTTCCGCATCAGCCCCTGTAGGGCTCGGCCTTGGCCGGCGCGGAGAAGAGAACCCCCTACCTGTCCTTTGGCGCATGCGCAAACTCGCACAGGCCCTTCGGCGCCAGTTGGAGGGGCAGCAATCCCTCCGCCGTCCAGCTAGCCCCCGGAAGTGCGGAGAGTTCCGCACTTTCGGGGCTGTTGATGCCGGAATGGTTTGCGCTGGTTCTCCCACTGGCGTGGGGACTTAGTCCCTAGAAGGGAGAATCCCGCTGCATGACTCTTCGAGAAAACGGGCAAAATGACCATGCGATTTTTAATTTTAAAAATCCATACCTTACATTTTTGAATTGCTTCTTGTGTTATTTGAAAGGACAGCTAGAAAAAAATATATATGTTTCATGGATTGCTTTGTGTTTCAAAGATGTTTGCATTGTGATTGGCTATATTCCTAAAGGAAAACATTGGGAGGACTGCTGGCTAATGGACAATCGATGGATAGATCTAATTCTGTCCCACTGTAACTGAATTATGTTTTCCTGGACAGCATTTGGTCACTGATATCCCACGGGCGCGGATTATTTCTGAAAGATTGCTGACATCCATTGCGGTCTTGGGAATATACTGATCACATTTGTGGACTTCAGCAATGATTTAAAGGGAGTTTTTTCTAAGTGGAGCTCAACAGTTTTAAGGGACAGTTGCTTCATAAGTGGGCTCCTTTATCAGCTGCGCCTGATCGATAGACGTAAAAGAACTCACAACATTGTTTTGAGAAAGGGGTGCTCTCCTCGGTGCCCTGGCCAATATTTATCCCTCAAACAGCATCACAATAAGAGACGATCTCTGTTCATCATGTTGCGGTTTGTGTGAACCGTCTGCGCACAAATTGGCTGCTGTGTTTCTTACATTACAACAGTGACTGCACTTCGTAAGGTATTTCATTGCCCGTAAAATGCTAAAATGCTTTTAGGATGTACAATGGTTGTGGAAAGCACTTCATAAATTCAAGTCTTTCTTTCTCTGTAAAATATTAACATTCCTATTAAATAGCAGTTTAGAAGCAATTCTCAACATAATTGAATGGTATCAGTCACTCTGAGTCTTGCTCATTAAGTAGGAGTACATAGAGTAATTTGGGAAGCAGAGAAATAAGGCTTGTTAGGTAGGCCCAAGAGTTTATTTTGCCGGACTGTTGAGGAACTGGTAGGAGATACAAACATAAAGCATTACAGTAACACAGGACAGGACGGGGGATATACTTATCCACTGTAATACGTTTGCTTTGAGGTTTTTACAATAGAGATCCAGATCTATAGCAAATGGCAGCAAATGTTGGTACAGGAAGCGTGAACAGATGTTATTTTTCCAAATATAGATTATTCACCGAAACGTAATCCTCAACACTACTAGTACCTGGTTGTGTAGAAAAGAAATCTCTAGGGATAATTCTATAAATCAATGCTGCCAGCAAGAAACCAAACCCAAAGGGCACATAGGCCAGAGTATTGGAGCTGCAGTGTAGTAGTTCTTGAGAGTGAAATAAGTCAATTGTTAGCAAATTAGATCGAGAATCAGACAGACTCAGGAATAGAAAATGGGCTAATCGTGAATCAGAAGCTCGTGCATGATTTTATTTCTTTTCCCTTTTGAGGAAATGTTAAAGAAAATTGATCTGTTGTCTACCCACCCTTATGCAATGCTGCAGTTCAGCAATGTTTTAACCTGAGTAGCTCGGATCTGAACGTCCTTCGAGCGTATTTATTGTCAGATCACCCCTTACGTGTTTCTGAACAAAAAGGTCCTCTAGGTCTCAACATTTCCCAATAAAATTGTTGATTTTTCTTCAGGTACTCATTTGTACTTCGTCAATGAATTCACAATTGCATTTTAATCCAAGCTGTATCTCAACATCTTACACAGAAACGTAGAGAATAGGAGAAGGAAGAGACTATTTGGCCTTTCATATCTCCTCCACCATTCATTATCATCATGGCTGATCATTCAACTCAATAGCCTAATCTTGCTTTCTCCCCATAGCCTTTGATCCCCTTCGCTCTAAGTGCTATATCTAATTGCTTCTTGAAAACATGCAACGTTTTGGCCTCAACTACTTCCTGTTGTAACAAATTCCACAGGCTGACCACTGAAGAAATTTCTCCTCATCTCTGTCCTAAATGGTCTATCCCATATCCTCAGACTGTGACCCCTGGTTCTGGACACACCCATCAGGGAACATCCTTCCTGCATTTCCCGGTCTAGTCCTATTGGAATTTTATAGGTTTCTATCAGATCCCCCTCATTTTTCTGAACTCCAGCCAATCGAATCCAAACTGATTCATCCTGTCCTCATACGTCAGTCCCGCCATCCCAGGAATCGGTCTGGTAAATCTTTGCTGCACTCCCTCTAGAGCAAGAACATCCTTTCTCAGAAAAGGAGACCAAAACTGCACATAATATTCCAGGTGTGGCTTCACCAAGTGTATAATTGCAGGAAGTCAACCCTGCTCCTTTACTCGAATCCTCTCGCTATGAAGGCCAACATACCATTTGCCTTCTTTACTGCCTGCTGTACCTTCCTGCTTACCTTCAATGACAGGTGTACAAGGACACCCAGGTCTCATTGGACATTCCCCTTTGTACCCATTTATTGTATTATTTTGGTCCGTGGACCCATAATTGGGATGTGCCTATAAGCAGAATACTCTGTTGAAAGCAGCCTGCTTTCCAGGACACTGTGATCCCAGGTTTTGTACTTTGGAGAGGAAAATCCAGGCTGTTCGGCGCAAGAGTAGATCATAGGAACCAGTTTTGGAGGGACTCGATTCGATTGGTTAACTGGTAACTTGTGGGTTGGCCAGGAACAGTGCTCTGTCTAACTGTGATCAGTGATTGGTTCCTGTCGGATGCTTTCTGGCAGAACTTGGCAGAAGTGTTTATACCTTGGAAGTGAAAGGAACGCTCTCTCTCTCTCTCCTGCTTGCTGAAGTGAAAGAACTGCTCAATTGTTCTGAAAGCAAAGAGTGCCTGGCAAATCCCTTTGCTGTGAACCAGAAATGATGTTGAGTCTGCAGAGAAGATAGGCAGTCTTGCCAGAGAAAACCATCTCATTCCTGGAAGAAAGAGGTACCAAAGCAAAGGCCTGAACTTCAGAAAGACATTGACTGGAAGCCATTTAAGTGCATCAAAGATCTTGCTCTTTTATTTTCTTTTAATTTTTTTATATATATATGTATGCATATATATATATATGGAAGGTTTGGAAAGAGGTACTAGATAGTTACATTTTCTAACGGTTTAATTATAATACTGTACATAATAAAAGGTTCCTTGTTTTTTAAAGTTACAAACCTGGTGACTGTAGTTTATTGGGCCGAACTAAGGACCTTGGGTATTTTAAATAAAATCTAATTTCACCTGTGCTGCGTATCTGGGTCAAGTGGGACTGGAATTGACCATGTACTTGCCCAGCGCCAGATGGAGATCTTTGTAATGTACAGAATGTAAAGAATGTCAGAAGACGAAGCGACTATTGCTGCCCCAGATCTGGTGCAGCCATGTTTCACTATTTTAGGTCAATGAAAAGCCTCCATCAACCTGCAGGCCACAGGGACTTGCATCGCTTTGGTTTGATTTTGAACACATCGAGCAGCACGGTAGCACAGTGGTTAGCGCTGTTGCTTCGCAGCGCCAGGATCCCAGGTACGATTCTTGGCTTGGGCCACTGTCTGTGCGGAGATTGCATGTTCTCCCCGTGTCTGCACCGGTTTCCTCCGGGTGCTCCGGTTTCCTCCCACAAAAGTCCCGAAAGACGTGCTGTTCGGTGAATTGGACATTCTGAATTCTCCCTCTGTGCACCCAAACAGGCGCCGGAATGTGGCGACTGGGGGATTTTCACAGTAACTTCTTTGCAGTGTTAATGTAAGCCAATTTGTGACAATAATACAGATTATTATTAATTTCCATGACAATGACTTAAAAATCCGCTGAGCTAAATAGACTTAATGAATGGGTCATATGGACACGAAACATTAACTGTACTTCTGTCTCCACAGCTGCTGCCAGTCCTGAGTTTATCCATCTGTTTTTATTTCAGGCTTAATGAATGATTAGTTCCAACTTTAGCACCTTCCTCAATCATATGAACATGAAATTCTCAGTTCTACATGTTATTACTGGTTTTCATAGAGAATAATCTGGCATGGGATGTTGGAAATGGTGGACACTGGATTTGTGGGGAACAGCTTGATGCTCTTGTGAGTATTTTGGAAGGATGGAATCAAATGGGCCATAGAGCTTTCTTCATCCACACCTTCTCCATGGCCACATGGCTCCCTTTGGTTTTGAGTGTGAAGAAAGTTTCACCCAGTAAATTGACTAAATAAAGGGTGTTGTCCATGTTCTAATGATATAAATGGCACCGATCGCTCACAGACGACTGTGCAAAAGCACTGTGGGTTCATTTATTAAGAACAGGTACAGGAAAATATATAAATATATGTGGATAAAAAGTTTGATGACAGCAGGACTATGTATTTGTGTTCTCTTCCATGCTGAAGTGAAACTGAGGCTAGATAACATGACACACTTCCCTTAAAGTGATGTTATGCTGCTATTGCACAAAGGCATATTACGACAAAAGGGAAACAGTTACAGGGAAGTAACCCACATTCTGATTAACAGATCAAAGTGATGTTTTAAGCGTCAAGGATGTTTTAAGCGTTAATACTTATCTGGCCAC
Source organism: Scyliorhinus torazame (assembly GCF_047496885.1). Taxonomy (NCBI): domain Eukaryota; kingdom Metazoa; phylum Chordata; class Chondrichthyes; order Carcharhiniformes; family Scyliorhinidae; genus Scyliorhinus; species Scyliorhinus torazame. The sequence continues at coordinate 115,876,099 of NC_092727.1, forward strand.
TTTGCTGATAGGTCAGTGTCAGGTGCAATATGACACATTTGCTTAAACAGCAAAATCCATGTTTCTCCATTGTCCCATTACTGACGTGTCATCAGAAACTCTGTAAATGGACCCAGTTGGAAAGTCGGTTCATTTCTGGACTGAGTCAAGGGATAAACTGTTCCCACTTCTGAAAGGATCAAGAACAAGTGGACAAAAGAAGCAAAAGTGTCATGAAGAATTTCTTCCTTCATGCAGCGAGCAGTTAGGTCTGGAATGTACTGCCTGAGAGTGAGATGGAGGCAGGTTCAATCGAAGCACTCAAAAAGGGAATTAGGCTGTTATCTGAAAAGGACAATTGTGCAGGGTTATGTGGATAAGGCAGAAGAATGGCACTAATTAAATTGTTCATTCACAGAGCCGGTGCAGATATGATGGCCTGAATGTCCTGTTTCTGCGCTGTAACAATTCTGTGATTTCCAAGTAGGGTTTCCGGATGGCGCACAGTACAAGTGTGCTCAAAGTCACAAATGACAAGTTCCACTTGCAACCAATCCTGATAGCCTTTGGCTCGGATATCATTTTGGTAACTCCTGGGTTTTGATGTTGGAAAGAAGACTTGCGTTTATATAGTGTCGTTCGTGACCACAGGATACACAAAGCTCTTTGCAGCCAGTGAAGTACTTTTGAAGTCTAGTCACTGTTGTAAGCAAATAAAACATAGTCCAAACACCAGTATGCTGGAATTTCCCAGCCATTCCCGCCGGCGGGATCTTCCGGTCTTGTCAAATGCAAACTCCCGCCGTGGGTTTCCGGGCAATGGGAGGTGCATAGCACGGAAAATCCCATTGACACCGGCAGGACCATGAGATCCTGCTGCTGGCCAATGGCGGGCTGCACCAGTCACCGTGAAACATCCGCGAGGGCGCATGGAAAATCCCGTCCAGTAGCGAATTTTCTCTCTCAAACAGCATGTTGATTGGGGATAAGTATTGGCCCCATGGATCTCCTTCTCTTCAAAATAGTGCCATTGGAATGTATCATGAGACAGCAGAGGGGGCCGAGGTCTAACATCTAATTCAAAAGTACGCACCTTCCACAGTGTAGTATTCCCTCGGTGCCCATTTGAATGTTACCATTGATTTTTATCCGCTAAGTGGGGGACTTGAACTCAAAACCTTCTGATTTAGGGGGTGAGTGTTTAACAGATTGAGCCACAGCTGACGCCTATATTCTCCGCCATGTGTGGGCAAGAATACTTCAATGCGGTGAGTTTAGCTTTATATCGTGTTGTCGGAGCAGCACAATAAAATCCCATTTGCCTTTCCAAAGCTCTTGTCACAATGTTGTCAGGTCTTTGACGATTTATCAGCTATGACCCCTGGGTCGCCCTCTTATTCAGCAATCAAAATCAGTGGGTGTTATCAAGTTACCTGTGCTGTCCCTGTCAGTATTTATGAATAAGGCACTTACCTCTTCAACTTGGCAAGCAGCGTTTTAAGTGTATTTGGTGGAGCAGGCAATAATAGGAATCTGGAAGTTCAAGCTGCAGACAGGAAAATCACAATAATGAGTATTTGTGTTTTCTCCATGGATGTAAACACGAGATTTATATTTTTTATTCTTTAGGCCTGTGATTTGAACCTTTTTGGTGAAAGAACTCCAATGCAGCATGGTGGCATAGTGGTTATCACTGCTGCCTCACAGTGCCAGGGGCCCAGGGTTTGATTCTAGCCTTGGGTGACTGTCTGTCTGGAGTTTGCAGATTCTTCTTGTGTCTGCGTGGGTTTCCTCTGAATGCTCTGGTTTCCTCCCACAGCCCAATGATGTGTAGGTTACATGGATTGGCAAATTTAAATTACCGCTTTGTGTTCAAAGATGTGTAGGTTGGGTTAAGGGATTATTGGGATAGGGCAGGGGAGTGGGCTTGGGGGAAGTGAACAAAGAACAAAGAACAATACAGCACAGCAACAGGCCCTTCAGCCCTGCAACCCTGTACCGGTCATGATACCACCCTTTGCCAAAACCCTCAGGACTTCCTTGTGCCCTATCCCTCTATACCCATCCTATCCATGTGTTTTTCAAGATGCCTTTTGTACGTCGTCAATGTATCTGTTTCCACAACCTCCTCTGGCAACGCGTTCCAGGCCCTCACCACCCTCTGCGTAAAAAACCTGCCTCGCACATCTCCTCTAAACTTTGCCCCACTGACCTTAAACCTATGCCCCCTGGTGACTGACCCCTCCACCCTGGGAAAGAGTGTCTGCCCATCCACTCTATCCATGCCCCTCATAATCTTGTCAACCTCTATCAGGTCACCCCTCAACCTCCGTCTTTCTAATGTAAACAGTCCGAGTCTATTCAGCCTTGCCACATAGCCAACACCCTTCAGACCAGGCAACATCCTGGCAAACCTCCTCTGCACCCTCTCCAAAGCTTCCACATCCTTCTGGTAGTGTGGCGACCAGAATTGTGCGCAATATTACAAGTATGGGCTTACCAAGGTTCTATACAACTGCAGCATGACTTGCCAGTTTTTATACTCAATGCCTCGTCCAATGAAGGCAAGCATTCCATATGCTTTCTTGACTATCTTGTCCACTTGTATTGCCACCTTCAAAGATCTGTGGACATGCACACCCAGACACTTTCTATATTCCTAAGAGTTTTGCCATTTACGGTATATTTCCCCTCTATGTTAGACCTACCAAAATGCATTACCTAACATTGGTCAAGATTAAACTCCATTTCTCTGCCCAAGTCTCAAACCTATCTACTTCCTGCTGTATCTTCTGACAATCCTCAACACTAGCTGCCACTCCACCAACCTTGGTGTCATCCGCAAACTTACTAATCAGTGCTTTTTCTGAGGGTCGGTGCAGACTCGATGGGCTGAATGGCCTCCTTCTGCACTGCTGGGATTCTATGATTCGAGTTCTGTGTCTGTCATTTTCTATTGCTTTTAATTGAAGAGCACTCTGAATCCGGATTCTCCTTTTGTGAATATTCACGAGCTTGTGCTAATTCAGGGCATCAGTGTGAGGACCTGAATATCAATCTCACTGTGCGTTCGCTTCAAGTGAAATTTGCTGTGATCTAGCAATCTAACGAAATGTAAAAAATAAACAAAGTCTGTATTAAATCCTGCAGTATGAAGCCATACAATGATGTTGTAAATTCTATTCCAAAGGCTACTCTGTTCCAGATTATGAAAGCAGTTGTAAAATCTGATGGTTCGTTGTATTAGAGATGATACAGCTCAGTCATTCATTTAATAAGATAATCATTGACCCAGTGCTAAAGTCCTCTGATTCTGTTTAAATGACCTGATTTACTGAATTGCAGGTAGCATACTATTAACTGGAATGAAATCTGTCAGACAATTCCAGTATTATCCTGTCAGATTAAAGGTTGTTTTTGTTTCCTCCTCGGATTTAGCACGCGTGGTCTTATCGCGTTACCTCTTTTGAGTGAATCGTTTCTAGCAATCAAATATTTCGGATTATATAGACAGTGGGGGATGCTCGAAATAGCTTTTTAAATAATTTATAAATCATAGAGTTAAAGGCCCAAATTTTCACTCTCGGTCGGGGATGCAGAAATGGGAGAATTTCTGGTTCCAAAAGTGACTGCAACGGTTTCCAGGTCAGGTGTGTGTGTGTGTGGTTGTGGCTGTGGGTGTGTGTGGGGGGCGGGGGGGGGGGGGGCTGTTGACCCTTGACTAGGTCCCTCACAGCTGCTCACTGCCAGAGCACTAAGAGGGAGGAAACCTCAGGTTGCGGAGCACAGTGTGCCACCTTGGAGTCACTGCCGCAACATATATGGCACCGAGCAGAGCCATTTTCTCCGCCAAATTTTAACTGTAATCATTGATGTTATGGTGAAAATGCCTGTAAGCACACACAAGTGAGCGAGAACATTGTGATCTGATCATGACCCTTTTCACATTACGTTTATATTCATAGAACAACACTTAAAGGAGACACAGGGAAAGGGATGGGTCCAGCTACCCCTCGACTTTCTGACCAGGACTGTCACATTTTGGTGGGAAGGGGGTCCAGAAGAGGAGACCAGAGTACTCTATCCTGCAGGTCACCGTAATGCCTGTGCAGCAACCAGGGAGGCATGGATTCAAATCGCGGCTGCAGTGAGCACAGCAGGAGACCATCAGCACTTATGGATTCAGTGTAGGAAGAGGTTGTGTTTCGGTAAGGTAAGGAGCTTGGCTCATCCACACAGAGCTCCAAGGGAAAGGACATTTCTGCAGACTGAAGCTAAGGTAAAAGATCTGACTCAAACCTCTGCTCCTGCTCTGTGTAAGCTGCTAATGTAGGTGTACACAGAACACCAGTGAATGAGCACTGTGATGCACAGACAAAGCGAAGATATCCCTCTCTGCATTGTACAGAAGGCTAACATAAATTTCTGTTCTTGTTTCATTTGAAAAGGAAAAACAATGCCACACGGGTGAGAGAATTTGTGCCAGTATTTCCCAGCATGGCCCTGGCGCAATGGGCCTCGCGGTAGGCCAAGGGGGTAACTCTTTAAGAGAGTTGCCGCAAAAATCCATAGGAGGGCCGTCTTCATTCCCCCCACCCCCACCGACCCTGGAGAGGCTTTTAAAAATGGCGCCCCGAACGCAAATACTCTTCCTGCACTGGTGAGCTGAGCTCGGCAGTACAGGAAATGATGTAAGTGGGGCCTCGGCGGGACGTTCCTCACCAAGGCCCCCCAAAATGGCCAAGTGCCGTTAAATAGCTCTGTCGTTCTCTGCGCTGCAGGCGCCAAGAAACACTCCGCTAAACGCGCCCAAAACGGGACTCAGTTTCTGTCCCGTCAAATTGCAGCCAAAGTCTCGGTGACATTTTGTACAGCAACCCATTCATCACAATAACAAAATCAAGGACTAATTGTACGCCACACTTTCAAAATAGAAAATATTTTGTACTTAATACTGTGCACATTAACATTTAATTTCCATGAGAACTCAGAGGAATTCGACCTCACTCATGGGTTATCTGCCCAGTGTGAAAACAGACAGAAAAGCCTTTCTCTTTTTTTTGGCACTGGCTAAAATTAATTTCAATTTGAAGTCTGTTGAAAGGGAGAAGATTTACCTTTTTGAATCATTACTTTCTATTCCTTTTTCATCATTCGATAATTCCTCCAAGCCCATCTCAGAAAATGGGCTGGCGAACAGGTTCTCTCATACATAGAAGTATTGCTGTAATTTTAAGATATCAAATTGATTTTGCATCAATGTCCCTATTGGCTTCCGTATAACCTGAGAAACAAATGCCTGTTCCTCTGGAGATGATTTGTGTCTGCTTTAGATTAACTTTCCAGGCAATTTACTACCCTTTACTTACCCAATTATTATCCATTTTACTGTCTCTCCCCTTGGTTCCCAACAGTTGCAACAGGCGCTGAATATTCCCAGCCCGATGTTTTCAACTGCTTGCTTTCTTTAAATAAACCTCCTTTGAGCTGGTGCTTCTGAAGGTTTTATTTACTTGTGTCTTGTCAGCAGCTAAGTTGTTGAGCTGCTGCTGTTCCATTCAGCAATATTACTGGAGGTGGTGATGTGTCACAGTTCACTCGAGGAGTCTTATGCACTTTTTAACATTCAAATTGGTAGGTTGGTGTAAGAGATGGTGATGGTAGAGACTCTGGGCGCGATTCTCCACTCCCACGCCGGTTGGGAGAATCACCTGGGCCGCCAAAATTTCCGGGGACGGCGGTCCCACGCCCTCCCGCGATTCTCCCAAGCGGCGGGAACGTCCCGGTCGAGTTTTGCGGGTCGCAGGCCGGAGAATCGCCATAGACACCCAAAATGGCGATTCTCCGGCACCCCCGCTATTCTAAGGCCCGAATGGGCCGAGCGGCCAGGCCAAAACGGCAGGTTCCCCCCGGCGCCGTCCACACCTGGTCGCTGCAGTCGTGGGCGGTGCGTGAACGCTGGGGGGGGCGGCCTGTGGGGGGGCGAGGGGGGATCCTGCACCGGGATTAGCCTGGAATGTGGGGTGGCCCGCGATTGGTGCCCGCCGATCGTTGGGCCGTCCTCTCTGAAGGAGGACCTCCTTCCTTCCGCGGCCCCACAAGATCCGTCCCCATCTTCTTGCGGGGCGGATTTAGAGAGGACGGCAACCACGCATGCGCGGGTTGGCGCCGGCCAACCCGCGCATGCGCGGATGATGCCCGTTATGCGACGTGGGCCACGTCATCTATGCGGCGCCGTTTTTACCCGGGCGACAAGGCCTGGCACGTGTAGATGATGCGGCCCCGATCCTGGCCCATTGTCAGGGCCTGAATCGGTCAGGACCAGGGCCGTTCCGCGCCGTCGTGAACCTCGATGGCGTTCACGACGGCGCGGCCACTTCGGCGCGGGAGTGGAGAATCCCGCCCTCTGACTTTCTTTCCGTCACACGACTTAGCTGGAATCCCTCCTACTCTTACTGTCTGCCGCAAGCATGTATCTTCAAAGAATTTGGGCTGCTACTCCACCTGTTTGGCCGTGTTACGAATGCACCTCCCTTGGCCCCCAAGTCCTGGGGTGGGACTTGAACCTGGGAGCTTCTGGCTCTGAGCAAGCGGCGCTACCCCCTCGGCCACAGGACCCAGTCAGCACTATCACTACAATGACTCTTTCCCTGAATGTCTACAAAACTTTCTTCTTCAACTATTTGGGCAGCACGGTAGCACAGTGGTTAGCTTCAGGGTCCCAGGTTCGATTCCCGGCTTGGGTCACTGCCTGTGCCGAGTCTGCACGTTCTCCCCGTGTCTGCGGGGGTTTCCTCCGGGTGCTCCGGTTTCCTCCCACAGTCCAAAGATGTGCGGGTTAGGTGAATTGGTCATGCTAAATTGCTCTTAGTGTCCAAAAAGTTTAAGTGGGGTTACAGGGTTCTGGGGATAGGGTGGAGGCATGGGCTTGAGTAGCGTTCTCTTTCCAAGGGCCGGTGCAGACTCGATGGGCCGAATGGCCTCCTTCAGCACTGTAAATTCTATGATTCTATTTATCCAATCCCCTTTTTGATCAAATCTGTTTCCACCAAATTGCCCAAATCTTAATCATGGAAAAAAGATTAATTTCTCCTGTCAACTCTGGCTGTATTACCTTAAATCTGTGCTGTCGGGTATCAACCTTTCACTAAATTAGGTAGTAACAATGGTAAAATAACATCTTGCAATTTGACGTATTTAATAAAATTAAGCAACATGTGCTTAATATTTAATTCCAAATTCATGATGAATGATGTGGCATAAAATGGTTTATTGAATTGTAATGGCAAGCAGCACTGGACAAACAGACCTGATTACTATCATCAACAAGAATGATGATAAGATCGACCTTGCTGGGCCCTGACCAAAATCAATTTGATTCTGCCTGTTTTCTCCTGCAGACAGTTAGAAAAAAGGAATCAATAAGGGACAATAATGAATGCATGTAATAACTCGAAACTGACAGAAGATAATATATCAATGACTGGATAAACAGCTTATGAAAAGGTAATTGCAAGTTGTTAATAAATAGTTGGAAGGCTGACAACAAATTAGAAAGAGATAATGAGTGGTACATACTCATTGACTCCTCAACTTTTACACTGACCTCGGTTATAAAATAAAGACTTGTGGCTTTCATGACCTCAGGACTGTCTGAAGTGGCTTATAGCCAAGGAAATTGTGGGCGGCACGGTGGCACAGTGGTTAGCACTGCTGCCTCACAATTCTGACCTCGGGTGACTGTCTGTGTGGAGTTTGTACTTTCTCCCAGTGTCTGCATCGGTTTCCTCCGGGTGCTCCGGTTTCCTCTCACAGTCTAAAGGTCTGCAGCTTAGGTGGATTGGCCATAATAAAGTTACCCCTTAGTGTCCAGGGATATACAGGTTATGTGGGGTTACGGGGATAGGGGGGGGAGGAGGGGGGGGAGGGTGCTCTTTCAGAGGATTGATGTAGACTTGATGGGCTGAATGGCCTCCTTCTGCATTGTAGAGATTCTATGAAATATTGTTCAATTATAGGCACTGTTCTAATTTCTCCACATCAAGCTACCACAAGCAGCAATGTAGTCATAACCAGATACTCTGTTTTATTTTGTTTTAATGGTGTTGATTAAGGGATAAATATTTGCCTGGACATCAGGGAGAATTTCCCTTTGGAATAGTGTCATGGGTTATTTTATGTCGACCTGGGAGGGCAGGTGGGGCTTGATCTAATGTCTCACACAAAAAGAAATGGTGCAGAATTCGCAGCACTGCAATGAGCTGACAGTCTTAATTCTGCTCAAATGCTGGGTTGGGTCTTGAACCCACAACCTTCTGATTCAGAAGCAAGAGTGGTGAGTGCCTGGACCGCGTTGCCAGGGGAGGTTGTGGAAGCAGACAAATTAACGGCGTTTGAAAGGCATCTCGACAAATACATGGATAGGATGGGTATAGAGGGATACGGCACAAGGAAATGCTGAGGGTTTTGGCCAAGGGTAGTGTTAATCCACTGCGAGACTGTGTGAATGAGTGAATCTAAGGCTTTATTATCCAGGAACTCGTCTGCCAGTGTCTGCTGTACAAATGAGTGCCACCCACAGGTGGCCGGTCTATATATCGCCCCGGTGAGGGCGGAGCCAGAGGCTGAACCCACCGGGGTTCCAGTACAGTACCTGGAAGTAGACTGTCTTATCATTTCCAGGTCATAGGTCACAGCACTATACAGACAGTTCATACTTAGGTGAATACATTCACCACAGGTGGCATCATGACCGGTACAGGCTTGGAGGGCTGAAGGGCCAGTTCCTGTGCTGTATTGTTCTTTGTTCTTTGACATTTGCTGTTGCCGTAGATATAAATTACAAAGGCAGTATTAAACCTGACTACAATACTTATCCTATATTTCACTGTCAAAAATGCTTTGCTGATTTCAGGCAAAGTTGAGTCTTACTGCAGTTATTTTGGTGATCAGCTTTTGTACCTATTAGTCAGGGTTCTCCATCCCAGGTCGCCATGCTACCACTGCTGGCGAGAAGGGAGAATTTGGGGCTCAGCCAAAACTCCTATTCACTGCAGCGGGTCTGGAGAATCACACTGGTGTGAAAGGACAGAGAAGTCCAGCCATGTATATACTTGAGCAATGCAGAGATGACACTAGTGTGTGTGTGTGTGTGTGTGTGGGACGGGTTACTGCTGATGCTTCAAGGGCAACATTGTAGCACAGTGGTTAGCACAGTTGCTTCGCAGCTCCAGGGTTCCAGGTTCCGTTCCCAGTTTGGATCACTATCTGTGCGGAGTCTGCACGTTCTCCCCGTGTCTGCGTGGGTTTCCTCTGGGTGCTCCGGTTTCCTCCCACAGTCCAAAGATGTGCAGGTCAGGTAGATTGGCCATGCTAAATTGGTTAGGTGGGATTACTGGGTTACGGGGATAGGTTAGAAGTGTGGGCTTAAATGGAGTGCTCTTTCAAAGGGCTGGTGCAGACTCGATGGGGCCGAATAGCTCCTTCTGCACTGCAGATTCTATGATTCTCTCGCCACACTTTCTGCAGACTTGTCTACTTTTCAGAGTCCACGCCCAAGCTCAACCAATCACGAACAGTGCGCATCAATAATAGCAGACTCACATAATCCAGCACAGAACAATTGAACACCGCAATCAGACCCAGGGTGTGGCTGCTAACAAGTTGAAGAGGCAGTCACTTAGGCAGAGAGTTCTAGTAGCATTTTTAAATGTAAAGGCAGCGGTGGTGTGGTGATGTTGTCGCTGGACTAGCAATCCAGAGACCCAGGGTACTGCTTCACGGTCCCCTGTTCGAATACCACCATGGCAGATGGTGGAATTTGAATTCAGCAGAAATCTGGAATTAAAAACCTAATGATGACCATGAAGCCGTTGCTGATTATCGTTAAAAAGCCCATCTGATTCACTAATGTCCCTGAGGGAAGGAAACCTTTCATCCTTACCTGGTCCTTTCACTCTGAAATGGCCTCGCGAGCCACTCAAATTGCTCAGTTTCCAAGGGAGCTGGTAAGTATTGTAGTGCAAAACATGGAATAGGATTAAAATAAAGTCAAGAGAGGGAAAATCAGCCATGGTTCCTGCAGGTTTATTGGTATTCAGTGATCCCTCCTGTACTAGTGTGCACGTTCGTATCAGCTGAGGATCTGTTGTGATGAAGACAGTTGAATAAATTGCTAGAAATTTACCAATGCTAAATAGACACCATATATTCCAAGCCTGAAAAGAGGAGGTAGGACATTTGTGCATGTAACTTTGAGGTCAACACCTTCCACCCGTCCCCTCAATTTATTGAGTTAGTTTTGTCACAGCACAGCCGACATAGGAGTTACAGGAAACACTGCAAAAACATTGCGGATTTTAAAAATACTTGTCACCTCCCCACCTTCATTCTACCTCAATAATCCCTTCCTCGTCATTCTCTTGCCTCCTCACTCTAAGCCTCTCCTTTCCCTTTTCCTCAAACTCGCTCTCGCTCCCTTAAGCCCTCATCTTCTCGCCCCCTACTTCTCCCTCTCGTCTTCTTTCTCCCTCCCCCCCTCCATTTCCTCCCCTCCTCCTTTTCACTTCCTCCTTTTCCTCTTCAGAAGAGCTGCTGCCAATGCAGCAGAGGCCCAGTGTTCCAGTGGTCTTTGCTGGCAGTATGCCTGCAGACTCGCAGAGCGATGTGATTGTTGATGGTGCTGGCTCCTTTAAAGGTTCAGCACAGATCCTCCAGCCTTGAGTATGCCCAAGTGGCAATTCCCATTAGTTTAGGTCAATGGAAGAGTCAAATTTGAATGCAGAGCCCTGATTTCCCAGCAGGGTGTTGGATCTCATGGTTCATGAGTCTGTGGAACTCTCTTCCCCAGAGAGCGGTGGAGGCAGGGTCATTGAATATTTTTAAGGCAGTAGTAGATAGATTCTTGACTAACAAGGGAATCAAAGGGTACAGGGGGTAGGCAGGACAGTAGTATTGAGGCCACACTCAGATCAGCAATGTTCTTCTGGATAGTAGAGCAGGCTCAAGAGGCCAAATGAACTCTTCCTCTTCCTAATTTGTACATTCATACCTCCAAGGAATTGTTCCTGGACAGCGTTGAGAGAAGAACTCAACCCAATAAAGAACATATGCCCATTCAGATAAACATAGATGATCCCATGGCACGACTGAAAAGCAGAGGAATTACCAGAGACCTGGCCAATATTTAGCATAGGCTTGCCAACTGTGGTTGAATGTTTTGCTGGAGGTTTCGTCATAAGACCCGCCTCCAAGCTCCAGCCAACAGTTGACCAACACGTCCATCCTTGGGACACATTGCCTTCCCACACCAATCGGAAAACAAAAGACTCATTAACCAATCGAATAATGTTACTGTCAGCCAAACAGTCTTTGATCCCATTTTTAATATATATATATAGCTGGTAAAGAGAAATGTTCGAAGAAAATGACAAAAGGCAATTTTCTTTTTTACATCCCGATGCTTGTTCTCCAGGGTTGGGCACAGCAACATCTTGCTTCAATTAGGAACATAGGAACAGGGGTAGGCCATTCAGCCCCTCGAGCCTGCTCTGTCGTTCAATCAGATCATGGCTGATCTGTGGCCTAACTCGATCTCCCTGCCTTTGGCCCATATCCCTTAATATCTTTGCTTAACAAAAAATTATCTATCTCAGATTTAAAATTAACAACTGATCTAACATTAATCGCCGTTTGCGGAAGAGAGTTCCAAACTTCTTCCACCATTTCTGTGTAGATATGCTTCCTAACATCTTTCCTGAATGGCCTGGCCCTAATTTTTGGACTATACCCCTTCGTTCTAGAATCTCCAATCAGTGGAAACTGTTTATTTTTATCTGCCCTGTCCTTTCCTGTTGATCTCTTGAAGGCCTTGATCTGATCACCCCTTTACCTTCTAAGTTCCAGAAAAAAAGGCCCAATTTGTATAATCTCTCATCCTAACTTAATCCCTGCTATATAAACATCAAGGGCGCCTACCGATCCATCCCCGAATGCACTTCGGAAAATCGGATCATAAGACGGTGCTCCTTCTCCCGGCATACAAGAAAAGACTTAAGCGGGAAAATCCGGTTCGGAAAGTCGTGCAATGCTGATCTGAGGCAACAGAAGAGCTCCCATGTGACTGCTTGGGTCAGTGGAATGGTCCATATTCAAGAATTCAGCAGCCAACGTAAACGAGTATGCCACCACCGTCACAGACTTCATCACAAGTGTGTAGAAGATTGCCTGCCAAAGAAGGTAGTACGTACGTTCCCCAACCGGAAGCCATGGTTTAATTGGGAGAATCACTCCCTACTGAAGGCCAGGTCTGAGGCGTTCAAGAGAGGCGACCCTGACCTATACAAGAAATCCTGGTGCATCCTCCACAAAGGCATCAGGGACGCCAAGAGACAATACCAGGCTAAGCTAGAGACACAAACCTACGACATGGACTCTCGTCGGTTGTGGCAAGGCTTAAACAATATAACGGGCTACAAAGCAAAGTCAAGTAAACTCTTTGGCAGCAGCCCCCCCCTCCAAGATGAACTCAATGCATTCTATGCTCGGTTCGAGCAGGAATCCATCAAATCATTGTCAACTGCCCCAGCAGCCTCAGGCACACCCACACCTACCATCACAGCTTCCGAAGTCAGATCGGCTTTCTTGAAAGTAAACCCTCAGGAAGCAACGGATCCTGACGGAGTCCCTGGTCATGCACACAGCTCCTGCATGGACCAACTGACGGGTGTGCTTGCGGACATCTTCAATCTCTCCCTATTCTGTTGCAAGGTTTCCATCTGCTTCAAGAAGACCACCATCATACGGGTGCCAAAGAAGAACCAGACAACGTGCTTCAATGACTACCGTCCGGTGGCCCTGATTTCAGTCGTAATGAAGTGCTTTGAGAGGTTGGTCATGAGACACATCAACTCCATACTCCCAGACTGCCTTGATCCACTGCAATTCGCTTACCGCCACAATTGATCCACAGCAGACACCATCTCCCTGGCCCTACACTCATCCCGAGAGCATCTCGACAACAAGGATTCCTACATCAGACTCCTATTTATTGACTACAGCTCCGCCTTCAACACCATAATCCCAGCCAAGCTCATCTCAAAACGCCAAAATCTAGGATTTGGCTCCTTCCTCTGCAACTGGACCGTCGACTTCCTGACCCATAGACCACAATCAGTAACGATAAACAACAACACCTCCTCCACGAAAGTCCTTATTATTGGGGCCCTGCAAGGTTGTGTACTTAGCCCCCTACGGCTATACTCCCTGTGCACACACGACTGTGTGGCAAAATTTGGTTCCTACTCCATCTCGACGTTTGCTGATGACACGACCGTAGTGGGTTGGATCTCGAACAACAATGGGTCAGAGTACTGGAGGGAGATAGAGAACCTAGTGGCATGGTTTAACAACAACAATCTTTCCCTCAAAGTCAGCAAAACTAAGGATCTGGTCATTGATTTCAGGAAGCGTAGTATCATACACACCCCTGTCTGCATCAAGAGGGCCGAGGTGGAGATGGTTGACAACAGGGCCGAGGTGGAGATGGTTGAGAGCTTCAACCTCCTAGGAGTGCACATCACCAATAATCTGTCCTGGTCCACCCACATCGATGCTACGGCTAAGAAAACACAACAGCGCTATACTTTCTCAGGAAACTAAGGAAATTTGGCATGTCCACATTGACTCTTACCAATTTTTACAGATGCACCATGGAAAGCATCCTATCTGGCTGCATCACAGCCTGGCCCAAGACTGTAAAAAACTACAGAGAGACATGAACACAGCCCAGTCCATCACGCGAACACGCCTCCCATCTATTGAGTCTGTCTACACCTTCCGCTGCCTTGGGAAAATGGGCAGCATAATCAAAGACCCCTACCACCCGGGTTATTCTCTCTTCCAATTTCTTCCATCAAGCAGGAGATACAAAAGTCTGAGAACAACAGGTTCAAAAACAGCTTTTCCCCTGCTGCTACCAGACCCCTGGATGACCCTCTTATGGACTGAAGTGATCTCTCCACACATCTTCTCTACTGAGTAGTACTACACTCCGTATGCTTCACCCGATGCCTGTGTCTATGTATTTACATTGTGTATTTATGTATGTCCTTGCTTTTTCATGTATGGAACGATCTGTCCAGACTGTACGCAGAACAATACTTTTCACTGTACCTCGGTGCACGTAACAATAAATCCAAATCCAATCCAATCCCTGAAATCCAGGTATCATTCTTGTAAACCTACATTGCACTCTCTCCAAGGCCAAAATATCCTTCCTTAGGTGTGGTGCCTCGATCTGCTCACAGTACTCCCAAGTGGGATCTGACCCATTTGGGAGTAGGGGGGTGGCATGGTGGCACATTCTCCCTGTGTCTGCGTGGCTTTCCTCCAGGTGCTCCAGTACAGTCTAAAGATGGGCATGTTCGGTGCGGTTATGGGGTTGCAGGGAAAGGGTGGAAGGCTGGTTAGGGTGCTCTTTCAGAGAGTCGGTGCAGACTCCTTCGGCACTGAAGTGGTTCTATGATTCTAACCAGGAATCTTCAATTCCTGGAAACTCCAGGCCAATCCCTGGCAGCACGGTACACAAGTGGATAGCACTCTGGCTTCATAGCGCCAGGGTCCCAGGTTCGATTCCCCGCTGGGTCACTGTCTGTGCGGAGTTTGCACGTTCTCCCCGTGTCTGCGTGGGTTTCCTCTGGGTGCTCCGGTTGTAGTGATCTGTACATCTGCACATACACCAGGGACTGCAGCACAGATGTAATAGCCACAGCATCACTAGAGGGCAGCATCAGAGACGGGTATAAAGGGTCCAGCCCAAGGTAGGATCCGCCTCTTTCAGAAGCACAGGGCTAGGGAGCAGCAGCAGACAGAGACAGCTCAGCATAGGCAGTTTACCTTAGCTTCACTGGTCATACCTCTTGACTGTATTATGTCTAGTTAAGCTCTGAAAACAGAACCAACTCATTGAATAAAGTATTTGTGTTAACTGGAAGTCTACAATCTTTATTCAGACTTAGAGAATAACATACCGGTTTCCTCCCACAGTCCAAAGACATGCAGGTTAGGTGGATTGGCCATGATAAATTGCCCTTAGTGACCAAAAAGGTGAGGAGGGGTTATTGGGTTATGGGGATAGGGTGGAAGTGAGGGCCTAAGTGGGTCGGTGCAGACTCGATGGGCCGAAAGGCCTCCTTCTGCACTGTATGTTCTATGTTCTATATATCCCAGCGGGTTGGCAATGCTAATTTATCACTCATTCAACATCACAAAAACAGATTATCTGATCAATATTGTGGACCGGGGGTGACATGGGTATGAAGTCACGTGCCTGTAACGCGAGAGTACTTCCCTGGGCGCGGTCAAACACACACCTTGCAAGAGCTGCTCAGCACTGTTAATAAATCCTCATTGTTGTTAGCCCTTTGTCACCAGTTATTGCAACCTGGTAACTTCTACAATTATCATCTTGCATTGTGCAAATTGGCTGCCTTGCTTTCAAAGTACAAAAGTGACAACATTTCACAAGTACTCCATTGGCTGCAAAGAACTTTGGAATGTCCTGATGTTGTGAACAACATCCTACAAATGTAAGTCTTCCTTTTACCCTTTCTAAAGGGCCATTACATTTGATAGAAGTGTGAAAAATACCAAATGATACTTCAGAACAATTTTTTGTTCCTGATTTTGAAAATAATATGGGCTGATTGAGGCAAGGCAATTTGTATTTCCATTTGCCAGTTCCACATCTCTTTCCGACTTTCCCCTGCCCCCTGTGCCTTAACATTTCCTCGGTTTCACTTTCTAATTCTGTTCCCAATTTTCTTTCGGTTATCTCTGCCACTTTTCATGACTTTCTCTTCACAATGACAGGCTGTCTCGACAGCCTCGATTAATGTATTTCAGATTTTTCTGCAACCCATTTCTCTCCCAAAAGTGCCACAGCAGCTCTGGTACCTGAACTTTGCTCCCTACAACCCTGAAGCTCTCCTATCTCAGACAAATGTTGTTCGATGGCCCAAATGGTTAACACGTTTTTCACTTGCAATGACGGGTATACAGATTGAACCTTTTGCTCCACACTGCACATTGTGCGCAGACTTTTGACAAATTTTGGCCAAGTGGGAGGGAAAGCGGAGGGCCACCAGCCGGCTGTGCTGCCGGCTTTTCCCACCGTATCTTTGACACGCTTTGGCAAAAAGAATGAAGGTGGTAGGCCCCACAACGTCACTGTGGTGGAATAGGCTCTGATTGAGGCCACTGGCAGGTGGCAGGATCTTCCATTCCTGCTGTTGTCAATTGGTTTTCCCATTGATCACACCCTCCGTCACCGGGGAACCAGAAGATCCCACCCAGAGTAGCTGGCCCCAACACAGATTGATGTTTAATTTGTACACCAGTGTTCATGCCAACGAAAATAAATTATGTTTGATATTGTTATCTGCTATTTGTGGAAGTCAGGGTTTCTGGTTGAGGTTTTGTGGCTGAGATACTCCATCCATTTAATTTAATCTCTACTTATCGAAGGTAGAAATTGTGATTTACTCAATAAGCAATGGCAAGAATTTCCGTTACAATGGATTACTTGCAAATTACATCGCTTCAAGGAGCAATAAGCAGAGTTGTAAGCAGGGAGGCTCAGAAACACCACAGAGGCATGGTTAATAACTGACTCCAAACTCCAATTTGTATGATAGACCAATAGTCACAAGTAGCTGGCACAGTGGCAACAGGGGATCCATTGACTGCTTTTGTGTTTCTCACATCCTGTCGTGGCTTTTTAACCCAGCCATTCTCTGAACATCTTGGGCTGCATTTTCTGTTTGGGAGACTAAAGGGGCAATCTTCCCAAAAGGAACAAAGTCCCCGAGGGAGCGTGTTTAGCCGCGTGTTTCCAGTACTCGCAGTGGAGGGTTTCAAAGGCCATGGTGCAGGTGCCCTTTGGTTGGGGTGAGCTTTGCTAATCCCTGCTCCCTGTGCAGTGGAGCAGCGCTTCTGAGGAATACCCAACACCTGGTGAGCCAATGATTGAGCATGGTCATCTTGATGAGACTGCTGGGATACGAGGGGCGGGATTCTCCCCTCACCGGCGGGGCGGGCCGTACTGGCGCCAATGAGTGGCGTGAACCACTCCGGTGTCGGGCCGCCCGGAAGGTGCAGGGGGGAGCTTCTTCTCCACGCCGGCCATGGCGGACCGTTACACCGGCTGGCGCGGAGGGAAAGAGTGCTCCCACAGCACAGGCCTGCCCGCAGATCGGTGGGCCCCGATCGTGGGCCAGGCCACTGTGGGGGCCCCCTCCCCGGGGCCGGATCCACCCGCGCCTGCCCCCCCCCCCCCGAGGACTCCGCAGGCCGCCCGCATTGCGAGGTCGCGCCAGTATGGACCTGGTGTATTTTACGCTGGCGTGACCCGCCGAAAACGGGCAGCCACTTGGCCCATCGCAGGCCGGAGAATTGCCGGGGGGGGGCCGCTGCATACGGCACCCGACCGGTGCGGCGCGATTCTCGCCCCCCGCCGAAAAACCGGCGGCGGGGCGGGATTCACGCCGCCCCCCGGCGATTCTCCGGCCCAGCGGGGGATCGGAGAATCCCGCCAGAGGATTTCCAGAGGGGCGGCCTGGGTGGGCTCCCACATCACCAGAGGCTCTCTGAGCATTTACAGGACACAGTGAGTAGTCAGCAGTGTGAACAGCCAGGAGTCTGTAAGTAGCACCAGAGGGTGCATTTACATCACCTCCTGTAGCTATGGCAGTCTGAGCCAGGCCCCCTCAATCCCGAGAGGGATACCCCGAGTCACAGATTTGGCACCAAGCCATTCCTCGCTACTTCCCCGGCCCAGGCAGCCACCCCCCAGCATGCCCGACAATCTTTGAGAGTTTTTGAGGGATTTTTTTACCCTCTCGCAGCCCTCAACAGCCATGGCACCCAGGGCCCACTTATATATTCTTGCACCATTTGTGCCTGTGACTTCCACCTGAGAGGGGTGGAGCATGCCGTATCCAACCCATTAATGAGATTTAAATCCATGAAAATGATGGTCCAAGGAGCCTTGTTGGGGGCGCGGGAGGAAGGGGCTGTGGGGCAGCGCAAATCTGGGAGGGCAGACAGTTTAAAGGTCGCAGGCAGAAAAGTGAAGATAACATTAGAGAGGGGTTTAATAGTGATGTAGTGGGGCGGGGGGTTACAGGAGAATGGTAGAAGGTGTTGGAAGTGATCTGAAAGCTCATGCGTGCCATTCTGATGCTAAGGCACAGCATTGAATCCATGCCCTCTATAACCAGCTGGAGAAATGCTGATTGGATGGATGTCATTGGGTGAGCAGAGCTGAAGGTCAGCTGGACAGCTGAACAGGAATCCTAATAAGCTATCCTGATGAAGCAAAAGTATCCCTGTAGACTCCGAAGTGTAGTGGAAGGAACGGAAATGGTGTATGGTGTGTGTGGGAGGCTTCTTGCACATGGCTCACAAGGGCCTTGGCAGAGATCGATGCCTCCAGATACAGGCATGATTCACAGAGATGTAGGGTGGCACAACGGCACAGTGGTTAGCACCGCCGCCTGCAGCGCTGACAACCCAGGTTCGATCCCGGCCGTGGGCCACTGTCTGAGTGGAGTATGCCCAGTCTCCCAGTGTCTGCGTGGGTTTCACCCCCACAACCCAAAGATGTGCAGGGCAGATGGATTGGCCACACTAAATTGCCTCTTAATTGGAAAAAAAATAATAGGGTATTCTAAATTTATTTTTAAAAAATGATTCATGGGATGGACCCAAGCTGCCCGCCTCCCCCTTTAAAGGAGGTGGGGTACAAGTAGCAACAAGAAAGCCCAGCCACCCTCCGTAAAGTGCAATGGATCATATATTTACAAGGTGCCACAACTATTTAAAATGCTTGCACACCCGTGTTACCAAAGTGAACTTCTAAATTTTAAATTTTCCTTACCCTCCATCATTATATTTAGGTACTACCTCAGCAACCACAGCAGAGGTACAGTCAGCCTGCTGAGCACCATGCCCAATTGTCTCCCATGACTTTGGCGGGTGGTCCGAGGCCTAGGGGTCCTGGCTTTCTTTGGGTCTCCTGCTCTGGCGCAGGCACCCTAGCAGTCCCGGAGCCTTGGAGACTTGGGGACTTGGAACACTTTGGATGTCCTCCTGACACTGTACCTCGTTTTGGGAGTCCGAGGGCCACTCCCCTAACACCGGGAGGGAAGTTGAGGTGCCCCCTCCCCCCTTGCGAAAGCTCACCTATGACCACAGCAGACAGACGGACTCCTCCATCAGACTCTGATTTAGCACGGCCTCTTCTCCAAGACTCCTCCGAGTGCCAGAGACCTTAGCTGTCACTATCTTCTCCTGCTGCGGACATGTGTCCATGAGGCGACCACTAGTGTGTGAGGCCGAGCCTAAGCCTGATCTATGACACACCAAAGTGAGTATCTCTGTGTTGGTGGAGGGTGCAGATGAATGTTGTGACGACTCTACAGGTGAGAACCCATCATCCTTGTCCTCTTCCAAGATCTTCTGCAGGCTGGAGCTGGGGATGGCCTGAGTTTGGGAACAGGGGCTGGCCTCACCCTCTTCCTGCTGATTCCAGTAATGGAAAGAGGAGAGAGTGAGTGACTGTATTGGGCTGCCTCCTACCTTGCACAGAGCCTCACCCTTGGGTTTTGAGTTGTGGAGATTAAGCACGTTTCCTCACTGGATGCCTGGGGTGGTGGGCTTCACCATCACCACAGCATGGTCACGGTCCTCCTCTACCTGCTTGGCAACATGCTGTCCATACTGTGAGAGGGGGCGGATTTTGGCCATACCCTCTCCCGTCTTCTCCCTCTTACACCTGTTGTGTGCTGTCTTTTCCTACGTAAAGATAGAGGATGGTTTTGTGAGCACTAATGCAGGAACAGGTCACATGCTGCCAATTCTATGTGTAATGAGTGACCACCTGAAGCCTGTCCAAATGGCTTTCATTGTGTTAATCCTGGGCCCCGATGGTTGAGTTCCTCACCAATGTCACCAGTCATGTTGAAGGTGGGTATCCTTTGTTTCCAAGCTGCCAGCTGGTAAATTTGCTTCAAGTTGCAAAGAGATCAGGGAGGGTAGACTGCCACAGGACTAAATAACTGTGGCAGTTGCCTGGGAATCTTGTGCATCCTACAAAAACATTGTGTGGTTGCACACTTGCACATTGATGGCCATCATCAATCGACTCAGGAGTCGAAGCCCTTGCAGTTGCCGGTTGTTGTCGATCGGGCGGTAGCTTCGGTGCCACATGTATGCAATCGATTATGTCCTGCACATGTGCAAAGCCAGCTAGAGTCACAAACCCAAATGCCCGCTCACAGTGACTGGCAACCCCCCACGTTCCAGCAGCTCATAATTCACCCACTTGCGTCGGTTGGTTGGACCACATCAAGAGATAAATTGCAACGATTATTGGAAAAATTTACTTATGTTTCTAAAGCAGATATTTGAACCATGACCTTGAAGACGGAAAAGGTCTTCAGGCGAATGGAAATATATTTGTGAATTATTTGTAAATGACCCTGATTATGTGCCTGTGGGAGGATTAAAGACGGTTTCTCGGGGATTTTGAAAGCTGATTAGAAACCTAATCCTAATGAAGCAGATTAACTGCTGTAAAGTGAGTTTAACGTTATACTAAAAAATTCTGTTTTGCATTTATAATCATAAAGTGAGTCTAAGATTACAAGAAACAATTTTAATCAAGTTTCATGTTAATCTGCTTTACATATTCACACTTAGGATTAAGCAGGGTTCACAGGGTAGGGATCCGGAGTAAAAATATTGTATTGCTTATTACAATCCCAGACCAGACCCCAACAGTGGCTAGGATACTACACCAATATTTTAGTTTATTTGTAAGGCTGTGCGGAAAAAATGATTCGCTCCAGGAGTGATTAAGTGAAAAATAGGTCTTTGGTATTTCTAAAACATTACTTTATTATGAATACAATATTAAAGGTTTTAACTTCACATCCAAAATGAAGAGCTTACAATTAACCCTTAACACTACTACTCAATTTCCCATTACACGAAGAAAAGAAATATACAGCTCTCAATCTATCTTAAAGTTCAGTAAGAAGTCTTACAACACCACGTTAAATCCAACAGGTTTGTTTCGATATCACTAGCTTTCGGAGCGCTGCTCCTTCCTCAGGTGAATGAAGAGGTATGTTCCAGAAACATATATCTAGGCAAATTCAAAGATGCAAGACAATGCTTGGAATGTGAGCATTTGCAGTTAATTAAGTCTTTACAGATCCAGAGATGGGGTAACCCCAGGTTAAAGAGGTGTGAATTGTGTCTAGCCAGGATAGTTGGTAGGATTTCGCAGGCCAGATGGTGGGGGATGAATGTAATGCGACATGAATCCCAGGTCCCGGTTGAGGCCGCACTCATGTGTGCAGAACTTGGCTATAAGTTTCTGCTCGGCGATTCTGCGTTGTCGCGCGTCCTGAAGGCTGCCTTGGAGACGCTTACCCGGAGATCAGAGGCTGAATGTCCTTGACTGCTGAAGTGTTCCCCAACTGGAAGGCAACATTCCTGCCTGGTGATTGTCGCATGATGTCCGTTCATTCGTTGTCGCAGCGTCTGCATGGTCTCGCCAATGTACCACGCTTCGGGACATCCTTTCCTGCAGCGTATGAGGTACACAACGTTGGCCGAGTCGCACGAGTATGTATGTACCACGTACCTGGTGGGTGGTGTTCTCACGTGTAATTGTGGTATCCATGCCGATGATCTGGCACGCCTTGCCGAGATTGCCATGGCAGGGTTGGGTGGTGTCGTGGTCGCTGTTCTGAAGGCTGGGTAGTTTGCTGCAAACAATAGTTTGTTTGAGGTTGCGCGGTCGTTTGAAGGCAAGTAGTGGGGGTGTGGGGATGACCTTGGGAAGATGTTCATCTTCATCAATGATGTGTTGAAGGCTGCGAAGAAGATGTCATAGCTTCTCCGCTCCGGGAAAGTACTGGACGACGAAGGGTACTCTGTCGGTTGTGTCCTGTGTTTGTCTTCTGAGGAGGTCGGTGCGGTTTTTTGCTGTGGCGCGTTGGAACTGTCGATCGATGAGTCGAGCGCCATATCCCGTTCGTACGAGGGCATCTTTCAGCGTCTGTAGATGTCTATTATGTTCCTCCTCGTCTGAGCAGATTCTGTGTATACGGAGGGCTTGTCCATAGGGGGTAGCTTCTTTAATGTGTTTAGGGTGGAAACTGGAGAAGTGGAGCATTGTGAGGTTATCCGTGGGCTTGCGGTAAAGCAAAGTGCTGAGGTGACCGTCCTTGATGGAGACGAGTGTGTCCAAGAATGCAACTGATTTTGGAGAGTAGTCCATGGGGAGTCTGATGGTGGGATGGAACTTATTGATGTCATCGTGTAGTCGTTTCAGTGATTCTTCGCTGTGGGTCAAAAGGAAAAAAATGTCATCGATGTATCTGGTGTATAACGTCGGTTGAAGGTCCTGTGCGGTGAGGAGGTCTTGTTCAAACTTGTGCATGAAGATGTTGGCATATTGAGGTGCGAACTTGGTCCCCATGGCTGTTCCGTGCGTCTGGATGAAGAACTTGTTGTCGAAGGTGAATACGTTGTGATCCAGAATGAAGCAGATGAGTTGCAGAATTGAGTCTGGAGATTGGCACTTGTCGGTGTTGAGTACTGTACTGAACATCAGTACTCAACACTGACAACTGCCAAACTCCAGACGCAATTCTGCAACTCAACCGCTTCATTCTGGATCACAACGTATTCACCTTCGACAACAAGTTCTTCACCCAGACGCACGGAACAGCCATGGGGACCAAATTCGCACCTCAATATGCCAACATCTTCATGCATAAGTTTGAACAAGACCTCCTCACCGCCCAGGAACTTCAACCGACGTTATACACCAGATACATCGATGACATTTTTTTCCTTTGGACCCACGGCGAAGAATCACTGAAACGACGACACGATGACATCAATAAGTTCCATCCCACCATCAGACTCACCATGGACTACTCTCCAAAATCAGTTGCATTCTTGGACACACTCATCTCCATCAAGGACAGTCACCTCAGCACTTCGATTTACTGCAAACCCACAGATAACCTCATGATGCTCCACTTCTCCAGCTTCCACCCTCAACACATTAAAGAAGCCATCCCTTATGGACAAGCCCTCCTTATACACAGGATCTGCTCAGACGAGGAGGAACGTAACAGACATCTACAGACGCTGAAAGATGCCCTCATACGAACGGAATATGGCGCTCGACTCATTGATCGACAGTTCCAACGCGCCACAGCAAAAAACCGCACCAACCTCCTCAGAAGACAAACACGGGACACAACCGACAGAGTACCCTTCGTCGAACAGTACTTTCCCGGAGCGGAGAAACTACGACATCTTCTTCGCAGCCTTCAACACATCATTGATGAAGATGAACATCTTGCCAAGGTCATCCCCACACCCTCACTACTTGCCTTCAAACAACCGTGCAACCTCAAACAAACCATTGTTTGCAGCAAACTACCCAGCCTTCAGAACAGCGACCAGGACACCACCCAACCCTGCCATGGCAATCTCTGCAAGACGTGCCCGATCATCGACATGGATACCACCATTACACGTGAGAACACCACCCACCAGGTACGTGGTACATACTCGTGCGACTCGGCCAACGTTGTCTACCTCATATGCTGCAGGAAAGGATGTCCCGAAGCGTGGTATATTGGCGAGACCATGCAGACGCTGCGACAACGAATGAACGGACATTGTGCAACAATCACCAGGCAGGAATGTTTCCTTCCAGTCGGGGAACACTTCAGCAGTCAAGGACATTCAGCCTCTGATCTCCGGGTATGTGTTCTCCAAGGCGGCCTTCAGGACGCGCAACAACGCAGAATCGCCAAGCAGAAACTTATAGCCAAGTTCCGCACACATGAGTGCAGCCTCAACCGGGGCCTGGGATTCATGTTGCATTACATTCATCCCCCACCATCTGGCCTGCAAAATCCTACCAACTGTCCTGGCTTAAGACAATTCACACCTCTTTAACCTGAGGTTACCCCCATCTCTGGATCTGTAAACACGTAATTAACTGCAAATGGCGCATTCTAAGCATTGTCTTGCATCTTTGAATTTGTCTAGATATATGTTTCTGGAACATACCTCTTCATTCACCTGAGGAAGGAGCAGTGCTCCGAAAGCTAGTGTTTGAAACAAACCTGTTGGACTTTAACCTGGTGTTGTAAGACTTCTTACTGTGCTCACCCCAGTCCAACGCCGGCATCTCCACATCATATCTTGAAGTTAGCAGGGCATAGAGTAATACTTGCTTTACAAAAGAGATTTGGCTTCTGTTAGAACCCCTTCAGACTCTGGCTGAATATCTTCAAAAAGCTGGTTCACCTGGTGTGTTTCAGCTTCTTTCTGGTCCCCAGACAAGACTGCTCTGCATTACATGTTATTACTCTTTTAGAACTATCCTGCTGTGAGAGAGAATTGTGGACTCAGGTTCAGGCAGATCAGAATTCAGCTCCTCTTTCTCCCAAAGCTTCTCCTAAACCTAACTGCCTCCCTGCACTCCTGGGCTCCACCCAGCAATGGCCTCATCTCCCTAAGATAAAAAACAAATGATATCTGCAGGCTGAAAAAGCACATTAACTCTTCGGGGACTTCCCCAGTCAAGCCACATTCCTCTGGTCAATTTCACCTGCTGCTTCCTAGAAGTTCCCAGGCCTGTACAAAGCAAAATCCTTTTTAAAAGCATGACCACTGCAGGCAAACACACTATAACCCACGCTTTTAACCCTTGAATTGTCTAAATATTTAGAAGCCAATATTTCTAAAATTCTCCATTTGTCACATGTTATCCCAGGAGTTCCTCATTCAGAGAGCGTTACAGCACAGAAAAAGATTTTTCGATCCATTGTGCCAATGCCAGCTCTTTTAGTTGAGCCCTGCCATTCACCAGCTTCCCTGCTCTTTCCCCATTGTCATAACCCCCATGAGGACCATGGAGAAGGCTTAATTTATCTCCCCCTGGGACTTGTGGAGTATGTGCTCCCCAGAGAGGGGGACGAGGCCTACCACCAGGGGCTCGTATAAGCAAAGGATAAAGGCAAGGCCAGATCAGGGCCTGGCGAGATAAATCCCCCCCTAGCTAGGATTGCACTGGGAGGGCGATGCTGCGTTATGCAGACCCTTGTAAATAAATCTATCTTGCGCTTACGGTCAGCTTCCTCTGCTTTACTATACCCCTAAATTTGTTATTCCCCGTACCATTTCCCCAGATGAGATCAGTACAGGTCTTTGTTTGTAAGCTTTGTCTGTGCAGTCAGCCCATCACATACTTACTGATCCATAGCAGGAGCTATTCGTTTGTATTATATTATGATCTTTGCTGGAACATGAAAACGTGAATGCCTTTTCAACGGGATTTGAGACTAATCTCATGTGGGTAGCAGAAAGACCAGATTAAGTGATTTACGATTAATTTGAAAGGATCAAAAATAACAGTGATTACAGCAGGACAGGTAGCAAGGGCGGAGGAATCAATTTGTTAAAAAACTGCTTAATGAACTGCTGATTTCATTTTGCTTTGTCTCATTCCAAAAGAAATGAAAGGCCAAAAACAGGCGATGGATTCCTGATACCTCATTGCGGAGGCAAGTGTTGTCACGCAGCAATGGTGCCCCACATAAAAGCCAATCAATGAGACAACACTTGTTTCGTGTGGTGTAAAATGGCTAGCATTTAGCACTTGGGTAGATGGTGCGATGTTTTAGTCATTCTTCATGCTATCAATAAGTGCACTCAAGGTTCCATTAGAGTGCAAAGGGGTGTGAATGTTCGAACAGAATTCTGAACAATGTTCACAAGGTGTGGGGGAGAGAAACAGGAACAAACATAATTATGCAATTCACAGTTAAAAGAGTGAGATTGAACCTTTTAGTTTTGTTCGCAGATATATCATGGACGTTTTTTTCTCCCACATCCTGGACACATCTGTAGGCCTTGTGCCGGCTGGTCGATTAGTCTGGAAATACTCATATATATTATGAGATTCCTGGTCTGATCTTTGAAACCCAAGAGATTGGTGTTCATTCCCAACCATCAAGGGCAAGAGCTAAGAAAGAGAATAAAAGAGTGCTATGGCCATTTTCTGAGTTTTTCAATTGAGAAACATGCAGGACTCAAACCCCAAATTTAGAGCCCCACTAGCCTCAAAAATAATTCGATTTAAAATAAAAGCAAGATAAATCTGAGAAATGACCATTGGGTAGTGCACGTTTCAATGTTAGAATAGATCTGTCTAGATTAGAGGGTACAGTATAGAATCGGAGGGCTGGTTTAGCTCAGATGGCTGGACAACTGGTTTGTGATACAGAACGAGTCCAACGCCGTGGATTTAATTCTCGTACCAGCTGCGTGTTATAACCTGCCCGGATCCTATTGGCTGGGGACAATTGGTTACCCTATATAGTATTTTAGGATTCAATCAAATCAATATACTAAGTAAACAAACTGAGCAATAAATTTAATTGCTAGGGGCACTGCCCGTGGGTTCATAGATCATAGAATTTACAGTGCAGAAGGAGGCCATTCGGCCCATTGAGTCTGCACTGGCTCTTGCAAAGAGCACCCTACCCAAGCCCACACCTCCACCCTATCCCCATAATCCAGTAATCCCACCCAACACTAAGGGAAATTTTGGACACTAAGGGCAATTTAGCATGGCCAATCCACCTAACCTGCACATCTTTGGACTGTGGGAGGAAACCGGAGCACCCGGAGGAAACCCACGCAGGCACGGGGAGAACGTGCAGACTCCACACAGACAGTGACCCAAGTCAAGAATTGAACCTGGGATCCTGGAGCTGTGAAGCAATTGTGCTAACCACTATGCTACCGTGCTGCCCAACTAACCCGGGTTACCCCATGTTCCTTGGGGAATATGAGTTGCCCCAATGAGGGGGGACGGGACAATCATTAACTGTGCAGCTGTATAAATAGAGATGGCCAGTGGAGTTCCGGGAACCAGCAGTGAACTGTTGGTACTTTGTACATATTGTTGTAAATAAAATTACTTTCTGTTTGACTCTACAAACTCGTGCTGGATTCTTCATGGGACCACACAAAACTGAGGTTATTCACGAAGGCCACCTCCCCCTTCTCAATCCCGCCTGAGGTGTGGTCATCCTCAGGTTAAATCACCATCAGTCAACTCTCCCCCTCAAAGCAGCCTACTGTCATCTGGTGCTCTGGCTACTTTACTTATTTTTACAAGATATTTGGTGATGAACGATGAGACTTGAAATCAATCTCTTTGACAGTGCTGTCTGGATATCTGAATGTCAAATTTTGACTGCTAATGCCGCTGTAAGCATTTCTACTGCCATAACGGTGTTTTATGAATGTGATTTGTTGAGCACTTTGAGATGTTATCTGAACTTGGGGCTACTCATTGTAGATTGGAGCTACAGCAGCTATCTCTTTTTAACATTTATTGGCACTCTTATTAAGATGGACGGATTATTAAAAAGGAGCCAACGCCAAAAACCTTCAAGGAGCGAGGCCCACAACCTATCGCTGATGGGAAGGCCACTGCTCCACCTTCCTGACCAAAACCTTAGCTGAGGATCGGAGCACCATTTTTAAAGGCCGCCCCAGCTCAGGGAGTATGAAGGAGCTCATGCTGGAACCCTCCTGCACTGCCCCCTGGCATTGTAGTGACAGGTGGTAGTGCCAGGGCGAAGTGCTGGTGACAGTCCCCAGGCATGACCCTCTCCTCCCTGAGCGCTTCACTCACCTGGAAATTCTGCTTTCCAGGTGCATTCCTTGGGAGATCAGTCATGATTCACACCGTCGTGGATGGGTTTTCTGTTGGGTGGGGCATAACCCAGGTGCAGGAGCCTGGTATATATATGCAAATATATATGTTCCCAATGTTGAATGTCAGGAAATGTGCCCTGATGGGGGGAGAAGACAATCGTGGCACACGTTTATGCTCATGTTGTGGTGTTCTTTGTGATTCTTTTATCAGGAGGGATGTCATAGTGTTCACAAAGACCACCACAGAAGCTAAGTTCATTAACAAAGCTAACATTTATTTACACAATTTATTAAAGCTCAACCACTTACTCCTATAGTCAAAAATAATCTAGTAATCTACAATCAACACTACTAACACTAGTCTCTGCACTTTAGCTGTAACTATACTCTGATCTCTCTCGCAGCTCCTCTCCAGCCTTCTCCCAGAAGTCTGAGAGTCAGGGCTTTATATAGTTCTGCATCTAGCTCCATCTAGTGGTTAATTATGAAATGACCATGAACCCTTTGTGTTCTGAACATTTCCCATAATGTCACTCATGTAAAACACGACTTTGCAGTTCTTGTGATAATTTCCCCTCCCGTCACCGGTCCTAGACTGGGAGCGAAAAATCCTGGCCATTGTCTTGCGTTTAAAAGAACGGATTATTGTATATAGCTGAGGCAGTTTCGATTCACTTCACATTAGAAAGGAATCCAAGCACAATGCTATTCCCTAATTCAGTACAAAGGGCAATCATTTTTCTCTCTGCCTGAAAGAGCCGTGAGGGTTGAGAGAACGCTGTAAGGAAATAGATTGAAATTATTTTGGCTAATTCTACAAGTTCTTAACTCCATCTTCTCTGTGCTGCGCAACCCTGAATCAGCAGTATCTGAAGGATTGACTACAAATTGAACTTTTTTTAAGGAGAGACATAAAATAAAATTTTTAACTTTTAGAGACTAAAATTGTAAGAATTGTAAGAATATTTTTCTGAACCGTAATCGAGATTTGGGAAATTACTCGAAAGAAGATACATGCCCATTGGACCTGAACTCAAAGGCTGCAAAAGAATTTCTAGTTGTTGAAGCAAAATGACTATTTGAGTAGGAGGACAGAGTGGCGATAGTTAAAAGTGATAATTTCTTCAATGGAATGTAGTACCACTATAGAAAATGGTTAAAAAACACCGTTTAGAAATAATTTTTCGGGCATGTGAAGCATTTGTTCCTTGTTTATAAATATATTGATCGGCTTATGCCATCATTCTTGGAGGGGTGACAAGCATCTGATGTACAGGGCAACTGGTTGGGTCTAAAGCTGGGATCCATAGGATTATATGATGGTCAGGGTATGAAGGATGGCAGGGTTTCCTGTTCCCCCATCTGGCGAGTAGGTGGGGAACATATCCTGTATTCTTTTTTTAAATTTAGGGTACCCAATTATTTTTTTTCCCAATTAAGGGACAATTTAGCGTGGCCAATCCACCTAACCTGCACATCTTTGGGCTGTAGGTGTGAAACCCACGCAGACATGGGGAGAATGTGCAAACTCCACACGGACAGTGACCCAGGGCCGGGATTCGAACCCGGGTCCTCAGCGCCGCAGTCCCAGTGCTATCCACTGCGCCACATGCCGCCCGCATCCTGTGCTCTTGAGGCTGATTTTGAGAGTGGCACGGTGGCACAGTGGTTAGCACTGCTGCCTCACAGCACCAGGGGCCTCGGTTCAATTGCAACCTCGGGTCACTGTCTGTGTGGAGTTTGCACTTCCTCACCCGTGTGTGCGTGGGTTTCCTCCAGTAGCTCTGGTTCCCTCCCACTGTCCAAAGATGTGCAGGTTAGGTGGATTGGCCATGATAAATTGCCCCTTAGTGTCCAGGGATTTGCAGGTTATGTGGGGTTATGGGGATAGGACAGGAGGGTGAGTCTAGGTGGGATGCTCTTTCATAGCATCGGTGCATACTCGATGGCCTCCTTCTGCACTGTAGGAACGTTATGGTTCCACGCAGGCGGGACTTCCACCCCTCACTCAGGAGGTCAATCTGATTGGCCGGCAGCTCTCTAGTTCCTGCAACGACAGAAACCACAATGAACAGAAATAAGTTCATATAGTCTACAGAGCTGTAAGTCCTGGGAGTTCAAGGAAAGGTGAGGTTTGGGTGTCTCAGGGTGGGGAGGGTAAGGTGGGGAGGGTTGGGGGGGTGGGGGGGGGTGGATAGTGAGAAATTAGGAGGAGGGAGGTCCGGTGGCCACAGAATCGTAAGGTGGGATTGGGTGGAGTGGGAGTGGGACCAAAGTTAGAAGGGAGCTTCTGATGGAGGCACCCACTCGCCTTCTAAAACCTGAGCATTCCCTCCACACCTGGTAAACCTAAGAACTGAGGAAGGAAAATGACTCTCAAGTCAATAGCTGACCACTTAGGGGCCTCAGTTGGGGGAAAGGCAGACAGCCTAAAAACCTGATGGCAACGGAGTATGAAATTCAAGCTATGGCTTGGCCAGATACATTCTGGCAAAGGATGGCGTACTAGATAGAAGTACGGGATTCTGCTGATTAATCTCACTGTGCTTCGACTCAGACGAGGAGAGCTTTACAATGGACATTCAGAAACCTATTCACTCTCCTGCTACCTGGTGATGGGTTACAAAGCAAAACTGACAGAAGCCATACAGCATCCACACAATCTGTTCTCTCAAGTAAAAATATATATTCATTATTTTCATCATAAATATTATACACAATAATTTTCATGGCACAAGGAATCTCCGATGGGGTGAAAATTCATCCAAACTTGCCACCTGTACCACCTAGAAGAACAAAGTAAGAAGTCTTACAACACCAAGTTAAAGTCCAACAGGTTTGTTTCAAATCGCTAGCTTTCGGAGCACAGCTCCTTCCTCAGGTGAATCTCAGGAGCTGTGCTCCGAAAGCTAGTGATTCAAAACAAACCTGTTGGACTTTAACCTGGTGTTGTAAGACTTCTTACTGTGCCCACCCCAGTCCAACGCCGGCATCTCCACATCATCGAAGAACAAGGGCAGCAGATGCATGGGAACACCACCACTGCAAGTTCTTCTCCAAGCCACACACTATCCAGACTTGGAAATGTATCGCCGTTGCTTCATTGTCCCTGGGCCAATATCCTGGAACTCCCTCCCTAACAGCACTGTGGGTGCACCTACACCACATGGACTGTAGCTGTTCAAGAAGGCAGCTCACGACCACCTTCTCAAGGGCAACTAGGGATGGGCTGCTCTAGCCACTGATGCCCACAACCCATGAATGAACAAGAAAAAGATCAACAGCCATAACATGAAACCATGTGCCCACATGTACGACCTTCAAGCATATGATCCTGTTACTTAAGTGTACTCTGTTCATAGTTAAAGTGGTTATATTTAAAGTTCTAGCATTTGGTGCCATTCTGAAAGTTTTGCAGTGAAATACCTCAATTTCCAAATGATAATCACTGCCACAGAATAAATAACTCTTCACTGACTCTGTGTAAAAGACCAGAAACTTGCATTACTAGGTATATGCAGGCCATTCTTGCCAACAGGTCCATGCCAATGTTTATGCCTCCTCTCATCCTTCTTTTTAAAAAATAATTTTAGAGTATCCAATTACTGTTTACCAATTAAGGGGCAATTTAGCATGGCCAATCCACCTACCCTGCACATATTTGGGTTGTAGGGTGAAACCTACGCAGATACAAGGAGAATGTTCAAACTCCACACAGACAGTGACCAAGGGTCGGGATCGAACCCGGGTCCTCAGTGCCGGAGGCAGCCGCGCTAACCACTGTACCACTGTGCTGCCCCTCCCCCTGCCTTCTTCATCTAAGTCCATCAACATATTTAAAATGAATGTAACACTGGCAATTCGAATTAAATCACTGTGCCAAAGGGTGGCATGGTGGCCCAGTGGTTGGCACTGCTGCCTCATTATATTGAGTGAATGCCATTGTTATCTTGTTGTATCTTGCCATATAAATTGTTGATTTTAGATGGCTTTACACTGCAGGGCAGTGTTTTTCAAACTTTTGTCCCCGGGACCCACTTTTACCAACCGGCTACCCTTTGGCACACACGCCGGCCAACCTCTGCGACCCATGCCGGCCAATCTACACGACACAGCATTTTCGCTTACCTTTAATGCAAAAGTGAGCCTGCTTGGCCCTCGCGAACTCACTCTTATCAGGGTCACAGGATGCGAGGGCTATGTGCATATCGGGTGCAGAGTTCAGTTGGTTCCTTTGTCTTCATCTTTGTGAGGACTGAAAGTCCAATCTCGTACATGTAGGTTATTGTGAAGGGCATTAGCAACAAAATGCTTGTTTTACTCAGCACTGGATACTCCTCAGAGATGCTACTCCAGAATGCTGACAGCCTCATGGACTTGTGGTGTGTTTTCAATGTGCAGTCTCTTCATTTGGTGTCAGTATCATGATCCCAGACCAAACTCCAGCAGTGGCTAGGATACTGTACCGAAACCCGAATATTTTAGTTTATTCGTAAGACTGTGTGGAAAGAATGATTTGCTCCAGGAGCGATTGCACGAAGAAATAGGGTTCTGCATTTTTAAAAACAAACCTTTATTATAAGTACAATATAAACTTTTTAACTTCACCCCCAAAAGGTACAGCTTGCAATTACACCTTAAACACTACTTCATAATTTTCCATTAAACAACAAGAATAGATGCAGACAGCTCTCAATCTATCTTACTCGAGGAGAATTGCGGACTCAGTGCCAGGCAGATCAGAATTCACCTCCGCTCTTCAAGGCTGCTCCAAAAGCTAACTCTCTAATGCTTTCAAAATGTCTGTCTGCCTTCCTTGGTTCCACCCAGCAATGACCTCATTTCCCCAAGCTGAAAAAAAATCTCTGCAGGCTGCAAAGCACATTAACCTCCCCCAGGGACTTTCCCAGTTAACCCACAGTCCATTAGCCCAGATTAAAAAACATATTCCTTTCTCAATTTCACCCTCTGGCTGCTAAAACATATCCAAGCCCTGCAAAGCAGAATTCTTTTCAAATAACCATGACCATTGCATTCCAACACACTCAACCCCCAGGCTTTTCACCCTTAAATTGCCCAATACTTGGAATCCAATATTCCTGAAATCTTCCAATCATCACATCAGCTGGAAGTTAATAATTGACTCCGAGGATCGTTCACTCACCTCTTCTCTTTCAAAACCTGAAACTGCTCCTCTGGAAAATAGCAACAACAATACAGTTGGATGCAATTGAATAAGGCACGCCAGTCTATTGACAGTTCCGCTTACAAACAGTGTTTTCTTGGATGTATTGGAGCAGTGTGGGGGGCATGTGGTAATTTTGGCATTGTCCTCACACTTGGCAAACTTTCCATGACTTTTGGAAAGCAACTATTTCTTCACAGTGCCGAAAGCAGTCGTCACCCTTCCCTTGAAATTTGAGGTTCAGTTCATTTAGAGTTGAAAAAATGGTGCGATTTAATGACCATGCTATGCCTGAAAAGCAGCTTGCCGCGGCGCAGCGTGGTCCATGAAAGCGGGGAGATACCGATTCCGGGATCTCACCGGCTCACAATGCCTCGCGAGATCTATCGTGATCTCGCGAGATGTTGCGATGTGAATCCTGTCCATTCTGGGCGAGATCACTTTTTATCAAATCTGCACTGTGTAGCGCACAAAGACTCACGAGAGACGAATAGAGATGAAGTTGATGAAGCTTTATTAAGCGTGACTTGTTCCCCGCAGTTCAGCAACAGACTGGCCTGCGGGGGAGAACTCCTGGTTCTTATATCCACCTTCAGGGCGGAGCTAGAGATCAACAGCCAACCAGGACCCGGGATCTGTCAGCCAATGACATCACGGCTTCACAGTCCCACATGACCCCTAATGCATACTACCACATTCACCCCTTGTTAAAAATGAACCCGGCGGGGCGGTGCTTCGCATGGTGGTAGGGGCTTACAAGGCTGGTCCTGGGAGGAAAAAAAACTCCATCACAGTGCCCTACACTGGGCTATGTACAGGGTTTTTTGTTTTGAACTATTTACAGTATTCGTTAGAGGGAAAAAGGAAAAAAAATTCTCGTTAAAGTCCACAACATTCTAGTGTTACACCGATGCCACGAGTCGGTCGGGCGGTCTGGTCGTCCTTGTCGATCGCCTCAGCCCCGGTGGTGGTGGTGCTTGTTCCAGTGTTGTGGTCTCCGGGAGCTTTACGGTTTCTGCTTCAGCTTCACTTCTGGTCGGACCTGGGAGGAGGACCGATCCTCCCGGGAAGGGGGCGGTCGCGGGGTGCGCCGGTGGCAGGGAGGGAGTGATTGGTGTCGAGGGGGCGTGCGTGTTGCCGGCGGGCGCCAGATCTCGCAGGGAGACCGTGTCCTGTCGGCCGTCGGGGTACTCCACGTAGGCGTACTGCGGGTTCGCGTGGAGGAGGTGAACCCTCTCGACCAACGGGTCCAACTTGTGCACCCGCACATGTTTCCGGAGCAAGATGGGTCCTGGGGCCGCCAGCCAGCTCGGCAGCGACGTTCCAGAGGAGGACTTCCTGGGGAAGACAAGGAGGCGGTCATGAGGCGTTTGGTTAGTGGTGGTACACAGTAGCGACCGGATGGAGTGGAGGGCGTCCGGGAGGACCTCCTGCCACCTTGAAACTGGGAGATCCCTGGACCGTAGGGCCAGTAGGACGGTCTTCCAGACCGTGCCGTTCTCCCTCTCTACTTGCCCGTTCCCCCGGGGGTTGTAGCTGGTCGTCCTGCTCGAGGCTATACCCTTGCTGAGCAGGAACTGGCGCAGCTCGTCACTTATGAAGGAGGACCCCCTGTCGCTATGGACGTATGCGGGGCAACCGAACAGTGTGAATATGGTGTTAAGGGCTTTAATGACTGTGGCCGCTGTCATGTCAGGGCACGGGATGGCGAAGGGGAAACGGGAGTACTCGTCCACCATGTTCAGGAAGTATGTGTTGCAGTCGGTGGAGGGGAGGGGCCCTTTGAAATCCAGACTGAGGCGTTCAAAGGGACGGGAGGCCTTGATCAGGTGCGCACTATCCGGCCTGAAAAAATGCGGTTTGCACTCTGCGCAGATGTGGCAGTTCCTTGTGACTGTACGGACCTCCTCCACGGAGTAGGGGAGGTTGCGGGACTTTATAAAATGGTAGAACCGAGTGACCCCCGGGTGGCAGAGGTCCTCGTGGAGGGTTTGGAGACGGTCAATTTGTGCGTTGGCACATGTGCCGCGGGATAGGGCATCGGACGGCTCGTTCAGCTTTCCGGGACGGTACAAGATCTCATAGTTGAAGGTGGAGAGCTCGATCCTCCACCTTAAGATCTTGTCATTTTAAATTTTGCCCCGCTGTGCATTATCGAACATGAAAGCTACTGACCGTTGGTCAGTGAGGAGAGTGAATCTCCTGCCGGCCAGGTAATGCCTCCAATGTCACACAGCTTCCACTATGGCTTGGGCTTCCTTTTCCACTGAGGAGTGGCGGATTTCTGAGGCGTGGAGGGTTCGGGAGAAAAAGGCCACGGGTCTGCCCGCTTGGTTAAGGGTGGCCGCAAGAGCTACATCGGAGGCGTCGCTCTCGACCTGGAAGGGGAGGGACTCGTCGATGGCGCGCATCATGGCCTTTGCGATATCCGCTTCGATGCGGCTGAAGGCCTGGCAAGCCTCTGTCGACAGAGGGAAGGTCGTGGTCTGTATTAGGGGGCGGGCCTTGTCTGCGTACTGGGGGACCCACTGAGCGTAATATGAAAAGAACCCCAGGCAGCGTTTTAGGGCTTTGGAGCAGTGATGGAGGGGAAATTCCATGAGGGGGCGCATACGTTCGGGGTCGGGGCCTATTATCCCATTGCGCACTACATATCCCAAGATGGCTAGCCGGTTTGTGCTAAAAACGCACTTGTCCTCGTTGTATGTGAGGTTCAAGGCTTTAGCTGTCTGGAGGAATTTTTGGAGGTTGGCGTCGTGGTCCTGCTGATCGTGGCCGCAGATGGTTACGTTGTCGAGATACAGGAACGTGGCCTGCAACCCGTGTTGATCAACCATTCGGTCCATCTCTCGTTGGAAGTCCGAGACCCCGTTTGTGACGCCAAATGGGACCCTTAGGAAGTGGTATAATCACCCGTCTGCCTCGAAGGCTGTGTACTTGCGGTCACTTGGGCAGATGGGGAGCTGATGGTAGGCGGACTTGAGGTCCACGGTGGAGAATACCTTATATTGGGCAATCCGATTGACCATGTCGGATATGCGGGGGAGAGGGTACGCATCTAGCTGTGTGTACCTGTTGATGGTCTGGCTATAGTCTATGACCATCCTTTGCTTCTCCCCTGTCTTTACTACTACCACCTGTGCTCTCCAGGGACTATTGCTGGCCTGGATTATGCCTTCCTTCAGTAGCCGCTGGACTTCGGACCGAATGAATGTCTGGTCCTGGGCGCTGTACCGTCTGCTCCTAGTGGCGACGGGTTTGCAATCCAGGGTGAGGTTTGCAAACAAGGATGGGGGCTCAACCTTGAGGGTTGCGAGGCCGCAGATAGTGAGTGGGGGTATTGGGCCACCGAATTGGAAAGTTAGGCTCTGCAGATTGCACTGGAAGTCTAATCCCAGTAATGTGGGTGCGCAGAGTTGGGGAAGGACGTAGAGCCTGTAGTTTTTAAACTCCCTCCCTTGCACCGTTAGGGTCACTATGCAGAAGCCTTTGATCTGTACGGAGTGGGATCCTGCAGCTACGGAAATCTTTTGCGCACTGGGACGGATGGTCAAAAAACAGCGTCTTACCGTGTCGGGGTGGATGAAGCTTTCTGTGCTCCCGGAGTCGACCAGGCATGGTGTCTCGTGCCCGTTGATCAGCACCGTTGTTGTCGTCGTCTGGAGCGTCCGGGGCCGTGCTTGGTCCAGCGTCATTGAGGCCAGACGTGGTCATAGTGCTTCAGCGTCTTCCTCGAACCCTGTGGAGCCGTCGATGCTGGGGTCCATTGTTGCCGTCCAAGATGGAGGCGGGGGTGGACAAAATGGCCGCCCCCATGCGTCGCACAGGGCTGGGGGGTCCCAAAATGGCGGCGCCCCTCCTCCCCTCGTGGTGGCCGGGACCCAAAATGGCGGCGCCTGCGGGTCGCACATGGGGCGCTGGGGGGGGGGTTGGGGAGCGTTTGAAACGCGCAGGACTCCTTCTTCTCCGGGAACAGCGGCGACCCCCCGGGACCGGCACATAGCCGCGAAATGGCCCTTTTTCCCGCAGCTCTTGCAAATCGCTGCGCGGGGCCGGGCAGCGCTGCCGGGGGTGTTTCGCCTGGCCGCAGAAATAGCAGCGGGCCCCCCTGGGACGACTTGGCGTCTGAACCGCGCAAGCCTGTGGGGGGGGGGTTCGTCGCGACGAGGGTCCACGGAGCCCAAGGGGCTGCTGCGCGGTCGGGGCCATAGGCGCGGGCGTTTCGCGCGGCCACATCTAGGGAGGCTGCAAGGGCCCGTGCCTCTGAGAGTCCTAGCGACTCTTTTTCTAAAAGTCTTTGGCGGATTTGGGGAGAGTTCATACCTGCCACAAACGCATCGCGAATTAACATGTCCGTGTGTTCAATCGCGTTTACTGGCGGGCAGCTGCAGGCCCGTCCCAAAATTAGCAGCGCAGCGTAGAATTCGTCTAGCGATTCTCCGGGACTTTGCCGTCTCATTGCGAGTTGGTAGCGTGCGTAGATCTGGTTCACTGGGCGAACATAGATGCTCTTTAGTGCTGCGAACGCCGTCTGGAAATCCTCTGCGTCTTCTATGAGAGGGTAAATTTCCGGGCTTACCCTCGAGTGCAGGACCTGTAGTTTCTGGTCTTCTGTGACCCGGCCGGGGGCCGTTCTGAGGTAGGCTTCGAAACAAGTCTGCCAGTGTTTAAAAACTGCTGCTGAGTTCACTGCGTGGGGGCTGATCCTCAGGCATTCCGGGACGATCCTGAGCTCCATAGTCCTTTAAGCACGCTTAATAAATTGTAGCGCACAAAGACTCACGAGAGACGAATAGAGATGAAGTCGATGAGGCTTTATTAAGCGTGACTTGTTCCCCGCAGTTCAGCAACAGACTGGCCTGCGGGGGAGAACTCCTGGTTCTTATACTCCGCCTTCAGGGCGGAGCTAGAGATCAACAGCCAACCAGGACCCGGGATCTGTCAGCCAATGACATCACGGCTTCACAGTCCCACATGACCCCTAATGCATACTACCACACACTGTAAATTCTATGATCAAGCAAGATAACCAGACTCACTTTAATGTGCAGATTACCCGAGGTGTGGGATCAATACCTCACCTCAGGCGTGTGCTGTTCAGTGCCGGCCTCCAGAAACAGGGATCAGACAGAACGGCACTCATGGGGTCTCCCGGTGGATTGGTTGCCCCCAGCTGCATGCCCTTTTGGGCAGGGTGGTACCCTGGCACTGCTGGTGCCACCTGGGCACCCTGTCAGCACCAGGCTGGCACTGCTAAGGTGCCCAGATGGCACTGTCAACTGGCAGAAGCACTGCCAGGGTGCTAGATTGGCACTGCCAAGGTGCCACACTGGCATTTTGTAAGCAGGCGTGATCAGCCGAGGGTGCCCTGCGTGGGTGTTGGGGGGGGGAGGGGGCAGGGACCCTCCCATATTGTGTTGGGGCTTGGAGGGAATAAGATGTCGCTTCGGGGGCCTCGGGGATCAGGACACCGTTTAAAAATGGCACTCCCATCTCTCACTTCACTGAGGAGTTCCAGCGAGCGGAGCTCCTCAGTGTACAAAAGAGGACTGTGTGTGTCCTCTGCTGTGCATTCCCTGTTGAGGCTATTTATCAAAAATGTATCACGTTTTATAGCCTTGTGTTTCTCAGCGCTGCGAGTGCTGGGAAACACATGGCTAAATGCGCTCCCATTTTATTAAATCGTACCCATCGTCTGCAAGGTAAGACATAGTTAACATCCAAGTTTCATCATCAAACGTATCAGCCAGTGGGGATGATTTCTCAAGGAAGAAAGCATGGATTTCATACCTTAGTTCGTAAAACAGCCACGTACCTCTGTGTGGAACAATAAATGAATGTAGCCCTCACATCGAGCAACAAAGCCTGGCATTGAATGTGCTGTGTGTAATGAAATTAACAACTTCCACAATTCCATTCAACACCACTTCAAGATTGGATGGAATTCCTTTTGATGCCAATGCCTCACAGTAAATAAAGCAATGATTCCAAACCAAGTCCTAACCAGCTGCCTCTTTAATCATTATTATAACTCTGCTGTTTTTCCCTATCATGTTGGTTGCTCCTTCATTTGTGATTCCTCTGCAATGAACTCATTGCTAGTTTAGCACAGGGCTAAATAGCTGGTTTTTAAAGCAGACCAAGGCAGGCCAACAGATTTTGGTCAATTCCCATACCAGCCTCCCTGAACAGGTGCCGGACTGTGGCGACTAGGGGCTTTTCACAGTAACTTCATTTGAAGTCTACTTGTGACAATAAGCGATTTTCATTTCATTTCATTTTTCATTTCAGTAGAGCCTACACTTTCCAACCCCGTAACTATTCAGTGCTTCAAAAATTTGTGTGCCAGTCACGCTGGTTGGTAATGCCAGGTAGCGCTAAAAATCCTCCATTGTGCCAAACATACCGAAAGTAAACTAGCAAAGTTGCACAATCTGAAATGTCTGTACGTTCGTCCAGTTGTGTTGAGAACAGCTGCGCCGACTTTAAACGAGAAATAAGCTGGGCTTCTAAATGATCAGCAATATCACAAGTTCGGTGAACCACGGTGTTATCGCTAAGTGGGATGCATTTCAGTTTATCAGCTGACCTCTCATCTAGTACTGCATGAGCCGTGTCTAATGCTGCCGGGGGAAATAATCTTTCTGCTGTAGTGTGGGGCTTTTTCTCTTTAGCTACACAGTAAGCTACCATGTAAGAGTATAATTGTGCTTTGTCATTCAAAGGTCATTCACGCTGGGTCATTCTCCTGCAGAATCTGTAGAGAAGGGCCTGACCTCCAACTGGCACCATAGCATGGCAGCACAGTTGGCACAAACATACTCACCATTTGGTGAATTGAGGCATAAACCGACGGCCGATTTCTCCATGGCACAGCACCCTCGAGTTTCATATTGCACGCCCAAGTCAAATGCCCATTGTAGTGATGGTGACTCAGGAACAGGAAGACATCTTGTCCTTTCACCTAAAAACATGCGGGATGCCAGCATACTTCAAGAAAAGAAAAGCAACTTGGAAAAAGGAAAGTCACGGGGCGAATAAACGGTTGAAAAATAAGCCTTTTTCTTTTGGAATAAATCATATCCCAGCCACTTGTGATTGTTCTTAATGCACATCTAGCAGCTGTAACCATGAAGAATGATGCTGATTGCTATCATTTCTACCTTCTGCTTTGTGAGAGTTGACAATAGCTCTTCGTGTGACTCTAGGAATCCAAAATAGCACATGCAAACTACACCTCGCAGCAAGATGTGCATAAGATGTAATATTATGACCCTGGCACATGAATACCTATTTTGTTTTCAATGGCTGTGATTGACTGCACAATCTATTATACAAGGCGAGGTTTTGCTGAGGCAGAATGACAGATTGCAGCCTCCATCGCACTTGTTGGAATAAAGCAGTTATTTCACGTAATAATCATAAGAGTATGCGAGACAATGTCTGGTGACATTTAAGATGCAACAGAAATATAGAACATTGTCAAAACTTATTATAATTTAACTTAAAACAGATACATATCAGAGGTACAGTGCAAGTTTTCCAGCTCAGGGATTGGGTACATTAAGATTATGTGTTTGCTGCACGATTAAAGCACTTTAAAAATGGCTTTAGATCTGTTTGTTTGATCTCGGTAGGCATAGAAGGGAACATTAGCTGTCATGATTCCAGGGCAAACAATAGTATCGTTCAAGGCAGTTTGTTAGTGCAGTTGCAGTTATTAAGATCCTGTTCAGTTATAGGGGACTGTTTACAGACTATGAATAAAATTAGGATAAATGCAATTTTATCATTTTTACGGTTAGTTAGCTATCCTCCTTGTCCTGTGTGGGGCAAAAGGTCACAACGGTGTTCCTTCATTGGCCCCTATCTTGTGAAATGGTTTGTGCCTCGCAAATGGAAGCTCCACCTCTTCCAGATCAGTCACCGCAGTCCTATGCCACCTTGGTTTTGGCCTGCCCCGTTTACATTTCCTGGCTGGTGCCCATCTTAGTGCAACCTTCGGTATTCACTCTTGAGACATAATTAGTACCTGTCCCAATCGGCCGCTTCCTGATCTCAATGCTGTAGTGACCATTCTTCTTGTACAAGTCCTCTTTGGAAATTTCATTTGACCAGTCGATGTTAACAGATCTTAACGTAGGCAATTATTTTGAAAGGCATTGACCTTGTCCACTCCGTTAACAATATGGCCAATAGTTAGACTGACTTCAGAAATATTCAAGTGAGGCAGTTTGCTGTTAAGTGATACTAAACTTACCTGGGTCTAAATGTGTGCACGTTACTTGTCACCATCATACTTAATTGTTTTTTTAAGTTAATTAATTTGTCTAACTATCAATTGAAAAGCTAGTAGTTTGCTTTTGAAGTAGCAACTTAAATTAGAGGTTCCAGATTACCCGCTGTGGGAAATTGAAAAGGCCACACTGTTGCATTGGGCGTGATCTTCTGGGACTGAGACATACTTTTGGGACAAAGTAAAGAAAGATTTGATCTGCGTCGAACTGCACTATACATCACCTAAGAATCCATGTACACTGACAATTCAAAATTGTAAGAATTTCATTCTTGGGGTTGAAATCTCTCACCATCTTCATCCAAATACATGGTACAGAAATAAATTATCTTGCTAATGATAGTTAACATAAGAAATTGTACGTCTAGTGCATGTGTGTGTGTTTTCTTCAGAGAAGTAATATGGGGGGGGGGGGGGGAAATGGTTTAAAATGGTGTGAGATGCCAAAACTGCCATGATTATTTTTAATTGTAATATGTATTTTGTTGTCTCTCGCCAGCATGATATAAATAGAACAACATGACTTGGGACCAGTCGGATACTGAAATATACTGTAATGCTCCCTTCAGGCTTAAGGATTTCATCTTCCAGATGTGTCATTGTGAATTATAAACTATCCCACTGCTCCAAGTGTGTAATGTTGTACATCATCAGGCAATGAAACAATCTTGTGCATTCTTTGAATATTAATTTCTGTTCCGAGGCAAAAAAATTGTTGTGGACCTTTCTGATGAAAATAATTTAATTTGCCTTTTCCTCCCCTCCCCTCCCCAGCTCAGCCTGATCAGTCAATCTGTGGTGTTACTGTGCCAGAGTCCTGGGGATATAACCGATTAAAATAAAACCATTTCCCCTAAGAGCAAGAAGAGATAAAAACCATTTCCTACTGGCCCTAATCAAAGTAGAGCAATATATTTATAAAAGCATTTATAGCAGAAGATATTAAATTGAGGAACTGCAGTTCTCGTGTGCCAGCTGACAGGTTTGCATTAACACTTTGGGCATTTGCTCTTTTGAATAGTTTAAAGCACACAGACAGACATGACAAATGTCTCATATTGACTACTATAAAGCTAAATTAAATCTATACACACACACACATTCATATGTATATATAAATATATATAGAGGGTGGAGTTTTCCCAGAAAATAGCCAAGTGTCAATCATGGCGTGAAAACACGTGCAATTCTCATTGGCTCCAGTGGCGTGATCCGAACCGCAATTTTTAGGCGAAGCCTGACGCCCGAAGGGGCTGATCACCCGCCCCAGAAGCCATTTAAGCACTTCAGTGAAGGGGGTGCTACATTTAAATGGCTCCACAGCGCTTGCTCTCATTCAAGTCAGGATGATGGCAGCAAAGAAACCAGCTCCTAGATTCATGGAGGGGGTCTTCACCTGTATGCACGAGAGAGGGGAGCTCCAATATGCACTCGGGCTGTCAGGAGACCCTCCAGCAAGATAACAAAACTGGCCTGAGAGACACTCGCAGTACTCGTCAGTGCCAGCAGCCTGCACAAGAAGCCAGGGGTGCACTGTTGCAAGAAGATGAATGATCCACCCTGTTCTGCTAAGGTAAGT
Organism: Scyliorhinus torazame; assembly: GCF_047496885.1. Classification (NCBI taxonomy): domain Eukaryota; kingdom Metazoa; phylum Chordata; class Chondrichthyes; order Carcharhiniformes; family Scyliorhinidae; genus Scyliorhinus; species Scyliorhinus torazame. The sequence goes on from NC_092727.1 coordinate 115,918,972, forward strand.
GCTCCTCTGTATGCTCCACCTAGCCGTTACACCTCCGAATGTCACCTCGACCCCACATGCTGCCACCTAGTAGTGGCCAGCCCGTGACCTCCCACAGGCTTCCTCACACCCCCGGCACACCTCTTTAGAACCCTCCCTGCTTAAGTGCAATGCCAGTTTTCAACAGCACATGACCTGTCAGACGGCCAGCATCCCCATTTGCCTTCCTGCAGGATAAGCTGGCCCACAACCGCGATAAGTGAGAGAAGATGGGCGGGGGGATGCCCGGGCTGAAGATCCTGATTCCTTTTGAGAAGTGTCCTGGAGCTCGCAAGGAAGGAGCGGGCCTGTGCTTAGAGTGAGGTGGACCTTCAAGAGAAAAGTGAGGAGCCACTGCATGTTCTTCCAGATGACCAATCTCAAGTGAGTTCTGCATATCCTGGACCATTAACATTCCCATGTACTGATACCATGTCCTTTTCCTTGCAGGCATATCACCCAATCAGTTTGTCCCATTTACCTGCAGTGTCCCACCGCCCACCCTCGAAACCATCTCGGAGGAGATGTTGGAGGAGGACAGTGAAGAAGCTCCATGTCTATTACCTGCGCTACCCACCAGCGCAGAGACGCACCTCGGTGGGCGTTCTTAGTAGACAGGCTTTTGTGTCACTATTGGTGGAGACAGGAGCATCCAAGGGATTGGACAGTTGCAGGTCTGCTGGATGCCAAGACACAGCTGTGCCTCAGCCAAGTGCCGTGCTTTTGGACAAAGTCGTCCCTCAGCTGCTTGAGATACAAAGGCAAAGGTCGAATGGAGAAGTCCCAAGGTCTTATGTCACAGGTGCCATAAATGCCTGGCAACTAGGCCAACACTGCAAGGGTGGCATCCACAGTGGAAATCCTGGGGTTCGAGATCAGACCTGTGGCGGGAGAACTGCGGAGTATGTCTCAGTCCCTGAGGTTCATAGTGGAGGGCTTCAATTACATGGTGCAGACAATGGTGGGCCTCCAGGACTGGCAGATCATGTCATTGGAGGACCGAGGAAGATCATGTTCCAAAATCTTGTCGGTGCAAATCCCGTTTTTGGCTAACTTGCGATATCTAGCAGCTAAATCGTGTCCATAGAGGATTGATAATGTTTTTGGAACCGGGATCTCAGGAACAAAATAGAAAACATTTCTGCCATTTTTTTGGAAGGTGGTAAAATACATCATTGGCGTGGTTGTCATTTCCATCACGAAATAGTTTCTAATTTTCCTTTCACAGGAATAATGAAATGTGAATGACGACTAATGGTCAGTTTTATTGAGATGATTTGGTCCAATGGAGTGAGGAATCTTGCCTACTATCCTGCTATTGCAGAATCATGGACAGCCAGCTCGCAAGCTTCGAATATTCGTCGGCAGAGAGAGGACTCTGGGTTTTCTCGTCAATGGCAAACGTTTATGTGTTCACCTAAAGATATTTCTTGGAAGGCGACTCAGCCCAAACACATGTTTGTTTAAATGGTATGTATGTTTATTTTCATATCAACCAGAGTTTTTATGCAATAGAAAGTTATGTTAATCCCATCAAGTAACTGACTGTAAATGGGATAATGATCAGTCCATTGGGTACACAATCCGAAAAGCATACATTCAAGAAATGGTAGTTCAAAACTGTAAGGTCCACATACAGCCCTCTTGTAGAAAGTGTTGTTGTATGGAGAAAAAGATGGTCCCATAAAAACCTGAAATTGTTCGACTATAAATTGGCATTGCTCCTCCATTTATAGCTGTTCCTTCACATGTTACTACAGAATCCTAAATGGACTGCACTAAGACAAGAATCAGGGCTCTCAAAATGTAAAATCATTGCAAATATCAGCATTTAGATATTTCACAGCACCAGGGTCCTGATGTGTTGGATGTTCTGGATCACATACATGTCACCAACACTTGAAATAGCGCAACACTATTTTAGTGAATCATTAACTGTTTAAACATACTCAGACTGTGGGTTAATACGATACTAGCTTTAACCAAAGACCTTTGCCTTGTCCTAACCAGTCAATGCACTCAGTACACGGTGAATGTCTGTGTTGCAGGCTGTGAGCTCTGTCCTCCTAGCTAGCTGCTACTTGAATGAGAGGGAACTCTGATGCCCCTGTCTTTATAGTGCGTGTGCTCTCACTGGTGATTGGCTGCGGTGTTGTGTTTGTTGATTGGTCTCACTGTGTGTCCATCAGTGTGTGTCTGCACCATGATATACAGGTGTATATTATGACATCCCCCTTTTATAAGAAAGGTACCTGCGTGGCAATAAATAGTGAATGATGAATGTTCCTGACTACGTGTGTGTGAAACATTTACAGGACTATGTACATAAAATCTAAGCTATTTAGATGGGAAGGTGTCTGGTGCAGAAAAACAGCGTGTCACAAGAATAACGAGATGAACACTATATACTTGAACGATTAAACGGAAGAACAGAACAAATCAGAAAGTTCATAAGTCCATAAAGTTCACAAATTAAGTCTCTGAGGTGGGCGATGAATTCTGGTTGACCGTCAGGGTGGCACACCACTCATCGTCTGGATCGATGCTGTATACCGACAGCGGCTGGTGTATTTGCTTCTGGGGACAGCCTGTTTTTCGTTATGACACCGATTTGAAAAAGCGCCTTCGGGTCCGCGGTGTCACTGCTGTGTGGGAGGTCCGCATCAGACTCGGTGACCTTGGGTTGAATTGCCCGAACATTCCTGCGAGGCTGGCTGAAGCGATATATGAATTGGCAGGCTGAGCTGTTCGACAGAAGGCAGCATAGTGGCCAAGTCTTCCACACCGTAGGCATTGTCGAGATTTTGCGGGGCATTGCCGCTTTAAGTGGACGGAGCCACAGTTGCCGCACATCATGACGTCAGCACGTTTGTTGCGCCACCGCGCATGCGCGGTGCGGTCGTGCATGGTGCGTGCCTGCGCATTACGTTCCTCAACTTCGCCGTCCCCTCGTTTGGTGCGTACAAGCGCGGGAGTCCGCGAAAAGCACACAAAATGGCCGCCCTCATCCAGGCTGAGGCCCTGGAGGTGCTCAATCACTTGGACCCGTTCCGCCTCGTGGGGACGTTGCTGCGCCGCTTCAGCCGTATATGGGAATACCGACTCGTGGCGTTTTCATGTAAGACACAGGTCTCAATGGCGGTCGCTAGGGTGAGTTGCTTTACTTTGAGGAGCTGCTGGCGTAGGGGGTCCGACTGAACACCAAAAATGATCTGGTCGCGTACCATGGAGTCGGAGGTGGGCCCGTAGCAGCAAGATTGTGCAAGGATGCGGAGGTGCGGGAGAAAGGATTGGAAAGGTTCATCCTTACCCTGCAAATGCTGCTGGAACACGTAGCGTTCAAAACTTTCATTCACCTCTACGCTGCAGTGAGTGTCAAACTTGAGGAGGACCCTCTTGAACTTCGTCTTATCTTCGTCATCTGCAAAGAGTTGAAAATGTGGATGGCATGGTCCCCGGCCGTGGAGAGGAGAATAGCAATCTTTCTGGTGTCCGAGGCGCCCTCCCTGTCCGTGGCTTCGAGGAAGAGCTGGAAGCGCTGTTTGAAAATCTTCAAGTTGGCCCCGAGGTTGCCGGCGATGCGGAGCGGCGGCGGCGGGCTGATGTTGTCCATGTTGCAGGATGACGGAATGCTGGTGGAAGGCAGATCACTTGCAGGTAGGTCTAAGAAGTGCTAATATCCCTCAACTCCTGGTATCATGATGTGTTCGGTGTTCTGGATCACATACAGGTCACCAACACTTGAAATAGTGCAACACTATTTTATTGAATCATTAACTGTTTAAACATACTCAGACTGTGGGTTAATTCGATACTAGCTTTAACTAAAGACCTTTGCCTTGTCCTAACCAGTCGATGCACTCAGCACATGGTGAATGTCTGTGTTGCAGGCTGTGAGCTTTGTCCTCCTAGCTAGCTGCAACTCGAATGAGCGGGAACTCTGATGCCCCCTGTCTTTATAGTGCGTGTGCTCTAACTGGTGATTGGCTCCGGTGTTGTGTGTGTTGATTGGTCCCACTGTGTGTCCATCAGTGTGTGTCTGCACCATGATATACTGGTGTATATTATGACAGGTCCCAGGTTCAATTCCCTACTAGGTCACTGTCTGTGCGGAGTCTGCACGTTCTTCCCGTGTCTGCGTGGGTTTCCTCCGGGTGCTCAGATTTTCTCCCACAATCCGAAAACGTGCAGGTTAGGTGGATTGGCCATGCTCAATTGCCCTTAGTGTCCAAAAAGGTTAGGAGGGGTTATTGAGTTACGGGGATAGGGTGGAAGTGAGGGCTTAAGTGGGTCGGTGCAGACTCGATGGGCCGAATGGGCACTATATGTTCTATGTTATTTCGGGTCAAGTCATTGAATATTTCTTGAATTATTATTGTCTTAAGAAACGGAAAAAATTAAGAGGTTGGGACTTTTTTCTTGATTGATAAATGTTGCTAATCGTCAAAAGGGTTAATCCCATTGGAAAGAATATTGATAGATGATGACTGAAAATGAATGACCCATTTAATCATTTATCTTCACACGATTGTTTTGTATTTGCAATTATTAAGACTTTCTCTCCGAAGATTATCCCAATAGGTTATTGACAAAATGTAGATTTGGGGACTGACAGATCACAATTTTATTGCAATTTTCCACTCCCCTTAGCTGAAACATGTCAGCACTCGATAAAGAAGCACTTTTCTACTTTGCTCGTGTTGGCATTGAGGGCTTCAAGACGTAGCACTGTGTAAAGCTTCTGTGATTCTGCCTCAATGATGTGACTCAGCTGCAAGTATATCATAGAATCATAGAATCCCTACAGTGCATAAGGAGGCCATTCGGCCCATCGAGTCTGCATCGGCCCTTGGAAAGAACGTCCTACTTATACCCAAGCCTCCACCCTATCCTTGTAACCCAACCTAACCTTTTGGGCACTGAGGGGTAATTTGGCATGGCCAATCCACCTAACCTGCAGATCCTTAGACTGTGGGAGGAAACCGGAGCACCCGGAGGAAACCCACGCAGACATGGGGAGAAAAGGCTAACTCCACGCACACAGTCACCTGAGGCCAGAATTGAACCGGGATCCCTGGAGCTGTGAGGGAGCAGTGCCAACCACTGTGCCACCATGCCACCACCATGTATAGTGGATGCTTCCTATTGTGTCAATTTGAGTTTCTTACACAGCCATACTTTTAACTTTCCTGAATGAGATGACCAATTTAATGGTAATTAGTTGCAAGTTATGAGCCGTTTCGACCTTGCCTTTCAGCAACACCTTTACATTAAGCCCCCTCCCAGATGGTGTGCCCTGGCGACGTATTTCTTATGCCAGTTGCACCATCTGAACTATTACATGAAGATCCGATTCCTAGGCCTGACCTTGCAGGCATTGCCTGTCTTTTACCAGGACTCACTCAAAGATTGGAACATGGCCGGCTCGCGTCACAGCTCCTCCCCCGTCAGGTGTTGTGGCTGTCATCAGGGAGTTGCTGCTCAGGAATCCGCACCTCCACCAATACAACTTCCAGTGGCTGGTAACGGGATGGGCTGTGGCTGCTGGGGTGACCAGGATTGGGGATGTGCTGGGTGGCGGAGGAGTTGGCTGGATGACACCATATGGGTCAACGCAATATATGGTGGTGAGTTTCCAACTCACAACCAATGGGATTCATGAACTGAAAATGGCCATCCTCGGACCAAGGACACTCATGGTCTTGAGGCTGCACAGGTGTGCAGTGAACACCCGTCTGAGCGAATGCCTTCTCGAACGGCATTTCACATTGGCTGCAAGCCCCAACCACCTCGCCTCCCCTCCTCAGGATCTGGAGATCAACATCCTGAACGGCCTCACCGAAATGCCCTCCGTGCCATTTCACATGTGCTGAGGGTTTTCCTGTATGGGCTGCAGCTGCACATGCTTCACTTCCTTGCCCTCACCCCTCACCCATTGCCCGCACACGCCTTGGCGCGCCTTGTTACTGACCGGTGGCAGAGGTCCCCAGTGAAGATCCCTCTACAGAGGAGTCCTCTCTCTTAACATCAGGGGCCTGGGGTAGAGAGTTTTACATGCAACAGTACCATACAACCATAGGTTGCACCAGTTCATGGCACCCTGTCCTTTCTGCAGCCTTGTGGAGTTCATGGACCATGTTTGTCAGAGGCTGCACTCCCTGTTCAGTTATTTGAAAAATCTTTTGGTGGAGTTCTGTTTGCACTTCGGCTCCACGCTCCTGATCTACAGCACCTGGTGCGGAAGGGGGCGGGGAAGGAGGAGCACCTCCTCATGAACCTGCTCCTGGCCAAACTTGCCATCAACAGGTCCAGGCAGCGGGCGATCGAGAGAGTCGTCCGATCCGTCTACCTGCCCCTCTACCATGGCTACATTCGCGGCTGTGTGTCACTGGAGTGGGAGCATGCGGTGTCTACTGGCACCATCGAGGCCTTCTATGCCAGTTGGGCGCAGCAGGGGCTACGATGCTTTATTGATGCTCTTCCCGGCCCCCTTTTCCAATCATGGGCCAATCATTAGGTCGATTTCACCCCCCCCCCCCTTCCTCTTATCTACTTCCTCCCTTAAATCCACCAACACCCCTAGCCGCTGTCTCCAACCTGCGGAAACTGTCCCGGTCCCAGACTTTGGACTTGCCTGTTCTGGGGATCCATGGGCATTGATCTTCCTCTTCTCCTGTGGTCAGCTTCCTGGCTCTCAGGGAACTGATGGAGCTGCCGCCCAATTAGGGGCGGAAGTCCAATTTGGCCTTCCTTAATCTGCCGCACAGTGCTTTATGGCTATGAGGCGGTTCTGCATGGAGCATGTCAGCTCTACTCCAACGAGGTTTCTGTATGGTGCGTCCCCTATGCACGCGCCCCCCCCCTCCCCTCCCCACCATCGCAGTTACCCACCGCATTATTCAGCCCACAGCTTTTTGTATGCCTTCTAATAGCAGCATTCTGAACATCATCCTCTACGTTAGTGCAGTAGTATCAGATATTACTGCACAACATCAGCCATTTGGTGACTATTATTAAAAACACAAGTCTATCAAATTGAATGCAATTCCACTATGAGAGTATTAGGTTTGCTGCTGCTGATGCTGTCACTAGAATTATCCTCTGCTTTCAGCTAGACTGCACCTTAAGAAGCTCTTCCCATTGGTTCAATGCAGCGTCATTGTAAGGTTACTTATGCTATTCTTGCATGAAAGTCGAATAATAATCTGAATTAGTAAAAGGTCAATGAATAATGAGAAGAATTACATAGAAATTACAAGATGGATTTTTCTAAAACCCTCCCTATTCCAATCTGCCCTTGTTATTGCACAAACCTTTCCTATGGACCTTAAAGCTTATCATATTACAGTGACTGTCTGCAACATGCTCATTCACATCTAACTCATTGCCCTGTTTTGTACGCCGGCGTGGGGACATAGGGCTGGATTCTCCCAAAATGAGACTATGTCCACACGCTGGCGGAAAAACGGTGGCGGATTACTCCTGAAATTCCTTGAAAAAAGTTAGACGAATTCATAGTCCTGCAGGGAGTTAGCAGGGACCTGGAGTGAATTTCGCAGCTTTTGCTGCAGATACGGGCCCCCGCACTTCCTGGTCAGAGGCCGCGCCGTGCTCCATGGCGGACTCGGACCGCGGAGCCATACCGAAGGAAGAGACCCGCCAAGCCTCAAACCCCCGCCATTAATCGCCGGCCACCTATAAGGCCCCCCCCCCCCCCCCGGTCTCCCCTGACGCAGACTGAGTCTGAAGCCGCCAGGCGAGTATCCCGACCGGCAATAGGTGGTTAGTTCCACGCCGTCGGGAACTCGGCTGCTCATCAGCGGAGGATTGATGAGTGGGCCTTTGGCAATGGGCTCCCGGCGGCGCTGCGTACTCCACGGTGACACCGATTTTCAGTGCCCAGAGAATCGCCAGACCGGCGCCGGGCTCGATTACGGCATCGAACTGGATTCTCCGCCCCCACACACCCCCCCCCCCCCCACCCCCCCCACCACCCCCACACCATGCCGGGCACCCCCTGCCCAATCGAGCACACAAAAATGCCCTTGCCAGCTGGCAGTGCCACCTGGACACCTTGGGACTGCCAGGCTGGCACCCAGGTGGCACTGCCAGGGTGCCCAGGTGGCACTAGCAGTGCCAAGGCACCACCCTGCCCAAAGGGTATGTGGCTGGGGGCCTCCGATCCCTTGGAAGACCCCCACGATTGCCGTTCCGTCTGGTCCCCGTTTGCGGGAACCAGAGCTGAATGGTGTTTAGCCGAGGTATCTGAAGTGAAGTGGTTGAATCCCAAACCTCAGGAACCTTGGGAATCTTCACGTTAGAGTGAGACTTACTCCTCGTTCTAATACTCAGATTTGCCAAAAGGTGATCCCACCCACACGGGGCGGGGTTTACACCGTAACAAGATGTGGCAAGCCGGGTAGATCCTGCGACCGAGGTCTCCCAGCTTTCATTGACCACACTGCGCCACAGCGAGCTGCTCATTTAGCACAGCATGGCTATTGAATCGCACCCTAAGTGTTGACGCCAGAACAGAATTGGTGGACGTCTACCACAGCAAGATTGGCAGTGGTCCTGGAGCAATTCCGGAACCGTTAATCGGCGAGCACTGGCACCACATGGAATACAAGCGATTCCATTGAAAAACGGTGGCAGATTCGCCGGGGTCAGGATTGGCACTCGAGAGGCTGACGAGCTATAGCCACATATTAGGACTCCATTGCCCAGGTCCACTCATCCCAGCCAACAAGATGGTACTGGTTGTGCTGGAGCATGCCCCATACCATTGATGGGTAGGATGGGGCCAGAGGGTGTCTAGGGGAGGTGGCCTGGGGAGGGGGAGGGGGGGGGGACACCCATATGGCCAGGGCACTAAGTTCGTAGTGGGCAGTGAGCGGCATGCGCAGTCGTATGGCTGCCTTGCAGGCTGCAGTAATGTTCCATACCCGTCCACCCCAACCCCACGGCCCACCTCCTGGCCACCCCCCGCTATTCCCCCAGGTCCTGGCAGAAGGCCCCTGGCCAGTGGCACAACTGTCAGCACACCATGGCAATGTTGGACACTTCCCTATCCCCTCTCCCTCAGCAACCACAGCGTCTGTTTTCCGATTTCTAAAACCGCAAGTGGAACTCGCCGTCTGTAATTCTTCCAGAGAGAGGCAGAGCATCACAGAGGCCCAGGAGAATACCAGGTCAGGCTAATGATATGTGAACGGCGTTTACCGTACGTGCAGAGTCGAAAGCATTGTCGCTGTTGAGGCACCGGAGCATTGCATTCCATGACCAATTCTCCGCCCAATCGCCTTTCCCGATTCCGGTGTTGACTGATGGAAAATCCTGCCCATTGATTGAGGAAGGAGTCTGAACCACACTTTAGGAATTTAACTCCATCTACTCTGTTTAATCCCTTTCCATCTCCTTGACAAATTATCTTATTTCTACTCACCTCGCCGACCTGTCCACAGATTTCCTTCTTCCATTCCCCCTCCCAAACACAGCAATCTCCCACCCTTCATTTCATATGTGGGTTTATGATTTTGGTGCAGAACTGATGGTGCAAATTATAAAAAATGTTATATTCACCATCTGCATGAAAGGTTAGAGAGGCATTGGAGAGGGAGCAGAGAATATTTACAAGGACGATGCCATAAATGTGGGCGTAGACGTTTCAGGAAAGGATGACAGACTTGGCCTCTTCCCTCTTGAAGAAAGTTGGGGGGTCCCTATTTAGAGTTCTTTAAAATTATGAAAGGTTTTGATAGAGTGGATACGGAGAGAAGGCCTCCCCCTCTGTGGGGGCTTGTCTATCAAAATAACACAGTGGCCAAGAATTCCAATAGAGAAAAGTGGTAGGAAAGTGGAACTCACGTCCACAGGGAGTAGTTGAAGTGGATAGTAAAGATACATTTAATAGACAAGCACATGAGCGAGAAGGGAATAGAGAGTTTATAGAGATTGAAAAAAAGATGAGCGGAGGCTCAAGTGGAACATAAACACCGGCATGGATTGGTTGGCCACATGGCTTGTTTCTGTGCTGTACGCCCCCTTTAAAGATATGGGTGATTCTGGAGTGTGGACTGATAATTATAATCTTACTAAGATTCCTGTACACTCAGACGTGTATTAGTTAACGGAAGGAGGAGCCAAGCAGCTCCAACAGCAAGAAACAGGTGAGCAGAATTGAATGAGAGGCAGAGCTGTCACCAGCGCCTTGTCATCAATCATTCAATGCCAAGACAAGCAATGCTTGTCTAAGTGTCTGATTTGAAAGCTTGTGGATACATCAAATATTGAAGAGTAAGGAAATTGCTTTGTACAACGTCTGTTTGTTTTATTTTTGCATTTTTTAAAAATGTTACTGGGATGGCTCCTTCTTGTTGAAGTGTCCTCACAGTTCCTTTTTTCTTAATCCATTTAGAGTAACCAATTCTTTTTGTCCAATTAAGGGGCGATTTAGCCTTGCCTATTCACCTACCCTGCACATCTTTTTAGGTTGTGGGGGGAGGTCCACGCAGGCACGGGGAGAATGCGCAAACTCCACACGGACAGTGACCGGGGTCCGGGATTGAACCTGGGACCTCGGCGGCGTGAGGCAGCCGTGCTAACCACCGTGCCACCCGTCCTCACAGTTCCTTACCCTTCACTGTAGCCGGGTGCTCCTCAGAAGGCGGAAAACCATTAATTGGCCTTCAACTTGGGGAACCCACCATAACTGGACAAGGAACCAGCTGCCTCCATACCAATCTCCCTGGCCGAAATTCCACAGGTGACTGTTATCTATTGGGGAGGGGTGTTCAAGCCCCAGCTCTGATTTCCCTGCTGCCAGAGTGAAAATTCAAGCTATTTCATCACCAGCAAGGATTTTGTTTTCCACTCAGAGAGTCGTGAACACAGCCCAGTCCATCACGCGAACCCACCTCCCATCCATTGACTCTGTCTACACCTCCTGCTTCCTTGGGAAAGCGGGCAGCATAATCAAAGACCCCTCCCACCTGGGTTATTCTCCCTTTCAACTTCTTCCATCAGGCAGGTGATGCAAAAGTCTGAGAACACATCAGGCAGCACGGTAGCACAGTGGTTAACACAGTTGGTTCACAGCGCCAGGGTCCCAGGTTCGATTCCCGCCTTGGGTCAGTGTCTGTGCAGAGTCTGCATGTTCTCCCTGTGTCTGCGTCGGTTTCTTCCGGGTGCTCCCGTTTCCTCTCACAACTCCCGAAAGACGTGCTTGTTAGGTGAACTGGACATTCGGAATTCTCCCTCAGTGTACCCGAACAGGCGCTGGAATATGGGGACTGGGGGCTTTTCACAGTAACTTCATTGCAGTGTTAATGTAAGCCTACGTGTGACAATAAAGATTATTATTATAAAAACAGTTTCTTCCTCACTGTTACCAGACTCCTGAATGACCCTCTTATGGTCTGAACTGATCTCTCTACAGAGTAGCACTGCACTCCGAATGCTTCACCCGATATCTATGTCCATGTATTTACATTGTGTATTTATCGTACTTCCTAAATTTCTCAGGTATGGAACAATCTGCCTGGACTGTGCACAGAACAACACTTTTCACTGTACTTCGGTACACGTGAGAATAAATCTAAATCAAATCTCCAAATCAGTGCAATGATTTTCTTTTGGTAGTTCAGTTGATAAGTGTACCATCCATTGTGAAGGTTCTCCATGAAAGCATGAATATTCCAAGCTGTTACGTTAGCTGGTCTTTGGTGAGAAGTGCAACTACCTTAGTGCTCCTTGGTTCGGAACATAGGTGTAGGAAAAAGAGCAGGCCATTCCGCTCATTGGGTCTGCTCTGCCAGTCAATATGATCATGCTGATCAAACACTTCAATGCCTTTTACACCCACCATAACCCTTTACATTATTGTTAATCAGAAATCTATCAATCTCTGCTTTAAACGTACTCAATGACTGAACTTCCACAGTCCTCTGGGATAGCGAATTCCAAAGGTTCCTAACCCTCTGTGTAAAGACATTTCTGCTCATCTCGGTCCCAAGTGGCTTCCCCCTTATTCTGAAAATGCGCGCCTTGGTTCCAGACTCCCCAGCCAAGGGGAACATCTTACATTGAACCTGTCTATTCCTTTAAAAATAAACACATCAGCTAAGATTCCTGTTTGTGATTGAAATCCAACAAGCTTGTTGCAAAGTGGGTTGCAAGACGTGAGTACCGCTGTCCGGCTCAGCATTTATTGGCAAATCCTAACGGCCCGCCATGTCAGAGGGTCATTTGAGAGGCGACCACATTGCTGTGGATCTGGAGCCACATGTAGACCAGATCAGATCAGGACGGCATATTTCCTTCCCTAAAGGATATTGGTGAACCAGGTAGGTTTTTATGACAGTCGCAAAATTTTCATAGCCATTGTTAGATATTTTAATTCCAGATTTTTATTGGATTCAAATTTCGCTACCTGCCATGGCAGGATTTGAACCCAGGTCCCCAGATCTTGCTGAGGGTCTCTGGATTACTAGTCCAGTGACAACACCACTACGCCACTGCCTTCCCTAAACGAGGCAAGCATGGTTTGGTTCAGTTGGTATGTCATTGATTATCAAGTAGCTGGGCAGCTTGTAAGAATGCACATGAAGAGGGATCACTTGAACAAGATACTGGAGAGTGGCTAATGATGGTGGGACAGTCAGGGCTGGTTTGTTGGGTATTAGGGCAGGGGGGGGGGGGGGGGGGGGGGAGAGGGCTGTTGTATGGAGTCCGAGGCTAATTACCAACCTGTTGATCCACATCATGAACACTCTTTCTATAGCCAGCAGGTCCTGGAGTTGGACTTGAGCCAGACCTCCTGACTCAAAAGCATGGACGCTATCTACTGAGCCACAAGACCTTGATATTATGTGAAGGTGCCTTGTGTTGAGGGTAGCAGGGGCTGGTAGAGAAAAGTCAGGCAGATTTAAAAGGATGTTGGGGGTGGGATGCAATGGGGGTATGAAAATAAAGTGTTTGGTTTTTGTTTTGGGAGAGAGGAATAAATCTAAGTTGCTACTTAGGCTCAACACTCCACTGAGACAGGTTTAAGTAAATTCGAACCCTTCTAGTTGCAAGCCGCATTGTGGGCTGGATTCACCGTTTGAGCCTGCTCAAACGGTGAATTTGTGGGTGTTTTACGACGCCAAAATCAATTCCGGGATCGGTGAGGGGCTAGCAGCAGCGCCGGGTGAAATTCGCAGCTCCCAAAAGCAGCTGGGTCCGTGGCCGCGCATGCCCACGGAGACGACCTGCAGTGGTCTCGCCGTACAACATGGCGCCGGCTGTGCGCGAACCCGACCCGTCATCCGCGACCCCACCAGTCCCCCCCAGCCCACGCGGGAGCCCCTTCCCCGCCAGCAAGCTGCACGGATCCCAGCTGAGTGTGGTGGCGCTGGACACTGTCCGCAGCCACCATGCCAGGTTTCCCGACCGCTAAGACCACACGTCAACCGCACGGTCAGGAACTCGGCCCATCGGGGGGGCGGAGCATCGTGGGAGGGCCTGCCGACGCGCCAATGCCGTTGCAACAGTGTGCGGCGTGATTACGCCACTTCCGAGGGGGCAGAGCATGGCTGACAGGCGTCAAACCGGCTCCGGCCCCTATTTGGGCGTTGGAGTGGATTCTCCGCCCGATCGCCGATTACAATATCGGCATCAGCCATGGAGAATCCCGCTCGGTGTGTGTGTGGGTAGAGGTAGAGGGGGTGGGATGGAGGGGAGCGGTTCACTAGGGTCCGCACCTTAGCTTCCTCACATAAGCTTTAAAATATTATATAAACTTCAGATCAGTTGTGTCAGTGAAGTTTTAAGTGGTAAGGTGATGGAGAATTAAGTTCCAGTAGGCGAATGAGCATCTGTGTAAACCTTGTACGCGCTATTACTTCCTTTATTGCAGTTTAGACAGGCAAACCCATACATGACTGAACGGAGTACTATGTGGTTAAATTAACCAACTCCTAATGCATGATGAACTACATTTCAGCAGTAAATCCACTAGAAGGCCTAATTAGCTAAAGAACAAAGGGTATTTGATTATCTGGATGACAGCAGGCTATACTCTTCCAAGTATAATATTTAATAGTACATAGGCGAGGGGTTTTAATGTATTCTTCTGAGTGTTTGATTTATTTTCCAATGGTACTTGAGGAACAATATGTACATTGTTTAACAGCACAGGTACAGAAATTAATGTGCCTCTCTTTATAAAACATATCATTGTTAATATGCTTAAGAATCAGTGACAGTGGTTTTTAACTCCCAGTGAAACAAATTTTGGTTTCTTGTGTGTGTTTCCTCCACTAGGCTTTTATATCTTTTAATGGCAGCCTTTTAATGATGTCTGGCATGAGAAATTTGAATCAAAACGAAATAATTTGGAGAGAGTAGGAAGTTACCTTCCTGATTAGAAAATCTCTTGAATAGTTCTCCAGAATCTGTTGCTAGGAGACACAGAACTAATTCACTTCCCATCAAAACAGGTGTCCCCTCGCAAAATGTGCCCTTACACTAATCTATTGATATATGAAGATGTTACATCCAATGAACATTATTACCATCACATTATACTTTCTCTGTCGCACCATTTTTTTCCTTCACTCTTTTCCCGTCACACGCTTTTATGCACAAGTGTCTTGCAGCTAATTAACTTAAATTCCATATTCAGAAAATAACAATAGCAATAAACTTCCAATGAGGATATTGTGATGAAATCCATAGTTTCAAAGTCTCAATTTTTAAAAACAGACCCTAACTGAGATGAGAAAGTGAAAAGGAAAAACAAGAAAAGCCCTCCAAATTTCTAAGAAAATGTAAGACAGAAATTGAGACTGTAAAGCAACGCTTCTTGTTGAAGCTATATCAAAAGAGACCGAGCCATCAGGGCTCAGTAGATGATAAGTCCAGTGGTGCAGTACAGGCAGGCTGAAGAACAGAGAAGCTAGATCCAGAAGCAGAAAATAAGCAAATAGGGTTGCTGCAGCTGCTTCTGTTACTGGAAGGTAACAGTGGTGGATTACCACCATCCACAAAAGGGTACGGCGGTGGAGGGGGGAGGGGAATTCTCCCAGGGGATCAGGCAGCCAACCTAAGTGTAGGAAACGGGACTAAGTACTGCCTTGGCTGGGTGTTCCCTGCTGAGGCCCCGGATTGCAACAAAACAAGCTCGACACGGGACACTGTTTCAAATCGGTTAGATCACTCCGTTAGTGTTTGCTTTGTTTGACTCTTGTATGGTAAATATTATTTTGTTTATACCATGGGATCTTGAGGCTTTATTCCTTCAGTGAATAACATGGATTTCAGATTTCTTCTTTTCTTAACGTAAAGTTACTAATCTCAGCTACGATGATAACAAAATAAGGACATTTGAAAACTCTAACAGTAAATGCTGTGTGTAAATAAGGAGGGGAGTAAATAAAATTAGGTAAAATACGTTTCAGCCTAACCCTAATTTCTCCACTAAGCTGAGCATTTATTACGGAAATGAGGTTTGCACCAGACATGATGAACAAAATGCAATATACATTATGTAATATATCTATAAAATAGCATTTGCAGTGTTTGAGATACCTGTAATAATACTTTGTTTCGAAGACTGAGTGAAAGGATTCTAAGACTTACTACCAGATGAGAAGATCCTGTAAGGCAGCAAACTGCTGCTTGAGATATTCAACTGTGCCTATAATTTATAGAACAATTTTTTATTGTGCATCGCCTTTTCCATAGTGTGTTAGGATTTGTGGTTTTAACTGTCAAGTTCTGATGGGTTCAACTGGTCACGTAATTTAATTGCCAAAACAACTTCTGATAGGGTCAATTGAAGAGGCCGAAATCCCAGCCACTACAAGTAGTCTGGCAATGCAGTTCAATGCTGTCTGTGAAGGATGGTATTGGAAGTTTATGCCACAGTAGGAGGGCATTTAGCCCATCAGCTCTATTTGATCTTTTTTGTCAAAGCAAGCCATATTTATTTCCAAATTCTACCCTTTCTCAATAGCCTTGTTTATTTCTCTGGCGCAGATATTCATCCCTTCAATTTACTATCTTGATTCATGAGCAGGCATACTTACACTCTCACATGGAGTGTCACCTAACATGGGGATGTGGAATGTTCATATTGACAGCAACTCTATTCCAAATTTATTGCGGGCTGCTTAAAAATCCACACCGCTACTCGTTGAAAATGGGTCACATATTCGAAGCTCTATCCATTCTACTCTTGTACCTTTGAATATTGTTCAGCATCACACGATCAAAATATCTACAGAAGTGGCAAGACAATTCAACAAATATGCCTGCCCTTGTTAGAATGTTGCTTCACTGGGATTAGATTTTCCCATTTTCATTGATGTAATTCAACAGGGGACCTTCTAAACAGATTCCTCTTTTTGGCTGTGTTCCCCAGGTCCACTCACAGCTGTCTCAGGAAATACTTGACAAGGATTTTCTTCTGCCAAAATCTGACGGCACTTTCGCAATTCTTGCCTCCCACGAGCAACAACACTCCGGAACTGTTTGCCGTCACCATCTTCTCAACGCACACAAATCTTCAAGCATTCAATAAGATGTTATGCAATGCTTCAATGAATGTAACTCCAGCTCTAATTATTTTGGACGTACGATCAACTGCTGGTAAACAAAGTTGGTGGGATGATAGCTATTCTAACATGCTATAACTGTGCAGAGGACAGTGTGATGCAAGGATATTGGGAAGGAGAAGAGATTGCCTCACAGATATTTTGCTGAAAAAGCTGTTCCATAAAAATGAGCACATTTTTCTTACCTGCCGACTGCAGTTTATTCATGAGCTACTTGTAAACACCAAGGGAAGAATTTATAACGTGTTTTGTAGTTGGATCAAAGCTAACTCCAGGTGCCATAAGTTGAATACCGAGTATGGCTACAGATAAATTATTAAGGCTTTGATTCCAAATGGTAAATGTCCTGAGCGACAATGCCATGAGTCTGCTTAATAAGGGAGTGTATGTTGCTCCTTCAAGCATCCCCAATCCTCCACTCTCCTCCACTACAAAGGCAATGTGACCAAAATACTACAAAGGTGTCCAAGATATTCTGATATTGGGGCAATTTATTCTACATTAAAGAATGAATTTACTTGACTTAGAATATCTGATTGTGGGAGGAGCTACCCAGTCAAGTAATCAGTCCTAAAATTCATAATGCATTTGAATCAGAATGAGTTCACATTGAGCAAGTTTACCTGCTCACCGAGTGCTCCCTAGTGAACGTACTTAAACCTCAAGGCCTGAATTCTGAGGATGGCAGGGGCTCGGTCAGGATTCTGGAGGGAATACATCCCCGCCAACTCCAGCAGCTTAAATGCCATGTTATGCTCTAGTTGATTGGCATAAGGCAGGACCCATGCCCCTCACTCAGAGGAAGTCCTGTCTTGGAGAGTTGTCAGCATATCAGGTGGGCGGGCGCCCTCCAGTCCCTCCCGGTGGGCAATGAGGGTCTCCGGGGTAGGCTAGTGGGAGGAGGGAGTTCCAGAGGTCCAGCGTCATCGGCCCTTAATGGGATCACGGCCCCATCTAGAAGGGGGCTTCACCTGTGCTGTCCAACTATCTTTATTTATATGATTTCCCCCCCTTGAGCTGTCATTCACCCTCCAGCCTAAAAATTGAGACCTGGCAGAAAACAACCCTTAGGCGTGAGGTCCTGTACAGCTGTAACATCACTACCATTCCGGGGTGAGTGGTAACCCAGAGGAAATCCAATCCATGCAATTTCACATCCCCCCCCCCAGTGCCCATTAGGCAGATGGAGTGGGGGGAGGGGATGTACAAATTCTGGCTGGCGATTTAGAATCTGCCTGAATTTCGGCAATAATCGAACGTTCCTTGGGCAAGGGTAAACTTTAATTTATCTCATATCAACTGGGGAGTGAAACAATGTTAGTTTTGGAACATGATAAGCAGCCAACGCTCATTCGATCATGTTTTAATATTCCCCAGGAACTCTCTATTCGTGGTAGTTTGATCTAATTCCTTTGGTACTTATAAGCCGCTATTATCCCAGAAACCTTTTGGGGGATCTGCGATGGTTGTACCATCTAATTATCTGCCTATTACTACTGGTACTAAATCCTGCCGTCGACACAAATACTGAGCTTTGAAGGCATGGATTAAATTAGCTATCCATATCAGCTGGAACATCGAAATCAGCTCCCTGCATATATAAACTGTCCATTTAAATGTAACGCCAAATTGAAAGAGGACGTGCAACGTTTTAAATTACATTGAATGAAACATAGCATCCTTACTCTTACCATTAATAATCCGCAAACAGCACTTTTCAACAGTATCTGCCTCCTCCTGATTTGCGGTGCCTTTGCAATCGATGGAACCGTTTCTCAGATGAATGCGCCAATGCCATTTTGCAGTTAATACACAGACAGAAAAATAACAATGAAGGCACAACATTGTGGATTGTGGAAACCTGTAATAAAAACAGATAATGCCAGAAAGACTCAGCAGGTCTGAGTCAGCAGCAGTGGGGAGAGAAACAGGTCCGGAATTCTCGGAAATCCCGGCCAAGTGTTGACGCTGGCGTCAGAACCAGCGCGAGTGACGCCTCCCCTTCCTCGGGGGCTAGAACAGCACCAGAGAGCTGTGCGCTACTCCGGCACCGAAAGCCGGCCCTACACGGCCGGCGCGGGCAACATGGCGGAGCCGTACACGGGCCCGGCGCGGAGGAACATAGGACACCCCCAGAATGAGTCCGCCCGCCGATCGCAGGCCTGGCCACCGTGGAGGCCCTCCCCAGAGTTGGGTCCCCCCCTCCCCCCCACCAGGACGGCCCCCGTAGCCAGAACGGCGAGGTTCCGCCGGGTAGGACCATACGCGAACGACGGCAGCGGGACTCGGCCCGTTGAGCGCGGAGAATCGCTGCGGGGGCCGCTCTCAACGGCCCCCGAAGGCGCTGCGGCGACCACGCCAGTGCGATTGCCGTCGATCTTCCGGTCACCGGAGAATCGGCAGCCCGGCGTCGGAGTGGCATGGCGGGATTGGCGCGCCCTCCTCGCCGATTCTCCGACCTGGCGCGGGCGCGGAGAAACCCGCCCCAGATGTTTCGAGTCCATATTACTTCTTCGAAGACGGAAAACAGTGGGCGGGATTCTCTGACGTGTAAGCCGACCAATGGGGTTTCCCATTGCGAGCAGTCCAGGCTGCCGGCAAAACGGGGAATCCCGACAGTGGAGAATCCAGCCCATTAACATTGTTTCTCTCTCCGCAGAGGCTGCTGGATCTGCTGAGTCTTTCCAGCGTTTTCTATTTTTATTTCATAAAAATAACAACACGCCTGCCTTCTCTGCGACCCCTGCACTCGTCCAATTCTGGTCCCAATTTCCTTGCCCCAACCTCGATGGAGGAAGTTCCAGTTGCCTGGGCCTAAAGCTCTGGGAGAGCTCAGTCTCTCTCGTCCCACCGTTTAGATGCTCTGAAAAATCTACCCCATTAACCAAGCTTTGGTGGTCTGACCCAATATCTCCTTAATAGGTTTGTTGCTAAATTTCCTTTGGTAATGCTGCTGTGAAGCACCTCTTAATGTTTTCCTGCATTAAAGAGGTTATAGCAATACAAGTTGTTGCTGCGGTAGACACAGGCAAGATCGTTTCACTTGTCCATAGAATCCCTACAGGGCAGAAAGAAGCCATTTGGCCTATCGACTCTGCACTGAACCTTCGAAAGAGCGCCCTATCTAGGCCCATTCCCCGCCATATCCCCATAACCTTACCCAACCTGCATATCTTTGGACATTTTGGGGTATTTTTTAGCACATCTTTGGACTGTGGGAGGAAACTGGAGCACCCGGAGGAAACCCACACAGGCATGGGGCGAAAGGGCAAACTCCACACAGACAGTCACCCAAGGCCAGAATCTGACCCCGTGCTGCCCCTTGTGAGGCACACAAAACAAGGATCCAGTCTGATAATATCGCCACTCATATAAATCCTGGTGAAACCACTTTACCTAGAGAATGGGGAGAATGTGGATTTTGCTGAGGTTAATAGCATAAATGAATTCAAATGAAAGTTAGATAAGCACATATGACTGAGGGAGAAGATTTTGTTGAAAGGGTGAGATGAAGAAGTGTGCGAGAAGGCTTGTGTGGAATAATTATTACAATAGACCAGTATGTCCTTTGTCACTGTTAAATTCTGTGTAATCATATTTGTTCTTCATTTCTGGATGCAACTCTGGACATGATACAAAGAACAAAGAACAAAGAAAAGTACAGCACAGGAACAGGCCCTTCAGCCCTCCAAGCCCGTGCCGACCATGCTGCCCCACTAAACTACAATCTTCTACACTTCCTGGGTCCGTATCCATCTATTCCCATCCTAGTCATGTATTTGTCAAGATGCCCCTTAAATGCCACTATCGTCCCTGCTTCCACCACCTCCTCCAGCAGCGAGTTCCAGACACCCGCTACCCTCTGTGTAAAAAAATTGCCTCGTACATCTACTCTAAACCTTGCCCCTCGCACCTTAAACCTATGCCCCCTCGTAATTGACCCCTCTTCTCTGGGGAAAACCTCTGACTATCCACTCTGTCTATGCCCCTCATAATTTTGTAGACCTCTATCAGGTCGCCCCTAAACCTCCGTCGTTCCAGTGAGAACAAACCGAGTTTATTCAACCGCTCCTCATAGCTAATGCCCTCCATACCAGGCAACATCCTGGTAAATCTCTTCTGCACCCTCTCTAAAGCCTCCACATCCTTCTGGTAGTGTGGCGACCAGAATTGAACACTATACTCCAAGTGTGGCCTAACTAAGGTTCTACACAGCTGCAACATGACTTGCCAATTCTTATACTCAATGCCCCGGCCAATGAAGGCAAGCATGCCGTATGCCTTCTTGACAACCTTCTCCACCTGTGTTGCCCCTTTCAGTGACCTGTGGACCTGTACACCTAGATCTCTCTGACTTTCAATACACTTAAGGGTTCTACCATTCACTGTATATTCCCGACATGCATTAGACCTTCCAAAATGCATTACCTGACATTTGTCCGGATTAAACTCCATCTGCCATCTCTCCGCCCAAGTCTCCAAACAATCTAAATCTTGCTGTATCCTCTGACAGTCCTCATCGCTATCTGCAATTCCACTAACCTTTGTGTTGTCTGGAATACACATTGAAGTAAAGCTCTGAAGATAAATTCCCTTTTGCGCCTTATTTCTGGTTGGTAAAAAACCATCAGGAATGTGTTGGAAGCATGTGAGTCACACCCATTTATTATTTAGCTGTAAAAAGTTAAGAATTGGGCGGCACGGTGGCAGAGTGGTTAGCACTGTTGCCTCAGAGCGGCACAGACTCGGGTTCCATTCCAGCTTCTGTCTGCGTGGAGTTTGTATGTTCTCCCCGTGTCTGCGTGGGTTTCCTCCGGGTGCTCTGGTTTCCTCCCAATGTCCAAAGATGTGCAGGTTAGGTGGATTGGCCATGCTAAATTGCCCCTGCAGGTTAGATTCTGGGTTATGGGAATAGGGTGGGGTATATGGGGGAGTGTAAATGGGTAGAATGCTCATTCGAAGGGTCAGTACAGACTCAATGGGCCAAATGGCCCAATTCTGCACTGTCGGGATTCTATGATTTGATGAATTTCTGATGCTCTTCGGGAGGGTTTAAATAGTTCAGCAGTGGTCTGGGAACCTGAATTGTAGCTCCAATATACAGGAGGTTGAGAGTAGTGAGGTCAGGAGTCAGGGGCGAAATTCTCCCCAAACGGCGCGATGTCCGCCGACTGGCGCCCAAAACGGCGCCAATCAGACGGGCATCGCGCCGCCCCAAAGGTGCGGAATGCTCCGCATCTTTGGGGGCCGAGCCCCAACATTGACGGGCTAGGCCGACGCCGGAGGGATTTCCGCCCCGCCAGCTGGCGGAAACGGCCTTTGTTGCCCCGCCAGCTGGCGCGGAAATGACATATCGGGGCGGCGCATGCGCGGGAGCGTCAGCGGCCGCTGACAGTTTCCCGCGCATGCGCAGTGGAGGGATTCTCTTCCGCCTCCGCCATGGTGGAGACCGTGGCGGAGGCGGAAGGGAAAGAGTGCCCCCACGGCACAGGCCCGCCCGCGGATCGGTGGGCCCCGATCGCGGGCCAGGCCACCGTGGGAGCACCCCCCCCGGGCCAGATCGCCCCGCGCCCCCCCCCAGGACCCCGGAGCCCGCCCACGCCGCCTTGTCCCGCCGTTCAAAAGGTAGTTTAATCCACGCCGGCGGGACAGGCAATTTATTGGCGGGACTTCGGCCCATCCGGGCCGGAGAATCCAGCGGGGGGGCTCGCCGACCGGCGTGGCCCGATTCCCGCCCCCGCCGAATATCCGGTACCGGAGACTTCGGCAACCGGCAGGGGCGGGATTCACGGCAGCCCCCGGCGATTCTCCAACCCGGCAGGGGGTCGGAGAATGACGCCCAAGCTTTCAAAGTTGCAGGAGTGTACCGGCAGGCAGGAAGGTGGTTTAAAGTGTATTCTTCAATGCCAGGAGCATCCGGAATAAGGTGGGTGAACTTGCGGCATGGGTTGGTACCTGGGACTTCGATGTTGGGTTGGTACCTGGGACTTCGATGTTGGGTTGGTGCCTGGGACTTCGATGTTGTGGCCATTTCGGAGACATGGATAGAGCAGGGACAGGAATGGTTGTTACATGTGCCGGGGTTTAGATATTTCAGTAAGCTCAGAGAAGGTGGTATAAGAGGGGGAGGGGTGGCATTGTTAGTCAAGGACAGTATTGTGGTGGCAGAAAGGGCGTCCGATGAGGACTCGTCTACTGAGGTGGTATGGGCTGAGGTCAGAAACAGGAAAGGAGAGGTCACCCTGCTGGGAGTTTTCTTTGGCCTCCGAAAAGTTCCAGAGATGTAGAGGAAAGGATTGCAAAGATGATTCTGGATAGGAGCGAAAGTAACAGGGTAGTTGTTATGGGGGACTTTAACTTTCCAAATATTGACTGGAAATGCGATAGTTCGAGCATGTTAGATGGGTCCTTTTTTGTCCAATGTGTGCAGGAGGGTTTCCTGACACAGTATGTAGATAGGCCCATGAGAGGCGAGGCCATATTGGATTTGGTACTGGGAAATGAACCTGGACAAGTGTTACGTTTGGAGGTAGGTGAGTACTTTGGTGATAGTGACCACAATTCGATTATGTTTACTTTAGCGATGGAAAAGGATAGGTATATACCACAGGGCAAGAGTTATAGCTGGGGGAAAGGCAATTATGATGCGATAAGGCAAGACTTAGGATGCATAGGATGGGGAGGGTAACTGCAGAGGATGGGCACAATTGAAATGTGGAGCTGGTTCAAGGAACAGCTACTGCGTGTCCTTGATAAGTATGTCCCTGTCAGGCAGGGTGGAAGTGGTCGAGCGAGGGAACCATGGTTTACTAAAGTAGTTGAATCACTTGTTAAGAGGAAGAAGGAGGCTTATGTAAAGATGAGATGCGAAGGTTCAGTTAAGGTGCTCGAGAGTTACAAGTTAGCTAGGAAGGACCTAAAGAGAGAGCTAAGAAGAGCCAGGAGGGGACATGAGAAGTCTTTGGCAGGTAGGATCAAGGATAACCCTAAAGCTTTCTATAGATATGTCAGGAATAAAAGAATGACTGGGGTAAGAGTGGGCCAGTCAAGGACAGTAGTGGGAAGTTGTGCGTGGAGTCTGAGGAGATAGAAGAGGTGCTAAATGAATATTTTTCGTCAGTATTCACACAGGAAAAAGACAATGTTGTCGAGGAGAATACTGAGATACAGGCTACTATACTAGAAGGGCTTGAGGTTCCTAAAGAGGAAGTGTTAGCAATTCTGGAAAGTGTGAAAATAGATAAGTCCCCTGGGCCAGATGGGATTTATCCTAGGATTCTATGGGAAGCTAGGGAGGAGATTGCTGAGCCTTTGGCTTTGATCTTTATGTCATCATTGTCCACAGGAATAGTGCCAGAAGACTGGAGGATAGCAAATGTTGTCCCCTTGTTCAAGAAGGGGAGTAGAGACAACCCCAGTAACTATAGACCAGTGAACCTTACTTCTGTTGTGGGCAAAGTCTTGGAAAGGTTGATAAGAGATAGGATGTACAATCAACTGGATAGGAATAATTTAATTAGAGATAGTCAACACGGTTTTGTGAAGGGTAGATCATGTCTCACAAACCTTTTGAGTTCTTTGAGAAAGTGACCAAACAGGTGGACGAGGGTAAAGCAGTTGATGTGGTGTATATGGATTTCAGTAAAGCGTTTGATAAGGTTCCCCACGGTAGGCTATTGCAGAAAATACAGAGGCATGGGATTCAGGGTGATTTAGCAGTTTGGATCAGAAATTGACTAGCTGGAAGAAGGCAAAGGGTGGTGGTTGATGGGAAATGTTCAGCCTGGAGTCCAGTTACTAGTGGTGTACCACAAGGACCTGTTTTGGGGCCACTGCTGTTTGTCATTTTTATAAATGACCTGGAGGATGGCGTAGAAGGATGGGTGAGTAAATTTGCCGATGACACTAAAGTCGGTGGAGTTGTGGACAGTGCGGAAGGATGTAACACGTTACAGAGGGACACAGATAAGCTGCAGAGCTGGGCTGAGAGGTGGCAAATGGAGTTTAATGCAGAAAAATGTGAGGTAATTCATTTTGGAAGGAATAACAGGAAGACAGAGTACTGGGCAAATGGTAAGATTCTTGGTAGTGTGGATGAGCAGAGAGATCTTGGTGTCCATGTACATAGATCCCTGAAAGTTGCCACCCAGGTTGAGAGGGATGTTCAGAAGGCATACGGTGTGTTAGCTTTTATTGGTAGAGGGATTGAGTTTCGGAGCCATGAGGTCATGTTGCAGCTGTACAAAACTCTGGTGCGGCCACATTTGGAGTATTGCGTGCAATTCTGGTCGCCCCATTATAGGAAGGATGTGGAAGCATTGGAAAGGGTGCAGAGGAGATTTACCAGGATGTTGCCTGGTCTGGAGGGAAGATCTTATGAGGAAAGGTTGACGGACTTGAGGTTATTTTCTTTAGAAAGAAGAAGGTTAAGAGGTGACTTACTTGAGGCATACAAGATGATCAGAGGATTAGATAGGGTGGACAGTGAGAGCCTTTTTCCTCGGATGGTGATGTTGGGCACGAGGGGACATAGCTTTAAATTGAGGGGTGATAGATATAAGACAGAGGTCAGAGGTAGGTTCTTTACTCAGAAAGTAGTAAGGGCGTGGAATGCCCTGCCTGCAACAGTAGTGGACTCGACAACACTAATGGCATTCAAATGGTCATTGGATAAACATATGGATGATAAGGGAATAGTGTAGATGGGCTTTAGAGTGGTTTCAAAGGTCGGCGCAACATCGAGGGCCGAAGGGGCCTGTACTGCGCTGTAATGTTCAATGTTCAACTCATTCATTATTGCCTTTAGCAGGGTGGGTGGCGTAATATCGTGTCACCTTTAGGGGCTCATTTATAAGGGTCTCTTTGAGAGAAATTCTACAAGTTGCCACTTCTGGAGTACAACTTTGCTCAAAGAATGTATTCTGGAACTGCAGTCAAAATGCTCCTTCGAGTATTCAGTTTAGTAACTAAACTTCTTACCTGCCTTCCCAATACTCACTCCCACCAAGGAAAGATCTGTGTTGAGAATAGCAACTTTTAAAAGAAAATACGCGTTGAATAGTTATGTATGAATTTCAATCAAGGTTATTCTCCCAGTAAATAACCTCCAGCAGCCATGTTGCAGTGACAGTGAAATCACAATCATTTGCACGCTACCGGCATTTGGGGAAAGCATCACGTTGATGCAAGCATCTGTATTTAACACAACGACAATCAACTGAGGTGGATGTTTATTTTAAGATGGAATTTAAGAATTTTTCTTTTGCAGATTACTGTGCAAAATAATCATCGCCGTCCACCTCAGCAATGGAGTCCCTTCATGTAAGAGGGGCTTTGATGAAATCTTTGACATCAGAGCTGTCATTCTGCAGTACTTAAAGAAAATCATACATCAAGATAATTCAGGATCGTGAGAAGGTTGGAATGAAATGACTTATGAAAAATAAACCATTCAGTGTCATAATTGGATGCTTATGACTTTGATGACTATTAGGAGTAGTTTATTTTTAATGAACCATCAATCCTTGGCTTGCATTCTATTTATACAATGCATTATTTTCCAATGCGATGCTCCAGCAGTAGGCAATTTATGTGTGCTGCACCCAATGTGCAAATGTATTTCAATAGTGGGTGCTGTGCTCATAGTCTGGCTGCAAAATCAAACATTCACCAAAGGAATTTCCAAATGGTTTTATCAACATTAGCTGAGAAAACAGTTTTGCCCCCCACCCTTTAACGAACAACTATTTGCTGAGGACAGGAAGGGATTGGATCAGATCAATAGGTTGGGTACCTGTGTGACACAGATTGGCTCCTCCACCTCTACCCCCTCGTTCTTAGTGAGGCGATCTTACTCTGATCAACTCTGTAGCAAGTGACAAAATGCCTAAATAGCCAATGTGCAGAAACAATCGGTTGGTCTCTCTGTTTCAGCAGCTAAGTGCCTGATGAAACTCAGAATTTGCAGGCATTTCATGACTCCAAAATCGGCGCCGAAACCTTGCTGACTCGGGGGCCGGTGACGGGCTAGCAGCGCCGCCGGGTGAAACTCCAGGCTCCGTGGCAAAAATGGCCGGAGAATGGCCGGGTCCGTGGCTGCGCATGAGCAAAGCGCCGACCTGCAGCGGTCGCGCCGTACAGCACGGACCCGACCTGTCAAATATGGTTCCACAGGCCACCCTTGGCCACTCCTCACCTGTGCCCCCAGCCCTTGCGGATGCCACCCCTCGGCCAGCGGCACGGCTCACGGCCGAGTGTGGCGGCGCTGGACACAGTCCGCAGTCGCCACGCCAGGTTCCCTGTCCGCAGACCACACGTCCACAGCACGGTCGGGAAGTAGGCCCATCGGGGGCGGAGCATCGCTGGAGGTCGCGCGACGCGATGATGCCGTTTAAGAGGGGGTGGAGACTCGAACATCGGCGCCAAACCGGCACCGCCCCCAATTCAGGGGTCAGAAGGGATTCTCTGCCCAATCGTCGATTCCGGGCGGGATTCTCCCCTACCCGGCGGGGCAGGGGGTCCCGGCGGGATGGAGTGGCGTGAACCACTCTGGCGTCGGGCCGCCCCAGAGGTGCGGATTCCTCCGCACCTTTAGGGGCCAAGCCCGCACCTTTAGCGGCTAGGCCCGCCCTGGAGTGGGTGGCGCCCCGCCGGCTGGCGTGGAAGGCCTTTGGCACCACGCCAGCCGGGGCCGAAAGGACTCCGCCGGCCGGCGGTAGTCCGCGCATGCGTGGGAGCATCAGCGGCCGCTGACGTCATCCCCGCACATGCGCAGAGGGGATCACCTATGTGTCGGCCATCGCGGAGACCTACACGGCCGACGCGTAGTAAAAGAGTGCCCCCACGGCACAGGCCCGCCCGCGGATTGGTGGGTCCCAATCGCGGGCCAGGCCATTGTGGGAGCACCCCCCGGTGCCAGATCGCCCCTCCCAGGACCCCGGAGCCCGCCCGCGCCGTCTGGTCCTGCCGGTAAGGGACCTGGTTCAATTCACACCGGCAGGACCGGCATAGCAGCAGCGGGACTTCGGCCCATCGCGGCCCGGAGAATCGCCGGGGTGGGGGGTCTGCCGACCGGCGCGGCGCGATTCCCGCCCCCGTCGAATCTCTGGTGCCGGAGAATTCGGCGGCCGGCGGGGGCGGGATTCACGGTGCCCCCCGGCAATTCTCCGACCCGGCAGGGTTCGGAGAATCCCGCCCAAGATATCGGCATCGGGCAGCGGAGAATCCTGTCCAATTTCTTCATGTAGAAATCTAGGCTGACACTTAACAGCAGCACTAAGGATGTGCTGTACAACTGGAGGTGCCATCTCTGGGGCGAAATTCTCCGACCCCCCGCCGGGTCGGAGAATTACCGGGGGCTGGCGTGAATCCCGCCCCCGCCGGTTGCCGAAGTCCCCGGCACCAGAGATTCGGCGGGGGCGGGAATCGCGCCACGCCGGTTGGCGGCCCCCCCCCCCCCCGCTCGATTCTCCGGCCCGGATGGGCCGAAGTCCCGCCGCTAAAATGCCTGTCCCGCCGGCGTAAATTAAATCACCTACCTTACCGGCGGGACAAGGCGGCGCGGGCGGGCTCCGGGGGTGTGGGGCGATCTGGCCCCGGGGGGTGCCCCCACGGTGGCCTGGCCCGCGATCGGGGCCCACTGATCCGCGGGCTGGCCTGTGTCGTGGGGGGACTCTTTCCCTTCCGCCTCCGCCACGGGCTCCACCATGGCGGAGGCGGAAGAGACTCCCTCCACTGCGCATGCGTGGGAAGCTGTCAGCGGTCGCTGATGCTCCTGCGCATGCGCCGCCCGGAGATGTCATTTCCGCGCCAGCTGGCGGGGCGGAAATTCGACCGGCGCCAGCCTAGCCCCTCAATGTTGGGGCTCGGCCCCCAAAGATGCGGAGCATTCCGCACCTTTGGGGCGGCGCGATGACCGTCTGATTTGCGCCGTTTTGGGCACCAGTCGGCGGACATCGCGCCGTTTCCGGAGAAATTCGTCCCTGGAATAAAATGCTTTACTAAGACCCACCCGCCCACTAAGGTGAGTGTAAGAGATCCCATGGCATTATTGTGAAGAAGAGCAGGGTGTTTTTCTCCAACCAGATGACGGAGGTTCCCGACGGGTCATCTGAAGAGTCGGCGGGGAGCATAATCCACCGACACTGCCTGCCCCGCAGCCATTTCATGCTGCAATGAGCATTAATTGACTGGGGAGCAGGACTCCTGCCCTTCACCCGTCCCGCCTTAGAGACCTCCCGGTAAATCTGATTGGTCGACATCTCTCTAGTCCGTGAAGCACCAGGATTGGGACTGCACTCAATCCAGTCCCTGGAGTCTAAGTGCCAGAATTCCAGGATGTCATGACTCCCATGAGGCCCACGGGGAAACCATCATCGATCTCCCCGATGAGCTCATGGAGCTTCCCAAGTAGGGGGTGGAGGCTCACCCAGTTGGGACTCGTTAGAAGCGACTATAAAAGACGGCCCAAACAGGGACCGGCAGGTTGGTTGTCCCAACGGGAACTGAGATTGTAGATAGATACTGCTGTGGGCAGGTTATTGTTAAAAGTAAAATAAATCTTTTCCTTCCCACTTCCTTGGTCATTAAACTGCTAATGCGGAAAAAGGAGACCCCGGACTCGCTTTTCAAAATGCCCAGCCACGCTGGGCAACTGTGCAGCAACGTGAGTATGTAAGGTTTAAAATGCCGCTGTTTGTTGAGCTGGAGGTCTTCGACACAGGCCTGGAAGATTGCAGCCAATGCACAGAACGTATGAGGTACTTCTTTCAGGCCAATGGCATCTTGGGGGAAGACTGTCAAAAAATGATTCTCCTGACAGTCTGTGGGGCTCCGAAATTTTGGAATTATAAAGAGTCTTACCAGCTGCACCAGACTCCAAATTGTTCGATGAGTTGGTTCCACATTATAATCCGAAGCCTTCCGTTATAATGCAACATTATAGGTTTAACACGGCTGTGAGGTCTCTGGGTGAGTCAGTAACTGATTTTTAAACTGCCTTAGGCAGCTGGCAGAGCACTGCGGGTTCTGACTGTCCCTCTCGGATATGTTGAGGAATAGGCTTGTTTATAGAATAAATAACACAGCCACACAAAGGAAACTGTTGGCAGAGCCCACGTTAGACTTGAAATGGGCAACTGAATTGTCAGTGTCCCACAAAAATGAGGAGAATGCAGAAACCTCAGGGGCCCATGGACTATGGGGTTCTTGGCTTGACCCTCCCTCCATATTGGAGTCCCTCAACGTCACAGGGCAGTGCCAGAATGGCCAGATCTTCTCCCAAGAAGCAACCGAAGGCGCAATTCTGCAGATGCAAAACTGGTGTTCCTTTACAAATCGCGATATGAGCCATGCCTATTTGCAGGTGGGAACTGAACTCTGCATCCAGAAAATACACAACTATAAATACCCACAGAAGGTTATTGGAGTAAACCCGCCTCCCGTTCAGGGTCTTGTCAACTTCACCAATCTTCTAAAGATTAATGGAAGATATTCTTCAAGGGCTGCCAAAGGTAGCAGTATACCTGGATGATATCCTCATCATGGGTGCCATCAACAAGGAGCACAGGGAAATCGTGGACAGTTCTCCCAAGTTGGCGCCCGGCTGAAGAGGAGCAAATGCGTGTTCAGAGCAAAGGCAGTAACGTACTCGGAGTACAGGGTGGACAGAGACGGTCTGCTCCCAGTGGAGGAGAACGTTCAGGCCATCAAAGGGCCCCCTACTTTGAGGACCAATCCGCCTAATCTGCACATCTTTGGATTGTGGGAGAAAACCGGAGCACCTGGAGGAAACCCATGCAGACACGGGGCGAACGCACAAACTCCACAAGACAGTCTCCCAAGGCTGGAATCGAACCTGGGTCCCTGGCACTGTGAGGCAGTAGTGCTAACCACTGTGCCACCTTGCCACCCAGATTTGTGCATCCAGCTGCATATGCGAGGGCTGTGGAACTTGAGGTCCAATTAATTGAAGAAATTAATTTAAGTGAATGGAAAATTGGACAAGTTCTACTATGGACTTGCTATAAAAGAGCTTGGAAAGTCTTTAAAAAAATTTAATACAAAACTCCCCGAATTCAACATCAGCTGCTAAGATTCTGTAAGTCTTTGCATTGTAATTGAATGTGTCCAAATCCTTCATGGTTAATGTGCAGCTATCCACAGGCCCTGCCTTCCACTCCCACCGCTTCAAGGCTGACTTTGAAATTTTCTGACCGTGTTTCAGATTGCTCTGCTTCTTCAGCATTCAGCTGTGGAAGAGGGAAATCAGCAGAATGTCAAGTTTATACCCAGCATCCATGTGCCAAAATCAGAAATTATCTCCGTGTCTCTCAAGTATTAGGCACTGGGAATAAATATTAATCAGGTGAGTGGTCAACGAATTAACATCTGTCATTCAGTCTTTCTTTTTATTGGTCTGTCAATCCATTCATCATTGCACCCATCCACCCATCAGTCTGTCCACATGTGCGTCAATCATTTCTCTCTATTTCTTCATCAGTCTGTTGATCTTGTTGAACTACCTGTCTGCCTCTCATACTGTCTGTCTTTTCCTTTGTATTTTCCTCCCACTTCTCCTGAAGGTGTTGACTCCAGTTGTTGTACAGCTCTTTGAAGGGTGCTTTACTTCAGTTTTAAAACATTTTCCTCTCCTCACCAGCTCTGAGCCTAGTCTCTGAGGATTTCCAACAGTACCTGGTGGACATGGAAGAGCATGGAGGAGAACTGCGGCTTGACTCCAGGGTACCAAGGGTTTGACTCCAGGGTACTGGGGGCCTAGTCACAGGAGACTGGGGTGCGTGACTCGGGGAGACATGGGGCTGACTCCAGGGAAAGGGGTTCTAATCGGGGAAGACCTGGGGGATGACTGTCAAGAACGAAAAGCACCAAGCTTGAGGATGCTTTCAGGCTTCTTAGATGGGCCTCACAGAAGGCAGAAAAGCCTGGGTCAGTGCAGTGGGGGCGGGGGCGGGGGGGGGGGGGGGGGGGGGTCATCACAGACTGTTGGTTCCACTCAATCTAGGGGAGGGGAATTATTTTTATTAAATAAATTTAGAGTACCCATATCTTTTTTTTCAATGAAGGGGCAATTTAGCGAGGCCAATCCACCTGCATCTACTCTGCACATCTTTGGGTTGTGGGGGTGAGACCCACGCAGACACGGAGAGAATTCCACACGGGCAGTGACCCGGGGCTGGGATCGAACCCGGGGTCCTCAGTGCTGCGAGGCAGCAGTGCTAACCACTGCGCCACTGTGCTAACCGAGGGGGGAGGGGTCTTCTGGAGGCAGCATGGTGCCAAGCCAAGGTCCATTGAAAGGCTTGTCAGCCACTAGTACTCTGTTGCAGCTGAGACCGTTCAGCTGCAACTCAATTGACATGCTTAGAGTCAAACTAGTTATGCAATAATGCCCATTCAAGCACCACTAATTTGTGTGAGTGCCACTGGTTGCTTCTCAGCATTTAACCCTTAGTGCACTGACTTCCAAAGTTGATGATTGCCATGGTGTGGCTCAACCATTGCCTGACTGGGCAAGCAACTATATCCCCTTATAGAGTTCATAATGGCGCACTGCCAGAATTGCTCCGAACCCTTGGCTGTGTGTTGAGCTACGTATTGACGTGTGCCTTCTGTGTTTTTATGCTCAACTTTTGTTAAGACTAATGATATTAATCCTTTCTGAATTACTATATCCTATAACTTCTTAACTAGTTGGCCACTCTAAGGTCTTCTATCCCTTAGACTCCCTTGCTGATACCAGATGGGAACTAATCTATTTCAAGCTATATTTCAAGTTATTATAGGATCCCAAATCTACAAGGAAGAATTCTAACTCACTTATCACTCAATATCCTTTAAATGTTTGGATCTGTTGAGGATGTATCGGTGAGTCTTATGGGTAAACCACTATTTCAGGTTCAGAATTTTAATAAACCACTATTTCAGGTTTAAATTTAAAATCACACTTATTTTTATTTGCTTTTAACAAATTACTTTGTATTTAAAAGTCTCTTTTAGTTGATCAGACTTTGGGAGCTTTCTTTAACGATTTTTCTTCTGTCTTGATAGCTCATGGTTGATCTTATTCTTCGGTCTTCCAGGGTCTTCCCATTCCCATGGACCGATGAGCTGATTCGAATCGAATCGAAGAATAAATTCTAACCGAATGGCTCGGCCGGTCTCGTTCCTTTTTCTCTCTCTCCTCTGCTGCTCTGAGTGTGTTTTTTGCAACTGGCGTTCCGAGATTTTATACATTTTAATTCATCTCTCCAGCGCATGTCAATTACAAAGCATTGTCTCATGTTTAACAAAATAGATGTGTTACATTTAAAACCGCGATTTTGCATCATGCCCAAGACTGTCGCACATTTCAAAAAACATGTGTTGCATTCTGCTCAAAGTCTAAAAAACCGTTAAGCTGTTTCTATCTTTGTCTATTTCAACCATTCTCATTCTTTTTAAACTTCCTCTGCCATGCGTGCTAGCCTTAAGCCATTTACCACCTTGCTCAAGGCTCAAGGTCCTCATCGTTCAAGCTTGCCATGTCTCCAAAATTACTTGTTCCCCTTTTTCTCAAAGGTTTCAAAAAACCGTTATGCTTCTTAAAATAATTGATAGCTATTTCCTGTCTATTTTAAAAACTGTAACTTTCTTAACGATTTTTTCTATCTTTTCCTCTGCCCGCTATTTTTTTCTCAAATTTTATCAAACTTTTGACCTTGTGTGTGCACGCTATTTTTCAAGCTTTTAAAAGCACTCTGATAATCCCTCATGTTCCTTTACCCATATTTTTTATGTTTACTTTACTCTGTTTATTGTGTTCCAAACTACATTCCTCTTTCCCATTTTTACATACACTTCCCATAGACCAGGTTGAGCGCAAGGCCTTGGAGTGAAGCTTTTGAAAATGCTTGCGCTTGAGATGAGAGCTCAGGATGCAGTAGAGTTGCCAAAGCTGTGGCCATTAGGTCATGTGGTGTGGGGCAAGGGTAGTGTGGTGTCCTGCCAAAGCAGAATGCAAAATAAGGACTGGGAATCAAAGTTGTGACCAGGGTTTTTGTGAGGCAGTTTCAGATGATGAATGGACAAAGGGTGGTCCTTAGGAGGCAGATGCTAACCATCAAGTCTCTCTCTTTGATACTGCAGTGAAGAGAATGTATGGAACAAGGAGTCTGGTGATCTCGCTGCTATTCTTTTCGCTCATGGGCAGGAGAGAAGAAGAAGAAGACATCAACAGAGGTGCCTGGCTCTCCAAAGGCAGGAGCAGAACCGGGAAGAGGATGGTTGTGGCAGAGACTGCTCCACACGCAGAAGATGAACCCCAGAGAGCCGTCGCTCGGAGGCACCTCGATAGACCCAGGGTCTACAGACGGCACCAAACGTACCCGCAGATATCCAGGAACCAGTGTCACTGAATACTACACATGATCAAGAATCTGGTTGGTCACATAGAATTCCTACAATGCAGAAGGAGGCCTTTTGGCCCATTGAGTCTGCACCGAACCTCTGAAAGAGCACGTACCATAGCCCTATCCCTGTAACCCCACCTAACCTGAATATTTTTGGACATCTAAGGGGAAATTTATCATGGCAAATCCACCTGACACATGAACATCTTTGGACTGATGGAGGAAACCCATGCAGACACATGGATTTGCGATGGGATTTGCGCAGATCTCTGGTATCTGCAGGATGCTATTGACTGCACTCAGGTGACACTCATATCTCTGTGGCATCAAGCAGTGAGCTATGTAAACTGCAAGGGCTTCCATTGGTCAATGTTCACCTGGTCTGAGACCACAGAAAACAAATCCTCCAGGTATGTGCTCGATTCCTACATGGCACCTACATTGTGAGCTGCTCTCAGACCCCTGACGGGTTTCAAGGTCCACAGAGGTTGCAGGGTTGGCTTCTCGGAGACAAGAGCTATCCACTGAGGAGGTGGCTGGTGATGTCTGTGCGGAGCCCACAGAGTGCAGACAGGCCCTCCTGTACCTTAGTAGAATATGATTAGCTGTTAAGATTGTCCAAAAAAGTACGGCATTTGTATTTATCAAAAGCCTTAAATTCAATGGAGGTACATGACAATTGCAACATGTCAAGTAACATGTCGGCACGGTGACACAGTGGTTAGCACTGCTGTCCTGCAGTGCCAGGGACTCGGGTTCGATTCCGACCTTGGGGCATTGTCTGTGTGGAGTCTGCACAATCTCCCTGTGTCTGCGTGGGTTTCCTCCGGGTGCTCCAGTATCCTCCCACAGTCCAAAGATGTGTGGATTAGGTGGATTGGGCAGGCTAAATTGCCCCTCAGTGTCCAAAGGTTAGGTGGGGTTCCGGGGTTCCGGCGGGAGAGTGGGCCTGGGTAGGGTGCTCTTTCGGAAGATTGGTGCAAACCTGATGGGCCGAATGGCCTCCTTCTGCACTGTAGGGATTCTATGATTCTAAGTCAAACTATTTACAGGCGAACCGTATGGACCTTGAGTCAAAATGCACAGAAAGGTTCCTCCTTAATTAGCACAAAGTGCGAGATTCTTAATTGAGTTATTTTAGGTGAGCAACTTGTGGAGCAATTTCGTGTGCAGGGCAACTGTGAGTCAGTCAATGCAAAAGTAATCATTTAACTGCTCCCTCATTTACTTGGACTGAAAGCATGATTCATTGTTTGAGGTGTGCCAATTGTAATAGCCAATCCTGCGCACAGTGATATGTTTGGGAACAGACCAGTTTGATTGAAAATAAGAGTCACTCTTGAACTTTTGCTTGTGGTCCTATTATTGATAAAACCACAAAGAGTATGGGAGCAGCAGTGGTAATTACTGGTGGTGGTAAACCATTTGCTACTCCTGTGAGAAGCTTCAAGGTCACATCTGCCTTCCACTTTTGTACGTAATTGCTTAATGGAGATGTGGTGAAAGCCAGAGGATCGACATGAATGATAAGCAGGAGGGTTTATAGGGATAATCGAAAAATAGGTCGGAGGACAGGTGACATTGCTCACAAATGAAAATCTGATACTCCTCAAACAGAAGATAATTTAAACCCAGATGAAAAGTTGGCTGAGTTTATTTTGAGAGAAATCTGTGAAGTCAAAGGAGGGATTAGAAAATATTTGTTAAAAGGGGACTGGGGAAAAAGTAAAATATTTCTGTAATTCTATCCGAGTCTCAGAGAAAGGATGCCCTTAACGACAAGTATGTTGGGAGCGATTCTCCAATATGGAGCCCAAGTGTTCGCGCCGTTGTGAACGCCGTAGTGTTTCACGATGGCGCGAAGCGGGCCCGGGTACGACCGATTCTGGCTCCCACAGGGGGCCAGCAGGGCGCTGGAGCGGTTCACGCCGCTCCAGCCTGCCTTCCCGGCGCCAAATGGGCACCACGCCAACCTGCGCATGCGTGGGGGGCTTCTTTAGCGCGCCGGCCCCGACTCAACATGGCGTCGGTGTTCAGGGGCCGGCTGCGCCAGAAAGTAGGCCCAGGGGGGGAAAAGAGGTCGGTCCGCCGATCAGTGGGCGTTGATCGCGGGCCAGACCCCATCGGAGCCCCCCCCGGTAAAGGAGCCCCCCCCGGTGAAGGAGCCCCCCCCCACCCCCACAGGCCGCCACCCCCCAACTGTTCACGCAGAGTTCCCGCCGGCAGTGACCAGGGGTGAACGGCGCCGGCGGGACTCTGTCGGATCCGTGCGGCCGCTCGGCCCATCCGGGCTGGAGAATCGGCGGCCCCACCGATTCCAGCGCCCGGCACCGCGCCAAACGCGCCGGCGCAAATGGCGCCGATTCTCCGCACCTCGGAGAATCGCGCGCCGGCGTCGGGCATTGTGGAACGGTTGCGCCGACTCTCCGGCGCGGCGCGGGACTCGGAGAATCGCCCCCGTTTAATCCCAAAAATGCAGTGGAATATTGATCGGATCTTTCGTATGGTCGGGAGGCAGCACGGTTTGAGGCAATGAGAATCTGTGGAGTTTATGCAGGTTTTGCCCTTGATATTGTAAAATGGCACAACACAGTAAACTAATGTGTTGTCTGTCACATACAACGTATGTAGTTACAATTAATTCTGCACTATGATCTGGGTGTCCCATCCCCAAGAGCACTGGGGGCAGAAGGGCGATTTTAACTATCAGGTGGCTAACTGGTGGAGTTTGCCAGCTGCCCAGTAGGTCCAGCGGGTAGGCCTGGTCCACTTTGGCTGCCAGGCATTATCAGATTACAGCAATATTGTGCTCATTGGACCATCTGTCACCTCTGGGCTGTCGCTGTATCAGGTGACCCAGCTGCCTCACGTCTGCCAATAGATAGATTCAGAAGGATGTTATCGGTGAGGGTGGGGCAGGATGGGTTGGGGGGGGTGGGAGAGGAGGGGATGAGAGGGTGGTCACATTGTTTCTGTGAAGCCCAGGCCAAAGACCCACAAAAGTCAATGAAAACCTACCTTTGACCAAGCTTTTGACCTGATCAAATATCTCCTTATGTGGTTTGGTGTGGTACTTTAGTTTTGCAATGCTCCTGCGAAGGATCTTGGGACATTTCTGTGTGCTGAAGTCACTGGGGTTGGATTCTCCGGTTCCCCAACCGTGCATTTCTCGGCAGTTTGTTGGCTGCGGGATTCTCTCTTCCCGCCAATTGTCAATGGTATTTCCCATTGAAGCCACCCCACACCTCTGGAAACCCACGGGCAGGGGTATGCTGCCAGCAGGAATAGAGAATCCCAATGGCCGGAGAATCCTAGTCACTATACAAATGCAATAAATTCTTGTTGGCTGCTGGATGATATTGGGCAGAGTGTTCACAGAGGCCCAATACGGGCCTCACGTAAGAATCGGAGTACTGCAGAAGTTATAAGACTCCAACCCGATTAAGACAGGTGCTTCAGCCAGCCAGCAATAGAAATCTTGTGTTCTATGGATCGTGAACTCAGATGTGTCGGTGAACATCTATCTTCGTTTCACATCTGCTGCTCAGAAACTATGGTCCTGTGTGCAGCCAGGAATTGAAAAAAAGCTTGATGAATCACCTTGGAACTTAATGAACATTGTAGCATTAGCCCTCTTAGCTCTCAGTAGTGGAATTTATGTGGAGAGTGCTTTTTCTGTTGCAAGAAAAGTCATTAAATGAGAAATTACATCATCCCAAATGGTGTTTATCTTTAAAAATGCATTTTGTTTCGATTAGGGTATAAAATTAAACTGAAAAATCTACCAGGTGGTTGAGTATTAATTATCATCACTGGCTTGACTTAGCAGCGATTTTAATTCAAACATAGCAAAAGGTGAAGGAATTAAATATTCGGGTTATCCAGCAGTCAAAGAGTAGAGTTGACTAGAAATTCAGCTGCACAGCACCTGTTTTCCAAGCATTGTGCAGCCTGCAAAACCTCCAATATGGCAGGAAAAGAGCACCTGCTTATTAGGCACTGGATGTTCTCGCCATTTTTAGAAAGCATGATGAGTCTGCCATATTGGTACAAGCAAAATAAATCAACACCTAGGCCCATGTTCAAAATAGGCACTAGGCCTTTGACCTATGTTAAGTGGAGCCCCCTAAGCAATACTAATTTGTCCTGAGGCAGCCATCTGTATGAAGGCAACTGGGCCTACATGGCTCCTGTCAACATGTTACAGTTTTTAAATATGGGCTTATTTATTGTACATGACACAAAACACCAATTGCTCATTTGGGATTGCGTAAACTCTTTGTGGGTCATTTTATTATGACTAGGCACATGAGAACAGTTCTACATAGTTGTAAAGCTTGAAGGCATCAAAGCTTTGTGTGTGTGCTCTGCTCAAAGCAAAAGTGAAACTAAGCCTGGACCACATGACACATTTCCCTTCTGATGATGCCATGCTGATATCTTTTAAATGCATATTACGACTGAGGAGGACTACTCCTCCTAGCTCCACCCAAACCATGCAAGACGCTTCCTGCCACCACTCCCCACCCCCCTCGATCACTCGTTGCCATCCGAAGCACCCTCACAGCCCCAACCCGTCCATTGCCACCAATCCTGGCCAATGCCAGATTTTGCTCAATTGCTTCTTACTGCTACCACCCCTCCCAACCCCTGCAACGCTCTTCTGTCTTATTAATGGAGCATGTTTATGGCTACCTGATATTTTTCAGGCTTTGAGCAGAATAATGCAGTGATAATTTGAGGAAAGTGCATGACGTATAGTATGAAACAATATGACAAATTTTAATGTTTCCTTAATTGAATTTAGCCCAAACCAAGGCATTCCACAACGCTTTAAGGTTCTCCAAACTGCTTTTACTGTATACTTCTGTTTAATGTGAAGTTGTTTTTCTGTGTAGGTTTAATCTTGAGCTGAGCATTCGACCACATTGCCTCTCCATCACAAAGACTTTCACCTTGTAGCCACCTGAGTTGGCCAACTCCCGATGTAAAATGGAGACCAGCAAAGGCTGAAGGGAAATTCAGCCAACACAGGCAGAAACCAGCAGGTGCTAGTTTACTGTGTATTAAACTCTGCAAAAGCCCAGACAGCATCGATACAAGCAGCCATCTGCATAATAATGTAGCAGCCATCTACATACTAATAAGCAATCGCCGGGAACAATCGCAACATTTGGGACAAACAAAGCTAAGCCAGACTCCCCAGCGCCAGCAGGAGCCAACACAAAAGAGGTTAACGGACATCTCAAGACCGCCCATTGATCAGGGAACCGCTCCAGTATTGGAGAAATCAAACCAAGCGATTGGAACGAAGTCCAATCACCTGGAACCAGGTACAGGAGAAGCCCTTGGGGACTATAAAGTTAAGCCCCCAAGTTCAAATCGTTCTTCTTGACAGGGTCACTCAGCAACGCGAACCAACCCTTGAGAGTGACTTGTCCAAGCTGCCGCATCACTGAAGTAAGTCTCAAGTCGATGCTCGCTACGAGATAGGCGCTCCTAGCTACCAGTCCATACCGGCTTTGAATCCCGCAGTTTCAGAACCCGAACGAAAGGCCATTTGTTCCCCTGACCTGGTGGGCCAATTCCGAAGCTAAGTATAGGCTTGTTAGTTGTAGAAGTAGCTTAGAAGTAGAATTTATGCATGAGTAGTGATTTATTGTGTATAATAAATGTGCTTTGATTTGAATTTTACTAACTGGTGTATTGAGTTATTGATCATTACTTGAACTTGATCCTCGTGGCGGTATCATAAAGATATCTTGCGACTCGAGAGCAAAGGTAATAAAACAAAGCCAATTGAACCAACCAAAAGTTAGCAACACCCTCCATGTCCAAACTCATCTCCACCCCTACGTCAGACCATCTGTTTCTGAAATTCTCATCCATGTTTTTGTAGCCTCCAGGCTCAACTGTTGTATACTCCCCTTGCTAGCCTCCCATCTTCCACCCGATGTAAACTTCAGCTAATGCAATATTTTGCAGTCTGTTTCCAATCCCACACCAAGTCCCACTTATTCACCGTTCCTCTTCTCGCTGCACATTGGCTTTTGGCTCCCCAAAGCTTTAGATTTAAAATTCTTATCTTCAGATTCAAATCACCCTGTAGCCTCACCCTTCCTTACCTCTGCAATCTCTTCCACCCAGAGTGATCAACTGTGCTGTATTTTAAAGGATTGCTGTCCCTTATTTTGTCTGTTTGTCCAGTGTCCCTTAAGGTTGGCATGGTGGCACAGTGGTTTGCACTGCTGACTCACCATGCCAGAGACCCGGGTTCAATTCCAGCCATGGGTGACTATCTGTGTGGAGTTTGCACTTTCTCCCGTGTCTACGTGCGATTCCTCCGGGTGCTCCGGTTTCCTCCCAAAGTTCAAAGATGTGCAGGTTAGTTGGATTGGCCAAGCCAAATCGCCCCTTAGTGTCCAAAGATATGCAGGTTAGGTAGGATTAAGGGGATGGGGTGGGGAATTGGGCCTTGGTAGGGTCTTCTTTCAGAGGTTTGGTGGAGACTCAATGGGCCGAATGGCCTCTTTCTGCACTATAGGAATTCTATGGTTTTGTCCTTTATTTCTAGGACAATGTAATGCACTTAATTAGTGAACAAAAAGAGATTTATTTAGTGATCTTCAAGAGCGGCAGCATGTTTGCAGCTAATTCTAAAATACCTCTGATTAGGAGAACTCCCCACTCTGAGTCTCGATTGGTTCCCCAAACCAGGTGACCCTTATGTTGCTGTGTTGCCCTTAAAGGGACAATCGCCACAGCCGGTAGGAGATTGAATCCAGGAATCTCCTCTTGCCTTTGCCCCTGTTTCTTTTGTGAGTATGCACAATGTGACTGCTGACCACTAGGAGAGTTTAGGTGGCCAAAACCTCCCACCCCACCACCCCCTGACCTTATGGTCACCAGCACCACCCCCACTCTCACGGTCAAAGTGTCCTTATTTTATTTCTTAAGTGTTCCCACGCTCCCTTCGTCTGTGACTCGTCCCTTTGTGCACTCCCTCGATCATCCCGTCCTGTGTGTGCCTTCAACTATCGAGGACCCATGCTCTGGAACTTCTGCCTTTCCAGCTCCAGTCCCCCCATTGTCATTGTCTTCTTTATTTGTCACTCAAAACAAGGATGCCATCTGCCAGGCACCATGATTTGTGTCTCCTCCACAAATGCTGCCTCCTTATTAATGCTTTTCGTCACCCCTTCCTAAGATGGCTTTGTATCCATTTTACTTCTTTAAAAAATATATTTTTATTCTCTATTTTCACATTTTCTTCAGAATTTACACCCCACCAACAAACAGTAAACGGTAACGAGTACAATGTCAATGCCCCTACCAACAACAACGATCCCATCCTCCCGCCGTCCCACCTGACAATATAAGCATCAAATAAAACTAAACCTCCCAAGGAGGAAAAAAGGAAAAAAAGGAATCAGGAATCGCCCCTGGTCACCGTTGACATATCTAGTCCGCCCCCCCCAACCACCCCCTAATATTCAATGCCATCCTATCCCCGAAAGACTACCGTGAATGGCACCCATTGTAGACAACCCCCCCCTCCACTTCCTCTTGTAAACTCCTCCGCCCAACCTCGGTTCCTTCTCCCAACTTTTCACCCCGGCTAGACTCACCGAAACCTGTTCTACCAGGCTCCAATGGCCGCAGCCCCTCCCCCCCTCACCTCACTCCCGTTCTCTGGCCGGCTTAAACCGGCCAGCGTGGAGGCCCCCACCCGGGTCTCCTTCCCCCTTGCCCGGTCCCAGTAAAACCAAGAAATCCCCTTTAGCACAGACCCCCAGCATACACACCCAAGCCCCAAAGAACCATCATTGCAAATGAAAGTCCCAACTCTTCCCTTGTCCAAATATATACAGCGTCGACTCATTTAGTACATACACCAACACGCAGTGAAAAAATAAAGTTACATGAGGCTACATCGGTACACGACCATTTCTCAATTCTGTCACAGTCCTCTGCCTCCGCAAACTCCTCCACAGCTTCCACCGTCCCAAAATAAAAGTCCTTGGATTTGTAGGCCATCCTCAACTTAGCTGGATATACTATGCCGCACGGCACCTTGCTGATGTAATGCACTATCAATTACCACAAAGACGAGAGTAGTGGAATAATCGAGGCTATAATTGAGCAAAGATGTTGTGCCTCCTGTAGCTGGAACCAGAATGGCTGCAGCACCGGTGTGCACACACATTTATACGCCGCCTACTGGGTGGAGCCAGCAGGCAGGGATTTACCCATGTACCTCTACTATACGGGCAGTGCCTTAATACATGTAATACAACTAGTGGTGACTACCACATTCACCCCCTGTTTAAAAAAAAAGAGTTTGGTGGGGGTGGTGGAAATCATTACAAGTTAAGTCTGTCGGGGGCCTTCGCTCTCCTCTGCGATCGCCTCAGTCCTGGTGGTGATGTGGGTGCCAACTTGGTCACCTGCGACTCCGGGAGCGTGTTGTCCTTGTCTTCATCACCCCTGGGTTACTGGGGTGGGGGCTGCGGTGAGGTTCACTGGAGGGAGGGTGAGTGGCACAGGTGTGAATGGTGCCAGGTCCTGGAGGGAGACTGTGTCCTGGCGCCCGTCGGGGTGTGCCACGTAGGCGTACTGCGGGTTCGCATGTAGGAGGTGGACTTTTTCGACCAAGGGATCCGATTTATGGGTCCGCACATGCTTCCGAAGGAGGACGGGTCCAGGAACTGCCAGCTAGTGAGACCCCAGAGGTGGACTTCCTGGGGAAGGCAAACACACGTTCCTGAGGGGTCTCATTGGTTGCGGTGCAGAGGAGCGATCGGATGGAGTGGAGCGCGTCGGGGAGGACCTCCTGCCAGTGGGAGACCGGGAGATTTTTAGACCGCAGGGCCAGCAGGACGCCATTCCAGACCGTCCCGTTCTCCCTCTCCAGCTGCACGTTTCCCCAGGGGTTTTAGCTGGTCGTCCTGCTCGAGGCAATGCCCTTGCTGAGCAGGAACTGACGCAGCTCATCGCTCATAAAAGATGATCCCCGATCGCTGTGGATGTAGGTGGGGAAACCGAACAGAGTGAAGATGCTATGGAGAGCTTTAAGTACCGTGGCAGAAGTCATATCGGGGCATGGGATGGCGAAAGGGAACCAGGAGTACTCATCAATCACGTTCAGAAAGTAAGTGTTGCGGTCAGTGGAGGGGAGGGGCCCTTTGAAGTCCATGCTGAAGCGTTCAAAGGGGCGGGAGGCCTTCACCAGGTGCGCTCGATCTGGCCGATAGAAGAGCGGCTTGCACTC
The DNA here is from genome assembly GCF_047496885.1 of Scyliorhinus torazame. Lineage (NCBI taxonomy): Eukaryota > Metazoa > Chordata > Chondrichthyes > Carcharhiniformes > Scyliorhinidae > Scyliorhinus > Scyliorhinus torazame. The sequence continues at coordinate 115,962,267 of NC_092727.1, forward strand.
TGCGCAGACCTGGCAGTCTCTGGTGACAGTCCTGACCTCCTCAATGGAGTAGGTCAGGTTGCGGGCTTTTATGAAATGGAAGAACCGGGTGAACCCCGGGTAGCAGAGGTCATAGTGGAGAGCCCGGAGTCGGTCCACTTGTGCGCTGGCATATGTACCATGGGATAGGGCATTGGGGGCTCATTGAACTTCCCCGGGCAATACAAGGTCTCATAGTTATAGGTGGAGAGCTCAATCCTCCACCTCAAGATCTTGTCATTTTTGATCTTGCCCCGCTGCGTATTATTAAACATAAAGGCAACCGACCGTTGATCAATGAGGAGCGTGAATCTCCTGCCGGCCAGGTAATGCCTCCAATATCGCACAGCTTCCACAATGGCTTGGGCCTCCTTTTCGAATTTCGGAGGCATGGAGGGTGCGGGAAAAGAAGGCCACGGGCCTGCCCACCTGGTTGAGGGTGGCGGCCAGAGCTATGTCCGATGCATCGCTCTCCAACTGGAAGGGAAGCGTGCATCGTGGCCTTAGCGATGTCTGCCTTGATACGGTTGAAGGCCTGGCGGGCCTCAGCCGTCGGGGGAAAACTGTGGACTGAATGAGTGGGCGGGCCTTGTCCGCATAATTAGGGATCCACTGGGCAGAGTAGGAGAAAAACCCCAGGCATCGTTTCAGGGCCCTGGGGGAGGGGGAGTTCCATGAGGGGGCGCATGCGGTCGGGGTCGGGCCCTAGGACTCCATTTTCCATGACATAGACAAGAATGGCTAAGCGGTTGGTGCGGAACACGCATTTCTCCTTATTGTATAAGATTAAGGAGTTTGGCGGTCTGGAGGAATTTTTGGAGGTTTGCGTCGTGGTCCTGCTGATCGTGGCTGCAGATGGTGACGTTATCTAGGTACGGGAAGGTGGCCCGCAGTCCGTACCGGTCAACCATTCGGTTCATCTCTCGCTGGAAGACCGAGATCCCATTAGTGACGTCGAAAGGAACCCTAAGGAAGTGATAGAGGCGGCCATCTGCTTCGAACGCAGTGTATTGGCGATCCTCCGGGTGGATGGGGAGCTGGTGGTAGGCGGACTTCAGGTCCACTGTGGAAAAGACTCGATACTGCGCAATCTGATTGAGCATGTCAGATATGCGTGGGAGGGGGTACGCGTTGAGCTGCGTGTACCAATTGATGGTCTGACTGTTGTCAATGACCACCCTGTGCTTCTCCCCAGTCTTTACTACGACCACTTGAGCTCTCCAGGGGCTGTTGCTGACCTCAATGACCCCTTCCCGCAGAAGCCGTTGGACCTCCGACCTGATGAAGGTCCTATCCTGGGCACTGTACCATCTGCTCCTAGTGGCGACGGGTTTGCACTCCGGGATGATGTTCACAAACAGGGGAGGTGGATCGACCTTGAGGGTCGTGAGGCCGCATACAGTGAGGGGGGGTAGAGGCCCGCAGAATTTTAAGGTTAGGTTTTGGAGATGGCACTGAAAGTCCAGGCCGAGTAACAGGGCAGCGCAGAGGTGGGGGAGGACGTAGAGCCGGAGGTTGCTGAACTCTACGCCCTGGACGGTGAGGGTCGCGATGCAGTACCCCCGGATTTCCACGGAATGGGATCCGGAGGCCAGGGAGAATTTCTGGGTGACGGTGTGTACCGGGAGGGAGCAGCGCCTTACCGTAGTGGGGTGGATGAAACTCTCTGTGCTCCCAGAGTCAAAAAGGCAGGTTGTCTTGTGCCCATCGATCTTCACCGTTGTTGTCGCGGTCGCGAGGTTGCGGGGCCGGGTCTGATCCAGGGTGATAGAGGCGAGCTGTGGCAGATGCTGGGAGGTCCGGGGCTGGTCAGCGGTGGTGGAAGTAGCAGCAGGCAATGAACGGCCAGACGAGCAGGGGCCCTGAGACGTCGTCCAAAAGGGCGCTGAAGATGGCGGCTCCCACGGGGCGCACATGGCGGGCGACATCAAAGATGGCAGCGCCCACGGGCTGCACGTGGCTTGCGAGGGGGAAAATAGCGGCGCCCCGTGGGTCGCATGTGGGGGGTGTAGGAACGCCGGGCCTGGAAACAACGGCGACCGACCAGGCCTGGCAAACAGAAACAAAGTGTCCCTTCTTCCCACAGCCGTTGCAGGTCACGCTCCGCACCGGGCAGCGCTGCCTGGGGTGTTTGTTTTGCCCGCAAAAATAGCACTAGGGCCCCCAGAGTTGGCTGGCTGCCGTGCAGCGCAGGCTTGCGGTGAACTGGAGTCGGCAGCTGTTGCCGCCCACGAGGGAGCCGCGCGGTCGGGGGCGTAGGACTGGACATTACGGGAGGCCACTTCAAACAAATTATCGAGCTGCCTAGTTCCCGCAAGATCAAGCGTACGCCCCTCCAGTAGCCGCTGGCGGACGCAGACTTCATGCCTGTAACATAAGCGGCTCGAATTAAAAGTTCAGTGTGTTGGACTGCCGAAACTGCCTGGCAGTCACAGTTCCTACCTAGGATGTGCAGGGCACGCCAGAAATAGTCCAGAGACTCCCTGGCGAGTTGCTGTCTCGTGGCCAGGAGGTGCCTGGCGTATACTTGATTGACTGGTCGAACGTAATGTCCCTTCAGGAGCTCCATCGCTTCGGAGTAAGTGGGCGCATCCCGGATGAGTGGAAAAATGTCAGGGCTCACCAGTGAAGAGAGGACTTGGAGCTTCTGCGAGTCCGAGGGTTCCTCAGAGAATGTTCGGAGGTAGCTTTCGAAGCAGGCTAGCTAGTGGTCAAAGGCGGACGTAGCATTGGCTGCTTGAGGGCTCAGCTGCAGGCGATCAGGCTTGATGCGGAGATCCATTGTTTAAAAAAAATCTTTGCTCAATAAATTGATGCACTACCAATTACCACAACGATGAGAGTAGTGGAATAATTGAGGCTTTATTGAGCAAAGATGTTGTGCCTCCTGTAGCTGGAACCAGAATGGCTGCAGCACCGGTGAGCACACACATTTATACTGGGCGGATCCAGCAGGCAGGGATTTACCCCTGTACCTCTACTATACGGGCAGTGCCGTAATACATGTAATATAACTAATGGTGACTACCACATGATGTACAGTGCCTTCTTCATCTGGCTGAAGGCAGCCTGCCTCCTCGCCAGCTCCACCGTAAAGTCCTGGTATACACGTATACAAGCTCCAGCCCACTGCACCACCTGCTTCTGCTTTGCCCAACACAGGACCTTCTCCTTCACGCTGTACCTACGGAAACACACAGTTACTACTCTTGGCGGCTCACTCACCTTTGGTACAGGCCTCCACGACCGATGAGCCCGATCCAGTTTGTATCGAGAGGGATCGTCCCCCTCCCCCAATAGCTCCGCCAACATCGTGGCAAAATACTCCATCGGCCTCGGGCCTTCCACCCCTTTGGGCAGACCCACGATCCTCAGATTCTGCCGCCTGGATCTGTTTTCCAAGTCTTCCATTTTGGCTCACAGACCCTTGTTGGTCTCTATCACCTTCCGCAGCTCCTTCCCCATCGAGGTAAGTTGATCACTGTGCTGCGATAATGCCTCTTCCACTTCCTTCAGTGTCTCACCTTGCTCCCGCACCTCCGCCGCTGCGCTTGATACCGCCGCCCTCACCGGGGCAATCGCCTCCTCCACCAGCACTTTCAATAACGCCCCCATCTCCTTCTTCATCGCTTCCATGTGCTTTGTGAACTGTTTTTCAAGTTCCACAGCCATCACCTTGGTAATTTCTTCTGCTGTGAGTGATGCGGCCTCCACCGGTGCCCCAGCCTTCGCTTTCCTTACAGTTCCTACACTGACTTTTCCACTCACCGACGGACTTTCATTAACCCCCTTTTTCACGGCCGTTTTTGTCCCCAAGCTTGGACATTTCTCCTCCCTGTGCCTTCTTACAGCTTTTTCAGCCTCCGTTGCCCCTGGGACTGGGCGTTAAAACCCCAAAATTTCTATTCCGGAGCGGGAGCCCTCCAGTGTGTGGCTGCCTCCCGCCCGCCGTCACCGGAAGCCGTATCCATTTTACTTTTGACTGCACTTTAAAACACCTTGGGGCAATTTTCTCTGTTATATAAATGCAAATATTTTGTTGTTTCCACAGCAACAAAGCAGATTCAGGTTAGATAGGTTCTCTGAAATGTCCAGATGCAATTAAGTTTCTTTGAATATTAGCACATCCACACTCAATATCCAAAATAAGTAGAATATTTTACTCACTCTTCCATTTCATCCTCATGTACTATTGAGTAAATATAAGTAAATGCTGAATTTGATGTGTTTGGTGCTGTGGACTCATTGAAGCTTAGAAATAAGCTTAAGATGGCCCAACCCATTTCACTCAGAATCCTTAATAGCTGTCAGAGCCAAAAAAGCTTTTATTCCATTTGTCTGAGCTGAACTCAGTCCTATTTGTTAGTTGTTTTAAAAATGGGCTGTTCTAGTGCATCTGGCCACCAAGTTATCAATTTATTATAATAAGCAGCACACACTCTGACCACTTACCGGAATACACAAATAAAGTTTAAATAAATGAGAATTTAATTCACTGAAGTAAACCAATTCCTTAAGGGAAGCGACAGTATAACTGGAAATCACCAGACAATTTTACGAACTAAAATAAGTAGATTTTGCAAATAACAATTTTTAACAGTGTGAAGTGGCCTATTTCTCATTGAAAGTTGCAACAGCCACGTTTTGTCATTCTAAGCAGTGGAGAGCAGATATATTGACGGCGTTCAAAAGGCATCTCAACAAATTTATGAATAGGATGGGGATAAAAGGATATGGCACTAGGAAATGCTGAGGGTTTTGGCCAAGGGTGGTATCATGACTGGTACAGGCTTGGAGGGCCGAAGGGTCTGTTCCTGTGCTATATTGTTCTTTGTCCTTTGAGAGATAACATAAGAACTAGGAGCAGGAGTAGGCCATCTGGCCCCTCGAGCCTGCTCCGCCATTCAATGAGATCATGGCTGATCTTTTGTGGACTCAGCTCCACTTTCCGGTCCGAACACCATAACCCTTAATCCCTTTATTCTTCAACATTTAATGAAGGAGCCTCTACTGCTTCACTGGGCAAGGAATTCCATAGATTCACAACCCTTTGGGTGACGAAGTCCCTCCTAAACTCAGTCCTAAATCTACTTCCCTTTATTTTGAGGCTATGCCCCCTGGTTCTGCTTTCACCCGCCAGTGGAAATAACCTGCCCGCATCTATCCTATCTATTCCCTTCATAATTTTATATGTTTCTATAAGATCCCCCTTCATCCTTCTAAATTCCAACGAGTACAGTCCCAGTCTACTCAACCTCTCCTCGTAATCCAACCAGATGATGCTCAACATAAAGATTGAAGGCTCCTGTGTGGGATTTTAATGGAAGTCATGAATCCAACCAAATAATACACATGAGAATAAATCACAAGTAGGTTATGAAATAAGTTGCATAAAATTGCATCCTATCAGGCTGCTGTCATGTCTCAGTAAAGTGTGAATAATACCCCCACCCCCTGCCAAACAGTACAAATATATTTTCATAATCCTGCTCAGGGACAGGACATGGATTAATCAGCGAATCTTGGATATCTTTCTTGAATAGAAAGCTGAATGGAAATTATATTGTTGTTCATAGAATGAGGTTGCCAATTGATATCCAATGGAACTTTTATTTTAAAATTGACCCTGAAGTACTCCTGCTTGGTCTTGTTTGCCATGTCTGTAAGTGTTCAATTCAACAAGGTTACTTAGAGGGATTGGATTTCCCACCCCTACCACGGTCCTCTTCCTCACCTAAATGCTCTGCGAGTTAGTCCTCCCTCCCCTGTAGTCCCCGATGTGTTCTGCTAACTAGCCCATCCTCCTCTGTAAACCCCCCTCTGTGCCTGGCCCAAGGTTTGCCTGAATCAGACTCCATCTGCGGAACAAGCCCTGCCCCGGGTCACAATTGCGAGATTTCACCAATGGAGCTGGTTCGTGGAGGCTCTCAAATTTCACTCATTTTCTTAGGTGCTCAGGGATAAGTAAGCATATTTTTAATCAAGCAAAACCTTCTGAGATACTGACTAGGGTAGAGCAATGTAACGGACCAGTGTGTGCTTTTTAACATTTGCAGTGACTTTAAATCCAGTTACTCTCACATGGAGGACAGTGTGCATAAGCAAACCCAAAAGGCACCACACAGGCTGCTCACAAGTTGTCCCCTTTAAGATACAGTCCCTGTGCAGCCAAGCATAAAGAGTTAAAGGTACCATGTGTGGTGATATGCCTGGGCACATTTCTGAATATAGTTAGCAGTGCGACCTCCAACCAGCTGGTGGCGATAGAGATCTATCACATGACTCAAGACACCTGCCAGTTGATAGTAAGATGTACGAGAGGGTAGTGGCACTTAGATTAGTTCCAGGGGAATTCACTGAATTCATTTAGTAGCCATTGTCTGTATTATAGTTTGTTAGTTATCTTTCCACGTGTTTGTTAATAAATCATCCTTCTAGTTAAACAACTGGATATTCTGTGTACCTCATTGCAACGGTCATCACACTGAACACAACACCATGCATTCAAATAAACAGGCCGTGAACAGATCAGATTTAGACTTATTCAAAATGTTGTTTCTGGTGATAAACCCATTTTGTGTTCATAAAACATGGCAAGGAATATGTTTTAATGGAAAAAAAAGAAGAAACAATTCTGCTCTGTTACATTGGCCAATTACTCCAATCGTCCTGGGCATCTTGGCAGTGACAGGCTAGCACTCAGGTGGCACTGCCAGAATGCCAGGATGGCACTGCCAAGGTGCCCAGCTGGCACCAGCGGTGCCAGACTTCCCAGAGGGAAACCACCTGGAAGCCTCCGAATTCCTGGGAGACCACCCCCCAAGTGCCATTCCGTTTGTGAAGACCAGCACTGACCAGTGCTCACCTGAGGTCTCCAAGGCGAAGAGGCTAGATCTCAGGGCCTCGGTAAGTCAGGCATGCTGCACATTAGAGTGAGACTAGCCTTCCTGCTCTAATATGCAGATTTGCCAAATACTGATCCCGCCTACATGGGCGAGATTCAGATCGCGACGTCTCACGAGATCACGTTAGATCTTGCGAAGCGTGGCAAGCCAGGTAGACCCTGGAAGAGATAATTGGACCATGTCGTATACCTGTCCCTCATGGAAAAGTTCATGCAGAGTAACACCTTCGACCACAAGTCCATCAGGCAGACTGCACGTATAATTCTAGAGACCCTACGCGAAAGGGAGATGGTAGATCCTAACGGATGGTTCCCTGAGCAGACAGTCAAAATCATTTGGCAGAATGCCTCATTACTAGAACTTTCAAACAAGCACCAAGACCTAGCTTGGCTGGTGAGAAAGACCCTCCCCATCAGATTCTTCCGACACGCCAAAAGTCTCACTCCATCTGCACATTGTCCTCAAGTTGAGAAGAGACCGTTGTCCACCTCCTTGTGTAATGTGCATTTGCAAAGAAGGTCTGAACAGAGGGGAGGTGGTCTTTGTCAAAGTTCATACCGAACAGCTCCGTGACGCAGGACTCTGTGCTCCATCGGCTGTTCCCAGGGACACACACCATGCCAAACATCAGCTGGAGAATCATCAACTCGGTCTGCCCGAAATTTGTTGGACTTCGAGTGGAAAGAGTTGACCCCGATGAAGTGTTGCAGACTGGCACATTCCAAAGTCCAGGACGACGTGTCAAGGGGCGCAGAAAGCTTGGGGAAGGTCACAGTCTCAGTAAGACCTTCCGGCCATAGTGAACTGAGGGGAGTGAAACTGTATAAAACTCCCTCGGGCTGGGTGACTCACATTGAACGGATACAGTAAATGTTGCACATATCACAATTCTATTGGAGCACCACAAAGTGCAACATGATTTAGGTAGATAATTTAAATAACATTATGCCATTAATAATGACCATTTTGAAATGTCTGTAATGTTTAATTGACTGTATTGGAACACCTCAGAGTGAAACATGAGTTATGTAGCGAACCTGAATATTATTGTTCTTTGGGTGATCGCCATTTTGGAATGTTTGGTAATGCTCTTTCAGATATTTATGAAATGCATATTTTGGCAAAAAAAAAGCCTTTTTGATGAGATCAAGCATAGACTCAAACCCGAGATCAGGGATATTGCTTGTTCTTGTCAGCATGTATCTAGTATGTCGCTTTTGTGGGTTGAATCTTTGAATTTGAGTTGTTTTGTTGGAGCAAGCTCGGACATGGATTAGGGGCTTGCACCACCACTCTACATATTGGCTTTGTAACTCTGAGAAAGAAACACAGTTTAAAAAAAAGGTTTGGGTGGTGGTGGAGAGGGGGATGTGGGGGGGGGGGGGGGGGGCAGGGGTGGCGCCCCTGCATGATTGTAAAGATTGTAACAATGCATGATTGTAAAGAGAAGCCCCAGCAGGGGAATCCCTGGAAGCGAGCAAGGGCAGTTCCAGTCAGCTAGGCATCAGAGAGCAGGCCTTCAAACTGGATGGCATGGCCTCCTGTTTCAAAGACTGCAGTCAACATGAAGAGGAAGAAGAGGGATAGAGCTTCATTGGCACAGTCACAAAGAATGCCATTGGTGACTTCAACATGGGCCATTTCAGTTCTGTGGCAGAGATAGTAGTCTGCTTGGGAGATTTAAGCATGGAGTTGCCGAAGGATAGGAATGGATTTAAATGGAGGAATTGAAGAGGAAAGGGATGTTCAGGGTGTTACGGTCTGGTGCTTGGCCGGTAGGAATGATGCACAGTAGAACCTCTAGTTTTTGACTAGTTAAAGTATTTTATTATAAAATAAGTGCATGGTAAAGATAACTATAAGAGATATATTACAAGCTACTGATTCTAAGAAATTATCCTAGAGCTACTGCAAGAATCACTATCCACTAACACCACTATCTCCCAACTCCTTGAGGTACAACATCACATGCTAGATTTACACTGCCACCTGCTGGTCAGAGGTCGTTTACATCATTATATACATGATTGTTATGCGTATGATCACAGGAGGTAAGGTAGAAAGCTCAAGCCTGTTTTTTTTTGAGGGCGGGGGTGGGGTGATATCGGCAGTTGTGAAACGAACAGTGCCTGAATGGAGGTGTCCGTTTACCGTGCAAACTAGAATGGGAACCAGAAATATTAACAGGATCCTTTTTAATACAAAGCTCCACAAAAACAGACTGCATCTGAACAGCAACATGAATTGAAAAACTTCCCTTTTTATGGCTAAAACTATATCCTTATTTAACAAGGCTGCAGGTTGAGAAAGAGGCTACTTTCCTTTTGTAATCGATGGAAGACTGGGGTCGGCATTTGTGATCTAATTTAAAGTGACATGAATGTGGGTGAGGTGATTGAAGGAAGCGTAGTCAATGTTCATTTTCTGTTACTTCAAATGGCCCATGCTGCAAGTCACACGAGAAACATTTACATTGGGTACTGATGACTATTTTGGATTTTAATGAAAATCCAGTTTGCCCTTGAATTTCTGTTGACTGAACTGCCTTGCAGTCTCACCAGTATTAAGAAAAGATAAACTGTTTCCAAGACCTCTGTCACGGAGAATGATACCATTTAACTTTTATAGATGCCAATGGCCTGCACTAAAGGACAACAGAATTCAAACTAATTTGTTGCTGAGTCTATTTAACTGAATGGCTGAAAAGTTATTACTCTCTCTGAAAACTGAAATTTCCAATTTCATTTTCTGTCTGCAGACATTTTATTGACTCGTTTAAGTGAATCATTTTAGGTTAGATTACATGCATTGCCATGCCTACAGCCTGAACGACATAGCCATTTTATAAAGAAAGCATTTCGATCCTTCCTTGTTTCAAGACTCCATAGAATTGCGGGAAGTTAAAGCCACAACCTTAATAAGTCGCTCACGGTTTGGAAAACCTTGCCTCAGAAATCACCCTCAGAATGTCACTCAGCAGGTATCTCACTTGACTGAGATTACGTTCGAGAGCTATCAATAGATTATCGCATTGAATGGTAGTGGATTAATACCAGCTGCAGGAAAAGGTGCAGATCTCTGGCCTGCCATGTTCCTGATGTGAGCAGCTCAGATTGCAGTCAGGCCAGTGTGGATTTACACCACATCATTTTCAAATAATCAGGCAAGAGTTTTAAAGATCTGTCTTTCAGATGAGACATTAAACCGAGGGCCCATCGCCCCTCTCAGAACAAGAGAGATATCCCCAACGTTCTGGCGAATAATTAACCTTCAAACAACATCACAAAAACAGATGATCTGGTCACTTTCACGTTACCGTTGGTGCAAGTTTTCTATGGCCTGAATTTTTCACCCTATCGTGCGTGCGCCATCAGTGGACCCGGAAGCCACGATCCAGCCCTGCCGCACAATTTCACGCTGCGAACAGCCAGAGAATTCCACCCAAGGTTTTCAATTCTGTTGAGTGGAGCTCACACCCCACAGAGTATTTCGAAGGGCCAACACAATGTCTGCAAAAATATGAAAATAATAACATTTTCATCACAGTATATAGTCCATAATAACATGTAAAGAAATGAAGAATAGCCACATGGACACGGTAGAGTGTCCATGAAACTTATATTCTAATATCACTCGGTATGTTCAAGAAAGAAGGGTTAAAAATTAGAAAGCACGGAAAGAAATAATGTGCTTTTTATTTCGTAACTTCATTCAAGCACAATTGATGCAAAGGGACTTCCTAGACACAGCTTTGAAGGCAAAAAAAGGCAAAAAAAAAACTACTTCACTCATTCTAAAATTAGAGAGAGCTGCATGTTCATCTCATTTATTAATGGTGTAATATTGGATTAAAATCATTGCTGAATCCACAGTGGGCATTCAGTACAGATTACATTTTGCACATGTAAATGCCTGTTTAACCTACATCACACATCTTCCATTTCTGTAACACCCTCTATATAGTGTGAAGTGCTTCAAGGATTTCCAGTCAATTGTGATGCTCAGCATGTTGATTGTAGAGATTCAACAATGAATGTCAACTGAACGTCAAGATAGATGTCTGAACTTTCTCTTATTAGAGATGATCATAGTTTGTCACTTGCATGGCATGGTTGTTACATGCCACTTAACAGCCCAATGTTATTCAGGTCATGCTGCATGTGTGTTTGGATTGCTTCACTATCCAAGGAGTCATGAATGGAGCTGAACATTGTGGAAGCTGTATATATCCTAGGTTAATTGTGCAACTGTTCACACTCACTGGCAGTACAAACCTAAATCCAACAACAGCCCGCTTGCACACATTACTACACTCTTACCACTGAATATGTTTTTAAAATTATACTGCAAATAATAATAATCTTTATTGTCACAAGTAGGCTTACATGAACAGTGCAATGAAGTTATTGTGAAAAGCCCTTAGTCGCCACATTCCGGCGCCTGTTCGGGTACACAGAGGGAGAATTCAGAACGTCCAATTCACATAACAAGCACGTCTTTCGGGAATTGTGGGAGGAAACCGGAGCACCCGAAGAAAACCCACGCAGACACGGGGAGAACGTGCAGACTCTGCACAGACAGTGACCCAAGGCGGGAATCGAACCTGGGACCCTGGCGCTGTGATGCAACAGTGCTAACCACTGTGTTACCGTGCCGCCAATAGACAGTTGCGCAATTTGGCAGTGCAGCTAACCAACAGATTTATAATATTGGAATCTAGAAAGAAATTCCAGTACATTTTCTGCTGTCAGAACAATTTAAGTACTAAAATGCATAAGTAGATTTATGTTTCAGTATGATATGATCATATAATTATACAACATAGCAGGAGGCTATGTGGCCCCTCATGCTAGTCCATGCTAGTCCTGGTTCTTTCAGATAGTCCCACTCTTACGTTCTTCCCTCTTAGCCTGGCAACTTGTCCCCTTTTTAAGCATCATCCAATTCTCGTTTGAAGGTTGCGATTGAACCTACTTCCACCATCCTTTCAGTCAGCGCATTCCAGATCATTACTATTTCCTGCATTTTAGAAAAATGTTCCCTCATGTGGCCTCTGGTTACTTACCCATTAGCCTAAATCTGTGTCCTCTGGTTAGTGACTATTCTGCTCCAAATCAGTTTGTATTTTGTCCGTATATCTTTCTGGTAGTTAAAAATCAAATATCATACAACATTCTAGTAGTTGTAGACCGTAACTGTTAGTTCACTACGAGCCGCTCGAGCATGTCGACCAATTATCCTTCCTGTGGTATTAATTTTTTAATAAAATCTACAATGCAGAAGGAGGCCATTCGGCCCATCGAGCCAGACAAGGACAGTAATTAAGGTGAGGCGTAGTCACCTTAATTTATTTAAGTTTATTTTTGGTGATTTTCTTTTTGACATTTTTCAGGGGCTGTTTAGCACAGGGCTAAATCGCTGGTTTTGAAAGCAGACCAAGGTAGGCCAGCAGCACGGTTCAATTCCCGTATCAGCCTCCCCGAACAGGCGCCGGAATGTGGCGACTAGGGGCTTTTCGTAGTAACTTCATTTGAAGCCTACTTGTGACAATAAGCGATTTTCATTTCATTTCATTTCAAGTCATTTTGAGGTAATATAACTATTTTGCTTGCATGTCTTGCCAGGCATTGATGCCTCTGTGTATACGGTTAGATGAGTTATGCCTGCTAGCTGTATGAATTTATTCAGTGGAAAGCTGAACTCGATGGACCAGGAAACTTTCCATCATCCACCCACAGTAAAGATGCGACCAAGTGACCTCCATGATGCTGTGAGGGGATAAGTCAGCCAGGGTTCCTGCTCTCCAGTCGCTGAAAGTGCATGTTTCTGATCATGGAATGGAGATCAAACTTTGTTTGGGATGGCCCTTCCCACAGTGAAGATGGCCTGCAGACATTCACAATGGAAGCTTGTGCATGTATAACATCCAATCGGATGAGGTACGAACTGACTGGGAACAGTGCCTGTGAGTAACACTCCAACAGACAGTTATGGGGCTGCATTTTATATGCCCCCACTGGGTGGGTGTCCACCCCAACACCTTCCCACCCACCCCCAGGCCCAGCCCCTTAATACAAGGAGCGGTCAACTTCCCTTTGGGGTGATTTAAAGTAAACAAGAATGTTCATAAAATAGGAATAAACTCATTGGAACTGTCAAACACCTGCCTAACATTTAAAAATGGGCAATTAGACTGGTTATCAAGCCAATTGACCCTGATTATATGCTGCCCATGCCATTAAAGATTTGTTATGGGCAGTCGGTTGGGAGTTAGCAGCGTGATTTTAAAAATTATTCAAAGGGTGGGAAGGAAGGCTGGTGAAAAATGAAATGAAAATCACTTATTGTCACAAGTAGGCTTCAATGAAGTTACTGTGAAAAGCCCCTAGTCGCCACATTCCGGCACCTGTTCGGGGAGGCTGGTACGGGAATTGAACCATGTTGCTGGCCTGCCTTGGTCTGCTTTAAAAGCCAGCTCTTTAGCCCTGTGCTAAACCAGCCCCTAGTTTCTACCCTCAGGGTCTGTACTTTATGGATCAGGAGGCAGCCACCCTATGATGGAACTTCCCTTTTCTCCCTCCCAGCCCTCACATACCCCTCACCCTGACCTCCCAGCCCTCACATACCCCTCACCCTGACCTCCCAGCCCTCACATACCCCTCTCCCTGACCTGCCCCAAATCTTCCTGCCCAAGGCCTCAGACTCACCTGGTTCTGGAAATCCATTGGGCCTTCTTCACCCTCCTTGTGAAGTCCTGGCAGTGGCCACTATAGTGCTCTTGGCACTGCTGGAACTGATGGAGCTGCCAGCCAATCAGAGGGCCAGAGGGTGGGGTTTCCTCCTCAATGTGGTGCAGAAGTCCCGTGCTTAACCAGCCCGCATTATGGCTGCTGGTCACGTTTGCGACACACGGACTTGGATTCCAGGAATTGAGAGCTGTTCACTGTCCCCCCCCCTCCCCCAACCCCATATTACTCAACCCAAAGTCTGCATCGGCTAAAGCATATGGGGTGTAGTGCTACACAGTAGAGAAGATGCGTGAAGAGATCAGTTCAGTCCATAAGTGGGTCATTCAGGAGTCTGGTAACAGTGGGGAAGAAGCTGTTTTTGAATCTGTTAGTGCGTGTTCTCAGATTTTTGCATCTTCTGCCTGATGGAAGAGGTTGGAAGAGAGAATATCCCGGGTGGGAGGGGTCTTTGATTATGCTGCCCGCTTTCCCAAAGCAGCGGGAGGTGTAGACAAGACCGTCAATGGATGGGAGGCGGGTTCGCGTGATGGACTGGGCTGTGTTCACAACTCTCTCTAGTTTCTTGCGGTCCTGGGCCAAGCAGTTACCATACCAGGCTGTGATGCAGCCAGATAGGATGCTTTCTATGGTGCATCTGTAAAAATTTGTCAGATTCAATGTGAACATGCTGAATTTCCTTAGGAAGTATAGGCGCTGTTGTGTTTTCTTGATCATAGTGTCGACATAAGTGGACCAGGACAGATTTTAATAATTAATAATAATCTTTTATTGTCACAAGTATGAATTTACTATGACGTTACTGTGAAAAGCCCCTAGTCTCCACATTCCGGCGCCTGTTCGGGTAAGCTGGTACGGGAATTGAACCCGCGCTGCTGGCCTTGTTCTGCATTACAAACCAGCGGTCTAGCCCACTGAGCTAAACCAGCCCCAGATTGTTGGTGATGTGTGCACCCAGGAATTTGAAGCTGTCAACCATCTCCACCTCAGCACCATTGATGCAGACCGGGGCGTGTACGACACTTCGCTTCCTGAGGTCACTGACCAGCTCCTTCGTTTTGCTGACATTGAGGGAGAGATTGTTGTCACTGCACCATGCCACTATGTTCCCTCCTGTTCTGTGACTCATCGCTATTTGAAATCCAACCCACTACGGTCGTATCATCAGCAAACTTGTAGATGGAGTTGGATCCGAATTTTGCCACACAGTCATGTGTGTATGGGGAGTATAGTAGGGGGCTAAGTACACAGCCTTGCGGGGCGCCGGTATTGAGGACTATCGTGGAAGAGATGTCGTTGTTTATCATTACTGATTGTGGTCTGTGGATCAGGAAGTCGAGAATCCAGCTTCAGAGGGAGGAGCCAATCCTATGTTTTGAAGTTTGGATATAATCTTGGCTGGCATTATGGTGTTGTAGGTGGAGCTATAGTCAATGAATACGAGTCCAACGTAGGCGTCCATGTTGTCAAGATGCTCCAGGGATGAAAGTAAGGCCAGGGAGATAGCGTCTGCTGTGGACCAGTTGTGGTGGTATGCAAATTGCAGTAGATCAAGGCATTCTGAGAGTATGGAGCTGATGTGTCTCATGACTAACCTCTCAAAGCACTTCATAATGATAGATCTCAAGGCCACCGGATGGGAGTCATTGAAGCACCTTGCCTGGTTCGTCTTTGGTACTGGTATGATGATGGTCTTATTGAAGCAGATGGGAACCTCGGAATGGAGTAGGGGAGGTTGAAGATGTCCGTGAACACACCTGGCAGTTGGTCTGCATAGGATCTGACTGCACAGCCAGGGACTCTGTCAGGACCCATTGCTTTCCGGGAGTTCACTTTCAAGAAGGCTGACCTGATTTTGGAGAATGTGACGGTAGGTATGGGTGTTGGGGCAGTTGACAACTTTTTGTTGGCTTCCTGCTCAAAACAAGCATAGAATGTATTGAGTTCATCGGGGAGGGGTGCTCCCTTGCCAGACATTCTACTCAGCTTTGCTTTGTAGCCCATTATATTGGTTAAGCTTTGCCACAACCAATGAGAGTCCGAGTCGTTAGTCTGTGACTCTAGCTTAGTCTGGTATTGTCTCTTGGCATCCCTGACGGCTTTGCGGAGGTTGTACCTAGATTTCTTGTATAGGACCAGGCCATCTGTCTTGAACACCTCAGACCTGGCCTTTAGTAGGGAGTGAATCTCCCGGTTAAACCATGGTTTCTGGTTGGGGATCGCATGTACTACCTTCTTTGTCGTGGGACTGGGTTGTAGTTTGCAGATTCATTAACAATCATGTTGAAGTGCTAGTGGAATGCCCAAAACATTACTTGTGGCCTTTAGACCTTTCAGGCGATGATGTAAAGCTGCCGGAGTTCTTTGGAGAGATAGGGTATCCTTTTCGAAAGGGCCACGGACACCTTTTGGAGTGATCAGATGTCCTTTGGGAGAAGTCAAGTGCCCTTTGGGATTGTTAAAAGGAGACATGAATGCGCACAAAGAGTGGATAAACTTGCTAGTACGATCGGGCCATCAAAGGAACTGTCAAGCTGTCAAGCATTTAAATCCCCAGGGCTTTGAAGTTTTTAGAAAAACTACCTGCTGTTTTAAAACAAATCAGTGCTTGCTCTTTCTCTGTCTAACGACATAAACCTGAGGGTCATCATTATAGGATTTGTGCTGCACAACTGATTTCACAGTGAGGTTCCTTGCCAGTTCACAGTTCGATTGACAATTGGAGGAAGTTAAATGCAATTTTAATCAATACAATGTTTTTAAAAGAGTGAATTCATCAATAGTCACTTGAGAACTTAATTTCATTTTATCTTAGCATGGGTCCTGATACCTGACCATAGTATATATTGGGTGAATGACATGGAGAATGTAAGGGCAAAGGTGATGAGTGGGAACATGTGTTGGCATGAGTTGGCAATAAGCTGACATAAGGGCTATAAAGGGCCATATGGGTGGGTAAAAGGGCACAATTGGCATGGATGGTACGAAGGGCCCTAGGGGTTGGGGGAGGGGCAAACATGACATGGAATATATGAGGAGCCATGGGTTGACATTGATGGGGCATAGGGATTGTGTGGGCAGTGTGAAGTGTGAGGGATAAGGGCTGGTGTATTGTTCTGCTGTATTTTTAAAGCTGAGACAAAGTCACAGAATACTGAGAGGGCCCACATCCATCCCAGCAGCCCATGGGGCTGGCTTTGAACACTTTCGAAGGGTGATAGGCCCAGCTTCAGTTTTCACCCGCTCCCACTCCACACCTGATGGAATGACTGACAAACTGGCAAAAAGGAATGATGCTTCAAGGGAAAAGGGTAATGGGACAAGAAAGGAAGATGCAAAGTGGCTTCAAGGGTGTTTGGAAAAACTTAGTGGGCAGGATTTTCCGGCCGTTCCCGCTGGAGGGATCTTCTGCTCCCACCGACCATGAAGCCCCACCACGGCTTTCCCAACAATGGAGGGTGCAACCAACAAGAAACCGCGTTGACAGCGCCGGAACTGGGTGATCCCCAAACCCTCCAATGCTGGACCGCCTCTGCCGCTGCCGGGGGGGGCGCAGAAAATCCCACCCAGTGAATGGGCAAGAACATGGCAGGTGGAATGGAATGTGGAAAGACCTGAGGTTACGCACTTCGGTAGGAGGAACAGATGTGCAGAGTATTTCTTAAATGGTAAGAGATTAGAAAGTGTGGATGTACAAAGTGACCTGGGTGGCCTCATCAATAAGTCATTGAAGGCTAGCATGCAGGTGCATCAAGCAATTTATAAGGCTAATGGGCTGTTCGCCTTCATCGCAAGAGGATTTGAGCACAGGAGGAGCGAAGTCTTGCTTCAGTTGTATAGAACCTTGTTTAAGATGGCACCTGGAGTACTGTGTGCAGTTTTGCTCCCCTTACCTTAGAAAGGATACTATTGCCATTGAAGGGCTGCATTGGAGGTTCACCAGACTTGGTTCCTGGGATGGTGGGACAGTCCTCTGAAGAGAGATTTGGTAAACTGCTTACATTCTCTCGAGTTTGGAAGAATGAGAGGTGACCTCTTTGAAACCTACAAAATACTTAAGGAATAGACAGAGTAGATGCAGGTATGGTGTTTCCCTTGCTTGGGGAGTCTGGAACCAGGGAACACAATTTCAAAATAAGAGGGAAGTCACTTTGAACTGAGATGAGGAAAATAATTTTACGGAGATGGTTGTGATTCTTTGGAATTCCCTACCCCAGAGGCCGTGGAAGCTCAGTCCTTGAGTGTGTTTAAAGCAGAGATTGGTAGATTTCGAAACACCAATGACATAAAGGGATATGGGGAAAGGGTGGGCATTGAAGCTGTGTTAGCAATGAATGGTGGGGTAGGCTCAATGGGCTGAATGACCTACTCCTGCTCCTATGTGCCACTGAATTTCAGAGTGGGAAGAGCGTGGAAAACCTGGCAAAGTGGAAGAAGTGCCATGGTCCACAAATGTGGTGGGAAAGAAAACAGGATTTCAGGCAGAAAGGAAAGAGTTCTGGAATTAACTACAGACTGTCTCCAGCCGATCTAGCCCCTCAATTGCTAAAATGAATGATGGATATGCAAGGGGACAGAGAAAAGGTATTGCAAACACACATTGCCTGCATTACAAGTCCCACCATAAATATCTCAACAGTGACCCTGAAGCAAACAGAAACGTTTATTTTGACCTTAGTAAATATGTTAATAGATTGTGGAGAAAATCCACAAAACAGTGTGGTACAATATACAACGCAGTTACCTCAGTCTTGCTCTTTTAGTCCATTAATGCACTTTACTGTAACCTTAACAGTTACTCTCCAGCCACAATTAAAACCCACTTAACAATTTCCAAATGGATGAGCACATGTGCCCTGATCCATTTGGCTGGAATGCGACACAGGAATAGACTGAAATTTTTCATTTATTTTTAAGATACATTTTAGGGAATGTTCAGGGAAAGATTGTTGTCAATTTTCATTTGACCTCACCCAATAAAAGCTTTCCGTGACGTCTGGTACCTTATTGGACATCCATAATACTAAGTAATCACAAGCATTGAATTATTTTCCTTGAAAACTCATATAGTTCACTAAAGGGTTTATCAATACTTAGGACTTAACGATTTCCCATTTATTGGATGTGTTAAAATTAAGATGAGAAATGATCAAGTTATCATTGTGGTGAAACAATGCTTCTAGGAAAGCCTTAAAAAGCTGGAACAAAACTGGAATTGCATGTGTTTTCATAGAATTTACAGTGCAGAAGGAGGCCATTCGGCCCATCGAGTCTGCACCGGCTCTTGGAAAGAGCACACGACCCAAGCCCACACCTCCAACCTATCCCCATAACCCAGTAACCCCACCCAATACTAAGGGAAATTTTGGACACTAAGGGCAATTTAGCACGGCCAATCCACCTAACCTGCACATCTTTGGACTGTGGGAGGAAACCGGAGCACCCGGAGGAAACCCACGCACACACGGGGAGAACGTGCAGACTTTGCACAGACAGTGACCCAAGCCGGGAATCGAACCTGGGACCCTGGAGCTGTGAAGCAATTGTGCTAACCACTATGCTACCGTGCTGCCCTAATCGTTTTAGAATCGGGATATCTGAAAGAAATGTATTTGCAACGAGAGAGTGGGAGATTTTTTTTAGTTGGAGGGTTGTTGGCATGTCTTGAGGAATGTCTTACCAAAAACATGTAAAGACAGAATCTACAGTTGTTTACAAAAAGAAAGTTTGAATTTAAAAAATTGTAAAGGAATGAGAGAAAGGTGGGAAAGGGGCGAAGTGGATAGGTCTTTTAACATGGGTTCAAGGGCTTCCTCCTCATCTGTAAAGTTCAGCAAAACCACTTGCATTTATATAGAACCTTCAGTGGAATATCTGCATTGGTAAAAATATCTCAAATTGCTTCCCAAGAGAGATGTCGGATATAAATATGAGACCGAGCCACATTAGGGCAGGTGACAGAAAGTTTGGAAAAAGAGATGGGTATTAAGGAAAAACTTAAAGGGTGGCACAGTTGTTAGCACTGCTGCCTCGCAGTGCCTGGGACCTGGGTTCAGTTCCAGCCTTGGCGAACTATCTGTATGGAGTTTGCACCTTCTCCCCGTGTCTGCATTGATTTCCTACTTGTGCTCTGATTTCTTCCCACAGTCCAAAGATGTGCAGGTTAGGTAGGTCGGCCATGATCAATTGCACCTTAGTGTCAAAAGGTTAGGTGGGGTGACGGCGGAGAAGGTTGCTCTTTCAGTGGGTCTGTGCAGACTGGGTGGGCTGAATGGTCTCCTTCTGCACTGTAGGGATTCTAGGATTTCGATAACAGGTGAGGATGTTTGAGGAGAAAAGTCTGTGACAGCAGATGCCGCACACCATTGGCTCGTCAGACCCACCGCTGGGGAACCCAGCATGAAGGGTCGACTTTGGCGGGACCTTCTGGCAGGAGGGGATGGGAAATCCCACTCTTAGTGTTTAGACAGTTGAAGGCACAGCCATCAATGATGTAGCAATTAAAATCAGGGATGCTCCAGAGTCCAGAATTGATCACTGATTCCGTGTTGACATTGTGCAGAGCGAGGTGTCACACTGACACAGTCATTACCCCGACCCTTGTGCAGTTGATTGTGAGTATCTTCCCTTTGGTTGGGATACTGTCTGTTTAATGGATTTTTAATTTTATCATTGTAGATGATTCAATTCAGGTATTTATGAAACCAAACAATAATTGTAATTAATTATATTAAGGTAAGTGCACTATCCTAAGATATTGGAGTGATGAGCTTCTTATCTGATCCTTTAATCCAAGGTCGTTGACTGGATTAACTTCAATAAGGAAGATAGTCTACAAGATTAGTGAACATTTAGCATCAAATGGAGAAGGAGCCCTTCAAAATCCCTAAGCGTTCTGCTAGTCTCTCATCAATATTTAGTCCGTTGAAATCTGGCATTGCAGTAGCTAAATAATGGCAAGATCCATAAAGGGCCCCGAAGCAGAGAAGAGTGGCATGTAGAACAATGGAAAACTGAGACAAATTCAATTGATTTCGGCATATTTTATTGTCTGGTAGATTTTCCAGTTGAGCCCTGGGCCAACAATAGATACTCCTGTCTAAAGTGGGTGACAGTTTAATTTACCTATTAAAAAAGAAGACAATGAAACCAGTAGCGTGAGGGAGATTCATTAATGTGTGCAGTTCAAATAACACAAATATTAAAATCCCTGTAGGGTAATGGGCCAACACCCAGTCAAACTTTTCCCAGAAAGTCACCTTAATTGATGCCGTCGGTAGAAGCACTCAAGAACAGCTTCTTCCCTACAGCCATCAGACTTTTGAATGGACCTACCTCGTATGAAGTTGATCTTTTCTCTACACCTTGCTATGACTGTAACATTATATTCTGCAGCCTCTCCTTCCTTCCCTATGTACGGTATGCATTGTTTGTACAGCACGCAAGACACAATACTTTTCACTGTATACTAATACATGTGATAATAATAAATCAAATAAAAAAGTACTTCCCTCCCCCACCCGAAAATACTAAAGTTGACCATAATTCTTATAGATAACTGTGCCTGAATGGTGGTGCATGTGGTAGCATTTAACATTGATCGCAGTAAGTTAACACTGTTGGTAACCCAGCACTTAATTACCAGTTCTCTTAATTCTTAAAAGATAACTTCAAACTGTTAGAAAACACCACACAATGACTTAAACAGCAATTTGGGCAATTACTAGGAGCCTGGATTTGGATTCACTAAGTCAGAATGATGGGTTCAATTTCCACCTGTTTCATCATTTGTGTTGTATTTAACCAGAATTCAAATTCTGTTAAAAAAGCCATTCGAGAAGAAACTTGTCACAAACAAGATAACAGATCAGCCATCGGTTATACATCGAGCCTAGAATCCAGCTCCATCTCAACAAATAGAATTAAATATTAGGTGTTGCCACTAACCCCAGTCGTGTTTCTACATTTTGAAAGTTCAGATTACATCTGAGTTTGCAAATATTTGCAAATAGTGAAGTGCTTACTGCTATTGTGTGGCAGGAGGGGCTCGGGGGAGATTGGAAAAAGGATCACCCTCTGATCCTGTTTATACGCCAGGAACAAATTAAACAAATAGTGCTTCCAGTATCCTGGTCAACATTCTTCCTTCAACTAACTTTGTATCTTGTAGCGAATAACTACCTAAGTCTCTGCACTTCAAAAATAAAATTCATGGTGTAAAGCACTTTGTGCTGTTCCAAAGTGAAATGTACTGAATGCAAGTATTATTATCTATTGTGCTCTGATTGAGCAGCGGAGTGTGTTTTGGTTTTAAATTATCAGAGGTGCTCTCACCTACATGCATTACGTGCTGAATAAGTGGAATTGTCCCATATGATGACAATTGCACCACATAATTATTCATTTCTCTGCAAAAGGGAGGAAAGACACGATGAGAAAATGACACCGGTAATGTCGAAACCATCACAGGGTGAGGGATGTGATTCACACACCTATCAAAATCTTATAGACAACCACTTGCACCTAGCAACGTAGGTTTTGGCGGTGTACCAAATGCAAATAGAAACAAGAGTATTAAGTCCAACTTCCTTGGTAAGCAACATCACTCGACAATCTTGTAGGTTTTAACTGTACAATGAAAAAGAAATTATCTTCTGCAAGGGTGTTAATTTTTTTAAACTCATGATGGTTTTGCAAAACAAAGCTGTCAAATCTCCTGCAGCTGCATCTGCAATCAGACAACGTCAAAAACGACTTTGAACATTGCTAGCCTGTTTCGAAGCACCCCTCGGGTCTGCACCAGACCCAATTCCAGAAGCTCAGAAGATTCAGATCCTTTACACGCGGCTGAGCTCCAACGTCTTTCCACTTATCCAGGATGCGCTGACCTACGCAGACGCCATGGCGCTACTGAAGGAAAACTACGCTCAGCGGACTAACACTCTCTACGCCAGGCACCTCCTCTCCACTCGTTGTCAACTTCCAGGTGAGTCAGTGGAAGATTTCTGGCACGCCCTGATTCCCCTAGTTAGAGACTGTGACTGTCAGGCCGTCTCGGCCACGGAACACTCAAACTTGCTCATGAGAGACGCTTTTGTTACGGGGATAGGGTCTGATTACATCCGCCAGCGCCTATTAGAAGGGGCCACCATCGACCTCGCAGAAACCAAAAAGCTAGCGCTCTCGCTTACGGTCGCTTCGCGGAACATCCAGGCCTACGCCCCCGACCGCACAGCCCAGCCCTCCTGTGCATCGTGGACTCCGCAGACGGCCGCCCCATCGTGGACCCCACCAGCGACCGCCCTCAGCCAGCCCCATGCCTGTGCCGCGCGGCAGCCAACCAACTCCGGGAGCCCCAAATGTTACTTCTGTGGGCAGTCCAAACACCCCCAACAGCATTGCCCGGCCCGGAGCGCCCTTTGCAAGGCCTGTGGCAAGAATGGGCACTTCGCTGCGGTGTGCCAGGCCCGCTCAGTTGCCGCTATTGTTCCAGCTCCCCCCACATGCGGCAAGTGGGTGCCGCCATCTTCCCCTCCCCGGACCACATGCGGCCCATGGGCGCCACCATCTTATTCGACCCCCACGACACGTGTGGCCCCTGGGCGCCGCCATCTTACCAGGACCCATGCCCCCCGGGCACCTCATTTGGCCACGCGCCGCCCGCAACCACCGATGACCAGCCTCGCCTCGGTCACAATTGACCAGTCTCACCCACACAACCTGGCAACGGCTTCTACCAAAGTGAAGATCGATGGGCACAAGGTCTCCTGTCTGCTGGACTCCGGGAGCACCGAGAGTTTCATTCACCCCGATATGGTAAGGCGCTGCTCCCTCGCGGTACACCCCGCTAACCAGAGAATCTCCCTGGCCTCCGGGTTCCACTCCGTGGCGATCCGGGGGTACTGCATAGCCACTCTCACTGTCCAGAGCATGGAGATCAGCGGCTTCCACCTCTACGTCCTCCCCAACCTCTGCGCTGCCTTGCTACTCGGCCTGGACTTCCAGTGCAACCTCCAGAGCCTAACACTGAAATTCGGAGGACCCCTACCACCCCTTACTGTATGCGGCCTCGCGACCCTAAAGGTCGACCCACCTTCCCTATTTGCAAACTTAACCCCGGATTGCAAACCCGTCGCCACCAAGAGCAGACGGTACAACGCCCAGGACAGGACCTTCATCAGGTCCGAGGTCCAGCGACTGCTTCGGGAGGGCATCATCAAGGCCAGCAACAGCCCCTGAAGAGCCCAAGTGGTAGTTGTGAAAACTGGGGAGAAACACAGGATGGTCGTGGACTACAGCCAGACCATCAATAGGTACACGCAGCTCGACGTGTACCCCCTCCCACGCATATCTGATATGGTCAATCAGATTGCACAGTACCGGGTCTTTTCAACTGTGAACCTGAAATCCGCCTACCACCAGCTCTCCATCCGTAATGCGGACCGCCCATGCACTGCCTTCGAGGCAGATGGCTGCCTTTACCACTTTCTTAGGGTTCCCTTTGGCGTCACCAAAAAATGGACCGAATGGTTGACCGGTACGGGCTGCGGGCCACTTTCCCGTATCTGGACAATGTCACCATCTGCGGCCACGATCAGCAGGACCATGACGCCAACCTTGTCAAATTTCTCCACACCGCCACTTTCCTCAACCTAACTTATAACAAGGAGAGGTGCGTGTTCAGCACGAACCGCTAGCCATCCTCAGCTATGTGGTCCAGAACGGAGTTCTGGGGCCCGATCCTGACCGCATACGGCCCCTCATGGAACTCCCCCTCCCCCACTGCCCCAAGGCCCTCAAACGTTGCCTGGGGTTCTTTTCTTATTACGCCCAATGGGTCCCAAACTATGCGGACAAGGCCCACCCACTCATTCAATCCACTCTTTTTCCCTTAACGACCGAGGCTCACCAGGCCTTCAACCGTATCAAGGCCGACATCGGTAAGGCCGCGATGCACGTGGTCGACGAGACGTTACCATTCCAAGTCGAGAGCGGTGCATCGGACGTCGCTCTAGCCGCCACCTTCAACCAGGCAGGAATGCCGTGGCGTTTGTTTCACGAACCCTACATGCCTCTGAAATTCGGCACTCCTCCGTCGAGAAAGAGGCCCAAGCTATCGTTGAAGCTGTGCGGCATTGGAGGCATTACCTGGCCGGCAGGAGATTCAATCTCCTCACTGACCAGCGGACGGTTGCCTTTCATGTTTAATAACACACAGCGGGGCAAGATCAAAAACGATAAATCTTGAGGTGGAGGATCGAGCTCTCCACCTACAACTACGAGATTTTGTAGCGCCCCGGTAAGCTCAACGAGCCCCCCGTTGCCCTATCCCGAGGTACATGTGCCAGCGCGCAGATGGACCGACTCCGGACTCTGCACGACAACCTCTGTCACCCGGGGGTCACACGTTTTTACCATTTCATCAAGGCCTGCAATCTGCCCTACTCCATCGAGGAAGTCAGGGCGATCACCAGAGACTGCCAGGTCTGCACGGAGTGCAAACCGCACTTCTACCGGCCAGACCGTGCGTGCCTGGTGAAGGTCTCCTACCCCTTGAACGCCTCAGTGTGGACTTCAAAGGGCCCCTCCCCTCCACCGACCGTAACACGTACTTCCTCAGTGTGGTCGATGAATATTCCAGATTCCCCTTCGCCATCCCATGCCCTGACATGACGTCTTGCACCGTCATCAAAGCCCTCAACACCATCTTCGCTCTGTTCGGCTTCCCCGCCTACGTCCACAGTGACAGGGGATCCTCATTCATCAGCGATGAGCTGCGTCAGATCCTGCTCAACAGGGGTATCGCCTCGAGCAGGACGACCAGCTACAACCCCAGGGGAAATGGGCAGGTGGAGCGGGAGAATGGGACGGTCTGGAGGGCCGTCCAGCTGGCCCTACGGTCCAGAAATCTCCCAGCCTCCCGCTGGCTGGAGGTCCTCCCCGACGCACTTCACTCCATTCGGTCGCTCCTGTGCACCGCGACCAATGAAACCCCCCCATGAACGTCTCTTTGCCTTCCCCAGGAAGTCCACCTCCGGGGTGTTGCTCCGACTTGGCTTGCAGCTCCAGGACCCGTACTCCTCCGTAAACACATACGACTCCACAAGGCGAATCCGTTGGTTGAGAGGGTACAGCTACTCCACGCCAACTCACAGTACGCCAAGTAGTGTACTCCGACGGCCGCCAAGACACAGTCTCCCTCAGGGACCTGACACCAGCTGGTTCCGCACACTCACACCCCCCCAGCCCGGTGCCACCCCCCTCCCCCGGCGCACCCAGCCGCAACCCCCGCCCCAGGACAATCCGTCCTCCCCCTGCCCACACCCGGGGATGAAGAGGATTTCGACACGCTCCCGGAGCCACCGAAGACCAGACCGACACCGGAATCGCCGCCAGCACTCCGGCGCTCCCAACGGCAGATCAAGGCTCCGGACCAACTGAATCTGTAACATGACCTGGACGTTTAAAACATCATCACTCTGTATATAATTTTCCCCTCCACCCCGCTGTACTCAATTTTTTTTTCTCTCTGTACTTTAAAACTTCTACCTGTATATAGTTCTCCACCACCCCCGCCGGACTCAATTTAACAGGGGGTGAATGTGGTAGTCACCACTGATGTATATATTGTATATAGAGGATGTCGGTGTAGGTGCTTTACGGTAAAGCCCCTGTACTACAGGTACGGGGGTAGTTCCCTGCCTGCTGGCTCCGCCCAGTAGGCGGAGTGTAAATATGTGTGCTCCTCGTACAGCAGCCATTTCGCTAGCTGCTGTAGGAGGCCACACA
Organism: Scyliorhinus torazame; assembly: GCF_047496885.1. NCBI lineage: Eukaryota > Metazoa > Chordata > Chondrichthyes > Carcharhiniformes > Scyliorhinidae > Scyliorhinus > Scyliorhinus torazame. The sequence goes on from NC_092727.1 coordinate 115,988,725, forward strand.
TCTTAGTGTAATAAAGCCTCGATTGCATCCAACTCTCGTCTTTGTGTAATTGATCGTGCATCAGCGGGGAGTTGGGGAATGGTCGGAGGAAATGTGCTGGGGAGGCGTTTAAATGAAGCTCCCCTGTGATTTCAGTGACTAAGTCTCCCTGGGGAGAGCGAAATAGCGGGAGACTGCCACGAGTGTGGCTTAATCACGTGGGGAACAAAACTTTTCTTTAAGAGCCTCAAAATGCCGTGCGAAATCCCGCCAATGCCGATGGCGGGATTCGCAGCGCCACCTGAACTGACACTTTGCCATTTTTTGGTAAGATCCCACCCTCTGTTTCAGCATTCCCAAACCCCTGAGCAGATGGAGTGTATTCAACCTGTCAAGTGACTAAACTATCACTTTGAAAAAAATACAAAAGACTAACTTTTTTACAGTGCTTTTCATAGCCTCATCCTAAAGGGTTTCCAACCAGTGCAGAGATTTTGAAGTGTGTTCACTGTTGCTATGTCAGGAGCACAGCAAATGTATGCACAGCAAGCTCTCGCAAAGATAACAAGTTGCTTTCTAATCTATACTACCCAAAATGTGTGATGATTTCATTGTGTGGCCCCTGTTCCACTATGTGACTCTGCAGAAGGATCCCACAAAATGCAGAGTCAGCAGGCATAAGACCATAAGTCCATAAGACACAGGAGCAGAATTAGGCCACTCGGCCCATCGAGTCTGCTCCGCCATTCAATCATGGCTGACAGTTTCTCATCCCCATTCTCCTGCCTTCTCCCAGAACCCCTGATCCCCTTACTGATCAAGAACCTATCTATCTCTGTCTTAAAGACACTCAGTGAATTGGCCTCCACAGCCTTCCGCGGCAAAGAGTTCCACTGATTCGCCACCCTCATCTCTGTTTTAAAGGATCGTCCCTTTAATCTGAGATGGTATCTTCTGGTTCTAGTTTTTCCTACAAGTGGAAACATCCTCTCCACGTCCACTCTATCCAGGCCTCGCTGTATCTTGTGTGATTTAATAAGATCCCCTCTCATCCTTCTAAACTCCAACGAGTACAGACCCAGAGTCCTCAGACGTTCCTCATACGACAAGTCCTTCATTCCAGGGATCATTCTTGTGAACCTCCTCTGGACCCTTTCCAAGGCCAACACATCCTTCCTTAGATATGGGACCGAAAACTGCACACAATACTCCAAATGGGGTCTGACCAGAGCCTTATATAGCCTCAGAAGTACATCCCTGGTCTTGTATTCCAGCCCTCTTGACATGAATGCTAACAATGATGCCAATCTCCAACAGCCAAGAACAAAAGGAGGCTTCTGGGCACCGACAAGGGAAATTCACGCAAATTTAACGACCACACAGTTCACAAAGTACACCTTGAGCAGGAATTTACAGCCCCTCCCTCCTGTGGGATCTTCCGGTCCTGCCGAAAGCAACCCGCCGCGGCAGACGCCACAGCGGCAGGGCGGGCATGCCAGATAAACCGCCATAAACCTCAGCGGAACCGGAAGACCCCGCTGGTAGCCAATGAGGAGCCATCTCTGCCGCCTGAAAACATATCGCAGGCGGGGGAGGTGGTCAGAAAGTCCCAGCCCCTGACATTGAAAACTGCATCAAATCCTGAGGAAAGGAATCTCCTCAGTTTTTGAGGGCTGAAAATCCATAGGAATTCCACAATTCGATAATAAAACAAACAAAACTACTACTCGTCAAATCCCAGCACAAAAAAAAGGCAATGGAACTAAGTTGACTGTATAAGCGGTCTTAAAACTTTCCAATTGTGCAACAATAAATGAGGTAGGTCATGTGGTCTGGTGGGTTGTCTCCCTCCCTCTGGGCCAGAGTTCGTTCAGGTCCCTTTTCATAGAATCTACAGTGCAGAAGGAGGCCACTCGGCCCATCGAGTCTGCACTGGCCCCGGAAAGAGCACCCCACCCAAGCCCACGCCTCCACCCCACCCCCACTACCCGGTAACCCCACCCAACCCTTTTGGATACTAAGGGGCTATTTAGCATGGCCAATCCACCCAACCTGCACATCTTTGGACCGTGGGAGGAAACCGGAGCACCCGGAGGGAACAGATGCAGACACGGGGAGAACGTGCGAGCTGCACACAGACAGTCGCCAGAGGACGGAATTGAACCCAGGTCCCTGGAGCTGTGAGGCAGCAGTGCTAACACTGTGCCACATGCCGGCCCATTTCAGGACTTGATGGCCATTGGATGGTGTTTCTATAACATGGACGAAAACAGGTTGATTATCAGTCTGTAAATCAGTGATGGGCGACCTAGGCTAGTGAGTGGGCCGCATCAGAGTCCCTCCTTCATCTCAGAGGGCCTAGAGATTGAAATGAGGCTTGTTCACTAACCAGGACCCCATGAATAAGATTAAATACATTAAATAACGCCAAATATTTCTTAACGAGTTTTGGAAAATTCTTCATCATTTACATATTGATTAAACAGGCATTCATAAGACGCAAATGCCGTTTGTGTCACCAGCCAGAAGAAAGACTGACCTGCTATTGACCTGCCATTGGGAGAATTGCAACGTGATTTCACATTGGTGGGTTTCCGACTTGTGGGGCGGGATTCTCCGAGCCGGGCCGGAGAATTGCGACAACCCCGCCACGCCGCCCCGATGCCGGCACGCGATTCTCCGAGGAGCGGAGAATCAGCGCCATTTGCGCAGGCGCGTTTGGCGCGGCGTCGGTCGCGGGCCACTGTCCGCGGCCGGTCCGCCGTTTCTCCAGCCTCGATGGGCTGAGCAGCCGCGCGGAAACGTCAGAGTGCCGCCGGCGCTGGCCACACCTGCTCGCAGCCTGCGGGAACTCTGTGCGCAAGGTCGGGGGGGGGGCGCCTGTGGGGGGGGGCTCCTTCACCGGGGGGGCCTCCGATTGGATCTGGCCCGCGATCGGGGCCCACCAATCAGCGGGCCAGCCTCTCCAGCCCCGTAATTTGTTATGCGGCCGGCCCCTGAACTCCCGCGCCATGTTGCGTCGGGGCCGGTGCGTTGAGGATGTCCCCTGCGCATGCGCGGGTTGGTGCGGCGCCACTGCGCATGCGCGGGTTGGCGCAGCGCCCAGTTGGTGCCGGGAAGGGAGGCTGGGGTGGCATGAACCACTCCAGTGCAGTGCAGGGGGCCAGAATTGGTACTGCCCGCTCCCGTTTCGCACCGTCGTGAAACGCGACGACGTTCACGACGGCGCAGACACTTTGCTTCCATTTCAGAGAGTTCCGCCCGTGAGCTCCAACTAGATTCTCCACTCCCGCCCGGCACCAAACCCACTGCGGGCGGGACGAGAGAATCTTCTTAATTTCATCAGGCTGGACTCTAACGTGGGAAGATATTACCAAGTGTGTTCAAGGCTCCCAGTTGGACGTAAAAGAGGCATGACCAGCATGTAGAAAATCTGAGACAAATGTGGCAAAGAAAGTGCAAGAAATTGAGATTGTTCTGATGGAAAAGAATTCTAGATGCAGCAACACAACACCTTCATGATGAGTGCATTGATGTCAGCGTAGTCAGTTATTGCTGGTATCCAACAGCATATCTGCTACTGCGAAGGAAGAACGCAAAGAAATAGCAAATATTGTGTTAAAATAAGAACTTTGCATGGTGAATGGTTAAGTGCGCATGGTTGTGTGAGCGTATTATCAGGGTTGTTGACATTTGCTACGCCTGTTAACACTGAAGTTGCTGTGAGACTAAAATGATTGTATTTGACTTTTTTGGTACAATACAGGCAACCTGAAATACATTTCAGCATCAGGCTGGGATGTGTAAAAAGGAATTATTTCTGAAATGATCACACCGTTTGGCTACTATCGCTGCCACTTCAAGAATATTTGCACAGATTTTCATTATGTACAGTACAAAATTGTGACAAGTTTGCAAAACCACACAACTTTTTGTTATTTGTCACAATTTAACAGGTAACGCTTAACTGCATTGGAGATAAAAACAGGAAATGATGGAAATACATCCATCTATTAAATTCATAGAATCAGAGAATCCCTACAGTGCAGAAGGAGGCCATTCAGCCCATCGAGTCTGCACCGACCCTCCGAAAGAGCACCCTACCCAGGCCCACTCCCACACATATCCCCGAAACCCCGCAACCCCACCTAACCTCTGGACACTAGGGCAATTTAGCGTGGCCAATGCACCTAACAAGCACATCTTCAGGTAGGGATCCTTCATTAGAATCAGTGAGAAGTTGGTGCCTGAAATGTACGATCTTTTCTTGCTTCTCAGACGTTGATGAACCTGTTGCCTATTTCTTGCATTTTCTGCTTTTCATTTCAGATTTCAATTTTATTTCCCTTTAAACGCTTCACTGCATTTCCAATTCCTGGCCAGATGCATTTCATTATTCCTCGCACATACATCCCATTGAGATACGTTCAATGATTTCATCATCACAGCTTCAAAAAATGACTGACCTGTTCAATGAGTCAGCGTATGTGTATTACCTAGCTGGAAATCAGCTGTGTGAAAGCGACGAGAAGGAGTGCTCTGGTGCATGATTATTTCAGCATGTTCAATTTTCTTCATGGTAAATATAAGGCAGAGGTGTTGCCATTGATGGGACTAAGCTAACATAGGGCGCATTAGGCTTCTCACAAGTCAATCTGAGCAAAACACCCTGGAGGCATGCACTTAACACGAGAGAATTAGCTGGCTTTTACAGGTTTGAACTCATTCATTGCATGATTAGCAGCTTAATTACCAGGCACCAATACCTTAGTTGAATTCTGATTGGTGCCTCAGTCAATCAAGCATGATGAGGCATTGGCCTCATAACACATTGAATAAAGTTACAATAATTGCCAGAGCGTCAAGAAGGAGTGTAAATAAAATATTAGTGTGCTGGAAGTAAGTGAAACTGTTTTTGTTTAAATTAAGTTGCACATGAGTCGAGAAACTTGAGTGCTATTTCCGATCTTTACCAGGAAGTACAATAGTGACTCTTTCATTGCAGTTACTCAGCAAATTTATCAAATTGATATATCAAGCAACGAAAATATGGTAAAATAAAACATATCTTAGTGCTGATGGATACTGGCCTCATTGATATCTGTGTTTACCTGTCATTTCACAAAACTATTATGGAAATAGCTTTGATTTCCCTCTTATTTTCAGCTACTTTGCTGAGTAGCAACATTCTCAGTTCGGAGCCAGGGGGCGGGATACACCGTTCCCCGGCGCTGATTTTGTAATCGGCGATTGGGCGGAGAATCCCATTTGACGTTGAAATCAGAGGTGGCGCCTGTTTGACGCAGGTTTTGTATTCTCCGCCCCCTTTGAAACGGCGTCATCGCGGCACACGCCGATGGGATGGCCTCAGCGCGTCACCAGAAGGCCCTTCCCCGATGCTCCGCCCCCGATGGGCTGCGTTCACGACGGCTCAGTTCACTTCTGATCTCAGCCATGCGGGAACCTGGCGTGGCGGCTGCGGACTGTGTCCAGTGCCGCATTCAGTCGGGCGGGAACCGTGCTGCTGGCCGGGTAGGGATTGGGGAAGTGGGGGGAAGGCTTTCCACGAGTGCTGGGAGGATTGGTGGGGGGGGGTGGTCAGGGGGGCACTATCTGGCAGGTCGGGTCCGCGCACGGCCGGCACCATGTTTTACAGCACGACTGCGGCAGGTCGTCGCCACGCACATGCGCGGCCACCGACCCAGCCATTCTCCGCCCGTTTATTTTGTGGCGGCCAGGTATTTTACGTGATGCGGTTGTTATCCCTCAGCAGTCGCAGCATTGGTGAGGGGGCAGCTCCAATTTGTTTCCACGTAAAACGCCACAGATCCTCCGCACTTAGCCTCAGAATCAGAGAACCTTGCCCAGGAAGTTTAAAATGTTTAAGTCCCGTTCCGGTGCAGGATCTCAGCAGACACTCCACTGCGGTAGTTATGTGTGGGTACCATTCTTCGATGAAATGTTAAAGAGTTTCTATCTGGCACTTGGGTCTATATTGAAGACCCAATTGTGCTATTGCACCATTGGAAAACAGAGACGTTTACAGATGTCCTGGCCAAAATTTTATCCTTAACCAGCATGGCCAGCAATCAATGCATTTTCCCTGCAGCTTATAGTAAAATGGCCACTTGCAATTTGCGAACTAGTTTCCATAAGTGAAGTATTCACCAACAAGACAGCTAATGCTAACCATGCTGCTTTGCTCATCTGATAGTAGTTAGTTAGACCAATAAAGCGTGAGAGATACTTTGCATGTTTTGCATGTAGCCGACATGATTCCCTTCAATTATATGTGGGTTTGTATTTTGCCTTTGAACTATTAATACAACATCTTAACATGCTGAGGAGAACAATGTGAAGCTGGTTGGGCCAATGAGCTAGGCCAGAGCAATCGCGGTGTCGCTCACTTTGTAAACCAGGAAGGTGTCTGGTGAAGGACGGGCAAAGTGTTTGAAGAATTATGAGAAAGATTGCCATTGGATTTATTCCGAGATTTAAAAACATGGGGCGGGATTCTCCGGACTGCCACCCGCGTTTTCCGGCACGGCGCATCCCCGCTAGCAGTGGGATTCTCCATTCCCGCAGCCAGCCTATGCCGTTTCCCATTGTGGCCGCCTCATGCATTCGGGAAACCCGCGGGCATGGGTACCCTGCTGGCGGACCGGAGCATCCCGCCAATGGAGAATTCCAATTATGATCCATCTTTCAATAGAAATCTGTTAAATGACCAGCACTAAGAAATCAGTGGGCTTTAAAGTCACATTTTGAATATCAGCCACCCTATCGGACTCACAGTTCATATCTCAATGGTCAGTTTATGCTTGGACAATTTCCTTTTGAGAAAACAAATGCTAAGAAATTTGGACAGACAATCCTTTTTAACCTTCAAAAGGTGAAGCTGGTGGGCCTTTTCTGGACTTTGCAAACTTATACTCTCCGATGATCTCTATGACCATCCTAATGTTTCATGAGTTGGCCTGCTCGTGTACATTTAGTTGTAATTTTAAGACCACACCATAATGCATGCCAAGGCCGTTGATGTGTGTGTTTATATCAATTCATCAAAAGCCAAACAATTTGGTGAAAAGTTGTTAATCAGTACACAGTCGTAACCTTTCAGTCTAAGTGTTGTTAGAATATGTTGAATTATTGATGACACATTCGAGAAAGGTTATAAATAGGTCCGGGTATAAAAATGAGCTTACTAAAGGAGAAATTAGATATCAATTCTGGTCTTTTCTGGGATATCAAAGCCTTATGTCGATAACGGATAGTAATGGGATAGCAAAAGTCACTTTCACAGAATAGATTGTTTTCCTTAAAATTTAACAGTAGAACAGCAATAACAACTTGTTACATTTTCCTGTTATGTTATTACAGAATAAAACTAGATTTTGAGTTTCCAATTAAGTTTTGTAGTGTAATCCCATTGAAGGCAAATGTAAGTTTCTCTGAATCTGCATTTGTAAATGTGTGGAATTGACCAGCCCATTTGAAGGAAACATAATTCCAAAGTTCGACTTGTTCACTTTTTAAAAAAAAAACATTGGGCACGATTCTCCGCTCCCACGCCTGGGTCGCCAGATTTTCCCGCCACGCCGGTCCGACGCCCTCCCGCGATTCACGGAAGTGGCCAGATCGGCACAATCGCGTTTTGTGCGGCGCGGTACAGTGAATCGCCCGAGACAGCCAAAATGGCGATTCACCGGTACCCCGCGATTCTCAGTGCCGGATGGGCCGAGCGGCATGCCCAAAACGGCGGGTTCCCCCGGCGCCGTCCACACCTGGTCGCTGCCGGCGGGAACAGCGCGGGAACGCTGTGGGGGTGGCATGTGCGGGGGGCGAGGGGGGATCCTGCACTGGGGGGGGGCCCAAATGGGGTCTGGCCCGCGATCGGTGCCCACCGATCGTCGGGCCGGCCTCTCTGAAGGAGGACCTCCTTTCTTCCGCAGCCCCGTAAGATCCGTCAGACAACTTCTTGCGTGGCGGATTCGGAGAGGACAGCAACCATGCATGCGCGGGTTGGCGCCGGCCAACCCGTGCATGCGCAGGTGACACCAGTTATGCGGCGCCGGCCGCGTCATGTATGCGGCGCCGCCTGGCGCGCGTAAATGACGCGGCGCCGCTCCTAGCCTATTATCGGGCCCTGAATCGATCGGGATAGGGGCCGTTTTGCGCCATCGTGAACCTCGACGGCATTCGCGACGGCGCGAACACTCTGCCTCCATTTCGGAGAATTCCGCCCATTCTCTTTGCCTTACAGTTTTATTTATAGAACTCATAAAATCCCTCCAGTGCAGAAGGAGACCATTCGGTCCATTGAGTCTACACCAACCCTCTGAAAGAGCACTCCCCTCAAGCCCACTCCCTCACCCTATCCCAATAACCTCTTAACCTAACCTACACATCTTTGGACACTAAGTGGCAAGTTAGTGTGGCCAATCCACCTAACCTGCACACCTTTGGACTGTGGGAGGAAACCGGAGCACCTGGAGAAAACCCACGCACACACGGGGAGATTGCGCAAACTCCACACAGGTAATTGTCCAAGGCCGGAATTGAACCCGGGACCCTTTCCTTTTCCTTACAATTCCTTCTCTCATTTGAAGAGGGGAAAATGAACATCAATCATAGCATTCAAGGGAAAAGAAGGGGTAGAATCTGTGAACATTAGAGGACCAACAACCAAGGTCACCCACTCGATCAACCCTATCCACCAGCCTAAACATTCACTCCCTCCATGCAGAGTGGCAGCAGTGTGTACCATATACCAGATGCACTGCAGAAACTCACCAAGGCTCTTTCGACATCAGATCCCAAACCAACGATTTCTAACCCCAACCCCCCTTCCCCTCTCAACTCCCCCCAGGCGAGCAAGGCTGGCAGACACATGGGGGCTGTATGTACACCTCCAAGCCACACAATATCCTGAATGGGAACCAAATTGGTGATCCTTCACTGTTTCTGGGTCACGATCCTAGATCTCCCTTCCTGACAGCACTGTGAGGGTACCTGGACCGCCAAGGACTGCAGTGGTTTAAAAAGTTGGTTCCGCTGCCACCTTCTCAAGGGTAGTTAAGGATGGGCAATAAATGCTGGCCCATAGCCCCCGAAATAATTTGGGAAAAAAAACAGTCAAGAAATAAATACAGGAAGGATATTCTCTTTCCCAAATGTGAAGGTCACCCAAATACATCGAGCAAGAAATAGAACATAGTTGTCAGTACACCATTCTACTGTAAATACAGAACTGGACGGGAGTCTGAAATGATCCCACTTGAAGCCTCAGTGCTTAGAAATCCTAACATGTGTCATGTAGGTTGCCTTGCACCAGCTGCACAAACGCAAAACATCCTTGTTAAAAAAAGTATGCAAGTGGCCTGGACGTCAGTTAACCCTTCAAGTTAGTCCAATTTGCGGTCCATGTAGACCGGCAGACAGACAGCTGGTTCCACCCACTGCATTTTGTTAGGTTCCTGGTTTTGCTTCTTGTCTCTTGGCCCTCTTCCAATTGTCTTAATTACACCCTATTTATTTTGCCCTTTTGATAGCAGAAATAACCGAACATCTGCTGAAATCCAAATGGAATAAGCACTGCGCGATGAATGTCAAATGGCGGTTTAAAGAAATGCAACATATGGTACAGATTTCATGGTAGAACTAACTCTGAGCAAGTGAGAAATACTTCACAGTTTGTGTTCCTTGAAGTCTTCTGATACCCGAACGAATGCTATTAAAAGGGCATTATTTTATAAGATTGAAGCATATTGGACTGGATTCTCCGTGTCAGAGACTAAATGCTGACGCCAGGACAGAATCAGAGGTGTTCGGCAACCACAAAAGTGGCGCCAATCCCGGAGCAATTTAGGACCCGTTAATGGGCTAGAACCAGTGCCACGTGGAACTAGAGCAACTCCAATGAAAATTGGGGTCCGATTCACCGGGGTCAGGATTTGGCACTCGAGAGTCTGACAAGCTTCAGCCACATATAAGCACTCCACTCCCCACACACACACATTCCAGCCACCAAGTAACCAGAAGAGTGGCTCCCATGTTCGCAAAGTGGAGCTCGGAACCCTGCTGGACGCCGTGGAGGAGAGACGAGGCACCCTGTACCCCGGGGTGGGAAGGAGGCTGCCACCCACCACCGTACACCGGGCCTGGGTGCAATTGGCAGAGGCCATTCGTGCTGTGGGCCCCACTGCCAGGACCGGCCAACAGTGTCGTAAGAGGCTGCACAACCTCCTCAGGGTGGCCACGGTGAGTAGTCAGCACCATGCCCCTGGCACCAACCCCCATCCCACCCACTCGTAACACCTCCCCCCCACCCGGATGGCGACCGAACCCCACCCGCTGGCAGTCTGCTCGCACCCCACCCTGCACCTATACCACCCGCCATGGCCGGGTGCCCAGTACACAGAGGCCACCAGCTGCCCATCCCCTGTGCTGCCCACGTCTGTCTGCCTAATACTGCATTTTTGTCACCCCGAGGAGCAGGCGGTGCACCACGCAGGGAGAAAGAGAAGACTGGAGGGGGCCAGCCGGACTTACGGTCCCTCACCGTCGCAGAGTGGCGGGTACTGGACCTGGTCGGCACGCCCGGAGGAAGGGCAGTCACCGAGGCGGAGGTCGGCATCAGGGAACGAAGTGAGCCCCGCTGAGTTGCGGTGTCCCTCTGGCACGCGTGGCACAACCCTCACATCATCCTACCTACCTCAACCCCAGCGCCCTACCACCCCCACACCACCATCCAACCCCACCACCCGACCGACTTCCCCCACACCACTCCAATCCACAATCCAACCGTGCGTCATGTCTTGTGTCTTGCAGGGTCAACTGGCGACAAGGCTGGCCCTTCCGATGTCCACCATGGCCGTTTGGAGGTAAGAACCCCCGAGGATGGTCGGAGGGTGGCCCGACCCCAGGGACTTAGCTGCAGTCCACACGGATCTCGGGCTTCTGGAAATGGCGATGCCATTGCTGCTGGAGATGCAGACACAGAGCCAGGGACTGCATGAGGGGCTGTCGGTGAGCGGAGCTCCTCAGTGCAGAAAACAGGGCTAAGTTCCCTGCTGAAGCCCCCCCCCCCATCTACTCGGATTGACGTTATATAGCGGGATGTTTCTCGGTGCTCCAGGTGCCGGGAAACACCTGGCTAATCTCGTGCTACGGGACTCTGTCCCCATTTGGTAGTTCACACTCAGTGTTCTGAAGGAACTAGTCACTAAGTTTGATGACCTATACGTCAAGTCTCTCTAATTGTCGGAAAGACCGAGGAACTGATCATCAACTTCAGGAAGAGTAGCACCCCCCTGTCAAAATCAATGGCTCCGAAGTGGAGATGGTCGATAGCTTTAAGTTCCTGGGAGTCACCATCACAAACAGTCTGTCCTGGTCCACTCACATTGATGCAACAGTCAAGAAAGCCCAACATCTCTACTTCCTATGGAAGCTAAAGAAATTTGGCATGTCTGCATCAACTCTCACAAACATCTACAAATGGGTCATCGAGAGCATCCTGTCCGGCTGTATCACAGCTTGGTATGGCAACTGCTCGGTCCAAGATCGCAAGAAACTGCAGAGTGTGGTGAATTCAGCCCAATGCATCACACAAACCTGCCACCCCTCACATTGATTCTGTATACGTCTCCCGCTGCCTCAGGAAGGCGGACAGCATTATCAGAGACCCCTCCCACCCAGGCATTGCCTTCTTCCAGACCCTTCCATCAGGCAAAAGGTATGGAAGTCTGAAGACCCAAACATCCAGATATAGGAACAGCTTCCTCCCCACAGCTACAAGACTCCTCAACGACTCCCCCTCGGACTGATCTGTTCCCTGTAAGAACACTATTCATGACGCCCTATGCTGCTCTTGCTCATGTATTTGCTTTGTTTGACCCCTTGTTCCGCACTGTAACCAATCACAGTTTGTCGATGTACAATTTGACAATGTTCCCTGCTGATTATTCCTGTGGCTACTGCGTACGTACTGTGTACATTCCCTCGGCCGCAGAAAAATACTTTTCACTGTACGTCGGTACATGTGACAATAAATCAAATCAAATCAAATCAAGTAGCCAATTTATCAGACCTGTTTTAGTTGTACCTGCCATTTAATGTGTATGTTATAGTTTGTAATCAGCTGCAATTTGCGTGTTAAGAGCAGAGTCAAGGGTTCCTCACCTGGACCCCACTTCTTGATGCCGGGTCCCTTGATAAGGCGCCAAAAGCCTTTAAACAATGGTTCACCACCTGCTCCCACCCCTTGGAAGCCCACAAGCAACCCCAGGAGGGGTTTCTTTTCAGGCATTCCACATAGCAAGGTCGCTGGGTGAATACCAATGGTGATAGGATGTGGCCTCTAACTGGGCAGTGGGGCAGGAAGGATATCCACCTGGGACTGAGGCAGGAGGCAGCAGGGGCTCCAACTCCCCCCCCCCCCTCCATCTGATTAAATTTCCCTGTCAGCTAATGGCACAATGGCAGAAGCCTATGGCAGCCTATGAACCCTGGAAATTCCAGAAGGTGCATCATTTATATTTCGGAGTGCCACAGCTTATGAGCAACTCATCTTTCCACAGCCCTTCTATTCCCCTACTGTAGAGAGGTCTCAGTCCTTTCAACAAAAATAACTCTTGGAAGGTAGTAATTGTGAAATGCGCGTGTTGAAGTGTTGTAGCAAATTTACATAATCACAAACCTCTACTTCCGTATTGGCGAAGTACCCATTTTATCCCTGGGTCCAGTTGAGTCAGATTACATTGGGTGAACCCTTGTCGTTTATATATTGTGGGCGGGATTCTGCCGTAATCGGCGGGGCGGGCAACTCTGGCGTGGAGTGGCGTGAACCACTCCGGCGTTGGGCCGCCCCAAAGGTGCAGAATCCTCCGCACCTTCAGGGACTAGGCTGGCCCCGGAGTGGTTGGCGCCGTGCCGGCCGGCGGGGAAGGGGTTTGGCACCACGCCAACCGGCGCCGAAGGGCCTCCGCCGGCCGGCGCAAATTGGCGAATGCACGGTAGCGCCAGCATGTGCTGGCGTCATCCTAGCGCATGTGCAGAGGGCTTCGTCTCCGCACCGGCAATGGCCGGTGCGGAAGAATAGGGTGCCCCCACAGCACAGGCCCGCCTGCGGATCGGTGGGCCCCGATCACGGGCCAGGCCACCGTGGGGGCACCTCCCGGGGCCAGATCCCCCCGAGAACCCCGGAGGCCGCCCGCGCCGCCAGGTCCCGCCGGTAAGGACCTACTCTAATTTACACCGGCGGGACCGGCAAAAGGCGGGCGGCCACTCGGCCCATTGCGGGCCGGGAAATCGCTGGGGGGGGCTGCCAGCAGCCAGCAACCAGCACGGCGCGATTCCCGCCCCCGCCAAATCCCCGGTGTCAGAGAATTCGGCAGCCAGCAGAGGCGGGATTCACGCCACCCCCCCGGCGATTCTACGACCCGGCGAGGGGTCGGAGAATCCCGCCCATGTATTGATGTCACTTACGGAGGGCAAAGAATGGATAGTCCCATCAAAATAACAAGAAGTAGGTGTAGATTGTGAACTTGTTGTTTATGTACAAGATATGGCAATTAATTAGCCACTTAAGGGCCATATTGCTGAGTTTACCTCCCACAATATTGATAAGATTCTGGTTGAGGCAGGCAGATGATGGACAAGGTGCTCCCGCAACATCCCACTTAATTTTATGCCCCTCCCCAACCTCCCGGCCTGCTTCTGGAGAGGGAGGAGTGTAGATTTAGAGTACCCAATTCATTTTTTCACAATTAAGGGGCAATTTCGCGTGGCCAGCCCACCTACCCTGCACACCTTTGGTTTGTGGAGGCTAAACCCACGCAGACACGGGGAGAATGTGCAACTCCACACGGACAGTGACCCAGAGCTGGGATCGAACCTGGGACCTCAGCGCCATGAGGCAGCAGTGCTAACCACTGCGCCACCATGCTGCCCTAGCCGGAGAGTTTCTATTTGCAAATCAGTTGACAAGTTTCCCTCCATTATAACAGTAACCACTGAAATACAAAAAGTATTTCATTGGCTGACACATGTCTTTGCAAATCTTGAGACCATCAAAGATGGCATCTAAGTGCAAGTCCTTTCCTTTGCTTTTACATTCACTGGCAAATGGACCATAATCAAAAAGCTGCGCAACATATGTCCTATGTTCTTCATTTTTTTAAAAGCACGCAATTTTATTTTTAAAAGGTGGAATGTCACTGAGGCGAGACGGTTTTGTATTCTGGTGTCTGCTCCTTTCCAATTTTATTACTAGCCCATTTATTTTTTTATCTTTTATCTTATTGGTCTCACAGCAGTATCGAGCAGTCATTAAATTTTCAATTGTTGATGCCTCTAGCAGTGAGCAGGAACCTAATCCGCACTAACTCTATGAAATCACTTAGAGTGTGGATTGCCACTGACATCAGTTAAGTTGCTCTTTCCAACATTTCACTCCTTATGTACCAGCTCCTTAGTACTGTTGATTGATAGTGACATGCAGAAGGTGTGTTCCTTTTTAATTAAAGCAGAATCTTTGCTTTGCAACTTTACAACAGCCTAGTTTGCTTTTGAACCAAAGTACGCAGACAACACAGTGAACAGATAATAGTTTTACGTTAATTGCAAGTCATTTTAACTGGAAGTCATTTCGGGAAAAAAGTAAAAATGGAACAGGACTACTCTGTTTAACCAAATACCATTAAAAATTCAAACTGTTCCCAAATTGTGCAACTGTTTGAGCTACTAAAGGAGCCATGATGTGGAGCCATGATGTACTCTACTAAAGGAGAGAATCAGTCTTCAAAGTTGCAATCTCGGAACATATTTTAAGCTACATCAAATTCAATAACTGGAATAATTGGGCATCCCTGCGAAGTACACTTCCTTCATCATTTGCTCCTTGGAGAGTGAGATGGCTCTTTTAAGCATCGCAAAGCTTCGCTGAGCTGAAGCGCGGTTTTCCGTAATAAGGAAGACACTGGTGCCAACTCATCCTGAAGCTGTAATTAGGAAAGAACTTACTTCACGCTGGCACAGTAGAGGAGCTAGAGGGAAGTCCCTCATCAGTACTTTGGCATTGTTGATCTTTGTACTGCCCCTGAAGGCAATCTTGCCAGCCCTACATTTTTATTTCAGTACAGGTCGTACTCATCAGAGGAGATCATTTTTGTGAATTAATAGACTAAACTAAAAGAGCTGTTTGCAAGGTCAGTGGAGTTGTGTTCAACTAAGTTGATTCCGTACGTCTTTAGAAATAAAGCGTTGAATCGTTTTCAAAGCATAGTTGCCGCAGGGCAAAAGATAAAACCCAATAATTGTGTTGCAACTTTTTACAACAGACCAAACTCTCCTTTACTTTCAATCCATTAATGATTTGGTTCAAGTGCTTTTTGGTGTGTCAGTGTACAGTGCCTAATAAAGCATTTGGAAGTAACTGAGTAATTAAATGAAGTGACTACTTAATTGCAATTGAAGTATTAAAGATGTCTTAATTTTGATTTAACTTTGACCTTTGATTCAAATGTTCATGGTAAGGTGCTTATTTTTAAGTACGAGTTGTGACGTACTTTTTATTTTCGCTGCTTGTTGCTTATCCATCGAACTCTCACACCCGGTCACAGTGTTTTCACTAGTGTACCGCATCTTCCAACTGAGAATGTACAGTGAGTAAAAGATTTACAATGGAGGGAGGACAGGTTTAGTGAGGCTAGCTCGAGAAACTATTTTGTTCTTCTGAAAACCGCAGGACGGTGGCAACCTGTTTCCTGTTGTGAATTTCAAATTGCAGAAAATGGATTTCTCGGTGAAGCTGAGGATAATCTTACTCTCTTGGTCTGGCGTGTATTAAGGTGTAATTTAATAAAGATGCAGTCAGATGTTGAGGAGCACAGAGGGCACAGTTCTCTCCCTCAGACTGAATGGAATCCAATTACTTCCATCAAAGTGCCAGGTCTAGTATTTTACTTCATGGCCACAGAAAATAACCTGTAATATAAAGTGAATAGATCAAGCTGTAATCATCTTACTTCATTAAAGAAAGGCAGACTAAAAAATAGCTGTTTCTGATATTAAAAACATTTAGCGATATTACCCCATCTCATCTTCTGAACCAAATAACCGCTCCCAATTTGCTTCTTGAATGGCATCATCATATGGCATCGAGGGCAGCATGGTATCATTGTGGATAGCACAATTGCTTCACAGCTCCAGGGTCCCAGGTTCGATTCCGGCTTGGGTCATTGTCTGTGCGGAGTCTGCACATCCTCCCCGTGTGTGCGTGGGTTTCCTCCGGGTGCTCCGGTTTCCTCCCACAGTCCAAAGATGTGCAGGTTAGTTGGATTGGCCATGATAAATTGCCCTTAGTGTCCAAAATTGCCCTTAGTGTTATATGGGGTTACTGGGTTATGGGGATAGGGTGGAGGTGTTGACCTTGGGTAGGGTGCTCTTTCCAAGAGCCGGTGCAGACTTGATGGGCCGAATAGCCTCCTTCTGCACTGTAAATTCTATGAATACGGAACGTCAACATCGTCTTCACCAGTAATCGTGTTGTCAGCTCAGTTAAGATTACTAAGCGTTATTATGCTAATATTACACACAGTCTTGCATTTCTAATGCTTTACCTAAAAGCTCATTTGAGGCCGAAAGGCTAATTGTTTCACAGATTGCGTATATGGATTGGAAAATTGGGATTCTGCTTTGTGGCACAGCCAATTTGTGAGGTGCAATTTGGAAGGGAGAAATAATTCTGCATTTTCATTTCTGCATGAACATTGCTGGGTTGTTTACATCAGGTTCCATGTTGAATTTTGTGACTTTCTTTGACTCTGTCCCAGTGCACAGCTTATCCAACTAAATTGGCTGCCTGACAACTCATCGGGCCTTGCCTGATTTACTTCATTCTTAAAACAAGCTCACTCATTTGTGTTGAAATGTTCTTTTGTTTTGGCAGGGAGCATTTATCACCCTCTTCATTGAACATCTTGTATTGTGTTTCTCCTCTCATTGCACTTATGTGTTTTTTTCTGGAGCCTACATTTGCGAAGCAACACCCTTGTAAAGCCTTGGGATTTGGAACCATAATGTAAAGTTGCAGCAAACACTGTTGGGAGAATGGAAATTCTTCTGGTTATTTCCATAGTGCTGCATGAGTTGGCTGACGTGGACCCAAGTCATGTCCAAAGAAAGAATAAGCATTTATATAATGTTCATCGTGGCCTTAGGCTGACCCAAAACTTTTACCATTAATTAATTTAATTAACTTGAAGTCTGACCTCTGTGGAAACAGGGCAGCCGATGTAGGCACAGCAAGATCCCACAAAGAGCAATGAGGTAAAATAGTCATGTAATCCTGTTTTGTGAATTTGGATCAATCTGTTATTATTATTGTCCCAAGTAGGCTTACATTAACATCGCAATGAAGTTATTGTGAAAATCCCCTCGTCGCCACATTCCGGCGCCTGTTAGGGTACACTGAGGGAGAATCCAGAATGTCCAATTCACCTAACAGCAAGTCTTTTGGGACTTGTGGGAGGAAACCGGAGTGCCCGGAGGAAACCCACGCAGACACGGGGAGAATGTGCAGACTCCGCACAGACAGTGACCCAAGCAGGAATCGAACCTGGGGCTGTGAAGCAACAGTGCTAACCACTGTGCTACCGTGCCGCCCTTTAATTAAGTTTGGGTCTATCAATGTTGAAGGACGCATTTACAGGAAACACCACTCCTACCTGGGAAGGTCAGATGGGGCTTCATTTTGCTCCAATGCTTCTCTCCAAAGACAGCATCTGAACCATGCCATGTGCTGTAATAAAACCAAAAATGTTGGAAAATCTCAGCAGGTCTGGCAGCATCTGTGGAGAGAGAAGCAGAATTAACATTTCAAGTCCTTATGACTCTTCTTCAGAGCCCTACGTGTTGCAGATAACTTCAAGAATCAGCCATTGTTCTAACAATAGTTGTGAAGGTCACAATGCCATTAGCTTCTATGTAAAAGGACCCTTCCAGTTTGGTCACCATAGGAGACATTAGGTAAGCCAATCTGTAGCTCACTCTTTTTTTTACAGAAAGTGAGTGACACTGTTTAACAGAGGACAACATCTTAGGATCAGATAATGTTTACAGGACAAAAGGCAGTCTTTTATCACTTTTCTGGTGTTTCATGACACCAACTGAACAGAATAAAGACCTCTGCAAAAATAGAAATACTGAGGCCACTGAAAACTTGAAATAAAACAGAAAATGCTGGAAATATTCAAGAGGTCAGGCTGAGCCTGGAGTGAGAAAAATAAAATTAATGGGGGTATTTTCCGGTCCTTCCCACCAGTGGGATCTTCGTCCCACCAGCACCCCCACCCTCCCATCAGGCTCCCCCAATAGAGACTCCTCTATCAGAAAACCCTGGGGGGCGATTCTCCGATATGGAGCCCAAGTGTTCAACACCGTTGTGAACCTCATCGCGTTTCACGACGGCCCAAACTGGGCCCTGGTACCACCGATTCTGGCCCCCACAGGGGCCCCGATCACGAGCCAGACCCCATCGGAGGCCCCCCCCTGGTGAAGGAGACCCCCCCCCTCCACTGGCTGCCCCCCGACCATTCCCGTAGAGTTCCTGTCAGCAGCGACCAGGGGTGAACGGCGCCGGCGGGTCTCTGTCGGATCGGCGCGGCCGCTCGGCCCATCCGGGCCAGAGAATCGGCGGCCCCACGATTCCAGCGGCCCATGGCCGGCACCGCACCAAACACGCTAGCGCAAATGGCGCCGATTCTCCGCACCTCGGAGAATCGCGCGCCGGCATCGGGGTGTCGTGGCGCCATTGCGGCGATTCTCCGGCCCAGCGCGGGGCTCAGAGAATCGCCCCCCTCTGCTCCCCCATCAGACTCTCCTAACAGAGACATTCAACAGAGCCCCCCAATAGAGAGCTCAGTGCTTTCTGCTGTGGAAAAGAGGATGTCAAAGCACTTATCTGCATTTGATGTGGTGAGGAGCTGTCAATCATAGCAAGAGTGATTGTAAACATCGTGGTTAGCATCAAAACAGGGTAATTCAAGGCATTCAAGCGTGAAGGGAAATATAGATCAACAGTCCACCAAAAGATCTTTTTTTAAAGGCCACCCCGATCTCAAAGTGACATTTCAAGTCCTCCCAACCCCCTCCTCCAACACCACTATCATTGGGGCTTCCGTTCTCCCACCCCCAACCATCCTTGCTGGCGTCAACCTCACCCCCTCCCCAGGATCGCTGGCAATGTGGCATTGGCGCCATCCCAATGAAACTCCATTCAGACCCGCCCCTTCTCGCCGGCATCAGGCCATCCCCCTAAAGCACCCACCCCGCCCCCTGGTGAGTGGCACCTCTGTATGAGTTCACCAAATTCCCCCCACCTTCATGCCCTCTTCATGCCCGCCGCTTCATTCCCTGCCCCCTTTCAGGCCCCGAATGGCAAGTTGACAGTACCAGGGTGCCAAGGTGCCAGGGGTCAGCGCCAGAGCACTGCCCTGCCATGTTCCCAACCATTCGGGTACTGCAATGCCCACACAGCCTCCCAGCATGGTCATCAAGTCTGGTCTCCAGTGGTGGAGAGCAGTAGTGATTCCAGCCGGCCTCATGCTGCACCAGTGGGAGGGAGAATACCGGGAGCCAGGAGAATCCGGCTTTAAACTGACCCAGCATATTTAAATTATGATTTTAATATGTTAACGAGTGCGTGAACCAGATTACCCCTGCTGCAGTGGGCCAGGAACATCGCACACTGATCGGCGCCGGGCACGAACCCCGTTTAGGGGCTCGCCCGCTATTCTCCTGACATTGCTGGATGAGCACCGGACACAACCCGTCTGGAAAATCGCCCCAGATTTCCCTCTACATTGATTCCGAAGGCCTAGGGAACCTTTGGTTTATGTTCATTGCCATGGCTGCTAAACTAGTTATGTGGCTATTAAATCACTTTAAAAGAATGAAATGGGAATTTTCAGAGTTAAACTGATATAGGCTAGATTTTCAGCATTAACATCAATGCCTTAATAGTGCTGTGTATACCTGAGTAATGGTTAATCTATGTAAAGATCAAGCCTCGACCTTTCCCCCCCCAAAAAACATTTTTCATATATCTCGTGTGCAGGTCGGCCCTCAACTTTTAGCGTAAACATCCAAACACTTTGGTCTTCCCACCCGCTCACCTCTGAAGTCAACAAACCGCCGTGTTGGCAGCATCATTGAATGGCACACGAGTGGAGGCAGCTCTCCATCTCTTCACGTCTGCGCACTTCACCACGTGATGTCAAGGCTACCACCTCACTGGAGCATATCACATTCCCGCCAATCCCATTCCCTGATATGGCAACATGGGACGGGATTCTCCCATTCTCCCAGCTGCTTGTCACTGAGATTTCCTACTGAAGCCTCCCCACACCACCAGCAAACCCATGGGTGGTGGCGCACTGCCAGCGGGAAAAGAGAATCCCAGCAACTGGAAAATTTCGGCAATGGCATCAGGAAGGAGCAGCAGACGCACAGCCCAGTTCAACCTTAAAGCTGCTGAGATTGCAGAGCTGGAAAATAATTGTGCAGCAGCTGGAGAATTCAAGGTCATCAGAGAAGAACGTTAGAGGCTGGAAGAAGCTCTCTACAGAGCGTGGGCAGATGCCAGGAACAATTGCAAACAGAGGAAAGCTCAGCATGCCACCATATTTGGAAAACAAAGTTGCGAAATACGTCAATGAAAACGGCGGAACAAGCTCTCAGTTTCTCGAGGATCTATCCGAATCTTCGCCATGAAATCTTCGTCATGAAACAACTGAGAAAATTAGGCATGACATATTTCAAAGCCAGCCCTGGATGGTGCACCAGTTTCATGAAGCGAAACTATTTTGTACAGCGACAGAAGAGCTGAAGTTCACAGCGTCTCCCAGCAGGGCTTGACGAGAGGCTTATAACGTTTACAGTGGTTTACAATCAAGCACCAACAAAAGAATGGGTATGGACTGGCCTGTATTAGGAACATGGATGAAACTCCTGTGAATTCTGACATGCCCAGTCAGACAAACAGTGAGCAAGGTTGAAAACAACTGGCCATGAAAAGAGATTCACCGTTGTGCTGTTGTGCATGTTGGATGGAATGCCAGTGGTGATGTTCAAGAAAAAAACTCTCCCAAAAGAGCAATTCCAGAAAAGGAGTAGTCATCCAAATTTACAGCAAGAGGTGGATGGATGAAGTTGGCTTGAAAACATGGCTGAGGAAAGGTTGGAGTTTCCGACGAGGACGATTACATGCAGAGAAATGTCTTCTCGTCTGGGACATCTTCGGGTTACACTTTACCGATGATATTGCTGCTGGAGTTAGATCGCCAAACAGTGACATTGCAGTGATTCCCGATGGTCTAACCATAAGACCATAAAATAAAGGAGCAGAATTAGGCTATTCGGCCCATTGAGTCTGCTCCGCCATTCGATCATGCCTTCGGACCAGCCTCGTCCAACCATTGGATGTCTTTTTGCACAAGCCCTTCAAGGACAGCACGAGAATAAAGTGCAATGACTGGATGATGTTGCCAACTTTCCGTTTGGTTCAATTGCTCT
Organism: Scyliorhinus torazame; assembly: GCF_047496885.1. Lineage (NCBI taxonomy): Eukaryota > Metazoa > Chordata > Chondrichthyes > Carcharhiniformes > Scyliorhinidae > Scyliorhinus > Scyliorhinus torazame. Next base: position 116,010,280 of record NC_092727.1, read on the forward strand.
GTTTTATTACCTTTGCTCTCGAATCGCCAGGTATCTTTATGATACCGCCACGAGGTTCAAGTCCGAGTAATGATCTATAACTCAATACACCGATTAGTAAGATTCAAATCAAAGCACATTTATTATACACAGTAATTGCTACTCATGCACAAATTCTACGTCTAAGCTACTTCTACAACTAACAGGCCTATACTTAACTTCGGACTGGCCTACCAGGTCAGGGGAACAAATGGCCTTTCGTTCGGGTTCTGGGTCTGCGGGATTCGAAGTTGGTACGGATTGGTAGCTAGGAGAGCCTATCTCGTAGCGAGCGTTGAATTAAGACTTGCTTCTGTCGGCGGTCACTGCACCGGTCACGGTCAATGTTGGTTCGTGTTGCTGGGTGACCCGGGCAGGACGAAGAGAGAGAGAGCGATTTGAACTTAGGGCTTAACTCTTATAGTCCCCAGGGGCTTCCCGCCTTTCGGGGCGGACCCTGTACCTGGTCCCAAGTGATTGAACTTTGTCCCAATCGCTTGGTTCGATTTCTCCAATACTGGAGCGGTTCCCTGATCGATGGGCGGTCTTGAGGTGTTCGTTCACCTCCTTTGTGTTGGCTCCTGCTGGCACCGGGGAGTCTGGCTTTGCTTTGTGAGTCCCAAATGTTACTTATTGTTCCCGGGATTGCTCATCAGTATGCAGATGGCTGCTACATTGTTATGCTGATGGTCGCTGGTATCAATGTTGTCTGGCCTTTTGCAGAGTTGAATACACAGCAAACCTGCAGCTGCTGGTTTCTGCCTGTGTTGGCTGACTTTCCCATCAGCCTTTGCCGTTCGCCATTTTAAATCGGGAGTTGGCCAATTTAGGTGGCTACAATGATCAGATGAGAAAAGACATTCACCAAGGGAGGCAGCATAGGGCTCCAACATTAGCAACCCTGTGGAAAAGGCCCGTGAGGAAATCAGAACAGAGATTGTCATCAAACCATTTACAAAATGTGGGATATCAACCGCACTTGATGGCGCAGAAGATGATTCTTTGTGGAATTAATTTGCCGTGACAACACGATTACTGATGAAGACGATGTTGATGATCCATATGATGATGCCATTCAAGAAGCAAATTGGGAGTGGTTACTTGGTTCAAAAGATGGGATGGAGGGTGACTTTTATGAATTTTAAAACATGTTCAGTGCATACTCTGCTGCTAAGTATTCATAGCATCCATTGAATTCTTACAGTGCAGCAGGAGGACATTTGGTCCATCATGTTTGCACCGACCCTCTGAAAGAGCACCCCACCTAAGCCCATTTCCGCGTCCTGTCCCCGAAATCCCACCTAACCTGCACATCTTTTAACTGTGGGAGGGAACCGGAGCACCTGGAGTAAACCCACGCAAACCATGGGGAGAACAAGCTTACTCCTCATAGATAGTCGCCCAAGGCTGGTATCGAATCCAGGTCCCTGGCTCTGTGAGGCAGCAGTGCTAACCACTGTGCCACCATGCTGCCCAGTAATTTGTTGTGCCGTGGGGCAGAAAAAACAAATGAAATTGTATACATTTTTGCACAAGACTATTGTTTTTGCTGAATTTGATCAATTCGAATTTAGTGTTCAGAAATTGTCTGTCACCATGGAGGTTTATACTTTTTTGACTCCTTTAGTGCTACTTTGTAGGAGGGTGGGGGTTGGTGGGAACAATCTCCAACCTGGCAATTTCATGATAGTGAGGCGATGGGAAGGGTGGATTTCTACCCCTCAAAATTATTTCCTGTCCAAAACCCGACCCCCTACTTTGTGGCTAAAAATTAGATACTCGACTTTTACGCAGGTAGTAGGTAGATTCAAAAAAATCACTCACAGCAAACAGCACAAGGTTTCAAAGGAGAAAACCGTCTCATTAATAAACCTGACAAACAGGGATAATCATGATTCTAGAACCAAATATTAAAAATAATCAGACTTCAAATCATGACGAGTAGTTCTATAATTCCAAACCAGCAATGAACCTCTGTGATTCTACTTTCTGAGTAGCAAGCACAAGTGGAACAAATCAGTTTTGGAATCAATAGCTTCAGCATTAATTCAGATTGCAGAAGGCCGCAATGTATAAGCAGGATAGGAGTGCTAGATTTGGCAGCATAGCTATCTGAGGACCAACTCACATATGTCAGTCTCCTGGAATTTGAATTAAGCAATGCCTATACAAAAGTGGCTTTCATTCTTCGGTGTCATTAACTTGGAGTTATCGATAGCAGCAGTGATTAATGTTTTTCAGTGTGTCATCTGTTAGCTGCTATTATTAGCTGGGAGAGTTGGTATTTTCATTTTTCAGGATTTACCTGCAGACACAGCAGGTAGAGGCAAAGGCCGTGTAGCGGTAAAGTTACTGACCTAGTAATCCCTGGCAACATGGTTTCAAATCCCACTACGTCAGCTGGAGGAATTTAAATTCAATTCAAATTCCATTGATAAATTTGGAATTAAAAGTTACTATGACCATAGTAACTAAAAACCCACCTGGTTCATTAATGACCCCGTTGGGGGAAGGAAATCAGAACCATAGCAATGTGGCTGACTCTTACCTGCCCTCCGAAGGTGGTATAGCGTCAATTCACTGTGAGACCGTGAGAACGAGTGAATATAAGGCTTTATTATCCAGGAACTAGCCTGCCAGTGTCTGCTGTGCAAATGAGTGCCACCCACAGGTGGCCGGTCTATATATTGCCCCGGTGAGGGCGGAGCCAGAGACGGAGCCCACCGGGGTCCCAGTACAGTACCTGGAAGTAGACCGTATTATCATTTCCAGGTCATAGGTCACAGCACTCTCCAGACAGTTCAAACTTAGGTGAATACATTCACCACAGAGGGCAATTAGGAATGTCCAACAAATGCTGGCCTTGCCAGTGCCACCCAAATCCCATGAAAAGGGAAAATGAAATTTAACTGGGGAGTTTTAAAATCTCCTTTGTTTGGTTGGAACTAGCTTCCATGTGAAGGGTGAGAAACAAATTGACATGAATTATTGCATAACAACAATGTTCAAGAACAGCTTTCAGGGAAACATTTCCCATATTCAAGGCAGTGAATAACTGAGAACAGAACTATTTCTGCTCTTGCCATTCCTCCTCTTCTCCCCTCTGGTTCTTTTGGCAATTGTTTTAAATCTATGCCCTCAGCTTGACTGATCATCCCGCCAGTGGAAACTGTTTTCCCTTATTTATGCCATCACAACCCATCTTTTTTCAATGCCTTTATTAAATTTCCATGTGGGGGTTGGTTAACTCAGTTAGCTAGATGGCTAGATCGTGATACGGAATGGTGCCAACTGTGTGAATTCAATCCCCATATCTGCAGTAGTTCTGAAGGTCTGCCTCCTCGCCTTGTCCCACACTTGCAGAGTGGTGCCCTTCAAGCTTTATATACCCAATTATCTCTCTCTAATGGAGAGGGATGTCTATGGCCCTGTGTGGATGATGGCTAATGGCCTTACCTTATTAAATCTCCACTTAGCCTTCTCGTCTCAGGTTCTCTAGTCCTTATCCATAAGTGAAGGCCCTCATCCCATTATACTGCACTAAATGCTGGGTGCATCTTTAATGATGGGACAATAACACTGCCCTTTCATAGAACATACAGTGCAGAAGAAAGCCATTCGGCCCATCGAGTCTGCACCGACCCATTAAGCCCTCACTTCCACCATATCCCCGTAACCCAATAACCCCTCCTAACCTTTTTCTTTTGGTCACTAAGGGCAATTTATCATGGCCAATCCACCTAACCTGCACGTCTTTGGACTGTGGGAGGAAACCGGTGCACCCGGAGGAAACCCACGCACACACGGGGAGAACATGCAGACTCTGCACAAACAATGACCCAGCGGGGCATCGAACCTGGGACCCTGGCGCTGTGAAGCCACAGTGCTATCCACTTGTGCTACCGTGCTGCCCTTTCACATTATTAGAAAACAGAGCTTGGTAGAGCTTGATAAATGTACTGTAAAACTTTGTACAACCTGTTCTGACTAATCGCTGTAGGCACACGATTTCATTTCGAGATGGCAAGGGCAAATTCGATGCCTTCAACAGGTGTTTTTGCTAACAGTGCCAAGTTGCTAACGTAATCATTCTTATCACACTGCATGTGTGGTGTTGAGGGTGATGGAAAGGACAATGCTGCACTAAAGCCAAATTCGGAGTGCAACTGGGATGGTAAACATATTCAGCTAAACACCAACAACATGCACAATGCTGCCTTTGGAACTGCAAAATATCCTAAGCAGATTTAAGCAGGCGGTGGGGCGAAATCAAAGAAAGTAGTCCAAAAGTACAAAGAGATGGGTTTTAACGAGGATTTTGAAGGTGGAAAATAATGTAGTAAAGTGAAAGTATTTAATGCAGTGATGAGCAACCGAGGCTAGTGAGTGGTCCTCATTCATCTCGGGGGACTGCAAGATTGAATTCAGGTTTGTTCACTAACCATAACCCCACGAGTAAGATCAAATACATTTAATACAAGACAAGTATTTCAAACAAGTTATAGAAAATGCTTAATCTTTTATATATTAATAGAACCACCATCAACATCAAATGGTAAAAACAAAATAATATTTACACTTTGGACACAGAGGGAGCACATGGCTCTCGCAGTCAATGTTGTGAGCAATCAGCACACACCTCACTTCACTTGCCCTTTCTTTACGTGCGAATCACTTCAGTCATACCGGCAGGAAAAAAAACTACGTGGAAGGAAATCAGCGGAATGTGATAACCCTGCACATGAGCAACGGTCAACAAAATGTCTGGCGGGCCTCATGTGGCTCCTGGGCCGCAGGTTGCCTCACACTCATTGAGTGGGGAAAGTTACAGATTATGGCCGGGATTCTCCCGTACCCGGTGGGGTGGGGGGTCCCGACGGGACGGAGTGGCGTGAGCCACTCCAGCATCAGGCCGCCCCAAAGGTGCAGGATCCTCCGCACCTTCAGGGGCTAGGTCCGCCCCGGAGTGGTTGGCGCCCCGCCGGCAGGAGGGATAGGGGCCTGGCGCCACGCCAACCAGCGCCGAAGGGCCTCCGCCGGCCGGCGCGAGTTGGCGCATGCGTGGGAGCGCCAGCACGTGCTGGCGTCATCCCCGCGCATGCACACAGGGATTCACTTCCGCATCGGCCATCGCGGAGGACCACAACGGCTGATGCGGAAGGAATAGAGTGCCCCCATGGCACAGGCCCGCCCGCGGATCGGGCCAGGCCACCGTCGGGCCACCTCCCGGGGCAAGATCCCCCTGTGACCCCCAGGAACCCCGGGGCCCGCCCACGCCGCCAGGTCCCGCCGGTAAGGGACCTACTCTGATTTACGCCGGCGGGACTTCGGCCCATTGCGGGGGTGGGATTCACGCCAACCCCCGGCGATTCTCTCACCCGACGGGGGGTCGGAGAATCCCACCTTATAGCACAAAACAAGAGCAATACGAAACTTCACGGTATGTATAAACTATGCCTGGTATAATTTTAGAGTATTTTCCCTCTGTGTATATTCAGCATAATAATAGGGGGAAGTAGGAAATCAACAACAAGATATTCCGTGTAGGCCTAGCGCAATATCAACTCCAAATTCACAACAGTACTCTTCAACTATCTCCCCATTCAATCTGAACAATTCAATATATGTGGGAATGCCCCTAATTTGTATGTTTGTATGGGAGGGAGTTAGGTAGCTACATCAAATTGGTGCTGAAGTGAACTCTTCCCGTCAGAGGGCAGAGTGAGCCAAAGGCAACCATTTCTGACCAGTAAGGGAAGGAAATAAATCACCTGAGCCACCCTGCACGACTCTAAAGATTCTGCATGTGATCTGCCGGAGCCCAGAAACCTGAGAAGAAGAGCAAAAAGATTGGAATTTGGGGCAAAACAAATCTCGAAAGATTCCATTTGAGGAATAGAGATTTTCCACCGGGGAGTATCTTTTGACTGGGAGAAAGGGGGCGGGATTCTCTCAGCCCACGCCGGGCCGGAGAATCGCCAGGCCGGGCGCAAATCGCGCAACACCGCCCCGGCGGGGGTCCACTGATTCTCCGGAGAGCGGGGAATCAGCGCCATTGGCGACAGCGCAGTTGCGCAGCGCAGGTCGGGGGCCGCTCTATGAGGACCCCTCCAGGTGATTCTTCGCCCAGGATGGGCCGAGTGGCCGCAAATAAAATAAGAGTCCCGCCGGCGCCGTCCACATGTGGTCTTACCCGGTGGGACCTCGGCGGGCATCCTTTCGGGGGCGGCCTGATTGGGGGAGGGGGTGTCCGACCCCGAGGGGGACCTCCGCTGTGGCCTGGCCCGCGATTGGGGCCTACCAATCGGCGGGCGGGCCTCTCGGGCTGGGCGCCTCTTTTGCTCCGCGCCGGCTCCTGTAGCCCTGCGCCATGTTGAGTCGGGGCCTGCGCGGAGAAGGAAGCCACCGTGGATGCGCGCATTCGCTCCAGTTGCAGTGCACATGCGCAGACCCGTGGCGCCCATTTTAGGCCGGTATCGGCAGCTGGAGCGGCGTGGGTCGCTCCAGTGCCATGCTGGCCTCCTGTAGGGCTCAGAGTCGCTGCTCCTGGGGGCCTGTTGACGCCGTCGTAAAACGCAACGGTGTTTACGACGGCGTCAACACTTCGCCTCAGGATCAGAGAATACCGCCCAGGATTTATGATTCTTGATGTGGGCAATCCATAGAATAAAAAGTTTAGAGGATCCCAACAGTTCAGAAGGAGGCCATTCGGCCCATCAGGTTTGGACTGACCCTCTGAAAGAGCACCCTTCCTCAGTCCAATCCCCCACCCTACCCTCGTGACCCCACAACTTTGGACACTAAGGAGCAATATAGCATGGCCAATCCACCTAGCCTGCACATCTTTCGACTGCGGGAAGAAACCGGGGCACCGAGAGGAAACCCACGCAGACACAGGGAGAACGTGCAGATTCCACACAGACAGTCACACATGGTCGGAATCAAACCCGGGTCCCTAACATTGTGAGGCAGCAGTGTCGATCACTGTGCCACCATGCTCTTCATCACTTGACCCTGGCAAACGTTCCCAGAGAAAAGGGCGCATGCCATTTTCATTTAGTTCACTGAATCCCTCATGGGCACTGACCTCCACAAATTCTCTTCAGATTAAATAAGTTGGTGATTTTTCTTCCAAAACCAGTGAAAATATAGTTAGCCCAATGGGAGGCACCTTTTCTTGATCAGTAAGAAGACATTATGACTGTATAAATTAAAGCTGTACTGTAATTTTACATGTAACTTATATAAGACCCTGGAAAAATAGCATTAATCACATATTTATTTTTTGAAGCTACTAGCTTCCCTTCGCTCCTCCAGTTTATGTTCTGTCTTTCTCTCCTCTGTTTAATTGCTGACATGATGCAGAGCGAGGCCAACTGCACGGGTCCCATTCCCATACTGGCTGAGGTTATTCATGAACCTTGCCCCTTGCCTGAGGTGTGGTGGTCCTCAGGTTAAATCACCACCAGTCAATGCTGCCCCTCAATGAGGAAAGCAGCCTATGGTCATCTGGGACTATGGCGACTTTATTTTACTCTATTTCCTGTAACATTAGGCTTTCATGCACAAGATATAGACTCTGTTGCACTCTGATTTCTCCATCAATTTTCTATAAATAAATTAATTGTTGATATTCTTTCTAATTCATTCCTCGTACATTCCAACAATCTTACAGAGGGCTTATTCGTTTCAATGATCTGTTCCTTCATGTACAGAACGTTCTAGGTAATTATGCAACCCTGAATAATTGGAAACATTTTCTTCTTGCATAATGTTCACGCAATTCAGTAATACCCACAAGAGGTGGGCAATAAATGTTGGCTGTATCGGTGACACTGTATCGCGAGATTAATTGGCTTCTTTAAAAATTGTAACATATGTTTGATTCAGGAAGTCCAGATCCTAAATAGAACCAGAGTGCTCTGTATTATTTTTCTGCCAGAATCCTTGTGCTGCCAGTAACTCAGCTGGCCTGCCGGCTTGCTACATGATCTGCGGTAGCAAATGTTACAACTGGGGTTGCATTACATCCTATAGTTCACACTCAGACTTCACATAAATGGTTCTGTAGATTCTATAATGTGAAGCTTGCAATCTTATGCTTGGCAGGGACTGGGTAGAGTGTTTCAGGATTAAAGATTACCCTTTTAAACCACAGTATTTTGCACTGGACACAATGTCCTGTCCACTGACCTGAAAAGGAAGAATGTACAGGGTTACAGTTGGAGGATGGCAGTCAGTGAATTGCTCATTCAGAGAGCCAGTATAGACACAATGGGCCGAATTGTAACAATGCGTTGTAACAATTCTGTGATTCAGAGGGTAGAAGAGACCATGATCGCTGTGCAATCTAAAACTAGTAGTTGAATTGATTTAAAGTAAGACAGTTGCATTGAAGCAAAATCGTACAGCACATAGCCAGCAGAACAATGTTTGACTGACAATCTTATTCGGTGAGGTACCCTCAATAATGATGCTTAGAGATTAAACTGTAAAGAAGGCTTTATTAGGCTAATAACTATACTACAGATTTGGACGAGAGCTGACTGCTATACAGTCCATGAGGCAGGCCTTTATGTATGGCTCCCAGATGGGCGGAGCCAGAGGCGGAGTCCCCAGGGTTCCAAGCCTGGTCTTAAAGGGGACATCACCTTACATGATGATAAGGCAGTAACCGTTCATCACATTCGGAAAATAAGCAAACCCCAAATTTTTGTATTCTTTCCAAAATATTTTCCCATTTTAAGACTAGATACTGGAACAGGTGTGGGAGGGTGGAGAATTACTCACCCTGGTGGCCGGCAGGAAAACACACTCTTCCACCCCCGATCTTTCCGTTTTGCCGGCAACCCAACAGCATTGGGGCTGCCCCAGAATGGGAAACCCCATTGAGCAGCCGGCGAAACAGAGAATCCCAACGGCGTATCGCACCAGAAATCTGTTTCTGGCGGAACTGAGAAACCTGCCCGACCATCCAAGCCTGTACCTGTCATGATGTCACCCTTTGCTAAAACCCTCAGCACTTCCTTGTGCCGTATCCCTCTATACCCATCCTATCCATATGTTTGTCGAGATGCTTTTTGAATGCCGTTAATGTATCTGCTTCCACAACCTCCCCTGGCAACGCATTCCAGGCACTCACCACTCTCTGCTTAAAAAACCTGCCTTGCACATCTCCTCTAAACTTTGCCCCATGGACCTTAAACATCTGCCCCCTGGTGACTGACCCCTCCACCCTGGGAAAGAGAGCCGACCCATCCACTCTATCCGTGCCCCTCATAATCTTGTAAACCTCTATCAGGTCACCCCTCAACCTCCGTCTTTCTAATGAAAACAGTCTGCGTTTATTCAGCCTCTCCACATAGCTAACACCCTCCAGACCAGGCAACATCCTGGTAAACCTCCTCTGCACCCTCTCCAAAGCCTCCACATCCTTCTGGTAGCGTGGTGACCAGAATTGTGAGCAATATTCCAAGTGCGGCCTTACCAAGGTTCTGTACAACTGTAGCATGACTTGTCAGTTTTTATACTCGATGCCCCATCCAATGAACATAGAACATACAGTGCTACAACATACATCTGCATAACAATGTGGTAAATTACACAGGGGCAAGCATTCTGTATGCTTTCTTGACTACCTTATCCACTTGCCATATTCAGTGAGTGGACAGGCCTGGGTGGCGTGTCGTCTGCTGATGTGTCCAGATGCCATATAGAAAAGGTGCCCAACACCACTGACCCAATATTGACGAAAGAAGGTGGGCCATCTGAAAATGAAAATGGATCTCCAGCAACACTATGAGGCTGGAAGATAGGCCCCCTCCAGGACACCAAATCTGGAAGATCCATCTGCAGATGCTCTCCCCGCCCACTGCTGAGGTGTTCCGGCTCCCAGAGTTGCGGGAAATCTCCATCCTGATCTCTAGAGGCAGCCCCAGGCATTGTTCTGATGAATCCCAACATTTGCACGGCATGTAGGTGGAACGTGTTTCACACCAGCATCACGGAGAATATGGCAATGATGGGGGGGGGGGGGTTGTTGGGGCTTCATCGTCAACCCATTAGCGGGATGCAAATGAGATTCATGCCATCTTTTGGTGGGTTTTCCGAACTGCCATGACGGGAACCAGTGGAGAATCCTGCTGTAAATTCAGGCTGGCATGAAACCGATTTCTGGCCCTCTGACTATATTCTCCCACCATGCCCGCCATTATAGAATCCATACAGTGCAGAAGGAGGTAATTTGGCCCATCAATTAGGAACTTTCAAACAGTTATTGGATAGGCACATGGAGCACACCAGATTAACAAGGAGTGGGATAGCTTGATCTTGGTTTCGGACAAAGCTCGGCACAACATCGAGGGCTGAAGGGCCTGTTCTGTGCTGTACTGTTCTATGTTAAGTCTGCACTGGTCCTTCAAATGAGCACTCTACCCAGGCCCACTCCCTCCTAGCCCCGTAACCCCATAAGCTAACCTGCACCTCCATGGACACTAAGGGTGCAATTTAGCATAGTCAATCCACCTAACCTGCACAACTTTGGACTGTGGGAGGAAAGCAGAGCATCCGGAGGAAACCCACGCAGACATGTGGGGAACGACGGGGAGAACGGGTCAAACACAATGGCGGGGGCTTGGGAGAATTCCATCCAAAAAACAGTTCGAGGGAAAGGTTCTACCTCGACCTCTCTCGCTCAGCCTCTCCTGTGTTCTCCCACTTACCTTTGACTGGATCTACTGGAAATATGGTGTGTAAAGCAGGGTACCCTCTGACTGCTGGGTGGCGTTGATAAAGTAGTGTAGACGACAACATAAAACAACCACAAAGGCAGTGATAGATTATAGATGGGTTCTCCATCCCGCCACACCATTCGTCTGGTGCGGCGCGCTCCCGCCTGGGCAGGGTTCTCCGTCTCGCCAGACGGCCAATCGGGTATGCAGCCCCACGCCGTCGGGAAATCCTGGGGCATGGATGCGCTGCCGGTGCAACGGAGAATCCCGACAGCGGATGTGAGGGGACAGAACTGTGGCAGATAGATTTCAACACATTTCAACGAAAAAGTGTCAGGTCATCTATTTGGACCAAAGCAAATTAGCCGATTGACCTTTTTGTTTTATACTTGAACATTTTTCATAGATTTTACAGTGCAGAAGGAGGCCATTTGGCCCATCGAGTCTGCACCGGCTCTTGGAAAGAGCACCCTACCCAAGGTCCACACCTCCATCCTATCCCCATAACCCAGTAACCCCACCCAACACTAAGGGCAATTTTGGACACTAAGGGCAATTTATCATGGCCAATCCACCTAACTTGCTCATCTTTGGACTGTGGGAGGAAACCGGAGCACCCGGAGGAAACCCACGCACACACGGGGAGGATGTGCAGACTCCGCACAGACAGTGACCCAAGCCGGAATCGAACCTGGGACCCTGGAGCTGTGAAGCAATTGTGCTATCCACAATGCTACCGTGCTGCCCGTAAATGAAAATCGCTTATTGTCACAAGTAGGCTTCAATTGAAGTTACTGTGAAAAGCCCCTAGTCGCCACATTCCGGCGCCTGTTCGGGGAGGCTCTACTGTGAAAAGCCCCTAGTCCCCACATTCCTTTGCCTCTTCGGGGAGGCTGGTACGGGAATTGAACCATGCTGCTGGCCTGCCTGGGTCTGCTTTCAAAGCCAGCGATTTAGCCCTGTGCTAAACCAACCCCATGGGATTTAAGGGTGTGTATACATATCACTAAAATGTAGTAGTCAGGTATAAAAAAGGTAATCAAAAAAATCCAATGAAATATTAGCCTATATGACAAGAGGCTAGAATATGAAAGGAAAGAAGATTGACTATACAGTCTTGATAAGACCACATCTGGAGCACGGTATACAGTTCTGAATGCTGTATCTTAGAAAGGATTGGAAGATCTTCAGGTGTTTTCAGGGTTCCTAGAATTCGATTATGAGGAGAGATTACATGAACTAAGATTGTATTCCCTGCAATGTCAATGAGTGGTTGGATTGTGGTTTTGAATATTTTGAAAGAAGTTAACAGGGTGGATAGGGAGAAATTCTTTCCACTGGTAGGGAAGTGCTCATAACCTGAAAATCGGAAATAGGTTATTCAGAAAAGATGTTGGGAAATGTTCCTTCATTTAAAGAGTAGCAGAAGCATGGCGCTGTCTTTCACAAAAAGCAATTAGATGCTCGCGCATCCAATAGCTCTACACATAGAACATAGAACATAGAACAATACAGCGCAGTACAGGCCCTTCGGCCCACGATGTTGCACCGAAACAAAAGCCATCTAACCTACACTATGCCATTATCATCCATATGTTTATCCAATAAACTTTTAAATGCCCTCAATGTTGGCGAGTTCACTACTGTAGCAGGTAGGGCATTCCACGGCCTCACTACTCTTTGCGTAAAGAACCTACCTCTGACCTCTGTCCTATATCTATTACCCCTCAGTTTAAAGTTATGTCCCCTCGTGCCAGCCATATCCATCCGCGGGAGAAGGCTCTCACTGTCCACCCTATCCAACCCCCTGATCATTTTGTATGCCTCTATTAAGTCTCCCCTTAACCTTCTTCTCTCCAACGAAAACAACCTCAAGTCCATCAGCCTTTCCTCATAAGATTTTCCCTCCATACCAGGCAACATCCTGGTAAATCTCCTCTGCACCCGCTCCAAAGCCTCCACGTCCTTCCTATAATGCGGTGACCAGAACTGTACGCAATACTCCAAATGCGGCCGTACCAGAGTTCTGTACAGCTGCAACATGACCTCCCGACTCCGGAACTCAATCCCTCTACCAATAAAGGCCAACACTCCATAGGCCTTCTTCACAACCCTATCAACCTGGGTGGCAACTTTCAGGGATCTATGTACATGGACACCTAGATCCCTCTGCTCATCCACACTTTCAAGAACTTTACCATTGGCCAAATATTCCGCATTCCTGTTATTCCTTCCAAAGTGAATCACCTCACACCTCTCTACATTAAACTCCATTTGCCACCTCTCAGCCCAGCTCTGCAGCTTATCTATATCCCTCTGTAACCTGCTACATCCTTCCACACTATCGACAACACCACCGACTTTAGTATCGTCTGCAAATTTACTCACCCACCCTTCTGCGCCTTCCTCTAGGTCATTGATAAAAATGACAAACAGCAACGGCCCCAGAACAGATCCTTGTGGTACTCCACTTGTGACTGTACTCCATTCTGAACATTTCCCATCAACCACCACCCTCTGTCTTCTTTCAGCTAGCCAATTTCTGATCCACATCTCTAAATCACCCTCAATCCCCAGCCTCCGTATTTTTTGCAATAGCCTACCGTGGGGAACCTTATGAAACGCTTTGCTGAAATCCATATACACCACATCAACTGCTCTACCCTCGTCTACCTGTTCAGTCACCTTCTCAAAGAACTCAATAAGGTTTGTGAGGCATGACCTACCCTTCACAAAGCCATGCTGACTATCCCTGATCATATTATTCCTATCTAGATGATTGTAAATCTTGTCTCTTATAATCCCCTCCAAGACTTTACCCACTACAGACGTGAGGCTCACCGGTCTATAGTTGCCGGGGTTGTCTCTGCTCCCCTTTTTGAACAAAGGGACCACATTTGCTGTCCTCCAGTCCTCTGGCACTATTCCTGTAGCCAATGATGACATAAAAATCAAAGCCAAAGGTCCAGCAATCTCTTCCCTGGCCTCCCAGAGAATCCTAGGATAAATCCCATCAGGTCCCGGGGACTTATCTATTTTCAGCCTGTCCAGAATTGCCAACACCTCTTCCCTACGTACCTCAATGCCATCTATTCTATTAGCCTGGGGCTCAGCATTCTCCTCCACAACATTATCTTTTTCCTGAGTGAATACTGACGAAAAATATTCATTTAGTATCTCGCCTATCTCTTCAGACTCCACACACAATTTCCCATCCCTGTCCTTGACTGGTCCTACTCTTTCCCTAGTCATTCGCTTATTCCTGACATACCTATAGAAAGCTTTTGGGTTTTCCTTGATCCTTCCTGCCAAATACTTCTCATGTCCCCTCCTTGCTCGTCTTAGCTCTCTCTTTAGATCCTTCCTCGCTACCTTGTTACTATCCATCGCCCCAACCGAAACTTCACACCTCATCTTCACATAGGCCTCCTTCTTCCTCTTAACAAGAGATTCCACTTCCTTGGTAAACCACGGTTCCCTCGCTCGACGCCTTCCTCCCTGTCTGACCGGTACATACTTATCAAGAACACGCAGTAGCTGATCCTTGAACAAGCCCCACTTATCCAGTGTGTCCAACACTTGCAGCCTACTTCTCCACCTTATCCCCCCCAAGTCACGTCTAATGGTATCATAATTGCCCTTCCCCCAGCTATAACTCTTGCCCTGTGGTGTATACCTATCCCTTTCCATCATTAACGTAAACGTCACCGAATTGTGGTCACTGTCCCCAAAGTGCTCTCCTACCTCCAAATCCAACACCTGGCCTGGTTCATTACCCAAAACCAAATCCAACATGGCCTCACCTCTTGTTGGCCTGTCAACATATTGTTTCAGGAAACCCTCCTGCACACACTGTACAAAAAACAACCCATCTATTGTACTCAAACTATATCTTTTCCAGTCAATATTTGGAAAGTTAAAGTCTCCCATAATAACTACCCTGTTACTTTCGCTCTTATCCAGAATCATCTTCGCCATCCTTTCCTCTACATCCCTAGAACTATTAGGAGGCCTATAAAAATGGGAGCGATAGTTATTTTTCTGGATATGGAGTCAAGACAGGTGAATGGCGTTAGGATACAATCAACCTTGACCTCACTGAATGACAGAACAGTCTCAGGGGGATGAATGGCCTACCCCAATTCTTATGTTCTTATGTACTGGAGACATTCAGGAAACCCATCCCATCTGCACTCTCAAGAGGCAACTGTTACCTGTCAGTCAAAGGTTTATTTCTTTTCAATGGATGAGAAAGCAGAACATTATAGCAACATAGGATCATAGGACTGTAAGAGCCCTCTCTGTTGATTCTCTTATTTCCCATTTCTTTTACTTTTATTTTGATCCATGGATATTTAATTGATATATACCTTTAAATCGAGCAGAGGAACTGAGTAATTCAAAAGTTGCAAAATAGTACACGTTGCCATTGGAGGTTTAGCTTTTGAACAGAAGAACGCAGACTTTCTGGCATCCAAGAGATTGGATAGATTTGGTTCGACTGGTTGGCTGATGGCCAATGAATTGGCCAAAAGCCGTATTCTGCCCGGCGACAGGCCGTGATTGGGTCCTACCCGTGTGGGATGGTTTGCAGAGAATCCAGGAAGGGACAGTTGGGTCCGGGGCACAGAGAGAAGGAGCTGTGAGTGTCTGTCTGTCTGTCTCTCTCCAAAAGTGATGCCTAACCGCTGTTTTCTGAACCTGCCAAGAAACTCTGAGCCTCTGATGAATTCACAGTGAAAACCACTACAGACTGAAAGCAAAAGCTTCCAACTGAAGGCCTAGACTGAATAAAGGTATACTAGAAGACGTCCGTCTGAAACAAAGACTTTCATCCTTTTTATTTTTCTTCCCACCCCTCTTTTCCTCTGTGTTTATCTGTCTTATGGGTGTATAGGGGATAGGATGAGTTAAATGGGGGGGGGGGGGGGCTAGGAACTAGATTATAGTTAACCAGTTGTATTTTATGCCTATTTATTCTTAGTTATTGTTATTAATAAAAATTAATTGTGTTTAAATTTACAAACCTGGTGACTGTAGTTATTGGGCAATAAGAGACTTGGGTATTTTCTGAGAATTATTTGTTAATTTTAATTGTGTTGTGTCTCCAGGTCAAGTGGGGCTGGAATTGGCCGTTCACTAGCCCAGGGTGTCGTAACAGGACTTAGTAGCAGGAAGCAGCGATTCAGCCCTTCCAGTCTGTTCCCCTATTCAATTAGATCATGGGTAATCCGATTGTGGTCTCAGCTCATTCATTATTTTTAGTTCTGGACATTTAAGCAAGGCAGATACCAGTCAGAATTTCTCAGATATGAACCTGCAAGTCCCCATACTTAATCATTTCACGACATACATAATTAGCTAAAAGAACCTGACCTGGTTAGAAACACAAAGAGAAAGAAAGTGGAGCATTTTAATCCTGTCCACACAACAGGGACCAGGAAGGCAAGCAGTTAAAATCGCCCGTGATGCTCACCCACCGATGCCCCAAATCGACTCCACAATCTACTATTTTAACCCACTCATCCAATGGGTTCCTCTTGAAATATGTAGGAGTACATTGTGGAGCAATGAAAATCCAAGATTTGCAAGAGGTCTGAATTGGAGGAGCGCAGAGGTGCTGGAGGGTTGCAGGGTTGGAGGAAGTTACAGAGATAGGGAGGGATGAGGTCAGTCAAGGAGGATTGGAAAACAAGGGCCGGGATTCTCCCTTCTGGGGGCTAAGTCCCCACGCGGGCGGAAAAGTCAATGCCAACCACTCCAGTGTCAACAGCCCCTGAAAGTAAAGAATTCTCTGAACTTCCGGGGGCTAGGTAGATGCTGGAGGGGTTGACGCTGATCCAGCCCGCACCGAGTTTGTGCATGCGTGGAACAGTCGTATTTCCGTGCATGCGCAGACCAGCCGCCGTATTTCCGCACATGCGAGGGGGTTCTCTTCTTTGCGACGGCCCTCAGGCAATATGGCGGAGCCCTGCGGAGGCCCGGCGCGGAGGAAACAAGTGCCCCCACGGAATAAGCCCGCCCGCAGATCGGTGGGCCCCGATCGCGGGCCAGGCCACCTTGGGGGCCCCCCTGGGGTCAGATCCCCCTGCCCGCCCCCACCCGAGGACCGCCCCCGCATGCTCACCCACTGTGCGTGAGGTGAGTAATTCACGCCGGCGGGACTGGCCAAAAATGGATGGCCACTCGGCCCATCGGGACCCGGAGAATTGCTGGGGGGGCCGCTGCCATCGGCCCCCGACCGGCGTGGTGGGAATCCCGCTGCCGCCCGAAAAACGGCGCCGGACAACAGGGCAGCCGGCATTGGGACGGCGGGGCGTGATTCGCGCCTCCCCCTGGGGATTCTCTGGCCCGGCGGGGGGGGGGGGGGGCAGAGATTCCCGGCCAAGTTGTTATAACTTCAACTGCGGTGTTTCCAGAGTGGGAGCCAGTGGAGGCCAACAAGTGTGGCAGAGTTCTGCCGGAATTCTCCGACCATTGCGATTCACTTTTCCCGCCGTCAGTGCAACCCGCAGGTTTCCCGGCAAAGTGGGGTGGTTACAATGGGAAAACCTATTGCCAAGTGGCAGGAAGATGGAATCATGCCGCCAGTGACAGGCGAGAAACACGTGGCTAAAGGGTCGGTGAATCCTGCCTTCAGGTGTATGTGGGCTGCAGGGCAAGTGGTTAGAACAGAGAATGTTTAAATGGGAGGAGGAGCTGGGGGAGGAGATTGAGGAAGGTTTGTGGGCTGATGCCCTAGGTAGGGTTAATTCCTCCTCCTCGTGTGCCAGGCTCAGCCTGATACAATTTAAGGTGGTTCACAGAGCGCACTTGACGGGGGCGAGGTTGAGTAGGTTCTTTGGGGTAGAGGACAGATGTGGAAGGTGCTCAGGGAGCCCAGTGAACCATGTCCATATGTTTTGGTCATGCCCGGCACTGGAGGGGTTCTGGAGAGGAGTGGCGGGAGCAATATCTCAGGTGGTGAAAGTCCGGGTCAAGCCAAGCTGGGGGCTAGCACTATTTGGAGTAGTGGACGAGCCGGGAGTGCAGGAGGCGAAAGAGGACGGCATTCTGGCCTTTGCGTCCCTAGTAGCCCGGCGACGGATCTTGCTAATGTGGAAGGAGGCGAAGCCCCCCAGCGTGGAGGCCTGGATAAACGACATGGCTGGGTTCATAAAGCTGGAGAGGATTAAATTTGCCTTGAGAGGGTCTGCGCAGGGGTTCTACAGGCGGTGGCAACCGTTCCTAGACTATCTCGCGGAGAGTTAGAGGAAAGTCGGTCAGCAGCAGCAACCTAAGGTGGGGTTGGGGGGGAAGTTCTGGGGGGGGGGGGGGGGGGGGGATGGGGGCTCACCTGGGAGGGTGGATGAGCAAGAGATAACATGCAGGATTGGGGAAACTGGTACGTGCGGGAGAGAGCCAGTGTACAAAGCTATGTATCATATCGTTTTACCATGTATATATCTTGCTCTGTGCGGGTTTTTGTTATTTTGTTATGAGGGGGGGGTTTATTGTTTGTAAGGGTGAAAAATTGTGTTAAAAAAACTTTAATAAATATATATATTTTTTAAAAAGAACAGAGAACGTTGTAATAATTCAGTTTAGAGATAACAGAGGCATGGATGAGGGTTTCAGCAGTAGATGAGGTGGGGCGAAAATGGACGATGTTACAGGGTTCTTGGTGATG
The DNA here is from genome assembly GCF_047496885.1 of Scyliorhinus torazame. Lineage (NCBI taxonomy): Eukaryota > Metazoa > Chordata > Chondrichthyes > Carcharhiniformes > Scyliorhinidae > Scyliorhinus > Scyliorhinus torazame. Next base: position 116,028,697 of record NC_092727.1, read on the forward strand.
AGGAGAGTATGGATCAGAAACTCATCTTAGGATCCAACAAAACATCAAGGTTGTGAACCGTCTGTTTGAGCCTCAGGCAGTGGGCATTGAGGGGAGATGCAGTAAGCAGCTAATAAATTGATAATTTCCTACCTAATTCCACATTCAGTGAATAAGTCACTTTAGTGCCAATCAATATTGAACTGTTTTTGTGGAGTGCATGTGCAATTCAATATGAGCTTAAGACTGAAATTGCCACAAGCAGGTTGCACAGAAGGTCTTTACAGCTTGTGAGAGAGTAAGGACCTTTATCTCACAATTCCATATTAAAAGATTGGCCCCAAAAGATACAGGGTGTGTGTTAACCTGCTGCACAACCCAAATGCCCTACATTTCTCTGAATACTACCACTCGATCTTTAGTGTCCAACTTAATCCCTAGAGCAGACAGGCAGAATCAAAAATAACTTGTCAAGTGTGATACTTTTGTTTGTATTGTATATGCAATTAAATGCTGGCAAACACTTTCTCCTAAATTCCGTGCATTCTGGTGTACATGGAGACCACAAAAACAACAAAGTTACTGATGGTGCACAGATTTTATTCAAACCTTGCAACGTGGGTCATCTTAGGTGAACCGCTTAAAACAAAACCCATAATATTACATTACTTTAATTCTTGCTTTGCAATAAAAATCCCCCCCCCCCCACTCCCACGCACATTTAATAGCATACACAGAATTTTGCATAACGACCATTGTTGGAGTTTGAACTTATAATAATAATAGTAATTATCTTTATTATTGTCACAAGTAGGCTTACATTAACACTGCAATGAAGTTACTGTGAAAATCCCTCAGTCACCACACTCCGACACCTATTCAGGTACACTGAGGGAGAATCCCGAATGTCCAATTCACCTAACAGCAAGTCTTTCGGGACTTGTGGGAGGAAACCGGAGCACCCGGAGGAAACCCACGCAGACACGATGAGAACGTGCAGATTCCGCACAGACAGTGACCCAAGCCGGGAGTCGAACCTGGGACCCTGGCGCTGTGAAGCAACAGTGCTAACCACTGTGCTACCATGCCGCACTTAGGTTCTGTTGTAGCCTGAATGATTTAAGCTGAGTGAATGTCCACTTGTTTTAGTGATTGTTTTGCCATAAGGAATCTATACAAATCAAATGTTATGATGTAGGTCCATTATTTCCTGGCAAACTGCGGTAGAATTGTTATTTTCACCCATATTGGCCAGACCTAAGTAGCAATTCAACTGTAGACTGAAGGAATTCATCACATATGGCATTGGTGGGCTTAGGTATCAGCCAAGCTGGGATCTATAAAGGGCACGTCTCAAGCCACTGCCTTTGCCCACTGTACTGCCTGTCGCCTGTGTAGGTTTGATTTTTAACAGTTATTAAATAATAGTTTATGTAGACTAACAACGGCGACATTGTCTCGACAGTGAAATGTTAGAACTTCTGCATTACATTACATGAAAAATGGGTTTGATCTAGTGGGAAATGGCTATTTATGCGAGTGAAATGGAATCGGCCTCCCTGACATTTTCTTAGCCCTGTAGGCAAATGTAACCTTCATGAAAGTATGGCTTGTAACGCTCAGTCAGTGAAAATCACTGCACTAACTGCAGTTTTTCATCTGTGAAAACAATCAGAAAGGGAGACAAAAATGGATGAAGTGAAATGACAATACCTGTGCCCCCAAACCAAATTTGGATGGTATGTTAAAATGGCAGAATAATAAAACATTGTGATTTCAAAAGCTAACAACTAGTGTACGTTGGCATACATTTCATTATTATGCATTTCTATTCAATCTCATTATGCAACCCTCATAGTTCAGACATAAGTAATTTAATTAAAACTTTTGAATACCAACTATTCTGAAATTTCATTTTTACTAGTGGATCGCCCATTGTTTTCATCATGGGTAGTCTGGTGCAGAATATAGCATTGTCCATTGCACCATAAACTTGAGAATAGTTTGCCCCATCACTGGAACACAGAAAACTTTCTGAAGCAGAATATGACGTGATCTATTGGCAGAACAAATATTACACATTTTATTGTTACCAAAGACACATGCTTCATAGATCTAATATTACTTATCTCCTTGTTACAAAACTTGCTTAAGTTATAACTAACTTTGTTCCTTCCTTCCTATTTTTTTAAATCACAACTATTCAGAAAATATATTTTGTTCTATTTTCCTGAATGGATTTACAGTATTTATTTAACATGAGAATAAGGGTTTTGACAAAGTAATTAACTTCTTAGATAACAAATGTTAATTTTGTTGGACATCTTAAAGACTTTCTAAATATGTCACGCTATTATTTTGAAATGCATGTGCTCATCTTAGTTATGATGGAAAATGGCTGCTAAATACAGGATGCACACAGGTTTTTGGGTAGTTTGGTTGCTTGTTTTATGTTACCTGCTTGTTCTTGAATAGTAGCTTTGAAAAACATTGAGTAATTTACTTGTTCAGTTTTCTGCTGAATATTTGTTCTTTATTGTATTTATTTACGGGATGTGGCTAGTGCTGGTTAGGCCAGAATTTAGTGCCCATCCCTAGTTTCCCATGAGAAATTGTTGGTAAGATTCCTCTACAATTGGTGCAGTTCCTGAGGTGTAGGTACACTAGCAGTGCTTGTACGGAGGGAATTTCAGGATTTTGACACAGCGACAGTGAAGGAATGGTGATATATTTCCAAGTCAGGATGGTGAGTAACTTGGAGGGGAACCTCCAGATAGTGGTATTCCCAAGTATCTGCTGACTTTGTCCAGCTAGATGGTACTGGTCGTGGATTTGGAAGGTGCTACCGAAGGAACCTTCATGCGTTCCTGCAGTGCATCTTGTAGATGGTACACAGGGCTGCCAAAGTTCTTCGGTGGTGGAGGGATTGAATGTTTGTGGAAGGTAGTAATCAAACGGGCTGCTTTGTCCTGGATGGTGTCGAGCATCTTGAGTGTCGTTGGAACTGCACTCATCCAGGCAAGTGGAGAGTATTCCATTACACTCCTGACTCACTATTATTGTTCCTCGCTACTATTATTTTTGCTAGATCCCATTTGGTCATCCACCATTCCGTTATTAGATTGCAACTTAACAGATAAATGATCATCTAAGTCAATTTTGTGTTTTGTTGCCCTCCAGTTATGTCTGTTCAGTTATGTGAAGCTTATAGGTGTTCCACAGGGAATATAGCATCATGAGCTGTTTTACTTCTGAGGCCACACATTGTACTCTGGCTTCACGCTGGATGCAACATTTTTAATATTTATTCTTTTATTGCTGCTTCAATAGTATCATGATTAGCTTGGTTGGAGATTAATTCTCAATGCATTATTTGTTTACAGCAAAACATACTGATAACCTATAAATAAACAAAATACAGAAGATGCTGGAATCTGAAACTGGAACAGAGGGTTGGAAAACTCAGCAGGTCTGGCAGCATCTGAAGGGAGAGAAAACAGGGTTAACTTTCCAGTCGGCTTGACTCTTCATCAAAGAGTTGTGTTAGATATTAAACTGTAGCTGTGAGAGATTGCAACAAATATGACAGTCTTTAGAAACAAAAGACAGATGGCCTGGTGTGGGAGAGGGGAGGAGAAAGGAAGGTTTTTGGATTGAGTCAATGCACGTATGGGATATTTTTTAAAAGGTGCTTTAAGATGGAGGAGAAAGGTTACAGTCTAAAGTTGCTGAACTGAGTTGTCTCCTAAGGGCTGTAACGTGCCTAATTGGAAGATGAGATCCTGCTCCTCCAGCTTACGTTGGGCTTACTTATAATATATTTGTGGTTCTGATCTTAGTTCTACTCTACCATTACATTTGTTAATAACATAATAGGAGAAATAAAATCAAATTTACATCTTAAAATGTTGTTACTATGGTTAATTAAATGCAATTTTAAAGAACATTCCAATAAAAGAAAAAATACACGCCGGATTATTTCTCTTAATCCCTTTAAACAAATTGTCAACTGTTCTCACTATCGATAAATTTATTAGTCAGTCTTATATCGGTAGCCATGCTACCAAAGTAACAAAATGTCACTAAGTGTATCAGGCATACTTGATGTAAGGAACAGAAGGTTATGGTCATTGCTTTCTATGGTGTCTACTCCATCTTATCTGAATGCAAGATAGAATAAGGAAGGGTATCCTCGATTAGGGGACCCATTCCCCAGCCTTTTATCCTTCATTGGTGAAGTTTTTATCTCCACCAGAAAGAATACAGCCGATGAAAATGGCTTTTATTATCAAAGTTAGAATGATGTTGGATCAAAATAAGTCAGGACTCTCTTATGCTGCTTTTAGCTATACATTTGAAACAGTCGTGCGGGCATGTGGCTAACAGCTCCAAATGTGTGCTCTTTTCCAGACATAATGTAAAATGTTAACATCTTGTGTTCCTTTTATTGTCATCCTCGTCCCATAGTCCTGATAAATCTGAAATAAGCCAGTTATGGGGAAAGAGGTATTGTGGCGGAGTGGGTAGCGTCCCTACATCTGAGTTTGAATCCCACCCCACGACTTGATGGCGAAGGAAAGTGCATTCATAACGCGGCCAAACAATGTGTCAACCTGCAAATCCTTCCAACACACCAATGGCTGGTGCTAAGAGCGGGAGAGACCCCTGAGTGGCACCCCTCTCATTATAGGCCCCTGGTGACAGACTAGTGACCTCTTCCGTGAATTACTAGCAATGGAAACAGAAGATAGTCTGCCTTTGTGCACCGCTAGGTGCGGGAAGAGAATTGGAATTGGAAACAGTTATGGTAATAACTCCTGAATTGTCATAACAACCCACTTGGTTCATTAATGTCTCCAGGGAAGGAAATCTGCTGTCCTTACTTGGTCTGGGCTATATGTGACTTCAGACCCACAGCAATATGTTTGACTCTGAGCTATACCTACACCCCGTGAAATCACCTGGCAAGTTACTCAGTTTTATTCAAAAAGGAGACTCACCCCCACATTCTCAAGGAAAATTAGGGATGGACAATTAATGCTGGCCTTACCAATGAGGCTCCATCCTGTGATTCGATACAAACAAACGTGGCTTTTAGGTATTTCCCTAACTTTTATTTACATTGGTGAGATATTACAGTTATCTGTCCTAATTACGGATGATCTCATCATTTAGATCATGTAATTCTGTAACATTACTGCAACAAATCAAGTGGTTTAGTGCAGAAGCCTGCTGTCAACAGAAGAATATTTGTAAAATGGAACAATGTCACTTCTCTGCCTGCCTGTGTTATTTAGAATTGCACAGGTTGGATTTCAGATACCATCAGTAACCTGCTCAACCTTTTAGTTAGCTGCTTATGAGTTGATCTAACATGCTACCACTTTACAACATACCCAGGGCTTCATACGTTGCTGATTTTCTTAAAAAAACATTCCACTATTTCTTTGCACCTTTGTGTTCTTTACTCACACACTCCCGAAAACGAGGTGCAATCTGAAGTCTAATTATGAAGTTCTTTAGATAAATGATGAATATTGACTGCTCCATAGGTAATTATTCAGCTAATTTATACTGGAAACGTTAAGTTTCTAGATAAAATACAACTCATTTGTTCTGACCTTTATTTCTACTGGAAGTGGGCTGAGCTGGAACAGTAATGGTAATCGATTGGGAGAGTGAGGGTGGAAGCGGGGGCCTGAAGGTGGAGGGGAGGGGAGGGGGCGGGGGGCGGGTGTTGGGTAGTTGTTACTGCCCAGAGCAGATTTGGAGCTGGGGTTTGCCTGCATATCTGAGAATCCTGGGGTCGCTGGCAGCTCTGCTACCCAGTTGATATAGTCATGGTCACAGCCCAATGATGATTGGATAAATCACAATGAATTTTCATGACATGGCATTCCAGGAATTTTACCAGTATTTTGAGATTGTATCCTTCAGTTTATAAGAAAGAAAGAAAGAAAATCGCTTATTGTCACAAGTAGGCTTCAAATGAAGTTACTGTGAAAAAACCCTAGTTGCCACATTCCAGCGCCTGTTCGGGTGGCTGGTACAGGAATCGAACCGTGCTGCTGGCCTGCCTTGGTCTGCTTTAAAAGCCAGTGATTTAGCCCATTTGGTTATGTTACCGTGTAAAACGCAATTTCAAGTTTTATTGCAGCATTTTAGAGACCAAGTCTGTGATTCGATCCTTTTTTTGCATGAAGCCTGCATTTCATGGCCTTGCATTGTCTACATTATAATATGTTTAGTAAATGATTTTCTGTAAATTAGTATTCTAACGTTTCAGTGAACTTTAAATGAGAGTGAGAGAGAGAGCAGTAAAATTGGATCTTTCCCTAGGTCACAACAAAGTAATGATGCAAATTCCCTCTGGGTACTTTTCCAACAATTTATTCTATCTGTGGTTTATGTCATGTAAATTTTATTTTTTAAAAAAGAATAACTAATCAGGGTGTATGTTTAATGCACTGTACAGTTGTCGTGGGATTTTAGACATCAGTCAGAAAGCTATACAATGCAATTTACTACAAGGGGAATGGAATATAGAAGTAGCAATGTTCTGCTACAGTTCCACAGGGCATTGGTAAAACCACATCTGGAACAGTGTGTGCAATTTTGGTCATCTGACTTCAGAAAGCACAACATTACATTCGAAGCAGTTCAGATAAGGTCCACTCAACTGATCCCTGAGATGGGGGTGGTTATCTTATGAGGAAGGGTTGGACAGGCTGGGCCTATGACCATTGAAGTTTAGAAGAATGAGGTGACTTTATTGAAACATATAACATCCTGAATAATTTTGCAGAGTGGATGCTGAGAGGATGTCCCCCTTGTGGGAGAGATCAAGACAAGGGGGGCTTGGTATAAAAATAAGGCGTTTCCCGTTTCAGACAGAGGTGAGGAGTTTTCAGAAGGCCATCAGAGCAGTATTCAGGGGGAGGGTGGAATGTGGCATTGAGGCCACAATCAGATTAGCCTTGATCTTACTGACTGGCTCAAAGGGCCGAATAGCCTGCTCTTATTCTGAATTTGTATGTTCATACTTTTGTAGCAGAGAGTCAATTTGGCTCATATGTAACATTCCTGCATCTGTCAGAGTAGAGAGATTACACCAGTACTGGATCAGGCACCAGTGCAGCACTGATGGAAAATTGCGTTGTAGGAGATGCTGATTTACAATTGTGAGGCACAATCTGCTTGTTCTGGTGGCCGTATCGGATTCCATCGTATAAATCCAGAAAATGCTGGAAATACTCAGGGGGTCTGCCAGAATCGTTGGAGAGGGAAACCGAGTGAACAGCTTACGGTGAAAGGTCACATTAACTCTGAGCGGAATTCTCCTGCCCCCACCCCCCGCCCCCGCAAACAGTGGGTTTGCCCGCAGCATCGCCATCAGCTGCCGGTGGGATCTCCCGGTCTCGCCGAAGTCGATGATGATTTGCATCAGGGAACCCAGGGCGAGGGTTGACTTCGGCGGGTTCAAATGGCAAGAAGGGCTGGAGAATTCCACCACCTCTATTTTCCCCCACCACAGATGATGCTGGTTATTTCCAGCATTTTCTGTTTTTAACACAGGTTCGCAGCACCAGTAGTATTTTTCTTTGGTATTAAGATTCCACGAGGTTTTGTGCGGAACAATAAATTCTGCCTAACTTTCATCCTGAATCAGCACCACTGCAAGCAGATTAACAAGTCATTCGCCTTATTATCTTGCTGTATGAAAACCGATTATCACCTTTAGCAACAAAACAATGCGGGCTGCACTTCAAATGTTATGTAAAGCATATAGGAACGTATTGAGAATATTAATGGTGCTTTGGAAATCCAAATTAATTTTTTGCATGTGGCAGAGGATATTTTTAAAATTCAACCATTATTTTGATAAGCAAATTATAAACTTCTGTGGAAGGGTCATTTGAACCCAAAATGTTAACTCTGTTTCCCTTTCCATAGATGCTGCCAGACCTGCTGAGTTTATCCAGCATTATTTGTTTTATTTTTATTGTAAACTTCTGTTTAGTTTCAGGTGCAATTGAAGTAGATAGCATGAGGAAAGCCATTAACTGTGTTAAATAGGCAAAAGAAAGCTCCCTCTATGTGATATGATGTGGAGATGCCGGCGTTGGACTGGGGTGAGCACAGTACGAAGTCTTACAACACCAGGTTAAAGTCCAACAGGTTTGTTTCGATGTCACTAGCTTTCGGAGCGCTGCTCCTTCCTCAGGTGAATGAAGAGGTATGTTCCAGAAACATATATATAGACAAATTCAAAGATGCCAAACAATGCTTGGAATGCGACCATTAGCAGGTGATTAAATCTTTACAGATCCAGAGATGGGGTAACCCCAAGTTAAAGAGGTGTGAATTACATCAAGCCAGGACAGTTGGTAGGATTTCGCAGGCCAGATGGTGGGGGATGAATGTAATGTGACATGAATCCCAGGTCCCGGTTGAGGCCGCACTCATGTGTGCGGAACTTGGCTATAAGTTTCTGCTCGGCGATTCTGCGTTGTTGCGCGTCCTGAAGGCCGCCTTGGAGAACGCTTACCCGGAGATCAGAGGCTGAATGCCCTTGACTGCTGAAGTGTTCTCCGACTGGAAGGGAACATTCCTGCCTGGTGATTGTTGCGCGATGTCCGTTCATTCGTTGTCGCAGCGTCTGCATGGTCTCGCCAATGTACCATGTTTCGGGACATCCTTTCCTGCAGCGTATGAGGTAGACAACGTTGGCCGAGTCGCACGAGTACGTACCGCGTACCTGGTGGGTGGTGTTCTCGCGTGTAATAGTGGTATCCATGTCAATGATCTGGCACGTCTTGCAGAGATTGCCATGGCAGGGTTGTGTGGTGTCGTGGTCACTGTTCTGAAGACTGGGTAGTTTGCTGCAAACAATGGTTCGTTTGAGGTTGCGCGGTTGTTTGAAGGCAAGTAGTGGGGGTGTGGGGATGACCTTGGAAAGGTGTTCATCGTCATCAATGATGTGTTGAAGGCTGTGAAGAAGATGACGTAGTTTCTCCGCTCCGGGGAAGTACTGGACGACAAAGGGTATTCTGTCGGTTGTGTCCCATGTTTGTCTTAGGGTTAGGGTTAAGGAAAATCCCAAGGCTTTTTACACGTACATAAAAAGCAAGAGGGTAGCCAGGGAAAGGGTTGGCCCACTGAAGGATAGGCAAGGGAATCTATGTGTGGAGCCAGAGGAAATGGGCGAGGTACTAAATGAATACTTTGCATCAGTATTCACCAAAGAGAAGAAATTGGTAGATGTTGAGTCTGGAGAAGGGGGTGTAGATAGCCTGGGTCACATTGTGATCCAAAAAGACGAGGTGTTGGGTGTCTTAAAAAATATTAAAGTAGATAAGTCCCCAGGGCCTGATGGGATCTACCCCAGAATACTGAAGGAGGCTGGAGAGGAAATTGCTGAGGCCTTGACAGAAATCTTTGGATCCTCGCTGTCTTCAGGGGATCTCCCGGAGGACTGGAGAATAGCCAATGTTGTTCCTCTGTTTAAGAAGGGTAGCAAGGATAATCCCGGGAACTACAGGCCGGTGAGCCTTACTTCAGTGGTAGGGAAATTACTGGAGAGAATTCTTCGAGACAGGATCTACTCCCATTTGGAAGCAAATGGACGTATTAGTGAGAGGCAGCACGGTTTTGTGAAGGGGAGGTCGTGTCTCACTAACTTGATAGAGTTTTTCGAGGAGGTCACTAAGATGATTGATGCAGGTAGGGCAGTAGATGTTGTCTATATGGACTTCAGTAAGGCCTTTGACAAGGTCCCTCATGGTAGACTAGTACAAAAGGTGAAGTCACACGGGATCAGGGGTGAACTGGCAAGGTGGATACAGAACTGGCTAGGCCATAGAAGGCAGAGGGTAGCAATGGAGGGATGCTTTTCTAATTGGAGGGCTGTGACCAGTGGTGTTCCACAGGGATCAGTGCTGGGACCTTTGCTCTTTGTAGTATATATAAATGATTTGGAGGAAAATGTAACTGGTCTGATTGGTAAGTTTGCAGACGACACAAAGGTTGGTGGAATTGCGGATAGCGATGAGGACTGTCTGAGGATACAGCAGGATTTAGGTTGTCTGGAGACTTGGGCGGAGAGATGGCAGATGGAGTTTAATCTGGACAAATGTGAGGTAATGCATTTTGGAAGGTCTAATGCAGGTAGGTAATATACAGTGAATGGTAGAACCCTCAAGAGTATTGAAAGTCAAAGAGATCTAGGAGTACAGGTCCACAGGTCATTGAAAGGGGCAACACAGGTGGAGAAGGTAGTCAAGAAGGCATACGGCATGCTTGCCTTCATTGGCCGGGGCATTGAGTATAAGAATTGGCAAGTCATGTTGCAGCTGTATAGAACCTTAGTTAGGCCACACTTGGAGTATAGTGTTCAATTCTGGTCGCCACACTACCAGAAGGATGTGGAGGCTTTAGAGAGGGTGCAGAAGAGATTTACCAGAATGTTGCCTGGTATGGAGGGCATAAGCTATGAGGAGCGATTGAATAAACTCGGTTTGTTCTCACTGGAACGAAGGAGGTTGAGGGGCGACCTGATAGAGGTATACAAAATTATGAGGGGCATAGACAGAGTGGATAGTCAGAGGCTTTTCCCCAGGGTAGAGGGGTCAATTACTAGGGGGCATAGGTTTAAGGTGAGAGGGGCAAGGTTTAGAGTAGATGTACGAGGCAAGTTTTTTACGCAGAGGGTAGTGGGTGCCTGGAACTCGCTACCGGAGGAGGTAGTGGAAGCAGGGACGATAGGGACATTTAAGGGGCATCTTGACAAATATATGAATAGGATGGGAATAGAAGGATACGGACCCAGGAAGTGTAGAAGATTGTAGTTTAGTCGGGCAGTATGGTCGGCACGGGCTTGGAGGGCCGAAGGGCCTGTTCCTGTGCTGTACATTTCTTTGTTCTTTTGTTCTTTGTTCTTTGTTCTGAGAAGGTCGGTGCAGTTTTTCGCTGTGACGCGTTGGAACTGTCGATCGATGAGTCGGGTGCCATATCCCGTTCGTACGAGGGCATCTTTCAACGTCTGTAGATGTCTGTTACGCTCCTCCTCGTCTGAGCAGATCCTGTGTATACGGAGCGCTTGTCCATAGGGGATGGCTTCTTTAATGTGTTTAGGGTGGAAGCTGGAGAAGTGGAGCATCATGAGGTTATCCGTGGGTTTGCGGTAAAGCAAAGTGCTGAGGTGTCCGTCCTTGATGGAGACGAGTGTGTCCAAGAATGCAACTGATTTTGGAGAGTAGTCCATGGTGAGTCTGATGGTTGGATGGAACTTATTGATGTCATTGTGTAGTCGTTTCAGTGATTCTTCGCCGTGGGTCCAAAGGAAAAAAATGTCATCGATGTATCTGGTGTATAACGTCGGTTGAAGGTCCTGTGCGGTGAGTAGGTCCTGTTCAAACTTGTGCATGAAGATGTTGGCGTATTGGGGTGCGAATTTGGTCCCCATGGCTGTTCCGTGCGTCTGGATGAAGAACTTGTTGTCGAAGGTGAAGACATTGTGCTCCAGAATGAAGCGGATGAGTTGCAGAATTGCGTCTGGAGATTGGCAGTTGTCGGTGTTGAGTACTGAGGCTGTTGCAGCAATGCCGTCGTCATGGGGGATGCTGGTGTAGAGTGCCGAGACGTCCATTGTGACGAGGAATGTTCCTGGTTCAACTGGTCCATGGGTGCTGAATTTCTGTAGGAAGTCCGTCGTGTCGCGACAGAAGCTGGGCGTACCTTGTACGATGGGTTTCAAGATGCCCTCGATGTAGCCAGAGAGGTTCTCACACAAGGTCCCATTGCCTGAAACGATAGGGCGGCCTGGTGTGTTGGCCTTATGTATTTTTGGGAGGCAGTAGAGATCTCCAATGCGGGGAGTACGTGGGATGAGAGCACGTAGGGTGCTCTGAAGATCTGGATCCAAGGTCTTGATCAGTCTGTTAAGTTGGCGGATGTGTTCCTTGGTCGGATCTGCGGGTAACTGCCTGTAGTGTTCTTGGTTGTTCAGTTGTCGGTATACTTCTTTGCAGTAGTCCGTTCTGTTCAGTACGACAGTGGCCCCTCCTTTGTCTGCTGGTTTGATGACGATGCTGCGGTTGGTCTTGAGAGCATGGATGGCATTGCGTTGTGCTTGGGTGACGTTCGGGGCTGTCTTGTGAATGCGACTGATGAATCTGGCATTGACGCGACTCCTGACGGCTTGAGCATACATGTCAAGTCTAAGGCAGCGGCCTTCCGGAGGGGTCCAATTCAACTCTTTCCTCTTCGGTTGCCGCACCGCAGATCTCTCGGTCTGCTGTTCCGGTTCATTGATAGTCTGCTTGGGTTCGCTGTTGGCCTCTTGGGGTCTGTGGAAGAATTCCCGGAGTCTCATTCGCCTGATGAATTCCTCCGTGTCTGCCGCGAGACTGATGGGGTCCATTTTGGTGGTGGTGCAGAAATTGAGCCCTCTGCTGAGGACTTTTTCGTCTGGTTGAAGGGTGTAGTCTGACAAGTTGACAATAGATTTCCCTGTACTGTTTTCTACTGTGGCACCGGGGGTGGCTTGGTTGCTGCCGGTGGTGATGCCAAGTTTCTCAAGCTTTCTGTTCTTGGTGTGCATATAGATGGCATAGTATTGTTGCCTCATCTGTTTGGCGGTGTTCCGCAGCTGGTCTGCTGCGTCCTGAGCGCAAGTTGAGAATATGTGATATTCTCTATGTGATATGTTAGAACATTCAAGTGCTTCCCTGACTCATGATATGACAGGATGTGACAACATTACTGCCTGCTATTTTAGATCCCTCTCTAACTCTCCAGTGTGGAAAGCATCTCCTTGCATTATTTATATTTCTGTTGTTGCCTGTCCCAAAAGCAAACAGAGAGGAAAGTACCCAGGATGTTGATGGAGTACAAGTTCTACCCCAGATCTCCTGCAGCAACTACATGGAAGCAATAAACTGTGGAAAGCTGACATTTAAAAACAAATGCTGGGACTACTATGCCACAAATACTATGTGGGGAGTAACACTTCAGGGCGAGGTGAAGGTCTTCTCCACCTGTATGGTGGAATTTTCCGCGCTCCTCCCCCTCGTGACAAGGTTGGGGTGGGGGATGGGGTTGCAAGCCGGAAAATGCAACCAGCTGTTTAGGCGTCCATTGACTTTGGCGGGATGGGATTTTCAGGTCCCGCCAAAGACAATGGTCTTCTGAACGGCTGGTCGCATTTTCCAGTTCGCCTCCCCCGTGCCCCCCACCCCCGCCCTCTGCTACAACAGGGCCATTAAATCCCGCCCATTAACTCTGTTTCTATCCACAGGTGCTGCTTGACCTGCTGACTATTTCCCGCACTTTCTGTTCTGTTACACTGGGCATCTCATCATTAGAGTGGAAAGGGCCAAGGACTACAGATGCCTAGCTAGCAAGCTATTTGACGTATACGTTGAAATGAGCTTATGCATTGGTATAATGAATAGTTCAGGGAGCACAAAAAGAGGCTCTTTGGCCCATCGTGTCTGTGCCGACCATCAAACGCCTGCCTGTTCTAATCCCATTTTCCGACACTTGGCCCGTTGCCTTGTATGCTGTGACGTTTCGAGTGCTCATCTAAACTTCTTAAATGTTGTGAGGGATCCCGCTTCTACCGTCCTTGCAGGCAGAGTTCCAGATTCCCACCAGCCTCTGAGAGAAAATGTTTTTCCTCAAATTCCCTGGCCCGACCTTAAATCTACCCCCCCCCCCCGCCGCGCTGGCTATTGGCCCCTCTACCAAGGGGAAAAGTTTCTTCCTATCTAGGTCCCTCATAATATTGTACACGCCATGTTAAATCTGGCATGCAAAGGAGAAGTGTGATAGGTGGATGACGCTCCCGTGCCCGCTGTCTTTGGCACAGGCTGGCTTTGAGGGGTGTCCGTGGTCTGTGGGGTGTAAGGGTGCGCCCCCTGGCACCAGGCTGCTAAACAGGCCGCTTTAATTGGTAGTGATGCCTTCGTTGCGGTCGGCTGCGCATTTGATGGCACTGGAGTGTTATTTTTTTTTATTGTCACCATCATCAGCATCATCTCTCTGTGACTTATGGAAGCGAGAGAGAGAGAGAGATGGTGCTGGTAGTGACGAGGATGCTCCTCTTACACAGGGGCCGCCTCCTGTCACTCATGTCCCGACAGGTGGCTGGAGGGAGGGGGCGGCAGCCTCTCCCGCCTCCACCCACCCCTGGCCGGGGAAGAGCGCGCGCTCCCTCTGCCGGGGCGCGCGTCCCCCACCCCCCGTGCGCGCGCGCGGCCGGGCACGCGCTCCGGGCTGCGCTGCCGCCGCTGCCCACAGGTCTCGGGATTGAGAGAAATGTTAGAGGCAGCGAAGGCGGTAGAGCTCGGGATCAGCTCAGGAGGTAGGGTGACTTCTTCTTTCTGCCTTACACGCACACATTGGGAAAGGAAAAATAAAGGATGTCAGGGTGGTGGGGGGGGGGGGGGGGGGGGGGGGAGGATCAGGTATTCCTGAAACTACTGGATTTCCCCCCCCCCCCCCCCCCCCAAAAAAAAATGTATGCATGTGTCACCTGAGAAACCTGTCAGACAATATTGGGTGTGTGGATCCTCTGAAGAGAGTGGATCTTGTGAGGTGCAGGAGGATTCAGGTATGGGACACAGGGCAGAAATGATGCTTTCTCGCCCTATTTGAGGGGAAGTTTTTATTTTGTAAATGCCCTGCCAGCAAAAAAAACAGCAATCCCTCAGCATCTCAGAGATAAACTTGTGCCGCCGACCTCGTTACGTTTAAAATGATCTGCACTTCGCCTGATGCACCGGGTCCCAGGCGCTATTTTCTCCCAAGAGAAAATAGCCCATGTTGGACCGCATTTGGAATGGGTGGTGGTGTGGGGGGACTTTCAATTCTGGCGGAGGCGATGGAAATGTGCTGTTTGTGTCTCCGGGTTTTCCTGCGCTCAAAAGTTCCACTGCAGGCAAATTGTATTTCATTAAATAGTTTTTTTTTTCCAAAAAAAGAAAAAAATATTGGTTCAACTCAGTCAGAGATGTCGTCGGCATTTCCATACAGCGAGGCAACCAACACACACTTTCTCTGTTGCTGTTGATGAGCCAGTTTTTGTGAAGTGCATCTTTTGGTTTCGGTGGCATTCCTCTCGCCTCACACTGACTGCACAGGGGAGCACCTCTCCCTCCCCATCTCCCTGGTGAAAGCATCCTCGCTGTCAATTGAAAAGGAAGTCGGAGCTTTGGCACATTCTTTTCGTCTATTTGTCTCTCTCTGTGTGTTGCTTTGAGATGAGTTGTGATCATTAGGAAGAGGTGACCCTGAGGTGGGTATAGATATATATTCCGGAGATAATTTTAAAATCCATTTTTGTTATAATGAGATTAATTGGTGTACATCTTCAATGACATGCAGTTTGGATTATTGACTTTTAACATCTGGAGTTGGAAGTCGTACTGACTTGAAATCTATTGGTACTTTTTGATGTTTTCATTGGATCGGTCAGTTTATCACAGTGTATGAATTGTATTTGTGGAACGGAAACTTTAGATCTAATTACTTTTCAATTTTAATTTTTAATCATTGACATTTTTGAAGGCTTTATATTCACAAAAATTTGAAAGTTTGTCCAAGGTTCTATACTCAAACAGGCAAAAACAGGGCGAGAATTTGGGAGGAGGAGGAGGGTAAGATCACATACATAGTTCCCTTCTGACCAGTCCAAACCAATGTTGGCAGTGCCGTTGTCAAAGGTTACTACTTCTCTTGAAATGGGGAATGGTGCTCAATGGACCCAAAGACCTCTGTGGGGAGTTGGGATTTACAACATCTGGGCAACAGTGATGAATAGTTTGAGGTCTTTTGATGCAAAGTATTTCCAGTCCTGTAGTCTTTTTTCAGCTTGAAAACTTTGAGTTTTCACCAGCTCCTGTTTCCGAAGATCATCATAGAATCATAGAATTTACAATGCAGAAGGAGGCCATTCGGCCCTTTGAGTCTGCACCGGCCCTTACAAAGAGCACCCTACTGAGGCCCACGTATCTACCCTATCCCCCTAACACAGTAACCCCCACTTACCATTTTTTGGACACTAAGGACAATTTAGGATAGCCAATCCACCTAACCCGCACATCTTTGGACTGTGGGAGGAAACCGGAGCACCCGGAGAAAACCCATGCAGACACGGGGAGAACGTGACAGTGACCCAGCCGGGAATCGAACCTGGGACCCTGGAGCTATGAAGCAACTGTGATAACCACAATGCTACCGTGCTGCCCACCTATGCTACCGTGCTGCCCACAACCAAATGTGGGTTAACCAAAGTTAAGATCCATGTCAGAGGTGATCCCTTCTTGTCACAGCGGGATTCCTAAGATTTAGCTGTGAAGTAGAGCAGGATTCCTTTCACTTAAGCACAGAGCAGAAACACACTCACCCTTCAAAGTACAGTGATTCTCAAGAAATCACAGTGTTCTACCATCGACTGTTTGTTCTTTTACTCGCTCAGTTCTATTGCTTCATAGTACCTAACAACCTACTCAAAAGTCAGGAGGTTTTATAGCTTTCAAACAAGTGATTTTTGAGAATGCTAATTGGTAATGGATTTTTTAGTTATTAAGAAAACCCAGTATGTCCTGTTGTCAAGAAGGAATAAAAATCACTCCCCGTGAGGATTACTGTCACAATCTGAACCCATCAATCGGGCAATTTTAATGATAATGAACATTTGAGTGTCATTCATATCAGAATATTAGGTCAGAGAGCTGATTTAAAGTATGCTGGAATTTTAATTATGACACCAGTTGACATATAATGACACTGTGAGCACACCTAAGGTAAAGACAGTCCCCACTTTCCCAACAGTAAGATGATGATGATTGAAAGATCTGTTTGTAGCATGTCAGTACTTTCCAGGTATGAGTGAGTCAACTAAGCTAAAATCAAAATTTAACTTTTAATAATTTATCGCAGTGAATATAACTGCTCTCATAAGACTCTTCAACCCACTTCCTGCTCCTTCATGCTAAAAAGGTCCAGCTCCAAATATTACTGTTGATAATATTAACAAACAAATGGTTGACTTCTTGAAAATATAGGATTTTGCCTGCTATCGTCTTGCAAGTGTTAACCCATTTATTTTCAGTAATATTCAGCAACAGACAGAGCAATGTTAAATCAACATGTTAAGTGTTTGCTATTTTTGCCAGCAGTAGGTTTTCGGTTTGAGAGCATAAACAAAATGATGCCATGCTTAAAATGCCACAAGGTAACATAATTCAACCACATGTTTGCAGTTCTATATAATTCAAATATATGAAAGATTCTGTAGGTTACAGTTGGTGGTGGTGGGCAGTTGTCCCTTGATTCAAGGATGGCATCTACTCAAGTTTGCGAGTTTCTGCCATAGGTCTTCATGTGACTATGAATAGGCCGATTCTCCAGCTGCAGATCTTTGTGCACATGGGGCAGGATGTTGCAAGCAATAATGGGACCCGGAGTGTAGGGTTTGTTTCCTTTTCTTCCTTTCTGTGCAGTCACTCCGTCTCATCATTAAGATGCTGAGGCTCATCGTGTGATGCATCTTGATGGACAAGATGTCACCAGTAAGCCCCCCACAGTCATTGATGTCAATACTGCGACACTTCCAAGGAGAGCTTCAGAGTGCCTTTGATTGCATTTCTAACCTTTGGTCAAAATAAGAATTGTATAACTTACTGTATAATCATTTTATGTCACCTTTCTCATTTGGGAGCTGTTATCATTAGCTCTTCCCTAGTCTTGTTTATCTAGATTGGCTGGCATTCCTTCTTAAACAGATGCCTTGCATGATGCAAACCAATGTTACTATCTTTTACTTACCACTTAACTGCATTCATTCAAACATCATGATACTCGCAGACTCATCTGAGGTGAGACATTCTATTTTGAATATTGAATCTCTTACTGATCTGCGGTAAATTAATTTGAAAACAAAATCAACATGAATTTATTTTTTGGGGTAACATGTTTGACTGCCTGTGCCATCTGTGCGGGTGGCTGTTTAAAATTCCATAGCACTTAATTTTGTACAGTATCTGGGAAAGAGCAAAGAGTTCTTCTCCAGGCCTTCCGGTCAGCATTTCCCCATTGAACGAAACCATTCCAAAACAGGGTGGTCATTCATCTTATGGTCATTCTCAGGACTTGGTGCCACAGAATGGCTGCATTATTTGCCTTCATACGAACGGTCATAAAAGTAATTGACTATATGTTGCACTTTGAGATGTTTCAATATGCAAGACACTCTATAAATACAAGTATCAAAACAAGCAATCAAGACTTGTCCAGCAGAGCTGGTGCAATCCAGGTTTTGCCTACATAAGTGGGTAAAAGTAAAGTGCATGAAGCACTGGACACTGTGACAATATGGGGGTATAAAATCTGTCTATACCGAAGTAAAGGCAGTTTGGCTATTAGCTTTAATCACTTATCTCTTGGCACACGGAAAGGTATCATCTGGTGCATGCGAGAATAGAAAGCAACAAATGGATTTTTTTGATTCGTTAGTATTAATTTAAGCACACGCAATATAACTTGCACCATAGGTTACATTGTTCTGCCTATAAAATAAAAATTAGCAATGGCTTTTGCAGAGCTATTTTTTGCTCCTTATGTGGACACAATAATAGGTGTTGAATATTTAAAATGGAATATTAATCCCTCCGTTCACCATGTGCCTCAGAAAATGTTCCCTTGGTGAACAAATTGCACCGATAAACGGACCTAAAGTAGAAAAAGCGAATGACCTGCATGCTCAAAACCATGACAACAACTGCAGAACCAATAATTTACCACTGCTTTCAGATACACCACATTTTCTAATACATCATTACATCACCATCTGCCGCGCTGCTTTAATCTGTGGTGATTCTCATCATATTCCTGCGTTCTGACCTTGTGTAAGCTGTGACATTCATCATTTGCTTCAGTGATGCTACCCCTTGTCTTTGAATCATGAAGTTATCATTTGACTATTCTGCGGGACTTTGGCACAACCTCTCAGCTGGCAGTGTGTTCTGCCAGAGGCACCCAGCCAAGGGTTCCCCGAGGGATCGCACCTGAAATTGGGTGGGATCATGGCAGAGGTTGAATGTGGGTGGTGTGAATTTCCACTGCCACATTATCCTCCATCTACCCCAGGAAGACAACAGCTGCCTCTTGTGAGGCATTCTAGAATGTTATACGTTTTAGTTACCGTTGTATGAAAAGTCTGTAGTCCTGTTCCTTTTCACCAAACACCATTTATTTCACTTCCACAGCCTCTGCACAAAACTCTTCACAACACAGCACCTGACACAAGGGCCACCTGAAGCCCCTTTACATATCAGTGTCAATCATTGAATACTTAAGCTAAATGAGACAGCTAATTGCAATGTCTCTTAATGCATTACTTAACTCTTAGCCCATTACTTAACATAGAACGAGAGGTCATAGTCTTAGGATGAGAGGTAGCAAATTTAAAACAGAGTTGAGGTTTCTCCCAAAGGGTCGTGAATCTGTGGAATTCACTACCTCAAAGTGCGGAGGATGCCGGGACAGTGAGTAAATTTAAGGAGGAGTTAGACGGATTTTTAATTGGTAATGCGTTGAAGGGTTATGGAGAATGGGAAGACTGGTGGAGTTAAGGCCAGGATGAGATGAGCCATGATCGAATGGCGGAGCAGACTTGATGGGCCAAATGGCCTAATTCTGCTCCTATATATTTCATGAACTCAATCTCGCCTTCACTGCCTGTCATATGCAAATTATCGTTAAGAGAACAAGGTCTAGCAAATTTCCCTCCCATCCACTTGTATTAATCATTCCTGGGGCTGCGCAGTGGAAGTGATGTTAGGTGACAATAACTGCACCTGCAATGCACCCATGGAATGAAAGAACTTTTGGACCTGCTCCGTAACACATCTGCTGAAGGTGTCAATCTCAGTTAAAGGTTTTTCTTTGGCCAGAGTCGGAGCAGATTTTGAGGAGGGGATGGGGGGGAGGAAGACGTGGTGCTGTAGGTGGAAATTTTGCCACAGCATGACCATCCTGAAGAAGACTTTCACAGTCACTGTCTTTCAGAAATTAAGTAAGAAGTGGCCTGTTGTTCAAACGTGTGTGAAAGAGTCCATAGCAGTATTTGAATAAGAGCATTATACGCTGACCAATGCTTATTCCTCAGCCAACATACAAAACGTGGTTCTTTATTTCATTTCTCAGTTTTGAGAATTTGCTGTGGGCGTGATCTACTGGCTATGTTGCGCCTGAAGTGGGTCGCGGTGCAGTCAGTAGATGCCGGGGGATCCCTCTTCCGTGATCTACTTGGCTCGACATGCCTTGCGAGATCTAACGGGATCTCCCGAAACGTCACAATTTAATTCCCGCCCTTTGAGGGGGGAATCAGTATTTGACAAACCTGCATATTAGAGTGAGACAGCTGGTCTCATTCTAATATGCACTCACCTGATTTACCAAGGCCCTGGGATCTAACCCCTTTGCCTTGGAGACCTCTGTGCTAGTCCTCATGTGATCGATGGGCCCCAGGTGCTTGCCCTCTGCGCAGGGTGGTACACTGGCACTGCTGCTGCCTGTGGGTGCCTAGGCATTGCCAGGCTGGTACCCTGGCAATGCCAACTGAATGCCTGACTGGCACTGATTGCCAAGGTGCCCAAGTGGCAATGCCAGCTGGCAGAGGCACTGCCAAGGTGCCAGCATGGTGATGCCAAGGTGCCAGGCTGACATTTTTCCCATGCCGGGGAACAATCCCAGGGGTGCCCTGCCTGTGTGAGTTGGGGTTCAGGGGAGCCCAAGGACCTCCTTATAGGTGAGTTGGGCCTTTGGGGGGAGGGGGAGGGGGTCGCGTTGGGGGAGGGGGGGGGGGAGTTGAGAGATTGGGCATCATTTTAAAATAGCATCTCGATCTCCTCCTCCACTGAGGAGTTTCGGCAAGCGGAGCTAAGTGCGGTCTTGGTGGGGCGTTCCCCGCCGAGGCCCCAGATTGCAACAAAGTCCGGGAAACATCTGGCTAAACGCATTCAACATGGGACTCCACTGCAATTTGGTTAGACCGTGCCCTGTGCTTTTGCCTTACCTACCTACAACTGTGGCTAAATTTTGAGGTTAATTCAGTGACTCTGAGCTACTTTGGGTCATCCTGCGGATCTAGAAGATTTCTGTCTGTACTCATGGTAGGAACAGAAAATGCACCAGAGGCTCATTGGCTCCAATCGAAGATCTGGGCCAGCATCATACAACACATGAGATTCAGTTATCTATGCATTGTTTGTTGACATCCCCAAATGTACTCAACACTCTACAACTACTATAATTGCTGGGTCTTTAACTATATTCTTTTAAAAATGAATTCCTGTAAGAATACCAATGGTATTTGCAACACCTTTAGGACCAACCATTACTGTGTGAATTAGAATGCATGAACAACTTAGACGTAAGGGCATTCAAGGACTTTTTAGAATCAGCATGAGCCGCAGGATGATTTAGCATAACATGAAAAAGATGCTGTCACTGCCCTGATGTTTATGTTTTGTGAAATATATTAAGTTTAATGCTTATTTTGTTTAGATTCCTCAGTGCAGCACAAATGGGTCAGTGATTAGCATTTTGATGCTGGGAATGTTGTGGTTCCTTATAGGGTCGGAGAATAGAATGCTTTCCCACAAGGAGCGGCTGAGGCAAAAGCCATTGCATCTTTCAAGGGAACAGTGGATTAGTATTTGAAGGCAGATGCAGATACAGGGCTGTGAGGAGAAGCAGGGTTGATTGGTTTTGCGATGCTCAAACGGGAACCTTGACCAGGTGGACCAATTGCCCTCCTCCGTGTAATAAACCTCCATGAACTTTGGCCAGCTTCGCCGAGGTTATCATGTGTTTAACAGTTTAACATCAGGGCGCCTGTGGGAGAAACACTGGCATGAAAAAGCCGTGTGCCAGAAACCCAGCCAGGAGCAAGAAACACTGTGGCGAGGGACATACCACAAGGAAGCACTTTGAGTGATCAGAAGTGTCATGTGAGAGTACCTTTAAGAAATGGGTGTTTATAAATGGGTGTGTATATAAATACCAGTAGTGAGAGTACCTTTAAGAAATGGGTGTTTACTACTGCAGTGATGTCAGAGAGTGGGTGGAGCTGGGCTGTCTGTCAGCATTTTTACTTTTGTTTTAGGCTGTTTGCTGCAGGGTGTGTTTTAGTTACGTTTTCAGTGTTGGAGCTGACGCCAGAACAAGCAGGTGTACTGCTGTTCTCTTTGCCATCAAAAGACTATCTCTTGATCATTTGGTGAATTCAGAATTATAAATGTTCTCAGTAGTGAATGTAAACCTAATGTGCTTCTGTTAAAAGGTGTTTCTTTTGTCTTCTGGATGTTTGGGAAGTTATTAAGGGTTACTTAGTGTTGTATTCTTTGGGGGTTGTATTTGAATTGATGGTTGCTAAGATGTTCACTGTATGTTTTAAAAAGGTTATCTTGAGTTCATAGAATAAACATTGTTTTGCTTTAAAAAATACTTTTCCATTTCTGCTGTACCACAGCTGTAGAGTGGGCCGTGTGCTCCCCATACCACAATCTATTAAAAGTTGTGGGTCAGGTAAACTCCATGATACACTTTGGGGTTCTCTAAACCCTGGCCCATAACAGAAGCCAGTTGAATGAATATGAGGCAGTGGTTAGCACTTGTACTGAAATGGTTAAAAATTATCATTCCAGCAAGTGACATCTGAAAAGTGCAAAATACTGCCGGTCAACCCATGTATAAGTTACAGACATTGGTGAAAATATAGCTTTGTATTTGCCACATGGACTGGCTGGGGCAAAACCATTGTGTTTCTTAAGGGGACAGTGAAATAATATTTGCAGACGGATGGAGACACAGGGTGAAAAGGAGAAGGCAGAACTCATCAAGTATGAATGTCGGACCCAGTTTTAACTATTTGAAAGTGGACGAGTTTCGGATGAGTTAAAAACTGTTATGGTTTGACCCAAATTTGTAGAGGCTACTTATAAATTATCCTTTTTTGGTACTATACTCACTGCAACTTATTCATTGCCACAGCTAAATGTATTAATTTTACAAACATTTTTCTTCTTGCAGGCTGTTAGCGGAAGATTAACTGTGTACCAGACAATGCAGCGATGGCTGTGCTTTGCAATGACGGCTTAGAGAACTATGAAATATTTGATCCCCAAATCATGTGTATGAATTGAGTTCTTCCACGATCCGGAAATCCATATACAGTGGGGGTAAATGCTGAGCGATAAAGACACTCCAGAATCCTACGGGTGAACAGCTGAGATGGTTCATGTTTGTACATAACTGGCTGCAAAAAGCCATTTAATTTTGCAGCATTGTTTAGCTTTTACCTCTGACCATAAAAATAGTCATCTACATCAGACTTTAGATTTCTATTCATATGGGACCCACAAACAGCTGTTGTTATGATTTTAAATAGGGATTTAATTAACACCTGGTAGATAACAGATATAATGTTGTCAAACATCTTGCAATAAATCTGATTTCAGCCCTTAGTCAAATGAAGTGGTTTATAATGCTTTTATAGCTGATCATTGTTTTAATGGGAGTTTAAATTTTCCTGCATTTATATTCATTAAAAAGTAACAATGTGAACATGTTATGTGAATGATGGCTTGCCATTTTCTTGGATTAGTTTAAATTGTGTTGCAAATACCAAAACACACGACTTAAATATTTCATGTGCCTTCAAGTCACCAATGTCATTATTCCCCTTTTGTCACATTGCATTAAAATACTTTAAAGGAAAACCTCACATATCAATTGAACTAGTGGAGTTAAGCACTGCATCATTCTAACTAATCTGAGTTCGTGGGGGAGAGAGAGAGACTCCGTATGAATCAGGCTAAAGTGGGGTCTCTGGGTGGAATTAATGTAGGTAATGTGGGTCTTGGCTGGAGCCGTGTGTTGTCTCGTTTTGGATGGTCTGCAGCATTAAGTGCCAATCAGGCACATAACCGGACAGCAGCAGGCCTCTCCCGGGATCAAGAACCCCATGGGGCAGGGGCCTTACCAGCCGGGAGTTGCCAGCTAATCAGAGGCCGGCAGTTCTTCATTGCTCAGCAATGCCACTGAAAGGGCAGTGGTGGCTGCCGGTAATGCACCCACAGCTCAGGATCGGCAAAGGACCTAAGTGCATCTGAATGATAGCAAGAGTGAGCTCGCCAGGTGGGGTTGTGATGGGAGGGGGAATCAGCATCAAGGTCAGGGTAGCTCTTGGCAGGCCGCCCCCTTTCCAATGCCGCATTTCTTGATCAGGCACTGAGTTTCATTGGACGAGGGACCCCTCCTGGAATTGCGCAAGCAACCCTGGCAAATTTTGCTTTTTGAGCTTCCCGCATGGCAAATCCCCTGCCCAGCACTGGGGATGAAAACCAAAGGCAGCAGGATGAGGCCCTTAAGTGGGCATTAATTGTCCATTTAAGTGTCTCAATTTGCAGCAAAGCAGGAAGGCCATTCAAGACCCTTTCCACCCCTGGCTTAACTGTGACAGAGGTAGGAAGGTGGCAAAGTTCCCATCCAATCACCCTTCAACCCATTTAAATGCCCCTCACCTTGAAACTCGCTGTGGAGGAGGGTGTTAAATTCTGCCCTCTGTTAGTCTTTTTCTATCTGCAGACTACTACACGGTAAAACTGATTTTTTGAATCAAGTGTCAGTGGGTGATGGGTTGCTGCGTAATTTTGGTTGGATGGTGCCAGCATAGTAATTAGTTTGGTTTGGGGGGTGGAATGCTGCGAAAGTGAGACCAAACTTTTTGAAAAGTTATTGTTCAGGGGATGAAAGTGTTGGTGGCTAGTGCAGCATCTATTGCCCATCCCTAATTGTCCTTGAGAAAATGGTAGTGGGCCACTTTCTTGAAACGCACATCCATGTAGGCACACCTATAGTGCTGTTAGGTAGGGATTGCCGGGATTTTGAGCCAGTTACTGCTAATGTTTTAGTTTTGTTAAATAGTGAAGAATATATGGATGGTTTGATTTTTGATCCTATTCCACCTGAGGTTGGTAAAAGTTAATGTAACAAAATATGTAAAACTCTCAGCTGATAGAGAAAGAATATTTTTAAACCGCGGGTTACACTCGCAGAATAAATGATTGAAGCAGCATTAATCAACAGGTTAGATAGGTGGTGACCAAAGGAGCAGAGTGACCAGATAGAGAAACAGGTCAGAGATATGGGATTAGGACATGGGATTAGGACTACACCTTTTGTGGGGGATTAACACCAACATGCACTGGCTAAATCAAATGCCTTGTTACTGTGTTGTAATTTCTATGTAACATGATTATGTAATGCAATTAATTCCCTTCAACTGAATGAGGTTCTCAGGGGAAGGCAAACAGCAGAGTAAAGGATGTTTGCACAGAAGGCTAAATAACATTTGAGAGCAAGTAGCTGGAATACTTTTGTGCAAATCCTGAAAAAGCATTATTAACAAACACATGGGAGCATGTTACCTGTTTGCCTTTTTGATTGGTACAGACAGCATCTAGAGTGGGGAAGAAATACAACTATTTCCCCCATCTCCCTTTCTTCTCTTCCAGGCAGTGACTCATACTGGTGCTCCATTCAAGTGACTGTTTCCCCACCCATCAATTTGTTAGACCAAAGAATGAGGTCAATTTTAATTTAGCAGAATCATAGTTAACCAGACACAATGGCCTTGAAATAGGGTTTGTACGCTTATTAAACTTACTGATAGCCATCAAACTTCCCTCTCCACAGATGCAACCTGCTCAGTATTTCCAGCATTTTCAGTTTTAATTTGTAGACTTATTGTTCTGTTAAAACAGACAATCATTCCACTGACGCTAAATAAGTTTTCCCATGGGCAGTTCGATTGCACCCACATTTCTGTGGCTCTGGAGTCACATGTAGGCCATACCAGGTAAGGAAGGTAGGTTTCTTTCCCTAAAGGTCATTAGTGAACCAGATGAGGGGCAGGATTCTTCCCTACCCGACGGGGCGGGCGGTCCCGGCGCCGAGGAGTGGCGTGAACCACTCCGGCATCGGGCTGCCCGGAAGATGCGGAATCCTCCGCACCTTCAGGGGCTAGGCCAGCGCCAGCGGTGTTGGCGCCGCGCCAACCGCCATGGAAGGGGCTTGGCGCCATGCCAACCAACGCCGAAGGGCCTCCGCCGGCCGGCGCGAGTTGGCGCATGCGGGGAGTGCCAGCGTGTGCTGGTGTCATCCCAGCGCATGCGCAGGGGGGGTTCATCTCTGCACCGGCCATGGCGGAGGTCCACAGCAGACGGTGCGGAGGGAAAGAGTGCTCCCATGGCACAGGCCCACCCGTGGATCGGTGGGCCCCGATCGCTGGCCAGGCCACTGTGGGGGGCACCCCCCGGGGCCAGATCCCCCTGCGCTCCCCCCGAGGTCGCCCGCAGAGCCAGGTCCCGCCAGCAAGTACCAGGTCTAATTTACGTCGGCGGGACCGGCCTAAAACGAGCGGCCGCTTGGCCCGTCGCGGTGCGGAGAAACGCCGGGGGGGGGGCCGCTGCCAGCGGCCACCGACCGGCGTGGCGCGATTCCTGCCCCCGCCAAAACCCCGGTGCCGGAGAATTCGGCAGCCGGTGGGGGCGGGATTCACGCCGCCCCCCGGCGCTTCTCCAGCCCGGCGGGGGGGTCGGAGAATCCGCCTGAGATTTTACACCAAACGGCAATGGTTTTGTGATCATTGTCGGGCTTTTAATTCCAGATTTTTATTGAATTTAAATTCCACCATCTGGCATGGTGGGATTCAAACCCAGGTTTGCCCTGGGTCTCTAGCATATTAGTCCAGTGACAATACCACTGTGCTACCACCTCCCGCAGGAGCTGGGACCTCGATTTGCAATCTTAAGCTATATATGGATGGAACATGTGTCACAAATGGTCCATCCATGTGTCTTGACAGTAAATGGTCTAAGCCATGGTTCTTAGAGAGATTCCTGCTGGCCACTCGATAAAAAACCTACATGGTTTGAAGTTATATTTTTTAAGCCAAAATGAGCAGACGAAACAAGTGCAGTTATTACAAGATAACTGCCTGTATGAATGTATTATGAAAGTTCATTAAAGTTTAATGTGTTTTTTCCCTTCAGAAAGAGCAACAGTTTTGATACATCTGCAGTGTAAAATCAGAAAGAGGTTGAGGGAGGTGTTCTGTCACACATTTAATAGAATTGTGATTATGGTTTAAAAACAAATTGGAATAAATACTGCTTATTAGAAATTGCCACCATGTTAGTGACATGCACCTTCATTGGAAAACATACTAAAAATAACATGGTGCAAATAAATATACTTCAAATTTGTGTATTACCGAACATGATCACTGTTCAGTAACCATGGATTTAAAGCATTCCTAATGATCAACAAACACTGACACTCTGCTTTTCATCACAACTGGGATCATTAACAGTTGAAGAGATATTGTACAACTGAAAGAACTACACCACAAGAGTTCACAGATTTAAACAATAACAAACTGTACTAGATATAGTACTCCACTCCAGTGGAGGGAGTCTCTTCCGCCTCCGCCATGGTGGAGACCATGGCGGAGGCGGAAGGGAAAGAGTGCCCCCACGGCACAGGCCCGCCCGCGGATCGGTGGGCCCCGATCGCGGGCCAGGCCACCGTGGGGGCACCCCCCGGGGCCAGATCGCCCCGCGCCCCCCCCAGGACCCTGGAGCCCGCCCGCGCCGCCTTGTCCCGCCGGTAAATAGGTGCTTTAATTTACGCCGGCGGGACAGGCAATTTATCGGCGGGACTTCGGCCCATCCGGGCCGGAGAATCGAGCGGGGGGGGCCCGCCAACCGGCGCGATTCCCGCCCCCGCCGAATCTCCGGTGCCGGAGACTTTGGCAACCGGCGGGGGCGGGATTCACGGCAGCCCCCGGCGATTCTCCGACCCGGCGGGGGGTCGGAGAATGACGCCCCTGGTGTTTATTCCTTATTTTGTATTAATTAATCAGAAATGAAATTAACGCCACCTGGATTCTCAATTAGCCACATGCAGCTGGTGGATTGGACAACAATATCTTCAGTGGATAGTTAACACATCCTGAAAAAGAAGTTCAGTTTAAGGTTGCAAGGAAAAAAAAAATTACCTTTTGTGATGAAAAGAAGGAATTAATGTAAATCCAAGCCAGAATATCAAGATAATCTGAATATTGTCGTTTGAGTGGAGGTCAGCCAAAAGTCAACATTGCTCAAAAAATATTTTGCCGATTAATTCTCAATATTTAAAACAAATATTAAATGTTGATAATATACAAACCCAATTCTAATTGTGGTAAAGATTCTGACAAAGGATAAACATTTATTCTGCACAAAGTGCACGTCTGAACCAGACACACACACATTCTCTCAATCGGTGGCTTTCGCCTTCCTCGCTCTATCGCACAAGATCAAAGGCTGCATTTTACATGTTCCCGCCAGGCGTGTTTGCAGCAGAAAGCGGATCAGAGAATCCAGCCGGCGGAGAATTCACCCCACTATCTTCGGTGGGGGAAGGGGGATTTCACTTTGCATATTCAGTGGCAACCCCTATTTCTTCCTTTTTAAAAATTAAAAATAAATACATTTAGAATAACCCTTTTTTTTAACCAATTAAGGGGCAATTTAGCGTGGCCAATCCACCTACCCTACAATCTTTTGGATTGCAGGGGTAAGATCCAAGCAGACACGGGGAGAATGTGCAAACTCCACATGGCCAGTGACCCGGGCCAGGATCGAACCTGGGTCCTCGGTGCCATGAGGCAGCAGTGCTAACCACTGTGCCGCCTCCCTATTTCTTCCTAACCACATACTCTCCGAAACCCACCGATCTCCACCCCAAGCTTTCCTGACCACCCCTTCCCAATAACCTGGACTCGGCTTACCTCGGGATTGATTGGGTTTCTTATTTGAACTGATTGCAGTCGCAACAGTGTCTAATAATGAGAATATGGCACTTCTGGGACTGCCGGAGTGAATGGCCAATCCAATTGGTCAACAGCTCCTAGGCGTTGACCCTCCACCTCAGCGAATGGCAGAGGTCACGCTATCCAACAATTTACATCATCCACAGCTCATTATGGCAATAGGGCGGCTGGTGTGGAGCAAATCAGCTTCTGGCTGGCATTCCTTCTGGCAGAGCAATGGAGGTGAACCTTGCACTCTCACCCCCTCAACACCCCTGCCCCCCTCCCCAAAACATAATATGCAGCCCTGCATATTAATTTGTACTGAAGAATTTATTGTATTTTAAGAAATTTCGAATGTAATTTGGATTGGATTAAATTAGATCGGTATTAATGGAACAATACCAAATGTCAACCAGGGGCTTTTCGCTTGTCTGTGAAGAATAGTATTTTGCACAAACCTTTACATTCTCTTTCAAGGCATGGGTTCACCCTGCTGTTATCTTCTGTGGTTATGCAAGTAAGCATGGAAAATACAGTATTGTCAATATGGAATAGAACTGCAAACTGCTAATCTGTAGACTTTATATATATTGGTACAATATTTTGATGCTCTATAGATAATGTTTGATATTTATGTTATATGAAGCTCAAATTGTTATTATTAAGAATGACTAAAGACTGGTACTGCAATGGTTTGGCATTTGTTGTCCCAATCCTGGGATTTATGGTTGAAATTCAGCTCAAAGTCTCATCTCTCTGCCAGATGTAATAATCCTAAATGAAACGCGTCTCAGAAGACCAGTCAGCCCTGAATGTAAAATTATTTACAGGTCAGCACCAAATTGCCATTCTTACTCAGGGAATCCACAAAGATGCTCAGATGAGAAATAAGAATATTGCACTGATGTTTTCAGGATCCCATTTTCCACTTGGAATTCGGGCACATTAGTGCAAAGATGGAAAGATAATTTTGGCCTGTCCGATGCTGCCAGCAACGAGTTAGTGCCCACTGTTGGCGATGGCCGTTAACTGGGATTTCACTTGACTACCTGTAAAGAGGCCCTGATGGAAACCATGGTGCAGTTGAGCTAGGAGGTGTATGCAAGTAATGTTTAACTCTTTAAATAAGTTTAAGGTGTGTAAAAATTAGGTCCAGTACTATACCTCACCAATTGACTACCTAAAATATAACACTAGCACTCCCACATGTGTGCCTTTCTCCAGCTTTTTTTCCTACTTCCGTCTTCTTGCTTTCAAGTTATAATTTGGACTGTAATGTTGTAGTCCTATCTTGAACCCTGTTACTGACTTCTCATTGGGTGTATGTCCCAATTTTCTAACAACGATAAAGAAAAAAATCGCGGGAAGGCATTTGCGGACTTTTATACAGAATCGCCGTTTTTAGCAATTTGACTCGGTTGTGTGTGGCAGTGTAAAAAAACACCCAGATTGAATGATTGAACGGTGAGTTTGAATAACAGTCCCGTCTCAGTCGAAGCTATTTTGGTGGCGGAGGTTTTGGAGCAGTGGGCATTTTAGGCAAAGATTATCAGAATTTTACTTTAATTTGTGATTTGCGCAAACAGCCATTTTGAGTGATGTGGTCGTTCTTTCAGTGAGTTTATTGGCTGGTAGCGCTGTCGTTGCTTATCATTGGCAACCGTTATTTTGAAATGTGAGCCACATTTGGCAAAGAACTCCAATGGTAATCCTGATTCCTTTGTGCTTTTTTCCCCCCTTTCAATTCTTGGTGCCTGACTATTTTGTAAAACTGGCAAACCTTGCGCCTGGACATCAGTTTGTTTTGTTTTTATTTTCATTTGTAAATTCGTACTGTAACTTCAGAGAGTTTTAACAGAATGGCTTAATTAGTCTGACAAGTAAGATGTTACATTTTTCCTATATGATTAGAAATCATTTTGTTTTTATTACAATGAACACTTGTTTGGGACAGTTGAAACATAGAAAATAGAAGCAGAATCCAGCCTGCTCCACCATTCATTATGATCATGGCTAATCATCACGTTCAATACCCTGATCCCGCCTTCCCCCCATAATCCCTTGATCCCTTTAGCCCCAAGAGGTATATCCAATTCCTTCTTAAAATTACACAACGTTTTGGCCTCAACTACCTTCTGTGGGAGTGAATTCCACAGATTTACCACTCGCTGGGTGAAGACATTTCTCCTCACCTCAGTCCTAAAAGGTTTACCCCTTATCCTCAAACTATGGCCCCTAGTTCTGGACTCCCCCACCATTGGGAACATTCTTTCTGAATCTACCCTGTCTAATCCTGTTAGAGTTTTGTAAATTCCTATGAAATCCCATCTCTTCTAAACTCCAATGAATATAATCCTAACCGACTTAGTCTCTCCTCATATGACAGTTCCGCCATCCCAAAATCAGCCTGGGAAACCTTCGCTGCACTCCCTCCACAGCAAGAACATCCTTCCTCAGTTAAGGACACCAAAACTGCACACAATACTCCAGGTGTGGCCTCACCAATACCCTATGCAGTAAAACATCTCTATTCCTATACTCGAATCCTCTCGCTATGAACAGCAACATATCATTTGCCTTATTTAATTCCTGCTGTTCCTGCGCACCTACTTTCAGGGGCTGATGCACAAGGACACCAAGATCTCACTGAGTATACACCCATTCAAATAATAATCTGCCGTCCTATTTTTGCTACCGAAGCAGATAACCTCACATTTATCCACATTATACTGTATCTGTCTTGCATGTGCCCACTCACTCAGCCTGTCCAAATTCCGCTGAAGCATCTCTGCATCCTCCTCACAGCTCACCCCCGCCCCCACCCAACTTTGTATCATAAGCAAATTTGGAGATAATACATTTAGCTCCCTCATCCAAATTATTAGTACATCATTAATATATAATGTGAACAGTTGGGATTAGGTATGCAGAGAAACAAGTCATTTTTTTGCTTGCCTCGTATAATGGCTTGGAATCTGGGTCAGTGGTGAAAAATTGCCATTTGTTATTCATCAGATCTAAAGCAACCCACTGATTTTCAATGGTTTTTGAGCAGCACCTTTAGGTAGTTAGCAATCCTTTTCAGTCCAGCGTGTCCTGTAGGGAATCTGTGGTTGTGTGAATCAAGCGTGTCTCTTAAACCAGACTGAAGGCTTCTCACCAAGACGCGGAGAGTCTAAACCAAGAAGTATAAATTATCATATTTAATTCAGTGTAAAATCATGTACATCAAGTGAAATAAGAAGAAAAGAAAGAACAAGGATCAAAAATATTTAAAAGTATTTATTTATTTTAAAAAGATTTCTGACAATACTCAAGTTCTGAAGGAATGTGACTCCACACTTTTGAAATTAAATCTTCAGGGTCAGAGATTTGTCAGCAGTAACTAGATTTAGGAATGCACTAAAACCTTTCTTGCACATGAACTCATCGGCCATAACCTTTTCTGGCATGCTCAGTGGGTAATTAATGTTTAAGTTCATGTATTTAATGTCCAAATTATCAGAGAGTACTGATGTAGTCAAGCTTGTGGAGGAGTCGTGAAAATCAGACAGCAGTTTCCAGATTCCACACTGCTTTTGCAAAATTCAGGCTATTATGTTTATATCCTGGTGGGTTTTTTAGATTATGTGTACAATATAATTATATTTAGATTTTTGAATTTAATGTTCAATGATCCCCTGCAAACAAAAACAAAAAAAAAGCCATTAACAATAATTACTGCATTATATTTGGTAATGTCACTTCTGAACCCACTTACAGTTCCATGCATATTTCTGCCAGTATTTCCTTCTCTCATTGTTAGTAGCTGCCAGTTTGATCATTTTATTTGGAAGTGGTGCCTCCATGATGTATTAATGTCATTCTTGCAGGGTGGTTTGCATTAATATGCTCATATCAAGTGAGCACCGAGAGTTACCACGATCTGAGTATTGACCAAAAAGCTTTTAAAAAGTCCTGCCTGAAGGTTGTAAGGAGATCGTACAACTCATTTATTATCTTTTTTATTGTGTTTTGTTCTTCAATATTTTTAATTATTCAGGTGTCCTTGAGCCAACTGTTGAGATAGTGCCATTTTTGTCACAATTGCATTGGGCTGGATTTTGAGGTGATATTGACAGTGAAACTGTCAACGGAAATGATGGGCGAAACTATCAATGCTTACAGCAACTTCTGAAGTCCACACATACACAGTTAAAAATGGAAATCCAGAAGTTGCCATAAGTGCTTCTACATTTCTCCAGAGAGTGCGCTGTAGACATACTTCCTGGAAGCAATCATTGATTTCGTCAATGCAATGATGAAATTATTGAATGGATGAGAGCTGTACTCATGTTTTGAGCCCCACTGCAAAAACCCTCGAAAAAGTTACATCTTGTTGAATGAGGTTCAGCGGGTTTTTTAACTGCAGCCCACACACTTCCATGGACATAGCACTGCAGTGACTGTGAAAGTTACAACAGTCCTAACTTATGTGCCTGTGCGTCATTCCAAATTAACACTGGTAATGTCATCCATGTTAGTCAATCCTCAGTACTGGAATGTATAAAGCAAGATACTGAATACTGTTTATCTGAAGGAAACATCTCTCTTTCCTTGTGGATAGTCAGTAGCAGTTTGAGAATGCCGTGCATAGTGACAGTATTCCTGAACTTTATTGAATTCATGGCCTTCTGACCCAGAGGTGAAAATGCTACTACTGAGAGGAGGCTGACGTTATAACTATGTTGTCACAATAATCTTCACAGTGGAAACTTTTTCCCATTACGTTCTTGGAATGAACAGTTGTTTATTTCAGTGTGCAGGGAAGCAATAGCCGTATGGTGGGTGGATGAAATGGGGGCATTGTAAGGGGTAGAAAATGAAACTATTGGAACGAAGGATATTACATCTTGTTTAAATCCGATGACAAGTTAAACTTAAACTTCCCATAGACTATATAATTACTATTCATAGCTCCAATCCAGAAAGTAAAATGGGTGCGATCTAACCAAATTGCAATAGAGAACCATGACGAGCGCATTTAGCCAGTTGTTTGCCAGTGCTCACTGCATTGAGAAACACCATGCTATCTATTGGGCCTTTGTTGCAATCCAGGGCCTCAAGTGTGGAACTCCCGACGAGGCTGCAATGAGTCCTGTTTTCAGCACTGAGGGGCTCCGCTCGCCGGAACTCCTCAGTGCAGGAAGAGATCAGGATGCCATTTTAAATGGCATCCCGATCTCTCGACCCCCTCCCGACGTGAACCCCCCACCCTCAAAACCCCAACTCACCTTTAAAGGGGTCCTCGGGGCCCACCCGCACCCCACCTCACATAGGTTGTGCACCCCTGGGCTTAATCCCTGGCGTGGGGTTAGAACCCAGGGCCTCGGTAGATCCGGCGAGTGCATATCAGAGACTAGCTGCCTCGCTCTAATATGCTGATTTGCCAAATACTGATCTCACCCACGACAGGTAGGATTCAGATCGCGACGTCTCACAGGATCGTATTAGGTCTCCTGAGGCATGGTGAGCACGGTACATCCCAGAAGATAGAAGGTACAGAAGTCTGAAGACCCGCACATCCAGACATAGAAACAGCTTCTTCCCCACAGCTACAAGACTCCTCAACAACTCCCCCTCGGACTGATCTGTTCCCTGTAAGAACACTATTCACGGCGCCCTGTGCTGCTCTTGCTCATGTATTTGCTTTGTTTGGCCCCTTGTTCCACACTGTAACCAATCACTGTTTGTCGATGTACCATTTGTCAATGTTCTCTGTTCATTATTCCCTTTGTCTACTATGTACATACTGTAGAAAAATACTTTTCACTGTACTTTGGTACATGTGACAATAAATCAATTCAAATCAAATCAATATAGAAGAGGGATCTCGCGGCATCTATCGGCTGCCCTGCACTGCTGTTCGGGCACAATGCAGATTGCTGATTGCGCCCAGTATTTTCTTTTCGCATTGTTTTAAATGGCTGTGATACCCGGTAAGTGGAGAGGATTATGAAGTATTTCTTTGCTTGGACATGTAGACCTTTTCAAATTGGACTCTATCCTGCTTCAGTTCTACTGGTTACATATCATTCGCCTTGTGTTCGCGCCAAGGCCAAAACAGCACAAACAGATTTGTGTTATTTCTGTGGAGTAAATCTAAATTATGTGACTTTGATGTACAGAGATGGTAAAAGAAAAACCAGGTATAACTAAACTTGAGAGATCTGAGCCAAATGTTAATGCTGCTAGGTTCAATCTCTGTGATGTTCTTTATTAGCAAATGCTGCCTTTGAAATGGCGGGAGGCCCAACGGATTAAACACGTGCAGTCTGAGCAGATTCAATGGGGAACAGCTTGTTCCATCGTCCATTTAATGTGAGGCGTTTTACCGACCGCATCAATCTACTGCAATTCAGAAAATGCAAAAGTATCTTTCTTCAATATAACCAATGACTGTTTCTCAGAAGTTCTGAAAATCTCTGCTGCATGTTGAATGTTTACTTATTAGGCTTCTGATCATGATTATAATTTCCTTGAGGTCAAAAGGCAATGGGCGGAATCTTCCCAGCGTGCTTTGCGGTGGCGGAGGCAGCTACCATTGGTGGCGACAGGATCTTCCGGTCCTGTCGGTGTTAGAAGCCTTTTCCGTGGCTCACACTCTCCACCACCGGTGAACCTGCTCTGGGTGGTCGCCCGGCCCTGCTGGCGGGAAGGGCTGGGAAACATTGGCCACAGTACAGTACAGGAACTGTCATTTGCATGGTGTATGTGAGAACCTGAACTAATGGCACAATGATGCTGAAACACAATGAATACTTTATGACTCAATTTTGCAAGAGCTTTTTTAAATGTAATCTCTCAAAAAGCATAGTTTTATGCTTCAAGGATTATCATAGAATCCCTACAGTGCAGGAGGAGGCCATTCAGCCCATTGAGTCTGCCCCGACCCCTCACCCTATCCCATAACCCCACCTAGAGACAATTTAGCATGGCCAATCCACCTAACTTCCACAACTTTGGATTGTGGGAGGAAACCGGAACACCCGGAGGAAACCCCCGCAGACACGGAAAGGGTGTGCAAACTCCACACAGTCAGTCACCCAAGGCCGGAAACAAACTCAGGTATCTGGTGCTGTGAGGCAGCAGTGCTAACTACTGTGCTGCTGTGCCTCACAGTTAATAATGTGCCCTCTATCCACCTTCATTAGGCACAGTGAACACAAAAGATGTCCCCTGTTCGAAGGAGTCATCGTTTCCCTAAATTAGGTCTGCAATTTCAAACTCAAGAATATTTTCAGTATGTGTGGTTTAGAAGTCGTGTGTACTTGTTTATATTCAGATTGCTTGCAGAAGGAATGACTGGCTGGAAACAATCTTGAGGTATCTGCTGAAATTCCCAATATTCTGATGTGCAACATCATAGAATCATAGAATTTACAGTGCAGAAGGAGGCCATTTGGCCCATCGAGTCTGCACCGGCTCTAGGAAAGAGCACCCTACTCAAGGTCCACACCTCCACCCTATCCCCATAACCCAGTAACCCCACCCGAGACTAAGGGCAATTTAGCGTGGCCAATCCCCCTAATCTGCACATCTTTAGACTGTGGGAGGAAACAGGAGCACCCGGAGGAAACCCACGCACACACAGGGAGGACGTGCAGACTCCGCACAGACAGTGACCCAAGCCGGGAATCGAACCTGGGACCCTGGAGCTGTGAAGCAATTGTGCTATCCACAATGCTACCGTGCTGCCCATGAAGCTTAATGCTAACAATACCCAGGAATGAGCCCCCTCCTCCCCAGCTCTTTATTTTTCTTTCCTCTTTGGATTGCTTCTTTCTATTTTCTGGCTATTTGCAATTTGCATCTTTCGCCAGTTGGGAAGAGGGATCAATCTGGAATTGCACATGGCCAGAAAGAGGGGCAGTTCAGGAGTGTCAGATGCGCTCTCTTTGCAATAATCCTTTGCTGGCCCCACTCACTGTGACCTGAATTCATCCAATCAGAATAAGCAAACATAAGAGACAGGTGACAGGGTGTACATTCCAGGTCTGATCTCTGGGAGCTTTTAAATTGTCCCAAGTATCAAATAATTTCTTAGTGCGATGCTAATGACTTCATCATGTCATATGTAAAGAGTACTGGTGTCCAACAGAGTTGGTCATATTTTTCAAAAACCCTTTACAGCAAGTTTTTAAAAACTTCTCACCGATTCATATATCGCAAAGGAAATATTGCTTGTGTATATTAGCTTAATTAAGGTAACGCAGCAGTGGTGAATATGGCCATTTTTAGTATGAAAACCAAGCCACCTGTAAAAACAAACCACAGGCAGAAATATACCAGTGATACCCTAAAATATACAATAATGGTCCTTTGTGTTTGTTTTATGGGAGGGATGAATGCTTTAAGAAAAATGTGGAGCTGATTTATATAGAAACATTCAAATCGGAGACAGTAGGGTAAAGTGGGAGTAGAAAAAGGGACAAATTATACTGGAACCCTACCCATATAGAGTCCAGTCAAGACGTCCAGTAGGATTTTCTTTTAAGGTGAAATTGAATCATATCCATGGTGTTTTTCCCCCCAGTTGATATGCTGGTGTCCCATTGATTCACCTACTCGCCCATCCAGGATTGTTGGGGACCTTATCAAATGGACCCGGAGTTAAAGGGCACAATTGCAGGAACTTGCATTTAAATCGCACTTTCACATCCTCAGTAAGTCTCAAAAGTGTTTCCTGATTGATTAAATAATTTTGAAGTGTAGTTTTATTGTCAGTTTGCACACAAGATGGACCCACAAGCAGCAATGACATGAATGATTAGTTCATCTGATTTTGTGGTTTTGGTTGAAGGATGAATGTTAGCCAGGGCACTAAGACAACCTGCTGCTCCTGTTTAATAGAAATACTATTGCATTCTTCACATCTGCCCAAGCAGACGCTTCATCTAAAAGGGTAGCCACTCCGGGGATGCAGTACAGCACTCCTTTAGCACTGAAATATCTAGATACTCAAGTACTGGAGCATAACATCAATCCACAATCTCCTGACTCAGAGATGAGAATAACCTTACAAAGTGCTACCTTCATAAAATAGGTCAACTTGCATTTTTCTGCACGTATATACGCAGCTACCATTTATTGAAGCGGTACCGTATAAATGTAGCTTGACACTGCACTGAAGTTATATTCTGTGGTAGTATGTATTGGGGGTCATGTGGGACTGGAAGCCCTAATGTCATTGGCTGACAGATCCCGGGTCCTGGTTGGCCGTTGACCTCAAGCTCCGCCCTGAAGGCGGAGTATAAGAAGCCGGAGTCTTCCCCCGCAGGCCAGTTTACTATCGAGCTGCGGGGGAACAGACACGCTTAATAAAGCCTCATCGACTTCACTCTATTCGTCTCATGGAGTCTTTGTGCGCTACATATTCCATACACGATGAACACCAGTTTGTGAGTTGAGCTCCCTGAGTTAGTCAAAAGTAGCAGGATAACTCTCGATTAACCCTGTTTAGAAAGCATTAGCATAGTGCAAAAAGTACTAAACATCTATGAAGCGTGTCATTAATTTTAGTGGAAATCTTTTAAAGTCCAAAAGACAACCCACTGCAGAAGAACATTTAGAAAAAGGAAAAATGTTAGTCTTGCGTGTCGCATTGTAAATGTCTCAAATCTTGGCAACTTGGATCTGGTTCCAGTAGAATCCTAATATGGTGGCAGAAATCGGCTTTATTCTGATTTAAGAACAAAACATTGGAATCACCCTTTCACTATTGCCAGCATAAAATAAAAGGTTCTCAGTTCTACTGAAGCCATGTCTCTTAGGCAGAAGACATAGAATCCATACAGTGCAGAAAGAGGCCATTCGGCCCATCAAGTTTGCACCTATCCTCCGAATGACCTCCACACTTAGCCTACCCCATTGAACCCACAGAATCCATAGAATCCTTACAGTGCAGAAGGAGACTATTGAGCCCATTGAGTCTGCATCCTACCTACACCCACTCCCCCACCCTATCCCCGTAATCCTACCTAACCTGGACATCTCTTGACACTCAGGGACAATTTAGCCAATCCACTTAACCTGTAAATCTTTGGACTGTGGGAGGAAACTGGAGCACCCGGAAGAAACCCACGTAGATGGGGGGGGGGGGGAATGTATAAACTCCACACAGTTACCCAAGGCCAGAACTGAACCTGGGTCTCTGGCACTGTGTGGCAGCAGTGCTAACCATTGTGCTACTGTGCTGACATGTAGTGACTATGGCATCTGTATGAGCTTCTGGCCTTTGTACAGTGTTTCATATTCATAAATACCTTTCAAGTTCTTATGAAGTCTGTGAATGTGCATCATTACATCTGGCAACGAGGATAAAATTATTATGACACCACCTCCCACCCGATACCTGTGCGTATCCTGTTTTAATCGAAGTCTGAAGAAAAAATGTAGAGAGGCCAGCAACCCATCTGGCTGCCCTAGAGCAGCCCACCCAGCTGCCCTAGTCCCTACATCTCTTCTACGTGTCTTCTGCCGAAGAGAGGATGCCACCTCCTGGGGTGATTACCCACTCTCGGTCCCAATTGGTCCCCCAAGCCAGGTGACCCTCTTCTGCTGTGTTGCCTTTAAAGGGACAATCACCACAAACCACTACAACTTGCATGCTGCTTATAGAGCCTGTCATCAATTTCAATGAAAAGAGCATCAGACAGAATCTGTTACTGAAAGGCAACTTTACCTGGCCAGTACAAAAAGTTGCTGGTTCTCGTCATACGGTTGCAACATTTTGCACTTGCTATTTTTACAGAAGCATCAGTCCATTTATTTTAAACTGATTGATACACTT
Organism: Scyliorhinus torazame; assembly: GCF_047496885.1. Classification (NCBI taxonomy): domain Eukaryota; kingdom Metazoa; phylum Chordata; class Chondrichthyes; order Carcharhiniformes; family Scyliorhinidae; genus Scyliorhinus; species Scyliorhinus torazame. The sequence goes on from NC_092727.1 coordinate 116,068,437, forward strand.
CTTTATATTGTGAACAGAAGGATTTAGCATGAGTGAACTTAGCAATGCAACCTAGTGGGTTTCAGGGCTAACAACTGGGGTAGACAAAGTGTCATTTCTGGCAAATATTTCACACTATGAACACCTAAAAAGCTGAACAAATTGAACTGAGCAATTAGAAATGTCCATCCATGGCCTGCTGCAGTGCTCCAGTGAAGCCCAACGCCAGCTGGAGGAGCAGCACCTTATAGAATAGAATCACTACAGTGCAGAAGGAGGCTATTCGGCTCATCGCGTCTGCTCCGACTCTCTGAAAGGGCACCCAACCTTGGCTCACGACCACCCTATCCCCATAAGCCAAGAACCCCACCTAACCTTTTGGACACTAAGGGGCAATTTATCATGGCCAATCCACCTAACCTGCACATTTTTGGACTGTGGAAGGAAACTGGAGCACCCGGAGGAAACCCACCCAGACGCGGGAGAACGTGCAGACTCTGCACAGACAGTCACCCAAGGCTGGTATTGAATCCGGATCCCTGGCACTGTGAGGCAGCAGGGCCAACCACTGTGCCACTCCATCTTCCGCTTGGGCCTCAGGACTCAACATTGAGTCAACAACTTTAGACACTTGCCTTTCCCTTCCATCTTAACCTTTTTAGACCGAAACATTTTTTGTCCCAATGCAAAAACACTCCTCTGCCCCCCACCCAACATCTTAAGTTTTGCTCACCTTTGCACATTTTTGGACCGTGGAAGGAGATTGGAGCACCCGGAGGAAAGCCACACAGACACGGGGAGAACGTGCAGACTCCCCACAGACAGTGACCCAAGCCGGGAATCGAACCTGGGACCCTGGAGCTGTGAAGCAACTGTGCTAACCACATGTGCTCCCGTGCTGCCCCACGGTAGAAGAGCCACATGGACACGAAACATTAACTCTATTTTCTCACTCTACAGATGCTGCCGGACATGCTGAGTTTTTCCAGCATTCTCTGCTTTTGTATCAGAATTGGGAGGGCCCTGTGCATCTACTGTTTATGGTTTGGACGAAGTGCGGCTGAGACAGACATTTTTTTGTGTTTCGCTCAGTTGTGTCTTGTGGAACAGCGTCAGTCCCTCTGGCCTTGCAAAGTGGGCATGAAAAGCGGTTTAAGATGTTCCCCGACACTCGCATCCCGACTGCTGCCCTCTAACAGTAAAACAGACTGACATAAGGACTCGTGGGACGATCAGCTTCAGTTCTCTGTCGGTACAGATTATCAGTTCACCTCACTTTTAACATCAACATATGTGCTCACCTCTTAGGCAAATGAGATTGGGGTTTAAGCAACAGGAAAAAAACAGTTCATCGCCCAATATACCAATGACTGAGTGGTTACTCACGACATAAGCCTTCACAACCCATGGCAAACTGGGATGCATGAGTCTTTTAATATGCATTTTATTGAATAGTTCACTGAACCTCTGAAAGGCACTTTAATTAAATCAAAGGCTGCCTACTAAAGTACATGTGTCGGTAATTGAACCGTACACCCAAAATGCTCAATTGCCATTAATTAATTTCTCATTCTGGTCACATGTAAACATTAATTAAATGCCAGAACGGCTGTGATTGAACAACAATAACGAGTTATTAGCTTCCTTCAGCAGTGAAAGCCCATAATTCTAAAAAGTGATTTATTTCTCACCGCAATGAACTTGCAAATAACGATACCAAGGACAAACAAAATACTTGCCTTGCGACAAAATCAAGGGCAGGGCTGATCGCTGGATGAGATGCAGGGAATGCTTTTCGGTGGACGGGATTTAGATGGGCAAGCTGCTTTAGTTATGAGGCAAATTTGCAGATGCAGGTTGGATTAGTACACAGGGCGCCGCCATGACCTGTTCGTAGAGGCGTAGCCAAATATGGGGCCTTGCGATTGTCGTGTTGGGTGTTCTGGTGTACAAACGATCCAACACGGCTGCAGATGGTGTAACTCAATTTTATTTACTACTTAACTATAACAGCACACTGCTAACTTGGGTACGTGCATTACCAGCTAATCTGTGGACGCTGTCCTATTACTATCTGGGTGAGGCACTCAGCACATGGTGAATGTCTGAGAGGCAGGCTCTGAGATCAGTGCTCTGAGCTGGCTGCTGCTGGAATGAGCGGGAACTGTAGTGTCCCCTGTTTTTATAGTGCGTGTGCTCTCACTGGTGATTGGCTGCAATGTGTGTGTGTTGGTTGGTCCTACTGCATGTCCATCAGTGTGTGTTTGATTGCACCATGATATGCTGATCTAAATATCATGACATCCCCCCTTTTCGCAAAGAATATGTGCCTACATGATAATAAATAAAGAAGTGTGGTGAGTGCATCTAATCATGTGTGTGCAATATTTACAACAATATGTACATGTGGCTATACTATATACACAGGCAGGTGCCAGGTGCAGAAACTAACTATGTTACACCAAGAACGAAGCCAATGTCATTAACAAACAATAACAAAATCTTAAACAGTATGGCAAAAAGTCTGAAACAGTGTGTCAGAACAAGTCAGTGAGGCCAATATGAAAAGGTTCATAAATTAAGTTTCTCAGGTGGGCGACGAATTCGGGTTGACCGCTTCAAGGGTAGGTCAGGATCCACCGGCTGAGGAACAGGCCGGGCGACGGTCGAGTGAGGAGGATGCAGGGTGTCCGGAAGGTCAACAAAGTCCATTGCAGGGACAACAGGAGGGCGTGGCACCGGTGCAGGATCACATAGCGAGCGCAGAACCAGACGAACGGCGCGCCGATTGCGGCGGCGAATAGAGCCATTAGGCAGACGAACCAGGAACGAGCGGGGAGCTATCTGTCGGAGAACCTCAGTGGTTGTCGACCAGCCACCCTCCGGAAGGTGTATGCGGACATTATCTCCAGGCGCCAGGGCAGGAAGATCAGTCGCCCGAGCATCATGTGTCGCCTTTTGTTGCTCACGCTGTTGCTGCATCCGCCGAAGTACCGGAGCATGGTCGAGGTATGGGACGGGAATGGATGGCACAGTGGTCCTGAGGGTGCGACCCATAAGCAGCTGGGCCGGCGATAGGCCCGTGGACAGTGAGGCCGAGCGATAGGCCAACAAGGCGAGGCAGAAGTCAAATCCTGCATCAGCAGCCTTGCAGAGGAGCCTTTTAACGATATGGATGCCCTTTTCTGCTTTGCCATTCGACTGAGGATGCAGAGGACTGGACGTCATGTGTGTGAAGTTGCATGAGCTGGCGAAGGAAGACCATTCCTGACTCGCAAAGCAGGGGCCATTGTCTGACATCTCGGTGAGCGGAATGCCGTGGCGATCAAAGGTCTCTTTGCAGGCCCGGATGACAGCCGATGACATGGTGTCGTGCAGGCGTATGACCTCTGGATAGCTGGAAAAGTAGTCGATGATGATGATGTAGTCCCTGCCGAGCGCATGGAACAGGTCCACGCCCACCTTCAACCAGGGGGACGTGACCAACTCATGGGGCTGAAGGGTCTCACGGGGCTGTGCCGGCTGAAACCGCTGACAGGTGGGGCAATTGAGCACAGTGTTAGCAATGTCCTCACTTATTCCCGGCCAGTACACAGCCTCTCGGATCTCCGCCGGCACTTCTCAACGCCGAGATGGCCTTTGTGCAGTTGTTCTAAAACAAGCCGGTGCATGCTGTGTGGGATCACGATGCGGGCCAGCTTCAGGAGGACACCATCAACGACTGCCAAGTCGTCCCGAACGTTGTAAAACTGTGGGCATTGTCCCTTGAGCCACCCGTCCATCACGTGGCGCATCACACGTTGCAGAAGAGGGTCGGCCACAGTCTCACGTCGAATGTGGGCCAGGCGTGCATCAGTGGCCGGCAGATTGGCAGAAGTGAAGGCTACACGTGCGTCGACTTGGCAAACGAACCCTTCAGGGTCGGACGGTGTGTTGACTGCCCTGGACAGAGCGTCTGCTATGATGAGGTCCTTACCCGGGGTGTAGACAAGTTGAAAGTCGTACCTCCGGAGTTTGAGCAGAATGCACTGGAGGCGAGGGGTCATATCATTGAGGTCCTTTTGAATGATGCCAACCAGCGGGCGATGGTCAGTCTCCACGGTGAACTGGGGAAGGCCATACACATAGTCGTGGAACTTGTCAACGCCAGTCAACAGGCCTAGGCACTCCTTTTCAATCTGCGCATAGTGCTGCTCTGTGGGGGGTCATGGCCCGTGACGCATAGGCGACTGGGGCCCATGATGAGGCGTCATCCCATTGCAGGAGGACCGCCCCAATGCCGGATTGGCTGGTGCCAGTCGAGATTTTCGTCTCCCTTGCAGAATCAAAAAGCTCCAGTACCGGGGCAGAGGTGAGCTTGACCTTGAGCTCCTCCCATTCACGCTGGTGGGTGGGAAGCCACTGGAATTCAGTTGTCTTCCTGACAAGATGCCGGAGAGCTGTAGTGTGGGAAGCAAGGTTGGGAATGAACTTCCCTAGGAAGTTGACCATTCCGAGAAAGCGTAGCACCGCCTTCTTGTCTGTGGGCTTCTGCATGGCCATGATGGCTGCCACCTTGTCCGCATCCAGCTGCACCCCCAACTGGGAGATGTGGTCCCCAGGAACTTCAGCTCGGTTTATCCAAAAGAGCATTTGGCTCGGTTAAGACGCAGGCCCTGGTCCCGTATCCGTTTAAAGACGCGCTGGAGGCGACTGATGTGCTCCTGCGGTGTGGTGGACCAAATAATGACGCCGTCTACATAGACGCGCACCCCTTCGATGCCCTCCATCATCTGTTCCATGATGCGATGGAACACTTCAGAGGCTGATATGATGCCAAATGGCATCCTATTGTAGCAGTATCTGCCAAATGGAGTGTTGAAAGTGCACAGCTTCCTGCTGGACTGATCCAATTGAATCTGCCAGAAGCCCTTTGAGGCATCAAGCTTGGTGAATATTTTTGCCCGAGCCATCTCGCATGTGATCTCCTCACGTTTGGGTACGGGGTAGTGTTCCATCATTATGTTGCGATTTAAGTCTTTTGGGTCTGTACAGATCCAGAGCTCGCCGGAAGGCTTCTTGACGCACACCATGGAGCTGACCCATGGAGTCGGCTCCATTACCTGGGAAAGCACTCCTTGGTCCTGAAGGTCCTGCAGCTGCTGCTTGAGGCGGTCCTTGAGGGGTGCTGGGACCCTGTGAGGTGCGTGAACTACCGGGGTGGCATCCTGTTTAAGCTGGATTTTGTACGTGTAGGGCAGTGTGCCCATGCCCTCGAAAACATCCTGGTTGTGCGTGAGGATTGAGTTGAGCTGCGCCCTAAAGTCTGCATCTGGGAAATCGGACGTGCCTTCTGGAGAGAGGGAGTGTACACGCTAAACGAGGTGGAGGATTTTGCACGCCTGTGCGCCTAGCAGAGAGTCCTTTGAGGAGCCCACGATTTCGAATGGTAGTGTGGCTTTACGTGAGTTGTGTGTCACTTCGAGCTGGCACGACCCCGTGGCGGGGATGACATTGCCATTATAGTCAACAAGTTGACAGTTGGATGGCAGAATAGGTGGTTTAATCTTCAGGGTCTGGAATGCTGACCATGCGAGGAGATTGGTGGAGGCACCAGTGTCCAGGCGGAATCTGATCTGGGATCGATTGACCGTCAGGGTGGCACACCACTCGACGTCCGGATCAATGCTGTGCACTGACAGCGGCTGGTGCATTCGACTCAGGGACAGCTTGTTCTTGTTGATGACAGCAATGCGGAAGGGCTCCCTGTCCTCAGTGTCATTGGTCTGTGTGACGTCAGGATCGGACTCCGTGAACGTGGGTTGAATTGCCCGAACGTTTCTGCGAGGCTGGTTAAACGGGTACGAGTTGGCAGGGTGAGCTGCTCGACAGCAGGCAGCATAGTGGCCCAACCTGCCACAGCGTAGGCATTGTCGCGCTTTGGCAGGACATGGCCGCTTTAAATGGGCGGAGCCACAGTTGCCGCACATCGTGACGTCAGTGCATTTGTTGCGCCACCGCGCATGCGCGGTGCGGTCTTGCGTAGTGCGCGCCTGCGCATCGCGTTCCTCTGCATCAGCGTCCCCTCTTTTGGTGCGTACAAGCGCGGGGGTCCTCGGAAAGCACGCAAAATGGCCGGCCTCCTCCAGGCCGCGGCCCGGGAGATGCTCGATCGTCTGGACCCACTCCGCCTCGTGGGGCTCGTGCCATGCCGTTTTGGCCACCTGGATGTGTGAGTACCGGCTGGTGGCGTTCTCATGCAGGACGCAGGTCTCGACGGCAGTCGCCAGGGTGAGTTGTTTGACCCGAAGGAGCTGCTGGCGCAGGGTGCCTGACATGACTCCGAAAACTATCTGGTCACGTATCATGGAGTCAGAGGTGGTCCCATAGCCGCAGGACTGCGCGAGGTTGCGGAGGTGTGTTAAGTAAGATTGGAAAGATTTGTCCTTACCCTGCAGGCGCTGCTGGAACAGGTACCTCTCGAAGCTCTTGTTTACTTCAACTCTGAAGTGTTCGTCGAACTTCAGGAGCACCGTCTTGTATTTGGTTTTGCCCTCGCCGTCCGTAAATGTAAGGGAGTTAAAGATGTGGATGGCGTGTTGCCCCGCCGTGGAAAGAAGAAGGGCAATCTTCCTGGTGTCCGATGCATTCTCCCTGTCTGTGGCCTCGAAGAAGAGTTGGAAGCGCTGTTTGAACAGTTTCCAATTGACCCTGAGATTGCCAGCGATTCGGAGCGGCGGTGGGTTGATGTTCTCCATGGTGCAGGACGACGGATTGCTGATGCGTTGCAGGTAGGTCTCATAGGCGCTGATTTGCATCCACTTCTGGTATCATGTCGTGTTGGGTGTTCTGGTGTACAAACGATCCAACATGGCTGGAGATGGTGTAACTCAATTTTATTTACTACTTAACTATAACAGCACACTGCTAACGTGGGTACGTGCATTACCAGCTAATCTGTGGACCCTGTCCTATTACTATCTGGGTGAGGCACTCAGCACATGGTGAATGCCTGAGTGGCAGGCTCTGAGCTCGGTGCTCTGAGCTGGCTGCTGCTGGAATGAGCGGGAACTGTAGTGTCCCCTGTTTTTATAGTGCATGTGCTCCCACTGGTGATTGGCTGCGATGTGTGTGTGTTGGTTGGTCCTACTGCATGTCCATCAGTGTGTGTTTGATTGCACCATGATATGCTGATCTAAATATCATGACAGCGATCTCCCAGGCAGCGGCAAGCCACCTGAGAATTGTTTGGGAACTGGAGCAGACAAGGGAGTTTTTAGTTGTTGATTCTTCATCACTGCTGGAGAGCCAAGATCTGTAAGATTCTAGTGTGCAAGAAAATCTAGAGAGAGAGTTTGCTGTTTACAGGTCTGTAGTGTTCAATGGTTCAGTTCTTTGTGTTTGATTAAGTGAGTCCAGTAATCTCTGCTCAGTGTACACGATTGGGTGAGCCTGGGTGTTGTTTCAGAAAAAAGCAAACAGGCACACAGAAGTAACCAGAAGCTAAGCTGGAAGCATGGAGTAGACATTTTACCCTGTAAATAAAGTTCCAGTGTACTTAGAAACTAGTGTCATCCGTGCATTGCTTTGAGGCTAATCAAAAATCTAAAATATACAACTGTGTGTTTTGGTTGCATTGGATCTTGGGATGCTTCCCCAAGAAATGACAGCTCCTGATGTCAAATATTCCTGCCGCAGGCTTCTGAAAACTGCTGTGGTACAGCCTGCAATGATTTGTAATTATTATTTTCTTTCTTCTTCATCATCCTCCCTTCCTGCTGCCCTGCAAGTAGGTAATATCTCTTGTGAAGTAAAGTGAATGTAACTTACTTGATGGTGTTATGTGGGATATCAATTTTGTGTTATGTCATCTTAAATAAATGATGTTGATGCCAGTGTGCTTGCTGTAATAGATTAAATTGAGAATGTAGATATTTGGATTAATCTGTATAGCAGGGATAACTGAGAGCAGCAAACCAACAAAAGATAGTTCGTCTTCAGAGCTGAGCAACAGTCCCCCTTTAAAACTTAGGGTTGGAAATGCTGTGCAAGAATAGAAATGGACTTAGTGTCCAGGGCCACAATAATTCTTATGGTGGCATTAGACAGATGGTCCTTATGTAACCTTTACCATCCCCAAATCCCACACCATCAATATCCTGGTGGTCACCATTGACCAGAAGCTGAACTGGACCAGCCATGTAAATGCTGTGGCTACAAGAGCAGGTCAGAGGTTGGGAATTTTGTGGTGGCTAACTCACGTCCTGACTTCCCAAAACCTGTCTACCATCTACAAGGCACAAGTCAAAGTGTAATGGGATATTCTCCACTTGCCTGGATGAGTACAGCTGTAACAACACTCAAGAAGCTCAACACCATCCACGACAAAGTAGCCCGCTCGATCGGCTCCCCATCCACCATCGTAAACACTCACTCACTCTGCCACTGATGTACAGTGGCAGCAGTGTGCCCTACACTAGATACACTGCAGCAACTCACTAAACCTTCTTTGACAACGCTTTCTAGAAGACCCCCACCTGCAAGTTCCCTCCAAGCCACCCACCGCCCTGATTTGGAAATGTATCACTGTTCCTTCACTGCCGCTGGGTCAAAATCCTGGAACTCCTTCCCTCACTCCTTCCTTTACCTAACACCACATGGACTGCGGCGGTCCAAGGGGGCATCTCACCACTATTCTATCAAGGGCAATTAGGGATGGGCAGCAAACATTGGCCTAGCCAGTGGAGCTTACATCCCATGAATGAACTTTTTAAAAAGCCTCTGGAGAATGAGGTTGCACACAGGTCATTGAAATGGGTTTTTTTGGTGGTGGAAATCTTAAATTATAATGGTCAGCCAGAAAAGAGGTGCAATATATAAAATATCGCCCCATTAGCAGCATTTGTTTAAGATTGGCTTTGACGTGGACTTGTGATACAATTATCACGCTGTTCATTGAGAATTACACTGTCAGAAGAGACTTCCTCGGTCTTTTCTTTCCGTCACTTTCATAGATTATCATAGAATTTACAGTGCAGAAGGAGGCCATTCAGCCCATCGAGTCTGCACCGGCTCTTGGAAAGAGCACCCTACCCAAGGTCAACACCGCCACCCTATCCCCATAACCTAGTAACCCCACCCAACACAAAGGGCAATTTTGGACACTAGGGGCAATTTATCATGGCCAATCCACCTAACCTGCACTTTGCAGTATGTCACAGAGGGGGACAGCATTAAAGTAATCTGACATAGTAAAAGGGGCAGAAATATTGGGCATGATTTAACAGGACTAAACCAGAGTCACGTTTGGGCGCGTTTAGCAGGCACCAAGAACGACACCACTGTTTAATGAGATTTTGCCGTTTTTTGGGGGCCTCGGTGAGGAATGCCCCACTGAGGCCGCACTTACCTAATTTCTTGCACTGATGAGCTCAACTTGCCAGTGCAGGAAGACAATTTGCGCTGGGGCACCAATTTTTAATGCCGCCTCAACCTTTCGACCCCCCTCAGTTACCGCACCACCACTTCCGGAATCCCCCCCACTGCACCCAACCTATCTCTTATAGGGTCCTCGAGTCACCCCCTCACCCCACCTCTTAAGGACAAGGCATCCCCTGGCCCAATCCCTGGCACGGGCACTGCCCGGGTTACCAGGTGGCTCTGCCATGATGCCAGTCTGGCAGTGCCAAGGTGCCCAGGTGCCAGCGGGAGTGAAAGGGTATCACAATGCCCAGGGCCCGACCACCTGGGAGTCTCTAATGGCCCAGGAGACCTCCCGTCCCAGGTGCTGTTACGCATGGACAACGTTTGTGGAAACCAATGCTAAACGGCGCCTTGGTAAGGTTTCCCAGGCGTGTTCTTTAGTTCCCGAGCCCTGGGAGAAGATGGCGCAGACATATTTAAATGAGCCTAATGACTCACATAAATATGTTGATCTGGATCACGCCCAGCGACATCTCGCGAGATCTCGTTAAATCTCGGGTGTTTTGAGCCTCGCGAATCTCGCCAAAGGCCGCTCCTGAGATTCAACGGCCTCGTTGTATCACCAAGTCAGTTGTGACAAGACTGTTAAATCGAGTCCTTTAATTATATATTATCTTACCAGAGTATAAGGAATTAAATAGTGAAGTAGCTCAATCAGAATTCTTCTTTATTAGGCCAAGAAATAGCAAGAGATTGGTTACCTTTCTGGGAAAATATTCCACACTATGGGCACGATCAAACGACCACTTTGCGTGCGGAAAGCAGCTTGCCGCGGTGCAGTATGGCCGATAAAAGCCCACTTTTTCAGCTAGTGCGACAGCTAGTCTCACTTTAATATGCAGATTCCTGAGGTACCTGAGGCGTTGGAATGTGTCCCCTTCACCTCGGAGCCTCCACAAACGGGGACCAGATGTAACGGCACTCGTGGGGTCTCGCAGGGCATTGGAGGACCCCATGTGCATGCCCTTTGGCCAGGGTGCTACCCTGGCACTGCTGGGGTGCCATGCTAGAGTTCTCGGCGATTGGAACGCCAACTTAAAATGGCATCCTGATCTCACTGCACTGAGGAATTCTGGCGCGTGGAGCTCCTCACTGCACAAAATGGGGCGTTCACGGCTGAAGCCCCTTATCTAACGTGAGTGGCATTTCATAGCCATGTGTTTCTCGGCGCTGCAAGAACTGGGAAACACGCAGCTAATCGCATCGCGATGGGACTTTGTTCCCTTTTAGTTATATTGTGCCCTAAGAATCATGAAAAGAAAATTCACGGTGAAGTTTGCAGGCAACATATTTGCACATTAACAGAGTCTAGATTTGTTGGTTATTTTAAGCATCCAGAAATAAACTGAAATAAGGAAAATGTTTGTATTCAGAAAAAGAAAAGTTTTCCCCCCCCAATGTGCTGAGAACAGTTTCTTCCCCCACCCCCCTAGTCAGTGGCCGGGATTTTCTGGTTGTTCTGACTGGCAGCACATTCTGGTCCCGCCGATGGTGACTCCTGCTGCGGGTTCCCCGGCGGCGGAGGGTGCAAGCAACTGGTGACCGCGGCGGGACTGGAAGATCACACTGCCGGCCAATGGCAGGTCTCCTCCACTACCACTAAAGACGTCGCGGGTGGGGGTGAAAAATCTCAACCAATAAGTTGTTACTCCAGCAAGGAAGGAAATACTATTTGACCTTCTTAAGGGAAATGAAGCAGAGCATGAAGTTAAATTTAAGGAATCATTTGAGATGCAGTGAGCATGATATAATTAGATTGAATGTAAAAGTAGAAAATTAAAAGGCGAACAGTCAGCACAAGGGTATTCAGATTGAAAAAAATCAATGCTTAGCAAGATAAAATGGCAAACTGATCTGTGTAGTAGCAAGGGGAAATACTTTAAACAGGAAATGAAAGGATACAAGTCAAGTATACCCCAGTAAGGCAAAAGGTAACAGGTCATTTAGATCAAATCGAAAACTGTAAAAAAAAAGCCAGGAAAAACATAATCGAATCTTATGAAAGCTACAGAAAGGGAGATTAGAAAGGTTAAGGCACACTAATAGAGAAGATTATCCAAAACAAACCCATAAGAAGATAAATATTATTTTTATTTCGGCATGCCAGTAGTAGGAGGATTGTCAAGGTCAGGTTCAGGATTAAAATAGGCAAACTTGTGATGGATGGCAAGGTGTCAGTATAAATACCAAACCTCGGCTTTACGGAACAAATGGATATTGTGATTTCGGAACTACCAGTGGTTAATTTTAAACCATCGATGGTTGTTATTCAAAGAGAAATTGTACTGGAGTTAATCAAACTTGAGGCCGGCAGATCATTCGGATCTTGCATCCAAGGATCTTGACAGAAGCTAAGGAAGCTGGCGCAATGGCAGACGTCTGTCGGATGAAATTTAATGCAGAGAATTGTAAGCTGGTGCAGTTTGGTAGGAAGAACAAGGGGAGGCAATATAAAATAAAGGCAGCAATGCTAAAGGGTGTGCAGAAACAAAGGGGCCTTGGGGTGCATGTGTACATTGTAATGTAATGATATGTATAATGCCAGTATAGTAAAGGGTTAATATCTGAATCTATGTGTAAATCAAACACTAGAGGGCGTCACTAATTCACTGTATATAAAGACAGTGGGCGTGATTCTCCAAATGGAGACTTAAGTGTTCGCGCCGGCGTGAACGCCGTTGCGTTTCACAACGGCGCGAAACGGGCGCAGGGACTACCTGCAGGGGGCCAGCACGGCGCTGGAGCGGTTCACGCCGCTCCAGCCTCCCTTCCCGGCGTCAAATGGGCGCCGCGCCAACCCGCGCATGCGCGGGGGACTTCTTCAACGCTCCGGCCCTGACGCAACATGGCGCGGGGGTTCTGGGGCCGGAAGCGGAACAAAGTAGACCCGGGGGGAGGGAGAGGCCCGTCCGCCGATCGGTGATCCCCGATCCCAGGCCAGACCCCATTGGAGACCCCCCCCCCGGTGAAGCAGCGCTTTTCCCCACCCCACAGGTTGCCCCCCGATCCTTCGCACAGAGTTCCCGCCGGCAGCGACCAGGGGTGAATGGCGGTGGTGGGACTCTGCCGTTTCCGCCCGGCCCATCCGGGCCGGAGAATCGGTGGCTCGGCCGCGGACAGCGGCCCGCGACCGGCACACGCCAAACCCGCGGGCACAAATGGCACCGATTCTCCGCACTTCGGAGAATCGCGCGCCGGCGTCGGGATGGCGTGGCGTGGTTGCGACGATTCTCCGGCCTGGTGCGGGGCTGGGAGAATCGCGCCCAGCACCTTTCGGAATTCTGGGAGAAGCTGAAGAGACCATGAAGAGAGCCGAGTGAAAGTTGAATAGATAAATATGGCACGAGGTAAAGTCATTGTGTAGTTTGATAGTTGGATCTAATATTGAATACTATACTACAGATTCAGTATCATTAGTTTATTATCTGTAACTCAGTAGAGTGTGCAAACTTCATTTTAGTTTAGTAGCGTAAAATAAATTAGTTTTGATTCAATCTTCTTATTTGTATATTCTTTGTCAGTATTACATATCTGGCTATCTTGGAGGAAAAGGCAAGGAATATAACATACATATTGTTGAAGGTGGTAGGACAGGTCGAGAAAGTGATTTTCAAAATCCATTGGGATCCTGGGCTTTATAAATAGAGGCACAGAGTATAAAAACAAAGAGATTATGATGAACCATTTAACATCACTAATTGGCCTCAACTAATATTGATTGTGGTATTGTGTCCAATTCTGGCCACCGCAGTTCAGAAAATATACAAAGACTTTGGAGGGTGCAGAAAGGATTTATGAGAATGGTTCTATGGATGAAGGACTTCAATTATGTGGATAGATTGGGGAAGCTGGGGCTGTTCTCCCTAGTGAAGCCTGAGAGGAGGTGATGTCTCAAGTCACTGGGGATCGTGATAGGTGAGGTGGAGTTTACTCAGTTCAATAGCTCACACAGTTGTTCAAATACCAAGAACTGAACATTTATTTAAAGGTCTTCAGATACTCAGCAAAACAGAAAAGAAATTAAATAAACACCAAATTCTTTGTTGAGCCTAACTTTACACACAGTATATTCCTATTTAAACCTGGACGGTTAATCCGTTTCCCAGAGAAAACTCAACACAGTACATAACAGTGACAATCAGATTACCAATACGGGTTCTCATACAGTTTAATCCACATCAGTGTTTTGTAGAGTCCAAGGTCAGCAATAAATATGCACACAGCAAATTCTTAATCAATTAATTCCTAATTCTTATTAATTCTTAACTAATCGATCTTAAACAGCAAATAATAATCAATCATCAAGGCATTCACCAAGTGGGTTTCCTACTGGAGGAATGATCAACAGCAATGAACACCATATAAGATGAATGGCAAAAGACCAACAGCAACATGAGGAAAATATTTTTTATCACAGCAAATAGTTAGGATCTGGAGTGCACTGCCTGAAAGTGTGGTGGAGGCAGATTTGATCGTGGCTTTCAAAAGGGAGTTAAATTTCCAATTTGCTTCAGTCAATTATGACAGGAGGTCAAATGTGACATCTCTTCCAAAATTTCCCATGAGAAAACTGAGTGATTTGGTAGCCCATCTCAGACAGAGAAAATCACAGGCATGATCCAACGGTCGCGCAGTGCTGGAAAAGCAGCTCACCGTGGTGCAGCGTGGCCAATGAAAGCCGGGAGACCCCTCTCCTGGCATCTACCAAGACGTTGCGATGTAATTCCCACCCACAATGGGTGGGATCACGTTTTGGCAAATCTGTATATTAAAGCGAGGCAATAAGCCTCTCACTAATGTGCAGATTCCTGAGGTACCTGAGGCTTTGGGATTCAACCCCATTGTGCGTTCAGGCTGGGGGAGTGTTGGGGATTGTTTTGGGGGCCTCAGAGATCAGGTCACCATTCTGCACTGGAGTGATTCTATGCCCACATCTGTTGGTAAGCTACTCCTCTGTAATATGGGTGGAAATTACAAAGTGCTTGGCGAAACAGTACCAGTCAGTGCAAATTTCTAATAGGTAACTTATGCTGATCAACATAATAGAATCTTTTGCAGAAATAATAGGGTATAAATGTTTCTTGTGGGTTTTCAAAAATAATTTGGAGAAGTATCACGTATGATTTATGGTAAAGATAGTAGCACATGAAAATAAGGGGAATGTTTGAAGGACAGAAGGTGTAAGTAGGTAACAGATCCAAACTTGGGAACGGAGGGAACACCACTGAAATTGCCTAGTCCAAATTAGGAGAATGTATGGCAAATTTAACTTTCTAACAGGCTGCAGGAAGTCACAACAAAAGGAACAGTCGGGTGGCAGATGCCAATGAGGCAAAGGGGAAATACACCAACTTGTGATAAGATATTTAATGATAAAAGAGCTCTGGTGTGCAGAAACCCAAGTCATTAAAGACAGCAGCATAAGAGTGGAAAGGGCACAAAAATGAAGAGGAGTCATACGGATTGCACTTGTTAACTCTGTTTCTCTCTCACAGCTGCTGCCAGACCAGCTGAGCTTATTCAACATTGTCTGTTTTTATCTCAAATTTCCAGCATCTGCAGTATTTTGCTTTTATGTGAGCATACAAATGGCAGATGGAAACTTCCGATTTATGTTTAAAGATGTAGAGAATAGAAAATCAAAGAGAGTGAAATTAGATTAAGCAGCTCTTGGAGAAAATCGCTTGTGTATCAGTGATGAGACAAATGGATTATTTATGCGGTGTAAGAATCTGTGATTCTATCATACTTCAAATTTGTTTATTCTGGTAACTGTTTGCCATCACTGTGCCCTGTTTTGATTAACTAAGTACCAGATTATATTATCCTTCATTAGTACTGCATGTAAGTAGTAGTATTTCTGTAAATAGAGTTACAAATGAAGATGTGCCCAAACCTTTGAAACTTGCTTAGGAACCTTCTGATTATGAGTAAATCTTCATTATTAGGCAAAAATTGAGACAGATTTTTCAGTGGAGGAATTATGAAGTGGGTTTCGGAGTCTGCAAGTTCACCATGAAAGCTGAAAGCATGCTTTTTCAAATTGTAAATGCAGTGAATGTAACTCTATGATCTACCTCTGACAAAACAGACATCCTTTATGGACCTCTTTTTAAATATAGAAACCAGAGCAAACAGTCATTCTAACAGGAATAAGTCCATGGGCTTCAGTCTCAATGCGGCCTTATCTCAATTTGGACGAAATTCAAATCTTGATGACTTCAAAAACAGAACAAAGTGGTCACTTTGCTCACACACAGTGATGGCATTCAGCGGTCCACACCTATGCAGATTAACCTCAGTATGTTCACAGCCAACATCTCATGAAAGGATTCCTTTATATTCCGGATCTGATGTTGGGGATCAAAAGGCGGTTGATGTTTAAATGAGTATCACTCATATTGTCCTCAATTTACGCATGTGGTGTAATCCGATTGATTGTGCATCTTGGTGGTCTAGGTTGAAAGGATTGAATTGTTTCAGGTTATCTAGGGTTCCAGCAGCAGAATGCTTCGGAGATCTGGGGCAGTCATGATTAAGTTCTTCTACACTCCATCTCCCAGCAGTATATTAATGTTTCAGATGGGTGATTGCATCCAATTAGAGTAATATTCTGAATCACACGATCAAAGGATAGGTACAGATGAACGGCGTTTAGATAATCGCATTCACTCAGAAAGATCCTATCGTCACTGCTTCACAATCTTCAATGATTATAGGGTGATGCCAGGATTTTCACATTGACTACGCTACTTGGAAGCCCATTCTCTGCATTGTTCACTTGTATATTATATCTCCCAGTTGTCAATCATTGGTTTCTGTAATCCTCATCCATGTTAACTCCAGATTCAACCACTCTAGTGGGCCCTTTGACAACAATCTAGCCTGACACTTCAGTGCAGTACTGTGGGAGTGCTGCACTGTCAGAGGTGCCGTTTTTCAGTTGGGACGTTAAACTGAAAACCCCCATCTGCCCTCTCGGGTGGATATTAACAATCCCACCGCTCTACTTTTAGAGACACAGGGAAGCTATCCCTGATATCCTGCCCAATATTTATCCTTCAATCAACATTCTGTAATGGTGTTTTTATCTCTGGACGTGTTAGCTTCTTACTCTAGAAAAGGTCTTGCAGGAGGCAACAAAGGGACTTTGGCGTGTTTGTCCACAGGCAGACGGGCAGGTTAATAGGATGTTGAAAAAGGCATATGAGACACTCGCTTTTATTAATCAGGGCACAGATTACAAAAGCAGGGAGGTCATGATGAAGCTGTTTGTGGTGATATGCATCACTGTAAATACACAAGGGGTTAATGTAAATACACTACGACTAAGTAAACACTAGAGGGAGCACCAGAGACGTTATGACATGCAGACATACAGCTAATGAACACATAGAATAGGACACAACCAATGGACAGTCAAGACACCCAGAGGTGACACTACCATAAGGGGGCATTACACAACCCATATAAAAGGACAAGGCACACATGCCCTGTCTCTTTCCACAGGTGACATTTAGAGAGTAGGACAGGGGCAGATCAGAAGCATCACACCCACCATGTGGCTCAGAGCAGACAGGTTAGTTAGACTGAGTTACTATAGCAAGATTAGCAGGAGAGTCGAACTCATAGAGAACTGTGCTAATGGTTCAATAAATCACATTGAACTTACTTCAAAGTCTGGAGTATCTTTTGGTCAAAGCTTCATCGAGTTGCAGCCTGTGTTATCCCAGAATACATAACACAACACTGTTTAGAACTTTGATGAGGCCACAGCTGGAGTACTGTGTGCAATTCTGGTCGCCGCATTATAGGAAGGATGTAATTGCACTGGAGGGGGTGCAGAGAAAATTCACCAGAATGTTGCCTGGGATGGAACATTTAAGTTATAAAGAAAGATTGAATAGACTTGGGTTGTTTTCTCTGGAGCAGAGAAGACTGAGGGGTGACCTGATTGAGGTGTACAAGATTATGAAGGGCATGGACAGGGTGGATAGGGAGCAGCTGTTCCCCTTAGTTGAAAGATCAGGATGTGGAGATGCCGGCGTTGGACTGAGGTTGGCACAGTAAGAAGCCCTACAACACCAGGTAAAAGTCCAATAGGTTTGTTTCGTATCACTAGCTTTCAGAGCGCAGCTCCTTCTTCAGGTGAATGCGGAACCTGTCTTCAGGTGAATTCCATTCACCCGAGGAAGGAGCTGCGCTCTGAAAGCTAGTGATTCGAAACAAACCTGTTGGACTTTTACCTTCTTGGGAGATCAGGGTCGAGGGGGACACAAGTTCAAAGTGAGGGGTGGGAGGTTTAGGCAGGGATTTGAGGAAAAACCTTTTTACCCAAAGGGTGGTGACGGTCTGGAATGCACTGCCTGGTGTCAGCACATCTGGGAGGGTGAGAGAGGCAGGTTGCCTCACATCCTTTAAAATGGTTCCTTGGCACGTGATAACATTCAAGGCTATGGGCTAAGTGCTGGCAAATGGGATTAGGTAGACAGGTCAGGGCCTTTCGTGCGTTGGTGCAGACTCAATGGGCCGAAGGGCCTCATTTGCACTGTAGGATTCTGTGAGACAATGTTCTTTAGTTGAAAATGTATTTGTTTACATACTAACTATTTACAAAGGTTAAGCAACACCAAGACACAGTTGGAGCTTCTCTCTAAGATGCTGCACACTCATCTTCTGTCAGTGAGCGATATCACTGTGACATATCTCCTTACAAACTTGCTCAATAGTTATTATTAATTCATCCTTTACATCTTCCCAAGTTCATTCTTCTGACAAACAGCTAACCCATGTATCACTGGCAGTGTCCATCCAACAGTTACTTTCCCCACTACCTCCCACCCCACCCCCAAGTCACCTTCGCCAAAGTCATCAATCCCCAACAGTGTTCTCTGCTCTCTTGGGGGACATGGAGTAGGATAGCAGCTTCTCACGACAGGTGTGTCCTGGTCAGTGACACTTACGGTGACCTGAATGTAATGGCCGTGAAGACCAATCAAGGAAAACCTAATTCAAGAGAGAATTCTCCAGGACCCGAATGATCAAAACCCCTTGAAAGGAAGGACAATGATTTTTAATTCTCCTTCTCATCTCCTTCTGCATTGCACACTGGGGGCAGTTGAAAACCTCAGCTTGTCAAAATGAAGTACTTTCAGCTCTTATGCAGAACTTTGCAGCTATATCATTCACCACTGCTGTGACAAGAGACGCATTCACCGAGTGAGGAATTAATCTGATAGACGAAATGGAGAAAGAAGAAAACCCTGGAGACACTTCTCGAGCTACACTTCTCGAGGTGAGTGTGGTGAATGTATAGTGCTAATAATTCACCAGTGCATTTGTATAATGTTCTGCTGTTGTGTTATGTTGTTAACCCTGTGGGCTCCACCTATGGGCTATTGTGTGGCTTCACCCACAGGGGGATATGTTGGGGCTCCTCCCCTTAAGAGGAAGTATAAAGAGCAGCTGACCTGCAGGCAGTTCCTAGTATTGTACCAGTCGCAGGCAGGCACTGTTCTAAGCTGATTAAAACCACAGTTTACTTCTCCTCGTGTCTTTGAGTGAATTGATGATCGCATCAATTTAATCAGCTTAAATACAACTATGGAATCAGCCCTCAAACCTGACCGACTGGAACTCGATCCGCAGGCTAAATAAATTTTTTTGCACTGGCTTCGATGCTTCAAGGTTTACCTCGCCGCGTCGTCCACGCCATCCGTCACTGATGAACAGAAGCTGAATCTCCTCCACACACGGGTGAGCCATTGCATTTCTGTCCAGCTCGACGAGGCCGCCTCCTATACAGATGCCCTCGCGCTGCTCGAACGCCTCTACATACGGCCTGTGAACGAGGTCTACGCGTGACACGTCTTCACCACTCGCTGCCAGCACCCCGGGGAGTCGCAAGATGACTACCTACGCGACCTCAAAGCCCTCGCATGCAACTGTAATTACCAGGCCGTTACGGCCACTCAGCACATGGAGCTCGCCGTCCGAGACGTCTACGTGGCGGGAGTCCGGTCGAATTATGTGAGACAGCGCCTGCTCGAAAAAGGGGCCCAGGACCTGGCCGACACTGTAAAGTTAGCCACCTCTCTGGAGGTTGCTTTTCAGAGCCTTACTGCGTTCCTGACCGACCACGCGACCCCCTCGTGGGCCCCCGACCAGAGACTACCCCAGGCCTGTGCCGCGCGGCCGCCCGCCCATCATTGGGGGCTACCCTGCTATTTTTGCGGCCAGTCGCAACACCCCCGACAGCACTGACCGCCCCGCAATGCTAACTGCAGCAGCTGCGGGCGAAAAGGACACTTCGCCAAGGTCTGCCTGGCCAGGTCTAAGAACTCGAACTCACAGACCCGACCCTCAGACTCACAGGCCCGCAGACCCCGCAATGTGGCAGTGTGTCTGCCGACTCCGCCTCCTCACAACACATGCGACTCACGGACACCATCTTGGCCATCCTCCCCCACGCGGCCGGCCACGTGTGATCCATGGGGGACGCCATCTTGGCCGCCATCTGCCACGCCGCTCGACACGTACGTTCTACACGGACAGTCATCGCGGGGCCAACCCAGCACCTCCGATCACGCCGCCGGCTACCCCCAGCTCAGCGCGGTCACCCTGGACCAGTCGCGACCCAAGCACCTCCGGAGCTCCATGATGGCTGTCCGGGTTAACGGGTACGAGACACCTTGCCTTTTTGACTCCAGGAGCACAGAGAGCTTCATTCACCCGGACATGGTAAGATGGTGCTCCCTCCCAATTTTCCTGACGCAACAAACCATCTCCCTCGCCTCTGGGTCGCACTCGGTGCAAATCCAAGGGTGCACTGCTGTAACCCTAGCGATACAGGGTGCGGAGTACGCTAATTTTAAACTATATGTGCTCCCAGACCTCTGCGCTCCTCTCCTATTGGGACTCGACTTCCAATGTAACCTCAGGAGCCTTACTCTTAAGTTCGGGGGGCCCCTGCCCCCACTCACCATATGCAGCCTCGCGACCCTAAAAGACGACCCTCCCCCTCTCTTCGCAAACCTCACTACCGCCTGCAAGCCAGTTGCCACCAGAAGCAGGCGGTATAGTATGCAGGACAGGACGTTCATTAGGTCCGAGGTCCAGTGTCTCTTGCAGGAGGGAGTCATCAAGGCCAGCAATAGTCCATGGAGAGCTCAGGTGGTGGGCGTCAAGACCGGGGAAAAGTTCCAGATGGTAATTGATTACAGCCAAACCATTAACCAGTATACGCAACTCGATGCGTACCCCTTTCCCCGGATTGCAGACATGGTAAATCAGATCGCACACTACCGCATGTTCTCCACGGTGGATCTGTAGTCTGCATACCACCAGCCCCCAATCCGCCCGGAGGACCGCACAGTACACGGCTTTTGAGGCAGACGGCCGCCTTTTTCATTTCCACCGGGTCCCCTTTGGCGTCACGAATGGGGTTTCGGTGTTCCAAAGAGCAATGGACCGAATGGTGGACCAGTATGGGCTGCGGGCCACATTTCCGTACTTGGACAATGTCACCATCTGCGGCCACGATCAGCAGGACCACGACGCCAACCTCCACCGATTTCTCCAAACTGCCCAAACCCTCAACCTCACCTACAACAAGGAGAAATGCGTTTTCCGCACAACCAGATTAGCCATCCTCAGCTACGTCGTGGAGAATGGGGTCCTAGGGCCCGACCCTGACCGTATGCGCCCCCTCCTACAATTCCCTCTCCCTCACTGTCCCAAGGCCCTGAAGAGGTGCCTTGGATTCTTCTCCTATTACGCCCAGTGGATCCCCCAGTATGCGGACAAAGCCCGCCCACTAATTAAGGCCACCATTTTTCCACTGGCAACTGAGGCCCGCCAGGCCTTCAGCTGCATCAAGGCGGATATCGCCAAAGCTTCGATGTGCGCGGTGGACAAGTCCGCCCCCTTCCAGGTGGAGAGCGACGCATCGGAGGTCGCTCTCTCCTCCACCCTCAACCAAGCAGGCAGACCGGTAGCGTTCTTTTCACGCACCCTCACCACCTCTAAAATTCAACACCTCTCGGTCGAAAAAGAAGCCCAAGCCATCGTGGAAGCAGTGCGGCACTGGAGGCACTACCTCGCTGGTAGGAGGTTTACCCTCGTCACCGACCAACGATCGGTAGCCTTCATGTTCGACAATCAGCAGCGGGGCAAAATCAAGATAGATAAGATTTTAAGGTGGAGGATCGAACTCTCCACCTATAACTACAATATAGAATATTGCCCTGGGAAGCTCAACGAGCCCCCAGATGCCCTGTCCCGCGGCACATGTGCCAGCGCGCATGATGACAGACTACGGGCTATCCACGATGATCTCTGCCACCCGGGGGTCACCCGGCTCGCCCATTATATCAAGGCCCGCAACCTACCTTGCTCCTCCGAGGAGGTCAGAACTATGACCAGGGACTGCCAAATCTGTGCGGACCGAATAAGGCCCACCTGGTAAAGGCATACCGGCCCTTTGAACGCCCCAGTATCGATTTCAAAGGGCCCCTCCCTTCCAATAACCGCAATACATACTTTCTCAACATCATAGATGAGTTCTCCCGCTTCCCATTTGCCATCCCCTGCCCCGATATGACCACCCCCACTGTCATTAAAGCCCTGCATAGTGTCTTCACCCTGTTTGGTTTCCCCAGTTATGTCCACAGTGATCGGGGCTCGTCGTTCATGAGCGACGAACTGCGTCAGTACCTGCTCGGTAAGGGCATCGCCTCGAGCAGGCCTACCAGTTATAACCCCAGGGGAAACGGGCAGGTGGAGAGGGAGAATGCGACGGTCTGGAAGACCGTCCTACTGACCCTGCAGTCTAGGAACCTCCCAGTTTCTCACTGGCAGGAGGTCCTCCCTGATGCGCTCCACTCTATCAGGTCCTTCCTTTGCACGGCCACAAACCAGACTCCTCATGACCGTTTGTTTGTTTTCCCTAGGGGAGCTACCTCAGGGGCCTCGCTTCCGTCCTGGCTGAAGACACGGGGACCAGTCCTTCTCCGAAAACACGTTCGGAGCCATAAGACCGACCCCCTGGTAGAGAGGGTCCAGCTCCTACACTCCAACCCCCAATATGCTTATGTTGAATACCCCGATGGCCAACAAGATACTGTCTCTCTCAGGGACATGGCGCCCGCAGCCTCCACCACCACCACCACCGCATCCCCCACACTATATCCCGTCCAACCTCCCATGTCCAGCGCCCCCACCCCTATATGGCTCCCGCGCTCCCTCCCACCCGCCACCCCGGTCCACAGGAATGAAGCTCCAGAAGAGCCGCTCCCGGAGTCCACGCCTGTGCCCGCACCGGGCCCACTTCCACAGCCACCCGGACCGGCTGCAACACCAGTGCTTCGGCGAACACAAAGCACGATCCGGCTGAATCTAGAGCCCGTCACCCCCACCGGACTTCAGTTTTTAACAGGGGGTGAATGTGGTGAATGTATAGTGCTAATAATTCACCAGTGCATTTGTATCATGTTCTGCTGTTGTGTTATGTTGTTAACCCTGTGGGCTCCACCTATAGGCCATTGTGTGGCTTCACCCACAGGGGGATATGTTGGGGCATGTACAGGCTCCGCCCATGGCTCCTCCCCTTAAGAGGATGTATAAAGAGCAGCTGACCTGTAGGCAGTTCCCAGTATTGTACCAGTCGCAGGCAGGTACTGTTCTAAGCTGATTAAAACCACGGTTTACTTCTCCTCGTGTCTTTGAGTGAATTGATGGTCGCATCAGTGAGGAAAGGAGGACTTCCCTAATATTCTTAAGGTAGGAATTTCTCTTTCTGTAGGTAGTGGAATCAGTTCGACACATGCTTCATTGTGAGGCTGCTCCGCTGCAGACAATGAGATTTCCGGGTCAGCTACAGAAAGTAGGATTGCACCATCATCAATAAGGGAGTAAACCTCAGGATCTGTTGGGAGTTTGTTTGCTTAAACGTTCATAATCAGCATTGGCCATTTTTACTACAAAAATGGCAGTAGTAATTGTAAAGATAGCTAGTGTCAGTGCTTTTTCAGATAGGTACTCTGTAGCCAACTCTTTTGTATGCTGCTATGGTCATTTCCTTAGATGTGGTACAGCTCCCATGATACAATATGTTCACTTTCTTTTGTTGCACCATTTCTAACGTGTAAATCCTTCTCTGCGGCTTGGTAGTGTGCTATATGACTGCTAGTAGCTGGGTTTGTAGCTCAGCATTTTCAGCTAGGTGGTGCAAGTAATTAATTAATGAGTCAACTCCTTCACCCTGTTTTTGACTGCGCTGATTAAGTTTTACTCTCTCAATAACAATATTTTTACGCTCCAATGACATTCTCATAGGAAGCTGTATCTTCATTCACCACCTATCTGACCAGCAGATCATCTGCTATGTTCCCAACAGCATATAACAAAGTGTTAACTTGATCTTTATTCTCTTTAGGTGTAAGACCTGAGGAGTTATGATACCAGATAAAACCTCTTTGCCAGTTTTACCATTTCTCAGCCTGTCTGGGGCTCCCTAAATTTCAAAATAATTCTGGTAGGGGGAAAGGGTAGCCACTTCACACTCTATTTCAAGGTTGTCCTTTCCCACGCTGCTTGTTTTGCAAGCTGCTCTCGCTATTTTGTCATCTCCGGCATGGTTGCTAAGCTGGCCTCAAAGTCCTTCACTCATTGAACTGCACTGTTGTTGGCCTTCACGGAGCTTTTCCCGCTGTTTTCTGCCATTTCAGGGGCTGGTTTAGCATAATGGGCTAAACAGCTGGCTTGTCATGCAGAACAAGGCCAGCAGCGCGAGTTCAATTCCCGTACTGGCCTCCCGGACCAGGCGCCGGAATGTGGCGATAGGTTTTTTTTTTGCAGTAACTTCATTGAAGCCTACTTGTGACAATAAGCGATTATTATTATTATTTCTTCTGGGTGCAGTCACTGCTGCCAGATTCTTTCATTGTGGCTTTATCTCAGGATTCGTTGGTGTCTTACCCTAGAAGAGATCTTTCTGAAGGCAATGGTCTTCTGTTGAAAACAAATTTAGTTGCACACTTATGATTTACAAAGGTTAATAAGTAAGACCGAGATATCGCTGGAGCAACAGACTCATCTTCTCTCAGTGTGTGACATCACAGTGACATCGCTCCTCATGCAGGTGCCCTGTCGCTATTCCTAGAGTTGACCTTTCACTCTACAAACATCACAAAAATAGATTATCTGGTAATTGACACAGTTCCGTTTGTGGGAGCGTCCTGTGCGCAAATTGACTGCCGTGTTTCCTACTTTACAACAGTGACTTCACTGGCTTTGTAATGTTTGGTGGATGTGGAAGGCACTGCATAATTGCAAGTTCCTTTCTTTCTGGAATTCCCTCATTAAATCTTGTGTTTGTCTATCTTTCTCCTTTTAACACACTCCTTAAATCCTATCACTTTGTCACCTCTTCCACCGCTTTCAGTGGCTCACTGACACATTTTGTTTGCGACCACTCCTGTGAAGGACCCTGGGACATTTTACTACATAACAGCTGCTGAGTTCACTAGTCTTACATTTGTCTTTACGGTTGTTGCACCTTGACCTCACTCTTGTGGTTCAGCTTGAACTGGTGTTTTGAGTTTACCTTCCTTGTGCTGATTATTGTGTACTCCATATGGTTACTTCTTAGTCACCTCATTTCAAGTTCAAAGTGACATATTTCGACCGTCTGAGCTCCATCTTATGATGAGGAACAGGCCTATGGCTGTTTTCTATGCCAGTCCCAGAACTGCAAAGCCTCCCTTTGTGTTTCAGTGACCATAACTAGACCCAATACTCAAAGTGTGGCCTGAGCAGCGCACCGTTCAACTTTAGCAATGATATCCCAAACTCGTCTCCGCTGCAGTTATCTGCTGATCGAGAGGCTTTCCTGCCTGTGTTTATGGCAGTTTTGTTACAAACAGAATGTAAAGACTCTAAATTTTCTATCTAGTGCTTAGTTTGGATTTGGACTTCAGATTCAGCCATCTCTACCATTTGTTAGAATGACCGGACAGTTGAATTTCCAAAGGTAGCATTATGGAACAATATTCTACACACTATGGCTTGTGTATTATGAAATTGACTACAATATTAAGACCTAGAAGTTTGTTATGGCTGGGTTTTGTGAGTAGAATGAATGGAACTGGGATCCGAAAACCGATGGGTTGTCCAAGATTGAGTCTCACCACTCATGTGGCGAAATGGATGTCGTTGGACGTCCAGAGGTAGCTTGTCGGTTGCGAGAGGTCGCATCTCAGGCAATTCCTTGACCGGGGTTGAGGAAAACAGGAAGGAAACAGCAGTGCTTGGCACGTGCTCCACTCAGTCCTCATGAATTTCAAGGGGAGGCCTTGAAAGAGTCATTAAGCCCCCCGGTAGCAGATGCAAGAGACTCGTGCCTGTGTTAGGCAGCCAACAGTAGATGTTGGGTGTATTTCAGGTTTCTTTGAGGCAAGAGGGGCAGCACTGCTAGGAAATTGGTGTTTGCTGCCCTGTTTTGTGCCTATAAAATGGGTGCAAGCAGGGTTAGATTTTACCCTTAAGTGTTATAATTAATCAATTATTTTCTCTATATTGTATGATTGATGGAAGAGAAAGAAGCTTCAATACTGGGTGGAGGTGATCCTGAAAGGAGAAATTGCTGGATCCAATGATTTTGCACGTCATAATTGGAGAATCTGAATGAAGTTTTCCATGCATAAGTGGTTAAGGAATGTTCTTGAATGGTTGCTCAAACTGAATTTGCCTTTAGCTTGTGTAAATGGTTCGGTTTTAGTATGCTCATTGTGCACTGGGTTCAGCTATCAGAGTCCTCTTTTATATGTTGTGAAGGGGTGGATTGTGCTCAGTGCTGATGTTGGCTGTTCCAGGGCTGGGCAGGGAATAGACGCTGTGGAGTCTGTGGTACAGCATGCATGGTGTTTTCAACCTGCTAGCCACTCCTAGGAACAGGAAGACGTTTGTGTACAGGTTGGAGTGATTATAGACATATGCTGGATGCAGATAAAGGAATCTCTGTCCTGCTGTTTCACACTCCAGTCTTCAGAGTTTACAACAGCTGCTTTGATCCTCGCAGAATGGCAAGTTGCCTTCGAAAGCAAAGCCTTTGCATGGACGCACTAAAATTTTAAAATCATTACTACTTCCCCTGATTTGCCGAGTAAAGGTAACATTGCTCAGCTAACAACAACTCGCCTTTGTTTGCTGCAGATATTAATTGATCTTTAAGCTTGGCACAAGCCGATGGCAAAATAAATCTAGTCATTCTGTCACGTGTATCCTTTTTTTCTGTGTGTCTGAACTGATTTGATTGTCAGTTTACGGGGAGCATCTGTTGTGGGTTTATTTGGTGGGCAGTACCTGGCGCACGTGGGGGCATGCAAAATGCACAAAGGGCTAGAGCGTGTGCCGCACATGCAGCTGCCAATGGTTGGTGGCAACAGCAGCGGTTTGAGAGGATTGGTGGAAAACAAAATCAATAGAAGGTAAGGGAAACCCAACAACTACGTTACCCAGACTGAAAAGTTTGGGCGGAACTTTACCACGCCGCTTGCAGACTGGATTTGTCCAGTCCCACAGAAGCCAATGGGCCTTGGAACGGCTCGGCACAGTTTACAGCCCCACCCCCACCTCGACGGGACCCTAAAATTCCACCTATTGTTTGCATGAGGGACGGGATGAGATTGATGGGCAGGAAGGGGTTGGCAAGTGTGGGTTGGGGATGGCATGGGAGGGGTGGAAGAAACAAAGTGGAATTATGGAATGAAAGATAGAACAATATGGGATAGGGATGGAATGGGCGAGGTTCTTGACATAATGGAATTGGTGAATGTGACAAAATGGCAGGGACAAGTATTTGATTCAAATTATTATCGGGAAGATATTCTTTGTGCTAAAATGACGATTCAACAGATTTGAATGAACATATTTCAGAAAAATTGGAAGGCAGATTAAAACAATGCATCAGGGTAGTTTCTAATCAATACTCTCCAGAGTTTCTAGACAATCTGGGCACCGCACAAAGGAAGGAGAAGTTTTTAATGTTGCTACGAAGCCTGAATCTTAAATAAGGGTTTTGTCATGCAACAAGCTGGTAGTTAGGAAGCCGTTTTCTTCAATGATAGATTATAGATGTTGAAATTATAACAGGCAGTTTTCAAAGAAATAGTGTGTTTATTCCTGTAATAATATTGACCCCAGCACATGTAAACCTGCCTTTTCAGCTCAGGAGAAAACTGTCCCCAATTAGACTCTCACATTATATGACAATAAACAAGTCAAAAGACTAGACGCTTGACAAAATTTGTATTTATATTCCGAGGCTTCTGCTAAAAGTCTTTGGTGAAAGAATGACTAGAAATCCTGTATTTAAAAAAAAAAAGTGCAGCTGCAGTAAAGGTATTAATTTGACCACAGATCTCTGCTAGTCACAAATATTGCATTAGATATTTTGAGCTAGCTATAACTACAATTAATAGTCAAATTTTAAGGCTGAGAAATGAGTGGAGACATTCCATTCACGTACTCACTCTCTACCTCAACGTTATGTATTGAGAAAGGGCACCTCTGGGCTCACTATCAATAGTGAATGTATGGAGTTGAAGTAGTCTCTTGGCTTACTTATTTAGACTTGGTTCCTTTGGTCTCCTGTGGGTCAATGGGTAGCAACATTACCCACTCCATCACAATCTCGTTCACCCCACCCCAGATGGTGTGAATGGCAGTAAGGCCCTGTCACCCACCATCGGGCAACAGAACATCGCAGACATCGACCACTTCCCCCATCTAGGATGCAACATCTGCAGGGAAGGTGATGTAGGGATTAATGTCCACATAATAATTGGCAAAGCGGCAAGCGGGTGCCACACATTCTTCCTCAGATGTACTCTGCCAAGATTTCATTGGCCGGCTCCATCATCTTCTGTCCAGTGTTGTCCTTTCTGTTGGCACTCTGAAATACATGTCCATCCAGTCTCCATTGTCTCTCCGCGACAATGTCCCAAAGTGCCTCTGACAAGTCCTCTGTAGTACTTCTTGATTGGTGATGCTGCCTCCCCATGTGATGCCACGCTGGTTAAAGGATGTCTCGCTGGCATGGATTGTGGTTGTACTATTATGCACAGTCTCAGCTTCATGGCCGTACTGATGGGGTTGGCTGCCCGCTTGCCGATGGTGGGTGGCAGGGCCTTACTGCCATTCAGTTGTCATTGTCGTGGTTTTCTCACAGCTGACACACATACCGGTCTTGGCATCACTACCTTCAAAACTGGCGGCCATTTCTTGGAGCCCGTGCATAACAGGGGCTGTTTAGCACAGGGCTAAATCACTGGCTTTGAAAGCAGACCAAGGCAGGCCAGCAGCACGGTTCAATTCCCGTAACAGCCTCCCCGAACAGGCGCCGGAATGTGGTGACTAGGGGCTTTTCACAGTAACTTCATTGAAGCCTACTTGTGACAATAAGCGATTTTCATTTCATTTTTCATTTCATTTCTTCAGTCAGCGAACCAATGTCAGGTTTCTGGAAACAGACCAAAATTTATATTTTAACTACATTGAGAAGCCAGAAGAGGTCTAAATAACACGAACCTTGGGCAAGAAAATATTTTCGAGAAAGTTGAGGATCAAACTGATTGGAAGTGGGTTTCTCGTCAAGAGTCTTCTAATAATAATCTTTATTGTCCCAAGTAGGCTTCCATTAAGACCATAAGATCATAAGACATTGGAGCAGAATTAGGCCACTCGGCCCATTGAGTCTGCTCCATCATTCAATCATGGCTGATATTTTCTCATCCCCAGTCTCCTGCCTTCTCCCTATAACCCCTGCAATGAGGTTACTGTGAAAAGCCCCGAATCGCCACATTCCGGTGCCTGTTCGGGTACACAGAGGGAGAATTCAGAATGTCCAATGCACCTAACAGCACGTCTTTCGGGACTTGTGGGAGGAAACCAGAGGACCCGGAGGAAACCCACGCAGACACAGGGAGAACATGCAGACTCCACACAGACCGTGACCCAAGCCAGGAATCGAACCGGGGACCCTGGCGCTGTGAAGCAACAGTGCTAACCACTGTGCTACCTGCTGCCCCAGGGGTAAAAGTTAATCTTTGATGGTAATATTGGATTGGCCACCCACACTGTCTGCAGCACCTGGTATTCCTATTGCACGCAATGGAATTAAACATCAGGTGCTGATTATGATGGGCAGCTGTTCCAATATCATCTCTTTTGCACCACTTCTTGAGATAGTTTTCTAACCCTTTAGCAGCCATTGACCTTGTCAAACTAGTAATAATTATCGATGTTCACATATCAAGTCAATTTTACATTGTCCTTACTTGGTATTGAAAAGGTTCATCATAGAATCTACAGTACAGAAGAAAGCCATTCGGCCCATCGTGTCTGCACCAACTGTTGGCCCAAATCTCCACCCTATCCCAGTAACCCCACCCAACATTAAGGGCAATTTTGGACATTAAGGGCAATTTAGCATGGCCAATCCACCTAACCTGCACATCTTTGGACTGTGGGAGGAAACCAGAGCACCCGGAAGAAACCCACGCAGACACGGGGAGAACGTGCAGACTCCGCACAGACAGTGACCCAAGCCGGGAATCGAACCTGGGACCCTGGAGCTGTGAAGCAATTGTGCTAACCACTATGCTACCGTGCTGCCCCGAGGTTGAAAGTAACTTTTATCTGGATAAATTGATCAATTGTGCAATCCCAAAGGAGGTCGGAATTTAAAAGAAACAGTATATTCCATCTCTGATTTATGTGTCAAAACTGTTGAAGAAAAGCTGTAACATAACCCTGCCTGTGTGATTTAATTCCGATTTAGTGCAAATCATCCCAAAGGTCTCTCAAATATGTACTCAACTTAAAGCTGAAACATATTCCAGTAGTAATGCTTTACACTCTATAAATAACTATGTAGCTCATTATAGTATTTTTATAGCTCCCTGTGGAAGAATATATAGCAATTAATTTATTGATTTAAATGTATAATGAATAGTGGTAATATGATATGCCTAATAAAAAGATTACTTTATTCTCATTCTAGAAGCACTCACTATTGCCGAATGTCACACCTTGTCCAACATTTTTCCTGTCACACAATACAATCACACATGACAAAACTCCACACGCTTACTGGTGCGTGTGAACAAAAAGAATTAGAAACTAGTCTCCGTTTAGAAAGAGATTGGGAACAAATCAAGGACGGCATATAGTTGTCGAAGGAAATAATGAACGATGGCACCTTTGAGAGAGCTTCGCAGTTTAGGATATTGCGTCAAGCCCATTTTAAGCACTTGCCGAATGGTAAGCTTTAAACTCACAATTTCCTGAAGGATTATGAAAAATAATACCTTAAATGCTAAACTATGTGGAATAGTAGGGCAATTTGTTATTGTTTATAAACAAAATAACTTGGGATTGCTCAGACCATTATTTATTCCTTAGTAATACACATTTTAAGAAGATAATTTGTGCATTAGGGATAGTTGGTTGGTAGTACAGAACTTGAGTATTGCTGTCAAGGTTTTTTGGACAGACGCAGGAATACCAAATTTCAAAAGGAGCAATGATATATGCTGCAGGAGAAAAGGGTGCCAATTGGTTGCCAATTCGACTCTGATCGGTTGGGGCATTGCCACAGGGAGTACACCAGGGAACTATTGCCCACCCCTCCCAACGCTTTCAAATTAGACAGAAGCATCATGGACACTAGTTCCCCTGGTGCATTTTCAATGGCAACATCTCAACCAATCAGAGTTGATTTGCTAACCAATCACTTTTCCTCATGCAGTACCAATTTGTTCATGGGCGGGATTCTCCAACCACCCGCCGGGCCAGAGAATCGGCGGGGGGGGGGGGCGGCGTGAATCCTGCCCCGACGCCGGTTGCCGGATTGTCCGGCGCCACTTTTTCGGCGGGGGCGGGAATCGCGTCGCGCCGGTCAGGGGCCGTTGGCAGCGGCCCCCCCCGGAGATTCTCCGTCCCGCGATGGGCCGAGTGGCCGCCCGTTTTCGGCCGGTCCCGCCGGCGTAAATCAAACCAGGTCCGTACCGGCGGGACTTGGCTCTGCGGGCGGCCTGCGGAGTCCTCGGGGGGGGGGGGGGGGGGGGACCTGGCCCCGGGGGGGGGTGTCCTCACGGTGGGCCTGGCCCGCAATGGGGCCCACCGATCCGCGGGTGGGCCTGTGCCGTGGGGGCACTCTTTCCCTCCATGCTGGCTGCTGTAACGGTCCCCCATGGCCGGCGTGGAGAAGA
Organism: Scyliorhinus torazame; assembly: GCF_047496885.1. Lineage (NCBI taxonomy): Eukaryota > Metazoa > Chordata > Chondrichthyes > Carcharhiniformes > Scyliorhinidae > Scyliorhinus > Scyliorhinus torazame. Next base: position 116,100,149 of record NC_092727.1, read on the forward strand.
ACCCCCCCTGCGCATGCGCTGGGATGATGCCAATACACACTGGCGCTCCCATGCATGCGCCAACTCGCGCTGGCCGGCAGAGGCCCTTCCGCACCGATTGGCGAGACGCCAAGCCGTTCGGCGCCAACCCTGCCGGTGCCGGCCTAGCCCCTGAAGGTGCGGAGGTTTCCGCACCTTCCAGGCGGCCTGACGCCGAAGTGGTTCATGCCACTCCTCGGCGCCGGTACGGCCTGCCCCGCCCGTTAGGGGAGAATCCCGCCCCTTGTGTCCGTCCTGATGAGTGCAAGATGAAAAGCTTTCACAGCAAGTCCCTTTTTTCCACAATACTTAATAAATGTCAACTTAATTTATTATAATGTTCTTTTTAGCTAGTTAACTAGCACCTTTAATAAAACAACTTGCATTAATACTCTTTTATTTTCATGCTTATCTTTATATTTTGCATCGGTTAATACTTTGTACATCATCATTTACTCTGTGGAAAAAAAGAACAACAAGAAGCAAAATCTTGTTGGAAACTAACTGTCCTTCTAAAATAGATAGAATTAAGCAACAAAATATATTTCAACTGATATGAAAATAGTGTGCGGCACGGTAGCACAGTGGTTAGCACTGTTGCTTCACACAACAGGGACCCAGGTTCGATTCCCGCCTTGGGTCACTGTAGGTACGGAATCTGCACGTTCTCCCTGTGTCTGCGTGGGTTTTCTCCGGGTGCTCCAGTTTCCTCCCACAAGTCCCGAAAGATGTGCTGTTAGGTGAATTGGACATTCTGAATTCTCCCTCTGTGTACCCGAATAGGTGCCGGAATGTGGCGACTAGGAGCTTTTCACATTAACTTCATTGCAGTGTTAACATAAGCCTACTTGTGACACTAATAAAAAGATTAGATTATTATTACAGAAAATATTTCCTCTAAATAAAAATTTCATCTACAGCTTGAGATGTGGCTGATCCCCCTCAACTTACAAAATCATTATTATAATTTGTCACAAGAGGAAATTAACAATGTTATTCAACACAACAAGAAAAGCAGTGACTGCATTATCTGGAGCATCCCCCTTGTCACTCGCACTTCATTTCAAAGCTTCTTTAATGGGAGTCAGATCTCATTAATGGTTGCAGTTGTTGGCTCCTTCTGGGACCAAAATTCCAAAACATTTAATGCAGCAAATATTACATGAATCCAAATGAGCATTAGCAATTAATAAAATAATCTCTCGCTGATTTCCATCAAAGCAAATTAGGACTCGGGTGCTGTGAGCTGGAATATGTGATCAGTGCGGTGACAGTCACAAACTTGCAGGTAGATTCAGCAAGATTGTTGGCAGTGCATGGCACTCACTTTGTCAGGTGCAAACATGTCTATTAACTTTGCAGATCATGCCACAAAATTTGGCCTGATAGTGTCTTTATTTTCCACACCATGCGGTGATATGCCTGTGCACAGTTTTGTATATAGTTAGCAATGCGACCTCCAACCAGCTGGTGGCGATCGAGATCTACCATGTGACTCAAGACACCCACCAGTTGGTAGTAAGTCGTACAAGAGGATAGTCACACTAGAAGGAGCTCCAGGAGAATTCACTGAATTCATTTATTCGTTATTGTCTGTATTATAGTTCGTTAGTTATCGTCCATGTGTTTGTTAACAAATCATTCTACTAGCCAATGAACTAGATGTTCTGTATGCATCTGTACTATGGCCACAACACCGAACGTAACACACCACAGGTACTGTTTTGGGTGCACAATGGTAACTTGCCTTGTGAACACATCATCAGTGAGGTTTGCACCAGATGCCATTTTGGCCAGGGCACAGAAGGAGCATGTACCACTTTGGACAGGGTTCCTTCATGCACTTTGGCAGTGCCATCAAGGTTGCTGAGGCAGCATGCCTGCCAATGTATATTCATCATCCCTTTTCTCCATGCTACCCAGTGAAAAATCTATTGAGTCCTCTGCAGTAGAACTCATCTGCAACCTTGCTGTCCAGGCAATTGGTACCTGCGCTACCCTTTTTTCCATGCTTTGGCTGTAGACCAGTCCTGACTCACCACCTGCAGATCCTGCCTCTATGCTATCTGCTAAAATACCCACAGTACATTCTCCACGAGAGGTACCGGATGACGTTGAGCGTGAGTGTTTCATCATCATCAGTCTCTTGTTCCTCCTGCACATCAGCTTCTTCACCAGTACCTTGCCAGGTTGCAATTCTTGGACATCTGCAAGGAGAAGGCACAAGGAAATAGTATGTTGCCTCCCGGGTGCCAGGGCCAGGGATGTCTCGGATCGTGTCTTCAGGATCCTTAAGGGGGAGGGGGAGCAGCCAGATGTCGTGGTGCACATTGGTACCAACGACATAGGTAGGAAAAGGGGTGTGGAGGTAATAAACAAGTTTAGGGAGTTAGGCTGGAAGTTAAAAACCAGGACAGACAGAGTTGTCATCTCTGGTTTGTTGCCGGTGCCACGTGATAGCGAGGCTAGGAATAGGGAGAGAGTGCAGTTGAACACGTGGCTGCAGAAATGGTGTAGGAGGGAGGGCTTCAGGTATTTGGATAATTGGAGCGCATTCTGGGGAAGGTGGGACCTGTACAAGCAGGACGGGTTGCATCTGAACCAGAGGGGCACCAATATCCTGGGAGGGAGGTTTTCTAGTACTCTTCAGGAGGGTTTAAACTAATTTGGCAGGGGAATGGGAACCGGATTTGTAGTCCAGCAACTAAGGTAGCCGATATTCAGGACGCCAAAGCATGTAATGAGGCAGTGGGGAAGGGAACACTGACAAAGGAGAGTACTTGCAGGCACGGAGATGGGTTGAAGTGTGTATACTTCAACGCAAGAAGCTTCAGGAATAAGGTGGGTGAACTTAAGGCATGGATCGGTACTTGGGACTACGATGTGGTGGCCATCACGGAAACTTGGATAGAAGAGGGGCAGAAATGGTTGTTGGAGGTCCCTGGTTATAGATGTTTCAATAAGATTAGGGAGGGTGGTAAAAGAGGCTGGGGGGGGGGGGGTGGCATTATTAATTAGAGATAGTATAACAGCTGCAGAAAGGCAGTTCGAGGAGTAACACCCGAATGAGGTAGAATGGGTTGAAGTCAGAAATAGGAAAGGAGCAGTCACCTTGTTAGGAGTTTTCTATAGGCCCCCCAATAGTAGCAGAGATGTGGAGGAACAGATTGGGAAACAGATTTTGGAAAGAAGTCACAGGGTAGTAGTAATGGGTGACTTTAACTTCCCAAATATTGAGTGGAAACTCTTTAGATCAAATAGTTTGGATGGGGTGGTGTTTGTGCAGTGTGTCCAGGAAGCTTTTCTAACGCAGTATGTAGATTGTCCGACCAGAGGAGGGGCAATATTGGATTTAGTACTTGGTAATGAACAAGGGCAAGTGATAGATTTGTTAGTGGGGGAGCATTTTGGAGATAGTGACCACAATTCTGTGACTTTCACTTTAGTAATGGAGAGGGATAGGTGCGTGCAACAGGGCAAGGTTTACAATTGGGGGAAGGGTAAATACGATGTTGTCAGACAAGAACTGAAGTGCATAAGTTGGGAACATAGGCTGTCAGGGAAGGACACAAGTGAAATGTGGAACTTGTTCAAGGAACAGGTACTATGTGTCTTTGATATGTATGTCCCTGTCAGGCAGGGAAGAGATGGTCGAGTGAGGGAACCATGGTTGACAAGAGAGGTTGAATGTCTTGTTAAGAGGAAAAAGGAGAGTTATGTAAGGCTGAGGAAACAAGGTTCAGACAGGGCATTGGAGGGATACAAGTTAGCCAGGAGGGAACTGAAGAAAGGGATTAGGAGAGCTAAGAGAGGGCATGAACAATCTTTGGCGGGTGGGATCAAGGAAAACCCCAAGGCCTTTTACACATATGTGAGAAATATGAGAATGACTAGAGCGAGGGTAGGTCCGATCAAGGACACGAGCGGGAGATTGTGTATTGAGTCTGAAGAGAGAGGAGAGGTCTTGAACGAGTACTTTTCTTCAGTATTTACAAATGAGAGGGGCGATATTGTTGGAGAGGACAATGTGAAACAGATTGGTAAGCTCGAGGAAATACTTGTTAGGAAGGAAGATGTGTTGGGCATTTTGAAAAACTTGAGGATAGACAAGTCCCCCGGGCCTGACGGGATATATCCAAGGATTCTATGGGAAGCAAGAGATGAAATTGCAGAGCCGTTGGCAATGATCTTTTCGTCCTCACTGTCAACAGGGGTGGTACCAGGGGATTGGGGAGTGGCGAATGTCGTGCCCCTGTTCAAAAAAGGGACTAGGGATAACCCTGGGAATTACAGGCCAGTTAGTCTTACTTCGGTGGTAGGCAAAGTAATGGAAAGGGTACTGAAGGATAGGATTTCTGAGCATCTGGAAAGACACTGCTTGATTAGGGATAGTCAGCACGGATTTGTGAGCGGTAGGTCTTGCCTTACAAGTCTTATTGAATTCTTTGAGGAGGTGACCAAGCATGTGGATGAAGGTAAAGCAGTGGATGTAGTGTACATGGATTTTAGTAAGGCATTTGATAAGGTTCCCCATGGTAGGCTTCTGCAGAAAGTAAGGAGGCATGGGATAGTGGGAAATTTAGCCAGTTGGATAACGAACTGGCTAACCGATAGAAGTCAGAGAGTGGTGGTGGATGGCAAATATTCAGTCTGGATCCCAGTTACCAGTGGCGTACCGCACGGATCAGTTCTGGGTCCTCTGCTGTTTGTGATTTTCATTAATGACTTGGATGAGGGAGTTGAAGGGTGGGTCAGTAAATTTGCAGACGATACGAAGATTGGTGGAGTTGTGGATAGTAAGGAGGGCTGTTGTCGGCTGCAAAGAGACATAGATAGGATGCAGAGCTGGGCTGAGAAGTGGCAGATGGAGATTAACCCTGAAAAGTGTGAGGTTGTCCATTTTGGAAGGACAAATATGAATGCGGAATACAGGGTTAACAATAGAGTTCTTGGCAATGTGGAGGAGCAGAGAGATCTTGGGGTCTATGTTCATACATCTTTGAAAGTTGCCACTCAAGTGGATAGACCTGTGAAGAAGGCCTATGGTGTGCTCACGTTCATTAACAGAGGGATTGAATTTAAGAGCCGTGAGGTGATGATGCAGCTGTACAAAACTTTGGTAAGGCCACATTTGGAGTACTGTGTGCAGTTCTGGTCGCCTCATTTTAGGAAGTATGTGGAAGCTTTGGAAAAGGTACAAAGAAGATTTACCAGGATGTTGCCTGGAATGGAGAGTAGGTCTTACGAGGAAAGGTTGAGGGTGCTAGGCCTTTTCTCATTAGAACGGAGAAGGATGAGGGGCGACTTGATAAAGGTTTATAAGATGATCAGGGGAATAGATAGAGTAGACAGTCAGAGACTTTTTCCCCTGGTGGAACAAACCATTACAAGGCGACATAAATTTAAGGTGAAAGGTGGAAGATATAGGAGGGATATCAGAGGTAGGTTCTTTACCAGAGAGAAGTGGGGGCATGGAATGCACTGCCTGTGGAAGTAGTTGAGTCGGAAACATCAGGGACCTTCAAGCAGCTATTGGATAGGTACATGGATTACGGTAAAATGATATAGTGTAGATTTATTTGTTCTTAAGGGCAGCACGGTAGCATTGTGGATAGCACAATTGCTTCCCAGCTCCAGGGTCCCAGGTTCGATTCCGGCTTGGGTCACTGTCTGTGCGGAGTCTGCACATCCTCCCCGTGTCTGCGTGGGTTTCCTCCGGGTGCTCCGGTTTCCTCCCACAGTCCAAAGATGTGCAGGTTAGGTGGATTGGCCATGATAAATTGCCCTTAGTGTCCAAAATTGCCCTTGGTGTTGGGTGGAGGTGTTGAGTTTGGGTAGGGTGCTCTTTCCAAGAGCCGGTGCAGACTCAAAGGGCCGAATGGCCTCCTTCTGCACTGTAAATTCAATGATAATCTATGATTAATCTAGGACAAAGGTTCGGCACAACATCGTGGGCCGAAGGGCCTGTTCTGTGCTGTATTTTCTATGTTCTATGTTCTAAGGGTAGGCTTGTGCAAGGGGGGGGGGGGGGGCGGGTGGGGTGCGGGCAGTTGTTGGAGGCATACAGGGAGGGCCTCTAAGCCTGCCGGATTTGCTGCCTCTGCTCCTCCCCCCCCCCCCCCCCCCCCCCCCCCCCCATTCCCCAGTCTACCACTGTGAGGCCACCTCCAGAACGTTAAACTGTTCCCTACAGTTCCTGGCTGGGATAGAACCAGGAACCCAACGCTCAGGCTGGCAGTGCAAAATCCCTACCTCCGTTCCCAGCCTCAGCGATGGCTATCGCGTCAGTATTTTCGTTCACGCCATGAGGAAGCTTTTGAATTTGTATATTATTGATGCCCAGAGTTCTCTTCACTGAGTACTCTGAAAAAACAAGCACCAGTGACCATCTTGTGGAATAGCTTTCGCTATTCGACGAGCTGGGGAAACATAGCAGCATTCTTCTATCTCTCTACCTTCATTGAAAATGATGTGTACAATAATAATGTACTTAAATCTAATTTAAAATATTGTTTTCAATTGCCTATTTTTGCAGATCGTTTTCTTAAGGTGGAAGCATATTGGTAGTAATGTTGCTACCACCAACGGCACTCAAAGCATGTTACTGTTTAACAGCATTTTATTCTTCCCCTGATGGCTCACTTGCTAAATAAATACCTGAATATAGCCAGCACAGCTCCAGCAATAGCTTCTCTTCCCTTTTACTAACCACTCTTCCTTCATTACCTCCCTCGGGCCCTCTATACTTCATTGTTTCCTCCCTGTACTTTACCTTTTTCGTCTTTTGTGCTTTTAGCCCTATCGCCTATTTTGTTTAAATTTCATTTAATTTTACTTTTTTCTACTGTCCGAGGAACTCTGGCTTTTGCAGAACCTCTTTTACTATGCATGGTGAGTTGCCTCTGCAGATACGGTTTGGGTAAGGACAAAAAGAGAGAAAAGGGAGAGATAACTGTCCAGAAAATTCCGACGGTCAAACGTAGCTACTCTACTTACCATCAGAAATTAATGTTGGAATTCTTTCAAAAACTCATGTCTTTCTAGGTGAACATTGATTTTACACTATGACGTCTAAAAGCTTATGAGCTGGACCAACTCTACAATGGTTACCTGGTTTGTCACTTTCCTTACATCCTGAGGCATTAGCTGGTTAAGCTAATCAACTCTCCAGTTCCCTGAAACAGCTTCCATATCTATGTGACTAGGTTGTATTGTAGGAAAAAGTAAGTGTAAGAGAAGCTAACCTGGAGGCTGCAGGGGAAACCAGTCTGTTATGTTTAACCAGAGAACTCAGTTCCATACGATTTGAGAAGATACAAAAGAAACTTCTGGAGAATTGCGTAGGCCCAAGCAGCTCTGTGAAGAGAGGAGAAGCCCAGTTATGGAATAAACATCAAAGGTATGTGGCTAGTGGGTCATGCGGTTCGGAACTTACCTGAAGAATGCCTGGGGTTCCCTCAGGGGAGTTCAGGGTGGAGGCCGCCAGCAACCCTGGACCCGAGAGCACCACAGCAGTGGATGGGTTGGGGGAACAGCTGCAGGTGCATCTTCCAGATTCAGTGTCAGCAAGGATGGTGCATCTTCCAGCCTCAGAGTGTTAACCAAGAGTCCCATTTTCTATTTTGGGAGGTCCATCCTCTTTCTTCATTGGTGGGTTAGTGATGTTGAATTCCTTTTTCAATTTGGCACCCAGATACATGGCGGGGAACACGCCCACCCCGCCGCAGAATATGGCACTAAGCTCCCAGGTGCATAATTAATGAAGTCGAGGTCGGATGATATGGCGTGGTTTCCCGCCGGCCTCCACAGTGGGAAACACTTCCCATTTCTTCTCCCGCCACTACCATGGAACCTTAGTCCCAGCTGGGCGAATTCCATCCATTATCTTATTTGCTCAGTGTAACTATTTAGTCATTGTTGCTTGTGTTTATTTTGTTCAAGTTTGCCTATAAGATCATAAGACATAGGAGCAGAATTAGGCCACTCGGCCCATCGACTCTGCTCCGCCATTCAATCATGGCTGATATTTTCTCATCCCCATTCTCCTGCCTTCTCCCCATAACCCCTGATCCCCTTATTAATCAAGAACCTATCTATCTCTGTCTTAAAGACACTCAGTGATTTGGCCTCCACAGCCTTCTGTGGCAAAGAGTCCCACAGATTCACCACCCTCTGGTTAATCTAGTTAAGATTCTTTTGATGTTTCACTTTAACCGTGGACTCCTGCCACTTACTTCCATACCCTGCGTTCTCCCATGCACTATATTCTTTAAGTGTGTATGGTCTATCAAGCCAGATCGTAACAATCATCCTAAAAGCAAATTACTGCGGATGCTGGTATCTGAAACAAAAGCAGGAAATGCTGGAAAATCTCAGCAGATCTGACAGCATTTGTGGAGAGAGAACAGAGCTAACAGCTTTTCGGGTCGCGATGACAAAGAGTTATCCAGACTGGAAACATTAGCTCTGTGCCAGAATTCTCTGGTCGTTGGGATTCTCTTTTCCCGCTTGCAGTGCACCCCTTCCCGCGTGGGGTGGCTTCAATGGGTAATCCTATTGACAAGCTGCGGGAATGGAGAATCCCACCACCAGTGAACCGGCGCAGTGCCGAGTTACACGCGGCTGGGGGACCGGAGAATCCAGCCCTTGTTCTCTCTCCACAGATGTTGTCCGACCTGCTGAGATTTTCCAGCATTTTCTGTTCTTGTTTCTAACAAGCATCCTGCTTGATCAGTATTCTCATAAGTCGGACCACAATACTGGGATGAAATTAAAGGGAAGCGTTCTAGGTGTATGAGGGTAAAGGGAATAGAGTGTCATGCTGACATGGGTTGGATGAAGTGTGCTGGGAGGATGAACATGCCGAGCACAAACGCCAGTATGGCTCAGTTGGGTCAAATAGTCTGTTTCTGTTCTGTAAATACAAATTAACCAGTAAATGGTAAAATGTTTTGCGCAATGTATGATTTGCGAATGATAAAGCCCTTTTTTTTTTACTGTTGTCACACTCTTGAATATGAAATAAATGGTTCATTAGATTTCTGTTACAAAGAGCAATGAGAAATTTAATTAGGCAGGATTCAGAAATAACATTTGGGTGATTAAAATTCCCTTTTGGTTCAAAACACCAACGTTAAATTTAAGTTTAAATATAAGCGCCACGCAAAGCTGATTTTATTAAAGACTTTGGCCTTGAAATTATACGGTAGGATAATTGCGTCTGAACGCATTCATCACATATTCCTCTGTCTTCTATTTTGACGGGCATTTAAATAAACAGCAGTGAAAGAAATTTTAGGCAAACGCATTGTGTGTTCATAATTATCCTACAATTTCTTTTTTGGGGTTTTAAAAATTCTTATTTTTACTCTTTAAATTATTGTTATTTCAGGAATGATTCAGCCAACTTAGCCCCACTGGGGCTGCTCCACACAATCTAAACCAGCCCTGGCAGATTGATGAGCAGACCTTGTCAGATGCTGTGACATCAGTTCATCTATCTCATTTGAACATTCTCTTCTGTGCCGCTGGAGTCATGCTCAGGGGGAATATGGGAGGAATGTAAGCTGCTCCATGATGTGGATTCTAGACAAATGAAACAGTGACATTATGGGCTCCTTTTTTCCCATCTGACGTCTGTCGAGGGGAAATTCGGCTGCCTGAGTTGAATGCTTGCCCGCTATCCTAATTGGCAATTAGGATAGTCACGAGTGTACTGCCAAAATTCCACCAGCACATCTGTCCCACCAGGGGCGACAACACCTTTGACCACTGCTACTCAAAAATCAAGGGCGCCTACCGTTCCATCCCCCGACCGCACTTTGGGAAATCATACTACAAGACGGTGCTCCTTCTCCCGGCATACAAGCAGAAACTCAAGCGGGCGAATCCAACTAAGAAAGTTGTGTAGTGCTGGTCCGAGGAAACAGAAGAGCTCTTACGTGACTGCTTAGAGACAGTGGACTGGTCTATATTTAAGAACTCAGCGACCAACTTGAGTATGCCACCACCGTCACAGACTTCATCAGCAAATGTGTGGATGACTGCGTGCCAAAGAAAGCGATACGTACGTTCCCCAACCCGGAAACCATGGCTCAATCGCGAGATTGACTCCCTACTGAAGGACAGATCTGAGGCGTTCAAGTAAGACAACCCTGACCTATACAAGAAATCCAGGTACGACCTCCGTAAAGCCATCCGAGATGCCAAGAGACAATATCAAGCCAAGCTCCAGTCACAGACAGACTCTCGGCGATTGTGGCAAGGACTAAACAACATAACGGGCTACAAAGCGAAGCCGAGCAGTATCTCTGGCAGCAGCGCACCCCTCCCCGATTAACTCAATGCATTCTATGCTCGGTTCGAGCAGGTAACCAACAATCCACTGTTGAGTGCCCCAGCAGCCCATAATTCACCCATACCCACCATCACAGCTTCCGAAGTCAGATCGGTCTTCCTGAAAGTGAACCCTCGGAAGGCGATGGGCCCAGACGGGATCTCTGGTCATGCACTCAAGAGCCTGCACGGACCAGCTGGCAGAGGTGTTCGCGGACATCTTTAACCTGTCTCTCCTCCACTCCGAGGTCCCCACCTGCTTCAAAAAGACCACCATCATACCGGTGCCAAAGAAGAACTAGGCAAAGTGCCTCAATGACTACCGTCCAGTGGCCCTGACTTCAGTCGTAATGAAGTGCTTCGAGAGGTTGATCATGAAGCGCATCACCTCCATACTGCCTTGATCCACTGCAATTCGCATGCCGTCGCAACCGGTCTACAGCAGACGCAATTCCCATGGCCCTACACTCATCCCTAGAGTATCTCGACAACAAGGACTCCTACATCAGACTCCTATTTATTGACTACAGCTCCGCCTTCAACACCATAATCCCAGCCAAGCTCATATCAAAGCTCCAAAACCTAGGACTTGGCTCCCCACTCTGCAACTGGATCCTCGATTTTCTGACCAACAGACCACAATCTGAACAAGAATGAACAACACCTCCTCCACAATAGTCCTCCATACTGGTGCCCCGCAAGGCTGCATACGTAGCTCCCTACTCTACTCCCTGTACACACATGACTGCATGGCAAAATTTGGTTCAAACTCCATCCACAAGTTTGCTGATGATTCGACCACAGTGGGCCGGATCTCGAATAACGACGAGTCAGAATACAGGAGGGAGATAGAGAACCTACTGGAGTGACAACAATCTCTCCCTCAATGCCGGCAAAAGTGAAGAGCTGGTCATTGACTTCAGGAAGCAAAGTACCGTACACACCCCTGTCAGCACCAATGGGGCCGAGGAGGAGATGGTTAGCAGTTTCAAATTTCTAGGGGTGCACATCTCCAAAAATCTGTCCTGGTCCACCCACGTCGACGCGACCACCAAGAAAGCACAACAGCGCCTTTACTTCCTCAGGAAACTAAGGAAACTCGGCATGTCCACATTAATCCTTACCAACTTTTACAGGTGCACCATAGAAAGCATCCTATCGGGCTGCATCACAGCCTGGTATGGCAACTGCTCGGCCCAGGACCGCAAGAAACTTCAGAGAGTCGTGAACACTGCCCAGTCCATCACACAATCCTGCCTCCCATCCATTGACTCCATCTACACCTCCCACTGCCTAGGGAAAGCGGGCAGCATAATCAAAGACCCCTCCCAGCCGGCTTACTCACTGTTCCAACGTCTTCCATCAGGCAGGAGATACAGAAGTCTGAGAACACGCACGAACAGACTCAAAAACAGCTTCTTCCCCGCTGTTACCAGACTCCTAAATGACCCTCTTATGGACTGACCTCATTAACACTACATCCCTGTATGCTTTACCCCATGCCGGTGCTTATGTAGTTACATTGTATACCTTGTGTTGCCCTGTTATGTATTTTCTTTTCTTCCCATGTACTTAATGATCTGTTGAGCTGCTCGCAGAAAAATACTTTTCACTGTACCTCGGTACACGTGACAATAAACAAATCCAATCCAATTCAGGGCTGTCTGTATGGAGATGACAATTGGGCCGAGTGTCGTACACTGTATACACTACCTACAGATCATGGGAAGAGATGTGGGAAAAGATGGCACACTTTAAGGAATTGGGCGAAGTGAGATTAACCAGCATTCCCATGTGCCCGATAGATAACACAATATGCCACATTGCGGAAGTGTTGTCCTTTCCAGATTCACTGCCAATTCATGCCAAGCCCTCACACAATTTGACTGCTCTCCCATTGCATTTATTGCATTATATGCAGGACCCAAATCAGGACCCACATTCAATCAATGTAAATGCGCAATTAAAAGCCTGCGACATGCATGTCTTCTGAGGGCTTCACATGTTTCAACGCACACACAGTCATGTCACATTTGGCACATGGCACCAGCGATGCCGGTATTTTGGGAAATGCACTCGTGAGTTCACATTGGGCAATCACGCCATGCTATTCAGAGAGGTGAGTGTACTGACAGCACTGAGCAATACCAGTTGGAAGTGAGTGATCTGCATAGCAATTGATAACACTGGAAACCTTGCAAACTAGTGGCGGTGCATCATTGTGTTGTCGTTTAGCTACAGATCACCTCAGTGCAGATGTCAAAGATCTGCAGCCTCACTTGTTACTGACCAGGAGCCTGAGGAGACAGTTGTCCTGGGTTTAATGGTCTACTAAGGTTTGTAGGTATGGTCTGGGGCCTCTTATTAATCCTGATGTGCCTTCATTCAGCCTGCAATATTGCAACAATAAAATGTATGATTTAACAATAAATGTGCCTTGCGTTTGTTTAAAAATGTTCCTTCAAAATATCTTCCAGCGAAATAATCAGATAAATTTCAAAAATATGTAAAATGTTTGCAGAAAAATCTGTAATCATTCTTTTGCTTATGCTCTCTCTCTCTCTCTCTCTCTCTCGTCATAGAATAGAATCATTATAGTAATATAGTGCAGAAGGAGGCCATTTGGCCCATTGGGATTGTACCAACCCTCTGAAAGAGCACCCTACCTTGGCCTATCCCCATAACCCAACCTAACCTTTTGGAAACCAATTTCCCACGGCCAATCCACCTAACCGTCACATCTTTGGACTGTGGGAGGAAACCGGAGTACCCGGAGGAAACCCACGCAGACACGGGGAGAACGTGCAGACTCCGCACAGACAGTGACCCAAAGCTGGAATTGAACACGGGCCCCTGGCGCCGTGAGGGGGCAGTACTGACCACTATGCCACCGTGCTGAATTGCAGATCTGAAACTATCATTCCCCATGGACAAGTGGTGCATTTGACTGTGAACCAATTCCGAAATGTTGCTCATTTTAGATTGAGGACTATCCTATGATATTGGAAACCTCCCAAATCTGTGTGAGTGAGACTCTTAGCAAAAAGGCAATTTGTTGCTAATCTGCATGCCACACTCTTAGAAAACAATCCCAGTAGGCTGAACTCACTGCTGTGTAATATTTAGGAAAGAATGTGTTAAAATTAATTTGTTGATACATTTTTTATGGAATTTCTTTGTCCACAATTTTAACAGAGTTCATTCGCCTGGGTGATTTCAAACAAAGACCGAATATATTTCCGTGGATTTGTGATATTTTTAGCAGCTGGTCTCATAAAATCTCAATGCTCGTTGTGGTGTTCTTTATGTTGCTTATTTAGGATGGTTGGCGTAGTGTTCCACAAAGACTGCAGTATAGCTTTAACTTAAACAAAGCTATGGGGCTGGATTCTCCGAGTATCCGCACCGAAATTGCAATCAGTGCAGGGGCGGAGAATGGGCGTTTACGGCAAAATCCGGTCCGACGCCGTTCCCGCGATTCTGCGGTCCCTGCAGAATCGCAGTGAATCATGCCCGCGCAGTCTACGTGTGTAGGGGGCCATCGACAGAGGCCCCTGCAGCGATTCTCCGAGGAAAACTGGCTGAGTTTCCGACGGCGAGGTTCTGACCACGTTTTTCCTGTCGGGAACGGCCGGTGGAGGCTGCGGACTCAGCCCGCGGCTGCCCTGGTGAGGGGGCGGGGGGATCCTTCACCGGGGCGAGGTGGGGTGCGGTGGGGGGGCTCACAGATGGCCAGGCAAGCGATCGGACGGCACCGATCCGCGGGCGCTCGCAATCTCGGAGGAACCTACTTCGTTCATCATGGTCCGCGAGTCCGCCATGTCGCACGGGGCGCCTGTGCACAGGCCACCGCCGTGCGCATGCGCGGACTCCCGATTGGAAGTGCAGGGCCCTGTATCCGCAGCCAGAGCTGCGAGGAGCACTCCGGGGCCCTGCTAGCCCCATGCAAATCGGAGAATCACTCTGGACTTTCTTAAGGAAAGTCCAGAGTGAAACGCCTGCGTTTTGACGCTGGCGTGGGGCCATAGCCCCATTATTGGAGAAGCCAGCCCATGATTTTATTTACACTACTAAACTGGGTTTCGATATCAGGGGCGGGATTCTCCGCAATCGGCGTGATGTCCGCCGACCGGCGCCAAAAATGGCACGAATCAGTCCGGCATTGCGCCGCCCCAAATTTGCGGAATTCTCCGCATCTTGAGGGGCCGAGCTCTCAGCTTGAGGGGCTAGGCCCACGCCGGAGTGATTTCCGTCCCGCTGGCGGGAAAGGTCTTTGGTGCCAGCTGGCGCGGAAATGGCTTTGCCGTGTGGCGCATGCGCGGGAGCGTCGGCGGCCGCTCACGGCATCCCCGCGCATGCGCAATGGAGGGGGTCTCTTCCGCCATAGTGGAGACAATGGCGAAGGCGGAAGGAAAAGTGTGCCCCCACGGCACTGGCCCGCCCGCGGATCGGTGGGGCCCGATCGCGGGCCAGGCCACCGTGGGGGCACCCCGCGGGGCCAGATCGCCCCGCGCCCCCCCCAGGACCTCGGAGCCCGCCCACGCCGCCTTGTCCCGCCAGCAAGAGAGGTGGTTTGATTCTCGCCGGTGGGACAGGCATTCCAGCAGCGGGACTTCGGCCCATCGCGGCCGGAGAATCACTGGGGGGGGCCTGCCAACCGGCGCGGCGCGATTCCCACCCCCGCCGAATATCCGGTGCCGGAGAATTCGGCAACCGGCGGGGGCGGGATTCACGCCAGCTCCCCAGGCGATTCTCTGACCCGGCGGGGGTCGGAGAATCCCGCCCCAGATATTCAGTTTGGTACTGTCACACTGGAGAGAGTATGATGAGAATTACTGATCTGACAAAGCAGGATCTACAAATTGAAGAGAAACTTTTGTAATTCAACAGAGATGATCCGTTAGCTTAGATTTTCCATTGGCACCTTGACATCAAGCTATCTTCCACAAAAAGATGAAACAACCTTTCACATAAAGGTGCCAAAGCACTCGACACAGATGGGGAGAACATAAGTAGGAGAATTAGAAGCATTGTTAGATTCTTAGATAAATACTAGATTGACCTGTTATAGCTGTACACATTACAGTTCCTCCCTTGACCATAAAAGCACAGGGTATACATTTCAATCTAACCTGTTCGGTGGAAATTCACACATTGGGCTGACGTTGGTTGTTTTATCATGTATTTGGGGCTTAGATGGGTTTCTTTGGGGTTTGTCTGTGAGAGTCATAGAGTCATACAGCACAGTAACAGGCTCTTTGGCCCACCGTGTCTACGCTGACCATCAAATACCAATCTGTCCTAATCCCATTGACCAGCACTTGGTCCATAGCCTGCTATGCTTTGGTGATTTAAGTGCTCGTCCAGATGCTTCTTTAATGTTGCGAGAGTATGTGCCTCCACAAGGTATTCTCCCAAGGTAAACTGTTTGAGATTGTACTTGCTCTCCATTGACAATTACTACACCCATATTAGGACCTCTGCACAAGGCTGGAATTTCTGCTCCTTCCAGGCCTCTGTTACTCAATCACGTGATGTTACAGTAGCATCATGTGCCTCCGATGTTAACCCTTTCCCTCAGTGAAGAAAAAAAATCAGGCGGGTTATTAGACCAGCATTCTCACCTGAATCCAGCAGCATCCAAACCGGTTAAAATTGCCCCTGTAAAGCATGGAAGGAGAGAAAGCTACTCGTCTGTTAAAGCTGAGCATTGGTTTCAAGTGTGGTTCAAGATATTTCTGATGGCAAAACTGAGAATTAAATGGGGCTACAGGGTGTTCCAAATCGGTATTTGTGGGCAGATTATTTTGACCAACTTCACAAATTTAGCCAATAACTATTCCAGATTTGATACCGGTCTGCGTTTCAGCCGTTAGTGTTGGTGGTAGCTGCCAGTTGCGCTGGAGCAGCACAACGACCGAGTATTCAGAGTACACCTGTGTTCCTGGGCGCTCCGGCAAGGCCGTCCTGCACGGAACTGTGAAGCTGAAACATCAAAAAACAGAATACTCAACCTGCTCGATAGGCGCAACCCTGCATCTGTCACCGCACCTCCGAGGACTGTTCATTAAACATACAGCACTTGCTCAAAGGTGTTCATTGAAATACATAAAAAAACACTTTTACATATAATGAGCAAGTACAGCCTTTCATTTTAAAAAGCCATTTGAAACAGAAGTGTTCATGTAATCCAGGGCCATTTCCCCACCAAGAGCAATCTCCTTAGTTTGCTTTTCACTCCTCAGTTCTCTTGTGTACAATCAAATACTTAGCCCATAATATATAGCTAAGCTGTCCCTCCACATCTATGGAAATGCATTCATGGATATTTACAATATATTACAATGTATTTCCGCAGTTCTTAAGTTTACAGTGAATAGTTACATAAGTATAACTTCAGTTAAAGAACAGTGTATCATTTACTTTCTTCAGCTCTTGTGCAAAAGCATTTGGACAAAGAACGTTGGCGAAGGAATCTTTCAAATATAATTAGAGGTTATGTGGCTTTTGTATTATTCCAATTTCAAAGGTTCCACAAGAAAAGCAGATAAATTAATCTGGAAGGGAGGTGTCAAGTCTGATTGACTGATCGTGAATAGCATTGTATCAGTTTAAACGCCGGGCGTGATTTTTCAAGACCTCTCAACTGCTGGGATGGTCCGATCCCAGCAAAAGTCAGAGGCTAGGCCGCTGAATCCCCCCACGGCTGGTCCAGCCACACTTCTCCGAGAGTTCCACAGATGTATAATTTACGCCTATTTGTTTCCTGACGGTGAACGTGCATAATTACTGAAAGCTAAACCCAGAATGCAGCCACACTATTGGTTCACAGCCAAATTTCAAAAGTAAATTATGAAGGAATGGGCATCATTAAAGTTTAGTCAAATACTGGATGCCTTTTTAATAAATATGTAGGTGTTTTGTTTTAGTCGTCAGCTAATCCTTTATCGACCTCTCTGTCTGAGCCAGTTTGTGCATTCTCTCTTCTTGCACCTCCGTGTTAAGTTGCAGCCAGTTTGTGCAGATTTTCTCTCACCCATCAGAAACATGTTGGAGGGCCAGTCAGTGCATTATCTCCCGTGTCATTGACATGTTAGAGCCACTCTATGAATTATGTCGCGCATACTAGTGTCAGAATATGCATTGCTGCCATTAATCTTCTCCACATTTTTGACATGAAAGTTTGACTTGAATCATGTGCTATGCAGCAGAGTTTGAATAGTATGTGACCTCACTGCTTATCAAAGGGTTTCAGCCAGTCAGTTGAGGAACTGCTGTGATTGGCTTTATAAATCCATTCAAAAATGTGCCTGTGAGTTTGGAAAGTGCTGCCTAAGGAAACTTGGTGAGTTAATGGTGGAGCATTAAAACTGTGATTCTCGAGGGCAGCACGGTGGTGCAGTGGTTAGCACTGTGAGTACGGCGCTGAGGACCCGGGTTCGAATCCCGGCCCATGTGGAGTTTGCACATTCTCCCCGTGTTTGCGTGGGTTTCACCCTCACAGCCCAAAGGTGTGCAGGGTAGGTGGATTGGCCATGCTAAATTGCCCCTTTTTTGGAAAAAAAAATAAGTGGGCACTCTAAATTTGTAAAAAAAAAAATTGGGATTCTCAAAAGGCCAGATTTAGAGGAGCACAGATATCTCAGAGAGTGGTGGACCTGAAGGATATTTTGGAGATGGGAGGGCAAGTTATGGAGGGATTTGAAAGCGAGAACGGGACGGCATGGTCGTACAGTGGTTAGCATTGCTGCCTCACAGTGCCAGGGACCAAGGTTCAATTCCAGCCTTTGGTCACTGTCTTTGTGGAGTTTGGACATTCTCCCGGTGTCTGTGTGGGTTTCCTCCAGGTTCTCTGGTTTCCTCCCACAGTCCAAAAGTATATGGCTTAGGTGGATTGGCCATATTAAATTGCCCATTAGTGTCCAGGGATGTGTGGGTTCAGTTATGGGGATAGGGCTGGGTGGATGGGTGAGTCAGCATGGATAGGGTGCTCTTTTGGAGGGTGGGTGAAGACTCGATGGGCCGAATGGCCTCCTTCTGCACTGTAGGGACTCTATGAAATTTTAAAATCAAGACATTGCCTGATCGGGAGCCGATGTACCTGATAGGGGAATGGGATTTGATGGCAAATTAAGATGACCTCAAGTTTACGGAGGGTAGAATGTAGAACACCAACCAGGAGTGCAATGGGCAGTCAAATCTGAAGGCAACAAAGACATAAACATGGTATGTTCCAGTAGGGACCCCTGCCTAAAGAAACCTATCACCAGATCCCCCCCCCCCCCCCCACTCCCCCAGAAAAGAGAACCCTGCCTAGAAGCTAGAGAACAATCCAGACAGGGGCTGTGGGAAGCATTATAACTGTCATACTTTCTTGTAGCTCCACCTGTCCATTCCTCGAAGGTGAGCAGCTGTGCCTACGTCTGGTTCCCACAGATCCACTGCTTGCAATCCGTTCATGGCTTTAGAGAAACATTTGCTGCTTCGATCCATTCATCGCCCCTCAAGCTTCGCCCTCCAAGCTTCGGTGGCCTAAGTGGTGAAACCCCAATGTTTGTAAATATTGCCACATCAAAGAGATGAAAGTTGCACTAAGTGCATTCCAATCACTCAACCATGTAATTTCACTGCACTTACCTCTCTCACAAACCACTGCTCGAAAGCCATGAATGGATTGTGGACAGTGAATCTGTGGGAACCAGACTCCGGCACAATTGCTCGCCTTTACGGGATGGATACGTGGAGCTGTAAGTAAGTATTACAGCTATAATGCTGCCGTGCGGTGAGTGGGGTGGGGTGGGGGGGGGGTGCAGTATGGGGGGTGCCGGCCGCCCGCTAAAGATAGCGGCCTGATATCGGGATTGCCTGGGTAATCCGCTCGTATTCCACAGCATGCATAAATTTGCATGACAAGGAACACGGAATTGCATCCTGCTTTACGACCACAAAGGGATCGTAAAACTAGTGCAATTCAGCTGCGTCGGGAGGACATCGTTTCCCAAATGGAGAATCCTGCCGCTGTCTTTTTCGAGAAGCATTGGCGAGTTGCTTCAGTACATCTTGTAGATTGTGCACATGCTAACATTATATGCTGTTGGTGCATGGACTGAATGTTTAAGATGGTGGATTGGGTACCAGTGAAGCTGGTTGCTTTGCCTTGGATGGTGTCAAACCTTGAGTGTTGTTGGAGCTGCATTAATTCAGACAAGTGGGGAGTATTCCATCATGTACATTACTGACTTGTGCCATGCAAGGGGTGGCAAGGCATAGGGAAGCCTCCGACCTGTACTTTCTAATGAGGGTTGCAGTGGTAGATGGCCCTAGAATTCACACACTCCTCCATGCGCTGCTTCTTCACCCCACTTTAGAGTCTCTGTGGACATATTAAAACAGAGCAAGCAAAGAAAGTGAAATAAAGTTAGCAGGAGATTCAAAAATTCACCCATGTTTCATTCTAGAAGCTGTTTTAACAGTGGGCGAGACCAGGGAGAAAACACTCACATGATTTCCTACTTGGATATGGTGCAGGACACAGAAGGTCCCAAGAATACATCAAGGAAAATTGTTGTAAAAGAAACTCTACACCTAGAAACATTGTTTGCGTGCATTCCAATCATACCTCCAGTATGAATAAGTCCAAATTACATCCTGCGACAAATGTAAATGCCGACATTTTCAGACAAAATAGGAGAAATCTTTTTTAAAGGTTTCTTTGTGCTTTTTATTAAGGGAGCTAAATATATTTTTTAAAAGCTCTCTTAGTCGAACAAGTCCTTTTGATATTTCAATCGTTGTGCTTCATTTTGTTTGGAAACTTTGCAAGTATCTTAAATAAAAGACATCTAGTTCACCTCATTTACACATCTGCAATGCCACAATAGCCACCCTCAGAACCATCTCATTCTGACCATCCGCAACAAAATGTTGTGTTGCTTCATCAGATGGCCACAGACTTTGTTTCTTGTGCCACATTTATTTTGCCAATCACTGGGCTATAACTTGTGAGCTCCAGGACAGTGTATCTGGGGGCTATCCCCAAAGGTGTGGAATTCTCCCTGTCCCCCCCACCAACAACCTGGACATTCCCCTTGTAGTTTACAGCACTTCAAGTGTATATGCAAATATTTTTAAATGCACTAAAGGTTTCTGCCTCTACCAATGTTTTAGGCAGTGAATTCCAGAGCCTCCATTACTTCCTGAATGATATCATTACTTTTCATCAACTCCCCTCCAATCCTTCTCCCAAATAATTTAAAATATTTGCTACAGAAAAAAAAAATATTTCACAGTCTTGAAGAAGGGAAGGAGATTTGCGCTTCATGTTCTGCCTAATGCTTATGCTTTGCTCAATGTATCTCAACAGCCTTTAAGGGCGGCACAGTTCTGCAGTGGTTAGCACTGTTGCTTAACTGAGCCACGGTCCCAGGTTAGATTCCCGGCTTCGATCACTGTCTGTGCGGAATCTGCACGTTCTCCCTGTGTCTACATGGGTTTCCTCCGGGTGCTCTGGTTCCTCCCATACGTCCCGAAAGACATGCTGTCAGGTGAATTGGACATTCTGAATTTTCTCTCAGTGTACCCGAACAGGGGCCACTAGGGGATTATCATAGTAACTTCATTGCAGTGTTACTGCACAGTAACCTGTGACACTAATAAAGATTATTATTATGTTCCTGTCCCACAGAACCCATTTCTTCCCATCTTGACTCCATTCTGTCTCACCTTGTCCAGTCTTTTTTCACCTGCAATGGCCTGCGAAATCCTACTAACTGTCCTGGCTTGAGACAATTCACACCTCTTTAACCTGGGGTTACCCCTATCTCTGGATCTGTAAAGACTTAATTACCTGCAAATGCTCGCATTCGAAGCATTATCTTGCATCTTTGAATTTGTCCATATATATGTTTCTGGGACATACCTCTTCATTCACCTGAGGAAGGAGCAGTGCTCCGAAAGCTAATGTTTGAAACAAACCTGTTGGACTTTAACCTGGTGTTGTAAGACTTCTTACTGTGCTCACCCCAGTCCAACGCCAGCATCTCCACATTATATTTAAACAGCTTGATTACTCACTTTATCCCAGGGATTGTGCTGCAAATAGAAAACCAATCAGTCTAGTGAGCCATGGGATTTTCCCCTAAACCTGCCAGCAGTTTTAAGAGATTATAAACAATATAATTTGGCAGTGGGAGAAGTGATTTTAATTCAGATTTATTCTCAGCCGATCTCGCGAGCTTTTCATTTTCTATGTTTAAAATTGGGGAAGAATGGAATACAGCAGCAAATAGAAATTGTCACTTTACACAACAGATGTTGCTATTTCGCATAACTGGTACTGGAATGTGTTTCGCGATGATGCTAAACATACTCAGTGATGCATTGATCAAGGCTGTGACACTCCTTGTTTTTACAAAATTATGAGGCAATCTCTCGTGTCATTTCACACAGGTAATCAAAACCAATTTGCTTCCTTTCTGGTCGAGCAGGATAATACGGATGTTTGAAGAAGTACTTCTGTGCACTGGGGCTTGCCATAGTCATATGTATTCTGGCCATTCTTTCTGTATGAAGGCTTCAGAGCAGAAGCCAGTTGATCCACCACTTGCAACATGATGGCAAGACTGTGCAGCTGAAATAAAGTGGATTTTGACAAAGGGAGCTGTCTGCTGTAAGAAACAGCAGAGGATAATTTAAACTTCAGTCTGCAACTTTGCAGGATATTGACTGCTGGGTGAGT
This sequence comes from Scyliorhinus torazame, assembly GCF_047496885.1. Lineage (NCBI taxonomy): Eukaryota > Metazoa > Chordata > Chondrichthyes > Carcharhiniformes > Scyliorhinidae > Scyliorhinus > Scyliorhinus torazame. The sequence continues at coordinate 116,122,239 of NC_092727.1, forward strand.
AAGTATGGCTTTGAATATCCCAGTGCTTGCTTCTGGAGGTGATGGAGATGTGAAATCAAATTAGAAATTCTTCTAGCTTCAAAGGAGAATCCTTTCATTTCCAGAGTTAAACAAGAAACATGAAAAAGAAAAAGTAGCAGCTCTGTTGTCAGTGGTGGGGGAAGAATGCTCCAAGCTGCATTGCACCCGAGACCTCAATGAGGAGCAGAAACTCCAGTCGTATGAAATTTTGGAGACCTTGAAGGCCCACTTTCTGCCCTCTACTAATAATATTTATGAACACTGCATGTTCAACTTCAGAGCTCTGGTCGAAGGGGAGATTATCGATCAGTTTCTGACTGCACTGAGACGTCTTGCTGACTCTTGTGAGTTTGAGCAATTGAAGGATGATCTGATCAGAGATTGGGTCGTCTTGGGAACAAGAGATCCTTCTGTGAGAGCACGTCTGCTGAGAGAAGACAAACATGGCTGGGATTTTCCGGCCCCGCCTGCCGCTGGGATCATCAGCTCCCAGTCAAAAGTCAATGGATTTTTAACTGTCCTGTTGCATCTCCTACTGCAGGCCCCACCACGTCAGGGCCGGAAAATCTCAAGAAAGTCATTGACATGAGCAGAAGCTCTGAAGTGGCCAATCATCAGCTGAAGGGAGGGATGACGAAACTTAACACTCTGGCTGGGATTTTCCTAATGTCATGGTAGGGCCTGCACGGGAGGTTTGGTAGCCCAGCCAAAAGTCCTTTGACCTTCAGCGGGACTGGACAGTCCTGGCATCGGGCAGTGCCGGAAAATCCCGCCCTCTGCTGAGGGATGGTCAGACCTTCCAAGCACAGGGCAATGGAGAAAAGGAAGAACTAGTTACAAAGGTTCCAGCAGAAAGTTCAGGGCCACAGTACTGGATGTAAATATTGCAGAGGTCAGCATATAAAAGAAAAAGCAGCATGTCCAGCATAGGGGAAGCAGTGCTCTAACTGCAAGAAGCTGAATCACTTTGCACACAAGTGTTTTGCTGGAAAGAAGAAAAGCAAGCCGATAAAGATGCCTACTGGAGTGATGTCAACAGTGATAATTCTGATGAATCACTCAACACCCTAGAACAGGTTGGCGCACTCAAGTATCAAGAAAATGGTATGTCACTATTGGAATAATGTCTGCAAGATGGCAAGCATCAAGTAAATATGAAGAGTCAGATGGACACTGGGGCTACGTGCAATATCATGAGCTTCGCAGACCTGTTGGTCAAGATGGTGACCTGAAAATAAAGTAGTCAACGGTAAAGTTGAGAATATGGGGGAACTTTCTGATCCCTTTTTCGGTGGGTGGGATCAGCAACGGCAGCGGAAGATCCCGCTGGAAGCCCAAAAACACTATTTACGCCAGCAGGATTTCCCGTTGCGATTGTCCCCGCATCCCCCACCAATAACATAATGTGAACCCTGACATTCAACATCAGGATCCCCAATGCATTACATTAATATCTGCTTATTAGACCCCTGCACCTTACTCCCCCTCCCCATAATGTGATCCATTCTCATTGGCATGTCCGAATCACAACACATCTCCCAGGGCGTGCACCTAGTGAGCAGAAACTGCCAGAGGAGTTCAGGGGGTGCATACCTCAAGGAGGAGAGGGTCATGCTTGGGCACTGCAAGGGAGTGTGGTGGTGGTGGTGGTGGGGGGGGGGGGGGGGGGGGGGGGGTTCTCTTTTCTTTGTCTTGGAGAGCCCATAGCAGTAGTCCCCGGATCTTTCAAAACCTAAATTGCAGGTGGAGAGTGGGACCCACATCTTCATTTTGTCTGGCTATGAGCTGAGCGACATGGTGGAGAAAGCTGCCATTGAGGCCAGTGTTTTAACTCCATTTTTACTGCCTCCTGCGCCACTCTGCCAAAAATGGGAGCATTCTGCCCTAACGATGCCCACCCCAAGAGAGCAAACCAAGCTGAGAACCCCATTCAATCGGAAGCAGGAAAAGTTGCAATTCCAAGTAGACTCAAAGCAAAATCCGCTCACCTCCGCTGAGACAAGTAAAAAGCTTGAACTGGTAACTCTCCATGTACCTGATGAGATTTGCAGTCTTAACATGGCACCAAGCCATTGACTGCCGAGCAGATCTACCCCTCCCAAAAGAAATTACAAAGATGTTTTCACGGGTGGTGGATATCTTCCTGGTGAATATCATCTGGATGTAAATGAGAGTTGAACATCTTCCAAGGAGAGTCCCAGCTACTCTCAAGTCCAGCCTGAAAAACAAGATATAGGAGCTTGAAAAGAAGGGAGGAATCAAGAAATTGACAAGTCCTACAGACTGGAATAGCAACATGATAGCAGTGAAAAGATCCTGGAAATTGAGTGTGTGCACGGAACCGAAACTTCAGTAGAGCTTTGAAAAGATCTTGCCCACCCCATGTCAACCATTGAAGAAATCTTTTGCTGCAATTTGGCAAGGAAAACGATTTACAGTTGGATGATGGGAGCAGTTTTCTGACAACGTTCTGGTGCAATTTAGGAAGATTACGCATGCCGTTTTGCATTTCTACGGCTCGGGAAGCATATCAACGCAGATAACATGAGACAGTAAATTATCTTCTCAGAGCAGAAGCGATTGTGGATGATCGCTAGTCTGTGGATGTGAAGATACGATGGATGAAGCCACCACGGATCATGTTCGGAGTCTATTGAGGGTGCTGGATAGTCTTCTTCAGAAAAAGCTGAAGAAGAAACTACAGCTGAAGGTGACTGAAGTTAAGTACATAGGTCATGTACTGATAGTGAAAGGCACAAACTCTGATCCTAGTAAGCTGAGCGCTATGGCAGAGATGCAGCAATAAACAGATGTGAAGGCGGTGAAATGATTTGTTGGATTTGTAAACAAACTAGCAAAATACACGTCCAATTTGCCATCGGAGTGTGAACCTGTACGCAGGCTTACTGCAAGGAATATTCAATGGTACTGGGGCACAGCACAAGAAATAACTTTAATTTGCAGCAAATAGCTAGTGATAATGATAATGATCTTTATTGTCACAAATAGGCTTACATTAACACTGCAGTGAAGTTACTGTGAAAGGCCCCTAGCCGCCACATTCCAGCGCCTGTTCGGGTACACAAAGACACGAAGGGAGAGTTCAGAATGTCCAAATTATCTAACAAGCACGTCTTTCGGGACAAGTGGGAGGAAACTGGAGCACCCGGAGGAAACCCACGAAGACACAGGGAGAACGTGCAGACTCACAGACAGTGACCCAAGCCGGGGGTCGAACCTGGGACCCTAATGCTGTGAAGCAACAGTGCTAACCACTGTGCTACCATGACAACACCAGTGCAGAGACACTAAGACATTAATGGTGAAGTCATTGTCATGTGAGAGTACCTTTAAGAAATGGATGTTTATCAAATAGCTGTAGTGGATGTACCTTTAAGAAAGGGGTGTTTATCAAATAGCTGCAGTGATGCCAGAGTGTGGGTGAAGCTGGGCTGTCTGTCTGCTTTTACTTTCGTTTTTGAGCTGGCAGCTACAGTGTGTGTTTAGTTTAGTTTTCAGAGTTTAAGCTGCATCCAGCCAAACAGGGGGCGGGAATCTCTGACCCCGGGCTGGGTAGGAGAATCGGCAGGGGGACGGGGCGCGATTCCGCTGACTGGAGAATCGGCGCCATTGGCGTCGGCGTGGTCGGAATGGTGCCGGTCGGGGGCTGCTCCACACGATCCCCCCCGGCAATTCTCCATGCGCGATGGGCAGAGTGGCCGCCGAGATAGCCCGAGTCCCACTGGCGCCGTTCACATGTGGTCCTACCCGGTGGGACCCCGGCGTTCATCCTGCGGGTGGTGGCCTGGTGGGGGGGGGGATCCGACCCCAGGGGGGGGGCTCCACTGTGGCCTAGCCCGCAATCAGGGCCTACTGATCGGTGGGCCGGCCTCTCCTGATGGGCCCCTATGTTGCTCCGCGCCGGGCCCCTGTAGCTCTCCACCATGTTGCATCGGGGCTGGCGTGGAGAAGGAAACTAGTGCGCATGCGCGAATTTGCGCCGGCAGTAGCGTGCATGCACAGACCTGCAGGGCCCATTTGATGCCGGTATCAGCAGCTGGAGCTGCATGAGTCGCTCTAGTGCCCTGCTGGCCCCCTGTAGGGTGCAGGATTGCTGATCCTGGGTGCCTGTTGACGCCGTCGTAAAACGCATCGGTGTTTTACGACGGCGTCAACACTTAGCCTCACGATCAGGGAATCCTGCCCAAGGTGTAATTCTGATATGTCTCTGTATGAAAAGAATGCCTTCAGAGCACTTGCTAATTTAAAAGTGATAACTGCTCTCAGTAGAAAATTAAAACCTGATGTCTTTGTTAAAGAGGGTATTTATGTCTTATGGATATTGCTAGGAAAGCTTAAGGGTTACTTATAGAGTACTGTATTCTTTGAGGGAAGTATTTGAGTTGATAGTTGCTAAGATGTTTACTGTGTGTTTATAAAATGTTAACTGGATTCATACAATGAACAATGTTTTGTTTTAAAAGTACTTTAGATCTCTGTTGCATCACACCTGTAGAGTGGGCCCTTGTGCTCCCCATAACCAAAATCTATTAAAAGTTGTGGGTCAGGTGAATTCCATGATACACTTTGGGGTTCTCTAAACCCTGGCCCGTAATATCATCCTGCAGTGAGATGCCCGTGAGACAGGAGCTGGAGCAACCCTCAGGCACAAGGACACCAGCGGCTTTCTCATCTAGAGCGTTAATGCAAACCGAACAACACTAGGCACAGATTGAGAAAGAGTGCCTGGCTATTGTCTGTCCTTGTGTGCATTTTAATCCATACCTGTTTGGGAGAGACAAGGTGATGGTAGAATCCGATCACAAACCACTTCAAAACATTTTCTCAAACCATTTCAATCTGCTCCAAAGCGTCTGCAAAGATGTTACTTCATTTGCAGAGATACACTCCCTGTGAAGGAGGTAGATGATACTAGTAGAGTGCAAAATCTTCCAAATTCCATGAGAAGCCGGAGCGCAACGTGCTCTGAAAGTCATCAATCCAACAGAGACATTACATCTAGCAGACCAGAACCTAGCTCAGATCAGGCAAACTGTGCAGCAAGATGCAACTCCCCAAGTGCTGCACAAAGCGATGATGAAGGGGTGGCCTGAAACTAACAGGGGCACACCTATTGCTATAAGAGAGTATTGGGCATACAGGGATGAAGTGGTTGTCCAGGATAGCATCTTGTGCAATGGAACAGGTGTCATTATTCCTAAAGAGATGCTGAAGGGCATCCACGTAAATCATCAAGGATTTGAATCTAGGCTGCGGAAGGCTAGACAAGTGCTTTGCTGGCCAAACATGAGCAATTAGATCAAGGACCCTATCAGTCAGTATACTGTTTGTAATTAATATCAAGATAAGCAAGCCATGACTTCCCAGACAGACCATAGATGAAGCTTGGATTAAACAGATGGAACTATCCTGTCACCGTCGACTACTATTCAGACTACTGGGGGTTAGACAAGCTCTCATCAATGACCAACTGTGAGATTATAGAATGTCTGAAAGCACACTTCAGTCATCATGGCATTTCCAACATTGTGATGAGTGACAATGGTCCTCAGTTCATGAATTAAGCATTCAGGTGCTTCGTCAATGATTTGGAAATTCAACGCTACACATCATCCATACTATCCTGAGTCAAATGTTAGGGCTGAGGCAGCAGTGGAAATTACTAAAGGGATCATGAAAAAATTGAACAAATCCAGCACAGATGTGTACAATGTATCTTAGAGTGGAGTAACACACCTTTTGAAGGCATGGAAAGTAGTCAAGTTCAGCGACTAATGTCATGCAGCACCCAAACTTCTCTTCCAGTAGCTAAAAGAATTACTGAAGTTAGAAGCAGTCAGAGAATTAAGTGATGAAAAACAAAAGGAAATGACAGAAAGCTAAATTTCACTTCGATAAATCTGCCAAATCATTGCCAGAAATGAGAATTAGAGAGTCGGTCAGAATTGCTAACATTCAATGCTCTCAACAAATGTCAGGACACTTGGCACCTGAGAAGTTATCACCTCGATCGTACACGGGTGAAAATGAACAACCAGATATATCTCCGTAACCGCAGATATATACGTAGAACTGGAGAAGCTGCTCCCAGCAGACAGCTGATGAGGACGGTGTGAGTTCATCAATTGTACTAGGAATCGAACGACTAACAGTCCAGCAGGTCAATCGTTCCTCAAAAAAGGCAACGAGTCAGCAGCAACAATTACCACAGTAGTGCCCTGGCAGCGACATTTCCTGCAGATGTAATATCACCCAGGAAACCGCGGACACCAAAGACCAGCCAATAGCATCCCACACACATGCCATTAGAAGACCTGAATGGTTTACATTTATTTGTGCAGTGCATGCGTAGGGACAGATTCAAGTGGTACAGACTAGAATGAACAAACAGTTTTCCGCAGATGCGTGATGACTTTCACTGTAGACCATGTATGTGCATGGCATGCAACTGCAAGTGATGGTGTGTGCAGGTTGTTTGTTCTTTTTATGAAAAGAATTGTTTGGAGAAGTGCCTCTGTGCATTGTAACTTGACCTCTGATGTCATCGTTTATTTATAAAGGCTCGAGAGCGGAAGCCATTTTGCCACTACTTGGAACAAAGGAAGGGATAAGGAAACCAATTTCGGGGAGTAAGGGTGGGGTGGGATTGCAGAAGGGAGGAGGACCATATAGGATGGGGTGATGGAAAGGATTGAAATCTGCTCCTGGGAGTGCGTTAGAATCGTGCTTACCGGGGTGGGGAGGCAGTTGAAGATGGAAATGGGCAAAGATCTCCCTCAGCTGAAGAGCAGGGTGGGTGGAGAGGGAAATTGAGGGCGGGGAACAAAAAATTTGGCTGTCCGGCATAAGTAGTGGGGTTGAGGACAGAAAAAGGTATTGATTTGGGATTTAGATGGCCCGGTGAGGGCCTAAATCTAAGTGGGAATGGGGATTGAAGACTGGAGACCTATTTGTTGCATTGAAAGCTTGTTCAGTCGGCAGTTGACGCTTATGCTTGTAATCTCACTCAGGAACGTCCCACATGGGAGATTCATGAAGAAGGCAAACGCACAAGGATACAGGTGACTTGATAAGGTGGATTCAAAATTAGCTTAGCTGTAGGAGACAGGGTAATAACAGATGGCTGCTTTAGTGACTGCAAGCCAGTATCCAGGGGCGTACCACAGGGATATGTGCTGGATCCCCTATTGTTTCTCATTTCTAGAAGTGACATAGATGACTATGGGGAGGGGGGAGAGGGGGGGTGGGGGGAGGATCAGTCGGTTTGCAGATGAAAGAACGATTGGCTGGGTTGTTAACTATGAGGTTGAGTGTCTTTGGTTACAGGAAGATATAGACAGGATGGCCAAATGGGCAGAGAGGTGGCTGATGGAATTTAACCCTGAAAAGTGTGAGGTGATACACTTTGAAAGGAGTAATGTGCCCAGGAAGTGTTCAATGAATGGCATGACACTGGGAACCTTGGTGTGTTTGTCCATCGATCTCTGAAGGCAGAAGGGCAGGTTAATTAGGTGGTGAAAAAGACATATGGGAAACTTGCCTTTAACAGTCAAGGCATAGATTATAAATGATGTGGAGATGCCGGCGTTGGACTGGGGTGAGCACAGTAAGAAGTCTTACAACACCAGGTTAAAGTCCAACAGGTTTGTTTCGAATCACGAGCTTTCGGCGCACAGCTCCTTCCTCAGGTGAATCCTGAGGACGGAGCAGTGCTCTGAAAGCTAGTGTTTGAAACAAACCTGTTGGACTTTAACCTGGTGTTGTAAGACATAGATTTGAAAAGCAGGGAGGTCATGGTGGATTTGTATAGAACTTTGGTGAGGCCACAGCTGGAGTACTGTGTGCAATTCTGGTCGTCACATTATAGGAAGGATGTGATTGCATTGGAGGGGGTGCAGAGGAGATTCACCAGGATGTTACCTGGGATGAAACATTAAAGTTCTGGGGCGTCATTCTCCGACCCCCCGCCGGGTCGGAGAATGGCCGTTGGCCGCCGTGAATCCCGCCCCCGCCCCCGCCGAAATCTCCTCTCCCGGAGATTGGGCGGGGGCGGGAATCGGGCCGCGCCGGTTGGCGGGACCCCCCGCTGGATTCTCCGGCCCGGATGGGCCGAAGTCCCGCCCAGGAATTGCCTGCCCCGGCGACGTAAATCAAACCTGGTATTTACCGGCGGGACCAGGCGGCGTGGGCGGGCTCCGGGGTCCTGGGGGGGGGGGGCGCGGGGCGATCTGACCCCGGGGGGTGCCCCCACGGTGGCCTGGCCCGCGATCGGGGCCCACCGATCCGCGGGCGGGCCTGTGCCGTGGGGGCACTATTTCCCTTCCGCCTCCGCTACGGCCTCCACCATGGCGGAGGCGGAAGAGACTCTCCCCACTGCGCATGCGTGGGAAACTGACAGCGGCCGCTGACGCTCCCGCGCATGCGCTGGGAAACTGACAGCGGCCGCTGACGCTCCCGCGCATGCGCCGCATTTCCGCGCCAGCTGGCGGGGAAACAAACGCCATTTCCGCCAGCTGGCGGGGCGGAAATCCCTCCGGTGTCGGCCTAGCCCCTCAATGTTGGGGCTAGGCCGCCAAAGATGCGGATCCTTCCGCACCTTTGGGCCGGCGCGATGCCCGTCTGATTGGCGCCGGCTTTGGCGCCAGTCGGCGGACATCCCGCCGTTGGGGGAGAATTTCGCCCAAGAAGAGAGGTTGGATAGGCTTGGGTTGTTTTCACTGGAGCAGAGAAGTTTGAGGAGCGACCTGATTGACGCATACAAATTTGTGAAGGGCAGCCTTCAGAAAAGAGAAAAAAATTGAAACATGATTTAAACTAAAGCACTGAAAATTCCATTGGACTTGACTCTTCAGACAAGCAAGAAGGAGATCGTCAAAATCACCTCAGAAATGTTACTCTCTTTGGTTAAATGACCTGCTGCCTGCTAATGTTCCACAACTAGTTATTCTTCACAACTAATATTGATTAAATAATTGCAATATAATCATCCTTTGAATCACAGAAGGGTAACATTCTGGTCTAGCAAGTAATTAGGAAGGCATAATGATATGTCAACCTTTATTATAAAAGGAATGGAGTATAAGAATAAAGATATCTCACCACAATTATCTATGACCTTGGTGAGACTACACTTGGAGCAACGTGTGCAGTTTTAGTCTCCGTGCCTCAGAGAGATTAGCCCAATTCCAGTGACGGGGGGATTGTTCTGCGAGGCAAAATTGAGTAGTCTTGACCTTTTGTTCCCCCGCGATTAGACGAATGGGAGGTGATCTAATCAAAGCATATAAGGGTCGATGCTGGAAGAATCTTTCTCTGGCTAGTGAGACCAAAATAAGGGTTACCATCTCGGAATAAGGGGTCAGCCATTTAGGATTGAGAGAAATTTCTTCATTCAAAGGGTTGTTAACCTTTGGAATTCTCTATCCCAGTGAATTGCTGATGCTCAGTAATTAAATATATCCAAGGCTGAGATTCATAGATTTTGAGGCAGTAAGGGAATCAAAGGGTAAAGAGGATAGTGTAGGAAGTCAGAATTCAGGTGGAAGATCAGCTATGATCGCACTGAATGGGGAAGAAGTGTTGAGAGGGTGTATCTTCTGGAGGGTGTGCAGAGGAGATTCACTAGGTTAATCCCAGAGCTGAAGTGGTTGGATTACGAGGAGAGGTTGAGTAGACTGGGACTGTACTCGTTGGAATTTAGAAGGATGAGGGGGGATCTTATAGAAACATATAAGATTATGAAGGGAATAGATAGGATAGATGCGGGCAGGTTGTTTCCACTGGCGGGTGAAAGCAGAACTAGGGGGCATAGCCTCAAAATAAGGGGAAATAGATTTAGGACTGAGTTTAGGAGAAACTTCTTCACCCAAAGGGTTGTGAATCTATGGAATTCCTTGCCCAGTGAAGCAGTAGAGGCTCCTTCATTAAATGTTTTTAAGATAAAGATAGATAGTTTTTTGAAGAATAAAGGGATTAAGGGTGATGGTGTTCGGGCCGGAATGTGGAGCTGAGCCCACAAAAGATCAGCCATGATCTCATTGAATGGTGGAGCAGGCTCGAGGGGCCAGATGGCCTACTCCTGCTCCTAGTTCTTATGTTCGTATGTTCTTATCTTCCTCCTCCTATTTCTTAAGTTCTTTCTTGTTGTATGATTTTAGGTTGCATGGTATCCCCCGACCTTATTATTCAGCGCATTAGTTTATTTCCACTTTAATTCAGAGAAGATCCCAAAATTCTTTTAATTCTTCTCAGTCGGTAAGGTTGGCATTTGTGAGCCCTGTGTGTTGGGGATATCTGTTAAGCAACTTTTACTGTTTGATCATCCACTGTCTGTAATGTAGTGGCAGTTTTACAAAACAACTCTGCCTTATGGTTAGAAAATATAGTCTGGTGTTAAATTACGTTGTTTGAATGACAAGATTACATCTGACATTTATATTATGATTGGTATTTTCTGAAATGAATGATGGTACGTAAAACATTACATGTGCTATTGTCCTCGTGTTGTCAGATTGACATTAACACAGAGTTTGAATGTGAAATTTTGTGATCAAGTGCTCTTTTATTTCTTCTTTCCCACCTAATACCAAGGGTGAGATCTACTGGTTGCATTGCACCCGAAAAGCAGCGCGGTGCGGCCAGTAGATGCCGGGAGATCCCACTTCTGGGATCAATCCAGCTCGCCAGGCCTCGTGAGATATAACGCGATCTCGCAAGCTGTCGCGATACGAGTCCTGCCCAAAGTGGGCGGGATCACTTTTTGGCAAATATGTATTATAGAGTGAGACAGCTAGTTTCACTCTAATATGCGATCCTGAAACCTAACCAAGGCATGGGAGTGCTATTCAGTGCTGGTCTCCACAAAAGTGGACTCGATGGAACGGCACTCATGGGGGTCACCCAGGGAACCCCAGCTTGCTCTCTGGGCAGGGTGGCACCCTGGCATTGCCAGTCTGGTTGCTTGGCAATACTGCCTGGGTGCCAGCCTAGCACTGCCAAGGTGCCTAGGTGGTTCTGCCAGCTGACAGGGGCACTGCCAGGCTTGCACTGCCAAGGTGCCAAACTCGGTGCCAAGCCGAGGACCCCCATATATGTGATCTGGGGCTTGGAGGAGTTTGGGGGTCACGTCAGGTGGGTCAAGAAATAAGGCAGATTTCCCCCTCCACTGACGAGTTCCGGCGAGCAGAGCTCCTCAGTGCAGTGAATGGGGCTAAGTGTGGCCTCAGCCGCACATTCCCCGCTGAGGCCCCTGATTTACCTGGATGGACGTTAGATAGTGGGGTGTTTCCCAGCATTCCGAATGCCTGGAAACACCAGGCTAATCGTGTTTGCTACGTGACTCTGTCCCCATTCGGCCAGATCGCGCCCCAAATCTCATTTTACAATCAGCCGAACCCGATTTCTGGCAGTGGGTTAAGGTTGATAAACACTCTTTAGGTTCCAGCTGGAAATTCCTAAGCCCAGTCCCAATACCACCTATTTCCTGGGCTGCTTGTTAAGGCTAGACTCATGCAAGCTTGGTATTCTGTTTGACCATAAGCTGAATGTCAAAGTTCTACCTACTACCTTGGCACCTGGGACCAATAACCGGATACTGGATATCTCTGGATATTCAGGCAGGTGATCTAAGGCTTGAAACTCTCCGAAGGTACACTGTAGTACACAGTAATGTACTGTACACTCCAGGCTAGTGGCATAAAGGAGGCCTATAGACTGCTAATAAGCTCTCTGTTAGCTGATTTGACACATACATGATATTGAGGTTACTGCTCCATATTTGACTCTAGAAATCCCCACTAAAAATTGGAATTAGGTGTCAGCAGCCCCCTTACAAAGGGAGCTGAAGCAAGCAAAAATAGTCCATTTATTGAAATCCTCTCATTCTAGCTGATCGATCGCACAGCTGCCATTGCTCATACAGCTTTTACCGTGCCCAGTGTGAATTGGTTTCCCTCTGCCCATATAAAGGACTGATAGAAACTCCACCCTTCAGAAGGCTATCTGTCGTGACTCCCAATGCAGACCAGGACCGAGGACATCTAGTTTAGAATTATGTCAGAAGAGCAAACATTTTCCGGTCTTCATTCTTTAAATGCTTTATTCGTTACCCTCTCGCGATGAAGCGAAAACTTCTTGCTTAGAAGTAAATCATTGAGTTGCTCTGGATTTTTATTTCACTGGGGAGATCGGTCATTGGTAAACTCTACCAGTATGCTGCTTGATGATGTGGCAACTGTGGAAAGATTTTTTTCTTCCATAAGTGCCAAACCACAAAAATATGATAAAGATAAACACACAGCCATTCTCAATAGAAGCACTGTATAGTTGGCCCAGCTACAGGAGATGTACTCCCTTGCTTTCACTAAAAACTATGGGAGCATTATTTCTCATCCACCTGATCTTGCAGTCCAGCACTGCTAGGGTTGCTTCAGGGCAACTCCTGTGATTTTGGCAATTTGCAGTACAAATCTGCTTAAATAAGGAATCAACATAAAATATCAAAAGAGATGTCCACAGAAGTCAGGCAGCAGGAAATGGAAGGTACTGTATGACCTTAGCTTGCTTGCTTATGGCAGATAAAAGGTTAGTTTAGTACACTCTTGAAATATTTACTGTTGTAGCTAGTTTCTCAGCTGCTGTTTTATTCTCCAGGGTGAATTAACATTTTATACTTCTTGAATGTTTTATAGACTTCCTTGAAAGGTGAAAGTCCCCCGGAATCTTACATTTAAAAAAAGATCAGTCAGGTTTTGAACCTGTATCAGCCTCGACAGCATTACACATGAACCTCTTATTGTAGGCCCCAGTCCTAAACTTGCACAAGCCTTCAACACCCTGTGCCATGGAGTAAAGAGACAACGATCTGTCCCTGCGCTTCCCCACATGGCGAATGAGTGAATTTAACAATTGCAATACGAAGTTACCAAATGGAGGTCCCCACTGAAGAGAGAACTTAGTTGGCCAGTCGTCCAAAGCTGCGTTCCTCCTGACCGGCTATCAAATAATATTCTTTATGTGTTAGTTGGGTGGAGAAATTTTGCTTTGGGAAAGAAAGAATATAGATTTTTTTTAAATGACCAGGAAAAAATGAGGAAGGTTATTGTTCCCTATCTTCATCTATTTTAGGTAGCTCTAACTCAATTTTTTTTTAATGTACTCAATTCGTTTTTCCAATTAAGGGTTGATTTAGCATGGTCAATCCACCTACCCTGCACATCTTTGGGTTATGGGGACGAGACCCACGCCGACCCCCGGGGAGAATGTGCAAACTCGACACGGACAGTGATCCGGGGCCGGGGTCTAACCCAGTTCCGCGCCGACGTGAGGCAGCAGTGCTAACTAACTAACCACCGTGCCACCTGCTATCTCATTTTTAATATGTGTTTACTCACTCCATTTTTTTTCTTTCCGTCCCTTTTTCCTTCTCTTCTTCCTTTGTCCTTTAAGAAGTTTGGTAGTACAGAACTTGAGTATTGCCAAAAAAAAGATGCCTGCCGTCGAAACCTTTTTCCCTTCTATGGGGGCCAAGTGCCAGTGTCAAGCTATTTTATTGGTCTCATGGATGTTAGGATAGCTGCATTTTAAGGGTCCCTTGGATTTTATTGTCTGTATAGAGACAGGGAGGGGAATTAAAGTAACATGGCTTAATGTTTGCATGAGTTACGTCCAACATTTAGGCAGGCTGGAACTAATAAATAACACAGCTGTTGAAGTTTGCAAGTGAGGTAGAAATGAGCTGTAAGTGTGTGAGGACTCTGAGGACAGATAAACTGGTAATCATACAAACTGGGGTTGCTCAGCTCAGTTGGCTAAATGGGTAGAGTGTGATATAAAATAATGCCAGTGGCACGGGTTCAATTGATGTACCGCTGGTATTTCATAGCGGCCTGCCTACAGACTTTACCCCATGCTTGTGGTAAAACCATGTATAAACAATTGTCTCTTTCCAATGGAGCGAGAAGGCTATGGTCTTTTGTGGGCTGTGGCTAATTACTTATTGTACATACAATGCGAAGTATCCAATATTCTTGGATAGGTGACTGGAATTCATTTTGAACAGGAATATCGAACGTTGGCAGATTTGATTTGGGGAATGGTGTTTTCAAGTCCTTCATTCTGCCTTGTATCTTTCATTTCTGTTGCTTTCCAATTATAGTTTGAGTCATGTTCTCATTTTTCTGTTGTCTTTGCAGCTATCTAAAATCATTGCCTGGTCTCAAACTGCAGCACAGAATGTGTCATTGCTATTGATATCCTATTGTGTCAGCATCTCCTGAGAATATCTCAGTCAGGTCAGGTTTAGCTGTCCCCAATCCAGTGTGACCATGAAACCTTGTGATTAGACCTAAGATGTTTAAGTGACTGAGTCTCTCTGCGTGGAACAGTCTGTATATCAAAGGAGACCCTCTAAATGCTACACCAACATCACCTCCACAAGAGAGGAAAATGGGAGATTTTTCACCTAATAAAGATGTTTAACATTGTTTACATTCTCATCAGCTTTCATAATTATAGATATGTGAACTCATAATGATACTCAGGGTTGTCACAAGAATGATAAAGATTTTTTCCCCCAAAAAAAACGTGTGACATGTTACCACAGGCTATTGAGACCCTGGGCGAGATTCTCCACTCCCGCGCCGGTTGGGAGAATCGCCTGGGACCCCAGAATTTCCCGGGACGCCGGTCCGACCCCCTCCTGCGATTCTCCCAAGAGAGTAAGGAACTTTTACCATTTACAAAGGTTGTTTAAGAAAACAAGGGAAGGTTATTACATTTTATTTGACCCAAAAGGGGAGGCAAAAAGAAGGCATCAAAGATCTTTATATTGTTGAAAAAGCTGAGTTCAGAGAGGTTCCCAGGACAGTTGGATTGAAGATAAAAGGGAAAAGAGATATTCAAGGAGAGTTGTTGAGTTGTGTTGGTTGTGTGGGGGAGATGTCCTGGATACAGCTCTGTGCTGAGAGAAGGTGTGAAATCTGAAGCAGCCATCCAGAAACGAAAACAGCTTAGTTGTGTTGAAGCGAGTAAGAAGTTATCTGGTATACTTTTATTAAAGTGATGCCGTTTTTTGCCTTGAGTAATATTGCAGGATTTCTTTGTACTTAAAACCACAAGTGTTGCCTAGGAAGTGTTTATTTGTGTATTCTGACCAAGTGGGGCATTTTGGGGAGGATATTTTGTAAGACTGTTTTAACTATATAGCTTCAATCCTGTGTGCTTAAGTTTTCTTTTCTTCGTGTTAATAAATCTTTTAATTGTTTTTGAATACCAAAAGTATCACTGGCATTCTATGCTCCTGGGGTGGGTGGTTTATTTTCTCATTTCCAAAATACACAATAAAAGGATCAGTAAAACAAGTTTCCCTCTGTGACTTGTCTTGCTCAGAAAATAACATCTACTGTGGCAGTAACAATAGGCACAATTATTTCAATGACCCCCCGCCCCCCTACAAATCCACCACCCCACCCCCCACCCCAGCCATTGCTGTGAATTCTTTGATTCCATAAAGTGCATTCCTTAGCTTTTCTAATTAGAGGGCTGTGACCAGTGGTGTTCTGCAGGGATCAGTGCTGGGACCTTTGCTGTTTGTAGTATATATAAATGATTTGGAGGAAATGTAACTGGTCTGGTTAGTAAGTTTGCAGACGACACAAAGGTTAGTGGAATTGCGGATAGCGATGAGGACTGTCAGAGGATACAGCAGGATTTAGATTGTTTGGAGACTTGTGCGGAGAGATGGCAGATGGAGATTAATCCGGACAAATGTGAGGTAATGCATTTTGGAAGGTCTAATGCAGGTAGGGAATATACAGTGAATGGTAGAACCCTTAAGAGTATTGAAAGTCAGAGAGATCTAGGTGTACAGGTCCACAGGTCACTGAAAGGGGCAACACAGGTGGAGAAGGTAGTCAAGAAGGCATACGGCATGCTTGCCTTCATTGGCCAGGGCATTGAGTATAAGAATTGGCAAGTCATGTTGCAGCTGTATAGAACCTTATTTAGGCCACACTTGGAGTATAGTGTTCAATTCTGGTCGCCACACTACCAGAAGGATGTAGAGGCTTTAGAGAGGGTGCAGAAGAGATTCACCAGAATGCTGCCTGGTATGGAGGGCATTAGCTATGAGGAGCGGTTGAATAAACTCGGTTTGTTCTCACTGGAACGACGGAGGTTGAGGGGTGACCTGATAGAGGTCTACAAAATTATGAGGGGCATAGACAGAGTGGATAGTCAGAGGCTTTTCCCCAGGGTAGAGGGGTCAATTACTAGGGGGCATAGGTTTAAGGTGAGAGGGGCAAGGTATAGAGTAGATGTACGCGGCAAGTTTTTTACACAGAGGGTGTTTTTTACACAGAGGGTGCCTGGAACTCGCTACCGGAGGAGGTGGTGGAAGCAGGGACGATAGTGACATTTAAGGGGCATCTTGACAAATGAATAGGATGGAAATAGAGAGATACGGACCCAGGAAGTGTAGAAAATTGTAGTTTAGTCGGGCAGCATGGTCGGCACGGGCTTGGAGGGCCGAAGGGCCTGTTCCTGTGCTGTACATTTCTTTGTTCTTTGTTCTTCCTATGAGTGGGGGAGAAATATGGACTCTCCCATCCCGCGGCAAAGTGTCCACGCCGTCGTAAACGCCGTCGTGTTTTACGATGGCGGGAACGGGTCACTGGCAGTACTAATTCTGGCCCCCACAGGAGGCCAGCACGGCACTGGAGCGGTTTACACCACTCCAGCTGCTGATCCCGGCGCAAACTGTGAGCCGTGGGATCCGCGCATGCGCAGTGGCGCTGGCGCAATGCGCACATGCGCAGTGGTGCCAACGCACGCATGCGCAGTGGCCTCCTTCAACGCACCGGCCCCGACGCAACATGGCGCAGGGCTACAGGGGCCGGCACCTGGGAAAGGAGGCCCCCAGCCAGAGAGGCCGGCCCGCCGATCGGTGGGCCCCGATCGCGGGCCAGGCCCCATCGGAGGTCCCCCCAACGATTGGACCCCCCCCCACAGGCCGCCACCCGACCCTTCAACGCCAAGGTCCCGCCGGCTAGGAGCAGGTTAGAACAGCGCCTGCGGGACTCGTTTTTTTTCTTACGGCCGCTCGGCCCATTCGGGCCGGAGAATTGGTGGGCCGGCCTCGTAGAGCGGCCCGCGACCGGCGCCGCGCCAACCACGCCAGCGCCAATGGTGCCGATTCTCTGCTCTGCGGAGAATCTCGTGCCGGCGTCGGGGCGGCGTGACCTGGTCGCGGGGATTCTCCGGCCCAGCCCAGGGCTGGGAGAACCTGCCCATATTGGGCAAGACTACAATAGCATGGGCCTTCAATAATAGACCCATTCATGATAAGACATTATGTGGTCCTCAGCCTGTCTTGCATAAAATACTCTGCTGAACGTGTAAACAGCTTGAGACTCTCACAACTATTAAACTTAGTTATGATGAGACCCGATAAATCAAATTGGTCTTTCCCTCATTCATCTCCCTGTTAATGGAAAGTAACACCTCATCAA
This sequence comes from Scyliorhinus torazame, assembly GCF_047496885.1. Taxonomy (NCBI): domain Eukaryota; kingdom Metazoa; phylum Chordata; class Chondrichthyes; order Carcharhiniformes; family Scyliorhinidae; genus Scyliorhinus; species Scyliorhinus torazame. The sequence continues at coordinate 116,139,788 of NC_092727.1, forward strand.
TCCACACCCACAAAGCCGATAGAAGTAGTACAATTTTAAACTCTGCAAACTGGAAACTAAGCCAACCTTCTTTCGGAATCGGGGCAAGTATCTTTTTTTGCATATGAAGTTTGAAGAAAAGCTGCAAAATTTGTATGTCGCAAAAGTGGATTTGCAAATTGAGCCTGCTAATTTCTGGCTGGACCTCAGAAGCTCCGGCTTCCCAGACTAGCCGTTCCATTTCTAGATTGTAGTCTCCACAGGACAGATTTTTAGAGTAACAACACTTTCAGATATCAGGGTTTGCTTTAATATTTCAATGTCCTTAGAAAATAACTATTCAAAACCAAATATCCCAATTCACCCTCTCAAGGGCAATTAAGGATTCACAATAAATGCCTCACCGGCGATGTCCACAACCTGCAAGAGAATTTTTTTAATGAGTAGAAACAAAATACTGGGGATTTCTGGAGATCTGAAATAAAAACTGAACGTGCTGGAAATCTCAGCGGGCCTGGCAGCACCTGCGGATAGCAGAACAGGGTTAATCAGCAGGATTTTCCAACCCTTCCTGCAGGCAGGATTTTCCAGTCCCTCAGTCCGACTTACCCAGCGAGCCATGCAAAATGCCATAGACTTTGGCGGGACTGGGAAGATTCCGCCGGCGGCTATTGGCAAGCAGCCTCCCCTGCTGGAAAACATGCCGCGGGGAAGGAGGATGGGGATGGGGGGTGGGGGGGGGGGGGGGGGGGGAAGAGTGTTGAAAATGTTTTAAGTCCAATATAATGCCTTTGGGACAAAATGAATCATATCAGACTCAAAATGTCGATTCTTTCTCTCTCCACAGATGCGGCCAGTCCTGCTGAGTTTTACCAGCATTTTCTGTTCTGGTACTTTAAAATTTAGGATCAATTTCATTAAAAAATGTACCCTTTCTCTTTCGGCTATTATTCATATCTTAGTTAGAACTGTTTCAAAATTCTGTGCCCTAGTACAACCATTCTGTACCTTCTTCTTATTCTTTTAATCTTAAAACGCTATTTTGTGTTACTTGGCCTTGCAAGCTCCACTGACTACTTTCGAGTCGCGATCTCTGATCATAGATCTCTGATCATTTTCTTTTAACTCGTCAATTACTGGAAATCTAAAAATTGGTCGGGCTCACATTGTAGACATTAGCCGTGTTAGCTTTTGACAGAATTTCACGTCTACAACCAGAAAGAGCTGGGTGCCGAATTCATAACCCATCCACTGCACCGAGTAGCATGATCACCCCCAGGCAGAACAACTTGTCAATGGTGTTTAATGAGTTAAAATGTAGTTATCTTCAGCTGTGTCGGATCTTCAATTCCACGGTATTATTCTTCACTAAAGAACTTTGCTCTTTGTGTTCTATACACAACCAGTAGCACATATTGTACTTCAGATTCTCTTTTATCTGTGACTTGATTGTAATTGAATGCACATTTACTTTCTACACTGAAGCCCTTTTACTGTTGCAATCAATTTGGCAATCAGAAAGAAAAAACTGACAATCAGCAGGAGGTGAAAATAACAGGATCTCACTCCAATGAGATGCAATTTTTCTCAAACATTCAGGAAGATGAGCTGCAATTGCACCCAATGCTATTGTAATTCTATAAAGATTTGGTTTTCAATTTTTGTGAGGTTATGAATCCCTCTTTTATATCTCATGTGATTTCATTTGTTATCTATTTTTCAGGCCTTGTCGCATAGCATTCTAATTCTTTAAACTGTTTTTCTTTGAAGCAAATATTTAAAGTATAAGCATTTTCATTTGCATCTCACAACAGTGGACCAATTAATACTATCTTCAACTGTATTGCAAAAGCACAAGAAAGCCTTATGTACCATTAGGTCCATCGTTTTATCCACTCATATTCATGAATTTCCTTTCCACCCTTCAAGTCGAATAATCATGCCGAGTGTAGTGGTATAAAAACTTCAGCAATTGGAAGAGACCATTTCTCATTGACTTTGGCTTTACAAAATTCATCCATACCCCAATCCAGCAACATAGCTTCAATTATATGTTTTAATTATTTCATGGGATGTGGGAATTGTTGGCTAGGCCAGCATTTGTTGCTCATCCTTAATTGCCCATGAGGAGGCAGTGGTAAGCCATGTTCTTGAACCACTGCGGTCCACATAGTGTAGGTACACCCACAGTGCTGTTAGGATAGGAGTTCCAGGAATTTGACCCAGCGACAGTGAAGGAAGGGCAATACATTTGCAAGTCATGCTGATGAGTGACTTGGAGGGGAGCTTACAGGTGGTAATGTTCCCATGCATCTTCTGCCTTTATCCTTCTAGGTGGTAGAGGTTGTAGGTTAAAAGGTGCTGTCAACGGAGCCTTGGTGAGTTCCTGCAGTGCATCTTGTAGGTGGCGCACACTGCTGCTGCTTTCGATAGTGGAGGGAGTGAATGTTGAAGGTGATGGATGGGGTGCCAGTCAAGCAAGTTGCATTGTTCTGGATGGTGTCAAGCTTCTTGAGTTTGGTTCGAGCTGCACTCATGTCACATCTCCAGTCATTACTTTCTCATTGCATGCAAAAAACTGTTTAATTTCCTCTCTGATTTGGGAAAAGTAAATTTAATGAAATTACTTTCTTCATCTATTTTCCAACAGGAACAGAATTACTTTCTCAAACTTCTCTCATTTCTTCTGTTCTGGTACTGGTTCTTGTCAGGATACAGTTTCACAGGTACCAGTGCCTCTCATTCATGTGAGTATTGTTCGATCCTGGAGTGTGATACCGATGTAAATCTGGTATCGCTGGACTTCTGGAGTGCAGCAAATGTTGTTGGCCTCATAGCATCATAGAATCTCTACAGTGCAGATGGCGGCTGTTCGGCCCATCGAGTCTGCACCGACCCTCACTAGGTAATAATTTAAGAACAGAGACCCCGGGTCACAACATAGTCCAGGTCAGTGAAGTCAACTGTGGCTTCCCAAAGTTGTGCCTATTGGCGTCAGTTAACTTAGTACAGATGGAAATTAAATTTGAGGATTTCTACTCCAGGTGTATTTACTGCAGCAGAAGCTGCCTAAGTCTTTCTTCATAACTTATTCATTTAAAATCTATTACGACTATCATACTCATCTTGATCCTTTTGCTGTGGCCCCATATCACTTTGTTAATATGGAAACCAAATATGGTTACTAATAATTCAACAGTATTGGTATAATTTCCTCTAAGTTGTACACCAAAGATCCAACATCATTTGTTTGTACAATTACCAAAGTACAGTTGGGCTAAATTGGAATGGCCCCGAAAACAGGAAAAGTTCAAGGTTGATGGTATCTTCCAGACCAAAACATTATTCTAATGCCAGACAGCACAGCTCAGTCACAGTGGCATCGATGATTAGAAACTGCATGAAAAGGGCTAACAGAGGTTCAGTTAAGTTAAAAGAATTTAGATGGTTGTGAATGATTTTGTTGTGGGCTACGGTGAGCAAGAGCGATCCTTGGCGGGACCATAAGAGATCCTTGGGCCTCTCCTGCTTCCTCTACCCTGTTACCTCCTCTGACAACCCCTGCTGCCTGATCCATTCAGGTGACTGAGTGTTCCTCCCACTACTCTTGCACACGAGCCCCACGTTATTCCCATCCCAAGTGGGTGAGAGTCTCTTGTGGAATCTCACCTAGGTTCGGAGCCATTCTCTGGACAAACAGGAATGAGTAACTCAATACCGAGCGATATATGAAAACAACAGTCTTTATTTGACAACTATTAAGCAATTGTCAATGATTGCACAAAAATGAAAGGAAGATAATGTTGTTAAAAAAAAGGAAGCAAAAGACACAAACATTTATATGTATATATAAGTAAGAAAGATAACTCGAAACTTGGGGCGCCATTGCTTTGGGGCAGCACAATGGTACAGTGCTTAGCTCTGCTGCCTCACAGCATCAGGGACTCCGGGTTCAATTCCAGCCTTGTGTGACTTTCTGTGTGGAGTTTGCACCCTCTCCCCATTGCTGCATATTTTTCCTTCGGGTGCACTGGTTTCCTCCCACAGTCCAAAGATGTGCACGTTAGGGTAATTGGCCATTCCAAATTGCTCCTTAGTCCCAGGGATGTGCAGATTAGGGGGACAGGGTGAGGTACTGAGCCTGGATAGGGTACTCTTTCACAGGATCACTGCAGGCTCGATGGGCTGCATGGCCTCAATCTGCACCGTATGGATTTTATGATCACACATACTATACATAATGGCTGGGGTTCTCCGATCTCTCTCATGGCTGGGATTCTCTGGTCCCGCTGAAAATGAATTTAGTTTTGACTGGGATGCCAAATTCTCCGATATCACTTGCAACGGGACGGCAGCGGGTAAAATCGGAGGATCCCGGCCACTATTTTACAGATTCATACTATATTTAAAATGTTAATCCCATATTGGCCTGCTCAAGACTGTTCCCGAAAGTCTAAAATTCCCCTTGGTTCATAGATCATAGATCATAGAATTTACAGTGCAGAAGTAGGCCATTCGGCCCATCGAGTCTGCACCGGCTCTTGGAAAAGCACCCTACCCAAGATCAACACCTCCACCCTATCCCCATAACCCAGTAACCCCACCTAACACTAAGGGCAATTTTGGACACTAAGGGCAATTTATCATGGCCAATCTACCTAACCTGCACATCTTTGGACTGTGGGAGGAAATCGGAGCACCCGGAGGAAACCCACATACACACGGGGAGAATGTGCAGACTCCGCACAGACAGTGACCCAAGCCGGAATCGAACCTGGGACCCTGGAGCTGTGAAGCAATTGTGCTATCCACAATGCCACCGTGCTGCCCCTAATGGTGTCCATACATCACCAAGTCTCTGAATTATCTTGCACAGGTGGTGATGTACCATCAATGACAACAGGCGAGAGTCGGAAGAGTAAACTGTGGCTTTAATCAGCTAAAAGATACCTGCTGGCAGCCGGTCCCAGAATGAGGGCAGGGCTGGAGGTTAGCTACCTTTATACTTGTGCCCGAGGGGCGGAGCCAGCAGGGACAAACCCAGGCATGTAACAAACAATATGAACAGGAAGTACAATAAGTAAGAACAGTATGTACAATATAATACAGTAGTTCACCACATTCACCCCCTGTTAAAAAAAAGAGTCCGGCGGGGGTGAAGTGGATGGGTTGAATTAGAGATCGAGTCTGTTGGGGGCTTTGACCTTCCGCTGTGATCGCCTCAGTCCCGGCTGTGGTGAGGACACTGGTGTCGGATGAAGTGTTGAGCCCTGCATATCCAGGAGCGTGTCGTCTTCCAGATAAGTAGCAACGGAGGGAGACGGTGTAGAGTCGTGAGTAGCAACCGAGGGAGACGGTGTAGAGTCGGGGGTAGTGGTGATGGTCGCTGGGGAACCTGCGGATGCCAAGTCCCGAAGGTAGACTGTGTCCTCCCGTCTGTCATGGTGTGCCACGTAGGCATATTGGGGGTTAGCATGGAGGAGAAGGACCCGTTCGACCAGGATATCCGACTTGTGACTCCTCGCATGCTTCCCAAGGAGGACGGGCCCTGGAACCGTCAGCCAGGACGGGAGCGAGACCCCTGAGGTGGACTTCCTGGGGAAGACAAACATTCTCTCATGAGGTGTCGCATTGATGGCGGTACACAGGAGCGATCGGATGGAGTGGAGCGCATCGGGAAGGACCTCCTGCCAGTGGGTGACAGGGAGACTTCTAGACCGTAGGGCAAGAAGGAAGGCCTTCCAGGCCGTCGCGTTCTTCCGCTCCAACTGTCCGTTTCCCCGGGGGTTTTGCTGGTAGTCCTGCTTGAGGCGATGCCCTTGCTAAGCAGGAACTCATCATTCATGAAGGAGGAAACCCGATCGCTATGGATGTAAGTGGGGAAACCGAACAGGGTGAAGAGCACGGGATGGCGAAAGGGAAACTTGAGTACTCATCAATAATGTTGAGAAAGTACACATTACGGTCAGTGGAGGGGAGAGGCCCTTTGAAATCGATGCTGAGGCGCTCAAAGGGGCGGGAGGCCTTTACCAGGTGCGCTCTATCTGGCCGATAGAAGTGCGGTTTGCACTCCGCGCAGACCTGGCAGTCCCTGGTCATGGTCCTGACCTCGATGGAGTAAGGCAGGTTGCGGGCCTTGATAAAATGAAAAAAACGGGTGACCCCCGGGTGACAGAGGTCATTGTGGAGGGCCTGAAGTCGGTTTACTTGTGCGCTGGCACATGTACCGTGGGATGGGGCATCTGGGGGCTTATTGAGCTTCCCAGGTCGATACAAGATATCATAATTATAGGTGGAGAGTTCGATCCTCCACCTTAGGATCTTGTCATTCTTGATCTTGCCCCGTTGCGTATTGTTAAACATGAAGGCAACCGACCGTTGGTCAGTGAGGAGAGTGAATCGCCTGCCGGCCAGGTAATGCCTCCAATGTCGCACAGCTTCCACAATGGCCTGGGCTTCCTTTTCGACGGAGGAGTATCGAATTTCGGAGCCCTGAAGAAAGCCACGGGCCTGCCCGCCTGGTTGAGGGTAGCGGCCAGAGCAAAGTCCGACGCATCGCTCTCCACCTGGAACGGGATGGACTCGTCTACTGCATACATCGTGGCTTTGGCAATATCTGTCTTGATGCGGGTGAAGGCCAGGCGGGCCTCAGCCGTCAGGGGAAAAATGGTGAATTTAATGAGTGAGAGGGCCTTGTCCGCATAATTGGGGACCCACTGGGAATAATAGGAAAAGAACCCCAGGCATCTCTTCAGGGCCTTGGGGCAGTGGGGGAGTGGAAGTTCCAGGAGGGGGCGCATGCAGTCGGGATCGGGCCCTAGGACTCCGTTTTCCACCACGTAGCCAAGGATGGCTAGGAGGGTTTTGCGGAAAACGCATTTCTCCTTATTGTATGTCAGGTTAAGGAGCTTGGCGGTGTGGAGGAAATGTTGGAGGTTAGCATCATGGTCCTGCAGGTCATGGCCGCAGATGGTCACATTATCCAGATACGGGAACGTGGCCCGCAGCCCGCACTGGTCAACCATTCGGGCTATCTCTCGCTGGAAGACCGAGACCCCACTGGTGACACTGAAGGGGACCTTGAGGAAGTGGTAGAGGCGGCCATCTGCCTCGAAGGCAGTGTATTGGCAGTCCTCCGGGCGGATAGGTATGCAGACTTCAAGTCAATAGTGGAGAAGACTCGGTACTGCCCAATCTGATTGACCATGTCAGATATGCGGGGGAGAGGGTACGCATCGAGCTGCGTGTACCGATTGATGGCCTGACTGTAGTCGATGACCATCCGGTGCTTCTCCCCAATTTTGTCGACCACCACTTGGGCTCTACAAGGGCTAGTACTGGCCTCCATGATCCCTTCCCACAGGAGTCGCTGGACCTCAGACCTGATAAAGGCCTTGTCCCGAGCACTGTATCATCTGCTCCTAGTGGCGACGGGCTTACAGTCCGGGGTGAGGTTAGCAAAGAGCGGGGGTTGGGCGACCTTAAGGGTCGAGAGGCTACAGACGGTGAGAGGGGGCAGGGGCCCATTGAACTCCAAGGTAAGACTTTTGAGGTGGCATTGGAAATCTAGACCTAGTAGTAGAGCAGCGCAGAGTTGGGGGAGGACGTAGAGCTTTAAATTTTTGTACTCGACGCCCCGTACTGTAAGGGTTGCAACACAGTACCTACGGACTTCCACGGAATGTGATTTGGAAGCCAGGGAGATTTTCTGGGTCGCGGGTAAAATTGGAGGGAACAGCCGTATTTGGGTGAATGAAACTCTCTGTGCTCCCGGAGTCGAAGAGGCAGGTCGTCTCGTGGCTGTTGATCCGGACGGCCATCATGGATTTAGTGAGGTGATGAGGTCGAGATTGGTCGAGGGTGATGGAGGCGAGCTTCGGAAGGTTGGTGGGCTGATCGAGGGTAGCAGAGGCCAGCGTACGATCTGGTGAGCAGGGGTTCCGGGAGGTGGAGGGGTGATTCGGGTCGCACGTGGCGGATGACATCGAAGGTGGCGGCCCCCACGGGTCGCACATGGCGGGTGGCATCGAAGATGGCGGCCCCCACGGGTCGCACGTGGCGGATGATGTGGAAGATGGGGGCGGTCCCCGCGGGCTACACGCAGCGCTGCTGGGTTTAGAAACCGGTCGGGCCTGGCAGACTTTAGAAAAGAGGCTCTTCTTTCCGCACCCATTGCAGATCGCGCTCCTCGCTGGGCAGCGTTGTCTGGGGTGCTTACCCTGGCTGCAGAAGTAACATTTCGGGCCTCCGGAGTTGGTGGGTCGCTGCGCGGCACAGGCTTGCGGCACCCCTGGGTCGGGTGACGGCGGCGCCCACGACGTCCACGAGGGTGCCGCGTGGCCGGTGGTGTAGGCATCCATGTTATGGAAGGCCACTTCCAACGAGTCCGAGAGTTGTACTGTGTCTTGGAGGTAGAGTGTACCCCCTTCTAGTAGGCGCTGGCGGATGTAATTAGATTTTATGCCTGCGACATGGGCATCCCGGATCAGCAATTCGGTGTGCTTGACAGCCGATACCACCTTACAACTGCTGTTCCGGCTGAGTTCCCGCAAGGCGCGTAGAAATTCAGCTTGCGATTCTCCGGGGCGCTGTCGCCTCATGGCAAGGAGATGCTTAGCGTACACCTCGTTGACTTCCTTAACATACTGCCCCTTCAACAGCGTTATCGCATCCTCATACGAGGTAGCATCTCTGATAAGAAGGAAAACTTGCGGGCTCACCCGGGAGTTGAGGACTCGCAGCTTGTGGGTCTCAGCGAAGGTGGCGGCGGAGGAATCAATGTTAAACTTGAAGCAGCTTAGCCAGTGTTCAAACGTGGCAGTGGCGTCGGCTGCTTGGGGGTCCAGCTCCAGGCGTTCAGGCATGAGCGATGGATCCATCTTAGAATTTTAGCTGATTAAATTGATGTACCATCAATGACGACAGACGAGAGTCAGAAGAGTAAACTGTGGCTTTAATCAGCTAAAAGACACCTGCTGGCAGCCGGTCCCAGAATGAGGGCAGGGCTGGAGGTTAGCTACCTTTATACTTGAGCCCGAGGGGCGGAGCCAGCAGGGACAAACCCAGACATGTAACAAACAGTAAGAACAGTAAGTACAATAAGTAAGAACAGTAAGTACAATATAATACAGTGGTTCACCACAGGTGGCCTTTTGATCAGCAACTCCGTCCACGGTCCTTCCTCCCATAGTCTCAAGTGGGTGAGTATTCCACTCCTGCTGTAGCAGCGAATTCTGGATAGGGTGCCCCCTTAAGCCAAATTTCTGGCTCCGTTCCAGCCTTCTGAGGCTTTACTCAGACATCCTCAAAACAAAAGTCTGGAAAACGGTATGTCCTTATCAAACCTCCTAAGGCACTGCAAGGCTTCGTAGACTTTTCCATATTAAGGTTGTTTATGCATCTTTTTATGGGACCTCCCATCTGCCATAAATCAAGTTGAATGTCCATCGATCAAAACTCCATCTCCTGATTCCATACCATGGAATTTACAGTGCAGAAGGAGGCTATTCGGCCCATCGAGTCTGCACCGGCCCTTGGAAAGAGCACCCGACTTAAGCCCAACCTTAGTTGTCATGGCTTTTAGTTCAAGGGTCATCGAATGCAGCAGGAAAAAGGACCTCTGATAAGCAACAGGTAACTTTTATTTTAGCAATCTAGCTTGAAAAGTGAAAACAAGAATGTAGACCAAATACCAGCTCTTAGGAAAGCATGTCCACAGTTGTAATGTCACGGCTGATTACTATTCATTAATTGTTTGACTTAATCAAAGCACAATCATACCTAGTTTTAAATCAAGCTCTACAGAGTAATTTTAAATATTCAACGCAGGCTTAAAAATCAAGAGCAAAGCAGCAATAAAATGCAAAATAACAACAGTTCAAAATATAGAGGCTGCAGGCCTCAGGCTTGCAGATTTGGGCTGGGACCTGGCCTGTGTTGTATTAATGGGGCCCACTGGTTTAAAACAACCTGCAGCCAATCATCATCATCTCAATACTGACGGCATGGTAGCACAGTGGCTAGCACTGTTGCTTCACAGCGCCAGGGTCCCAGGTTCGATTCCTGGCTTGGGTCACTGTCTGAGCGGAGTCTGCATGTTCTCCCTGTGTCTGCGTGGGTTTCCTCCAGGTGCTCCCACTTCCTCCCACAAGTCCCGAAAGACATGCTGTTAGGTGAATTGGACATTCTGAATTCTCCCTCTGTGTACCCGAACAGGCGCCGGAATGTGGCAACTAGGGGTTCTCACAGTAACTTCATTGCAGTGTTAATGTAAGCCTACTTGTGGCAATAATAAAGATTATTATTATCAAGTTAGAATGAGTCCCACACTCTCTTCAAACCCCAGGTTAAAATCATGCGGATATTGTCCATCTTAAATATCAATGTATATTAGCACCTAATTCTCTTCTATTTAATGTAACTTCCCATACATCTGTCAGGTTGGTTAGTACCTTGAAGATCACTTTTAACAATAATTCCTCACAAAGGATTTTCCTGTTTTTGGTGTCATACTCAATTGAAGATGTTCTATTTACAATATCTTTGTCAAGGTCATTAAGTCTTATGGAAATTAGCCTGCTTGCAGTTGTCCTATTGGAACGGTTACCATTGGCTACTGTTCTCTTTTCTCTATTATCTATCTAATTAATAATCCAATTTAGATCTTTATTTTGGATCCATTAAGTTTTTATTTTAGCTTGAAGTCTCTTGTGTTTTGCCTTACCAAGTGCACTTTGAAAGTCAAGCTAATAAGAACGTAAGAATAAGTCATTAGACTATTGAACTTGCCACGTCATTCATGCTCTGATCTGCCATGATCTTCCATGGGTATAACCCATTAATGGATGGATTGCATATGGTCAATGAGGCAAGTGGCATTGATGGGTCGAGTGAACTTCTTTTATTTTGTTGTTTGTTGCTTTTCCCTTCTTAGGCCTATGGGTCTCTACTCCTGGCTTAGCTCTTTGACAATTTGTTCGTGGGATATGAATCTCCGTGGCTAGACCAGCATTTATTACCCATTCCTAATTGCCCCTAAGAAGGTGGCGGTGAGCTGTCTTCTTGAACTGGTGTAATCCATGTAGGGTAGATACGCCTACACTGCGTTTAGGAAGGAAGTTCCATGATTTTAACCCAGCAACAACGAAGGAATGGCGACATTGTTCTAAGTCAGAATGGTGTGTCACTTGGAAGGGAACTTGCAGGTATTGGTGGTTCCAACAACCTGTTGCCCTTGTCCTGTAAGTTGGTGGGGGTCGCAGGTTCAGAAAGTGCTGTCAAAGGAGTCTTGACAGGTAGTGCACCTTGTAGATGGTACAAACTGCTGCCACTGTGTGCCAGTGGTGGGGGAAGTAAATGTTGATGGTGATGGATGGAGTGCCAATCTAGCGGGCTGCCCGTGCCCTAGATAATGTCAAACGTCTTGATGTTGTTGGAGCAAGTGGAGAATAATCCATCTCACTCCTGACTTGTGCCTTGTAGAGGCTGGACATGCATTGGAGAGTCAGGAGGTGAGTTACTCAGAACAGAATTTCTAACCTTTGGCCTGCTATGTTGACCACGGTATTTATATGGCTGGTCTAGTTTAGTTTCTGGTCAATGGTAACCCCCAGCATGTTGATGATTAGGGTTCAGCAATGATAATGCCATTGGATGTCAGGAGATATGCTAGATTCTCTCTTGTTGGAGATGATCATTGCCTGGCACTTCTGTGACGTAAATGTGTGCGGCAATGTAATTTCCTTTGACTATTTCAACTGAATCAGGGGATTGTGTATTTGATTACAGGGTGTAACTTAAATCTACAGTCTTGCTCCCCTCCCTTCACAACCAGCAATTTTTTAAGTCTCAAGTGTAACCCTGAAAACAGTAAATTATTCTGTGGTATAAAATGCTCCCTCGCATTTTACCAAAGAGCAAACGAGGATAGTCAGCGACATCAGACGATCATTAGTACTGATGGAAGTCTAACTCTGCAGCCATTAGTCATAGAGACACAGCACATTCAGTCCATCCTGTCTGTGCTGGCTCTTTGAAAGAACTATCCAATTAGTTTAACGTCCCAGCTCTTTCCCGTGCCCAAGCAAATTTTGTAAATGCTGCTTTGTTTCTTAGGGTGGGATTTTCCAGTCCTTCCCGGCAACGCATCTTCTGGTCCCACCGAAGGTGACCTCCCCCTTCACCCTTGTGGGTTCTCTGGTGACGGGGCGGATGAGACATACAAAATGCTGTAGACTTTGGTGGGGCTGGAAGATCCTACCAGCAGCCAATGGCAACCAGAAATCATGCCGTGGCCGGAGGGCTGGTGGAAAATCCCGGCTTAGTCTCCAACGTGCATGAAGTGGGCTGGCCTTGCTTATTTTTGATGTATCCTCTCCATCCTAAAATCAAGCATCGCACTTTGATGAGCTGCTTCATCAAAACATCCAACAGAGAACAGACAAAGCTTATTATTAAAGGATTTGTGCTTGAATAGCATTTGGACTTGGGAAGATCGTTTTCGAAGTGTGCACGGGCATTGGAGAACCTTGCCTCCTCCCACTTTTAAAAAAATACTTTCCCCGCCCCCCCAACCCCCACCCCGACCCCTTTCACTATCCCTCTCGTTAGCTCAACTTTCCACTATTCAAATTCAATCTCTTTGTTCTGTCCTCCCTAGTTGTTATTGAATAATTAGTTATTTGATTGAGACCATCTTCTGAGGTGAGTAGCTGTCGTCAAGAGCTGAACTTAATGCTGTTCTGAAAAGTTGTTATTCCTACAGTTTGTTTCAGGTACTGAGGGCGCGATTCAACTAAATGGGAACAAAGTCCTATAGCGAACGCATTTAGCCGTGTTTTTCCCGGCACTCACAGTGCTGAGAAATGCAGGGCCATACAACGCCACTGGCATTAAATAAGAGGCCTCAGCGGGTAATGCGCAGCCAAGGCCACACATAGCCCCATTTTCTACACCAATGGGTTCCGCTCGCCAGAACTCCTCAGTGTAGCAAGAGATCTGCGGCGGGATTCCCCCCTACCCGGCAGGGCGCGGGGTCCCGGCGTGATGGAGTGGCGGGAACCACTCCGGCGTCGGGCCTCCCCAAAGCTGCGGAAGTCTCTGCACCTTTAGGGGCCAAACACTCACCTTGAGGGGCTAGGCCCGCGCCGGAGCAGTTTCCGCTCCACCAGCTGCCGGGAAAGGCCTTGGCGCCACGGCAGCCGGGGCCGAAAGGTCTTCACCGGGCGATGCAGTTCCGCGCATGCGCGGGAGCATCAGCGGCTGCTGACGTCATCCCCGTGCATGCGCAGGGGAGGGGGTCACTTCCGCCTCCGCCATAGTGAAGACCATGGCGAATGCAGAAGAAAAAGAGTGCCCCCATGGCACAGGCCCGCCCGCGGATCGGTGGGCCCGATCGCGGGCCAAGCCACCATGGGGGCACCCCCCCAGGGCCTTCGGCAACGGGACTTCGGCCCATCACGGGCCGGAGAATCGGCAGGGGTGGGCCCGCCGACCGGCGCGGCGCGATTCCCGCCCCCGCCGAATCTCTAGTGGCGGAGACTTCGGGACACGGTGGGGGCGGGATTCACGCCAGCCCCCGGCGATTCTCCGACCCGTCGGGGGGTGGGGTCGGAGAATCCCGCCCCAGGGCACAATTTTTAAATGGCTTCCCAATCTTCGAAACAGTCCCCGACTCACACCCTCAAGCCCCAACACACTATGGGAGGGCCCTAGCCTGGCACCCGAACAATGCCCCTGCCAAACTGGCAGTGCCTTCTGGTCACTGCTGGGGTCCCCTGGTGGCAGTGCCAAGGTGCCAGGCTGGCAGTCCCAAGGTGTCCAGGTGTCAGGGGGAGTGTCAGGGTGTCACTCTGCTCTGCCCCGGCCACTAGGGGCCTCAACCCTCCACCGAAAGCCCCCCAGGTGCCACCACAACTGGATCACGACTTTGTGAATCAGTACCAAATGGCACCCGATTGAGACCTCACCGGTGAGGCTGTTGAGTCCCAGGCCCTGGGTGAATCCTGCAAATGCGTATTGAAATGAGCCGAATGGATCTTTTAAATATGCGTGCCTGGATCTCGTCCAGCGAGAGCGAGATCCAGATCACAACGGCTCGCGAGATTCTGTTGAATCTCGTCAGACGTTTTGGGTGTCGCAAATCTTGTGAGTGGCCTCTCGCGAAATTCAACGGTCTCGACTATAGTCTCCCGCAAGTTGCTGGGAAATTCAAAAAAGGAGCAAGGCTTGAGCATGTTCCGTTTGGTTTGCAGAGAACTGGCAGAAATGTATGTTGCTTCTAGCAAGTGCAAATGAGCCATTTTATAAGTATGACTGATTATCTTAAAGCGATTGTTAGTGTAGCTATTAGCACATTCAGGATTGTTCAGCAAGTGCTGCCTAAGCACGAAATCACATCCAACAGTACACGCATTGAGGTTCCCAAGTGCACACTGGTTGCATAAGGTCTGTACTCTGCCTATTATGAATAAACAAAAGAACGTGTTGTTTGATTCAATCAGCTAATCGTTGGGACAGACAAGCACTGCTGACTTTATTTCGTCGGGCGCAATTTAATGAAGAAAAAAGTCCTATTTTAGGCGGGATTAGTGGGGTCGTTCCTGGCGCTAACAAACAGGACTCTGTTATTTTTTCGGGCCTCAATGGGGAACATCCCGCCCAGGCTCCACTCAGTCACATTTCCTGCAGTGAGGAGCTCCCCTTTCCAGAGCAGGAAGAGATGGGGGCGCCATTTAAAAATCTCTCAACTTCCTTGATGCGACCCCCCCCCCCCCCGCCCCGATCTCCTCAATGCCCCAACTCAGCTGCTGGAGGTCCTCAAGCTCCACCCCCCCAACCCACCTCATACAGAAGGACACCTCCGATCCTCAGCATGGACAAAATGCCACCTGGTCACCTTGGCACGGCCAGCCTGGCACCCTGGCAGTGCCCCTTCCAGCCTGGCAGTGCCATCTGGGCACCCTGGTAGTGCCAGGCTAGCGGTGCCATGGTACCTGGGTGGCATCAGCAGTGCCAGGGTGCCATCCTGCCCAGAGGCCGAACACCTGGAGGCTTCTGATCGCTTGGGAGACCCCCCCAAGTGCTATTCCACCTGGTTCACGTTTGTTGACGCGGTCTGGATTGTGACATTTCGCAAGATCTCGTTCGATAAAAGAGGCGTATCGACCTCAGGAATTGTGGAACCGAACTCTCACAGGATCTACCGGATTCCTCCTACCCCGATTCCGGTGGGACGCGGCCGGTATATCGCTCCCGTGCAAAATTGAAATTTTGCCTCCCACCTAATTTAGCCATCCTGTCTGCTCTCTCAGTTGGACACAAAGGATCCCATTGCACTATTTTAAAGGAGAAGAGTTGAGGAGTTTTCTTCCTCATTTCCAGGCCAATATTTATCCCTCAATCAAATGATTGGACGAGATTCTCCGGTCCCCCAGCCACCTGTTTCTCAATGGTGCACCATTCGCTGGCAGCGGTATTCTATATTCCCGCCTCTTGTCGATGGGATTTCTCCTTTGAGGCCGCCCCACACTGCCAGGAAACCTGCGGACGGAGGTGCTCTGCCGGCAGGAAAAGAGGATCCCAACGGCCAGAGAATACCTGCCATTATCGTATTGCTGTTTGACACTGGTGTACAAAGTGACTGCTTAAAAGAGTAGGTGCACTTCAAAAGCACTTCATTGTCTTTAAAATGCTTTGGGCCGTGCAAAGATTATGAAAGGCGCTATATAAATGTGTTTTTCTCTTCAATTTTCCCTTCTGTCTCGGCTGTCCTGCAATTGTTGCCACTGCTGCTCTTAATTGTGTTTGTTTTTCACAAGTTGACACCTTGGGCGGGATTCTCCGATCCCCCGCTGGGTTGGAGAATCGCCGGGGGGCGGCGCAAATCCCGCCCCCGCCGGCTGTCGAATTCTCCGGCGCCGGGGTTTTGGCGGGGGCGGGATTCGCGGCCCGCCGGTCGGCAGCCGCTGGCAGCGGCCCCCCCCGGCGATTCTCTGGCCCGCGATGGGCTGAGCGGCCGCCCGTTTTATGCCGGTCCCGCCGACGTATATTAGACCTGGTACTTACCGGCGGGACCTGGATCTGCGGGCGGCCTCTGGGGTCCTCGGGGGGGGGTGGATCTGGCCCCTGGGGGGTGCCCCCACGGTGGCCTGGCCTGCGATCGGGGCCCACCGATCCGCGGGCGGGCCTGTGCCGTGGGAGCACTCTTTTCCTCCGAACTGGCCGCTGTCAACCTCCGCCATGGCCGGTGTAGAGAAGAACCCCCCTGCGCATGAGCTGGGATGACGCTAGCACACGCTGGCGCTCCCGCACATGCGCCAACATGCGCCGGCCGGCGGAGGCCCTTCGCCGCTGGTTGGCCTGGCGCCAAGCCCTTCCACGCCAGCTGGCGCGGCACCAAACACTCCGGTGCCAGCCTAGCCCCTGAAGGTGCGGAGGATTCCACATCTTCATGGCGGCCCAACGCCGGAGTGGTTCAGCCACTCCTCGGCGCTGGTATGGCCCGCCCTCCCGGTTCGCGTTGAATCCCGCCCCTTGGATACACAATCGTAGCTAAAAAAAAATCACACTTCTGAAACATGCATCATTGACAGAGCAGTGTGCTTGAGAAAGCAGATGGCCTTTTCTTGTTTGCTTTTTTTTTAATGTTCTAATTGGAATGCCACACTGCAGAAGGTGATAGTGTGAAAAACACATAGCAGACACAGACTATTGTAAAATATCATTAGAGATCCCTCCAAAGTGATCAGTTGCATCAGCAACGACTGACAACAATTTTAAACTGTAGCAACCAATTTTCTACTGACATCTGATAGTTTATCCATTTGAAAGCATGAATCAAATTTGCAGATATATTTTTTTATAAATTTAGGGCACCCAATTACATTTGTTTCCAATGAAGGGACAATTTAGCGTGGTCAATCCACCTACCCTGCACATCTTTGGGTTATGGGGGCAAAACACTAATTTGCAGATATACTAAACCAGCACAACGGTGTGTAATTCTCTGGTAGAAATTAGGTTTGTTGACTTCCAAGCAGAATGTGAATGAGCTTAAGTCGATACATATGTTAATCATCTCGTGATATCACAAAGGGTGATAAATATATCCCAAACTTTGTGTCCTTATTGGAGCTGTCAGCATCTTTCTCTAAGAAATAACCATATCAAATATGTGCACAGTTCTGGCATCCACATACCAGGTGGCTCAGCCTCAAGTCCATTAATCAGTGAGTGAATTTTTTGTTGATTTATCATAATCAATTACATGGTCCAGCTTTTCCATGGCAAAAACCTCAGGATGATGCATTGACTGTCAGGAAGCGGCTGTTGTCCATATTGAGATAAAGAGGGAGCGCCGGTGTTGCTGACTACTTTACCCCAGCAAAATGTTTGATTTTAGATTATCGCTTGCTGAGGATACCAAAATGGTCCTACTCCAAGGAGAAGGTGGCACCGGCTGTGTGGAATAGAAAGCAGGCTACCATTGAGCCTTCTGAGGGCGGCACGGTAGCATAGTGGTTAGCACAGTTGCTTCACGGGCCCCAGGTTCGATTCCCGGCTGGATCAGTGTCTGTGAGGAGTCTGCACATCCTCCCCGTGTGTGCGTGGGTTTCCTCCGGGTGCTCCGGTTTCCTCCCACAGTCCAAAGTTGTGCGGGTTAGGTGGATTGGCCATGCTAAATTGCCCATAGTGTCCAAAAAGGTTAAGTGGGCGTACTGGGTTACGGGGATAGGATAGATACGTGGGTTTGAGTAGGGTGCTCTTTGTAAGGGCCGGTGCAGACTTGATGGGCCGAATGGCCTCCTTCTGCACTGTAAATAATATGACTTCTGGTGCAACGTAGTGTGTTACATGAACCGCTGTAGTATTGCAATGGGAATTAAATTCCATCGCGCTCCCAATTGGCTGCGTGCAAAATGCAAATTCCACCATATGACGAACCAGCTGCAATTAAATTAGTTCTACACTTGCCAGCTTAAGATTGACGGGCACTGCTTATTGATGTGGAATATTCAATAAAAGCGAACAAGTGCGCTACGACCAATGTTGCGGGAAGATGACTCCACCCCCCTCAACTCAGCAGCATGCCGTAAAGAAACTTTTAAATTTTCTAATCATGTAGGTTATACGCAACACCGCAGATCACTGAACTAATGCAATTTAGTAATCAGTGCAGTCGTGATAAGATATAGTCTATCATCTGTTTTAAGAGAGAGAGAGAATGCTGGTAAGTGATAGCCAGAAATAGTGGAAGGTTGGCCTTACCAGCAGTTAGTTTAGTGGTGTGGCACAGTTACTTTAAATTATTGGTGTTCTATACCAGAGAATATGTAATCTTAAAATAAATTGCTCTAGACAGACATGCACAACACACGAAATGATGCAATGAAGACTGTCATCTTTCATTCCCCCCCCCCCCCCCCCCAATTTGGAATTTAGTTTTATTTTCCGTGAAAGCCATCTGAAATCAGTTTTAGTGCGCGGCCTGGACAATTGATCCGGAGACATGAGTTCAAATCCCACCAAGGCAGCTGGGGAATTCAGCTGAATAAATCCAGACTTAAAAAGCTAGTCTCAGTAATGGTGACCACAAAACTATCAGGTTGTTGGAAAAACCCATCTGGCTCCCTAATGTCCTTGAGGGAAGGAAATCTGGGGCGAAATTCTCCCCCAACGGCGGGATGCCCGCCGACTGGCGCCAAAGCCGGCGCCAATCAGACGGGCATCGCGCCGGCAAAAAGGTGCGGAAGTCTCCGCATCTTTGGCGGCCTAGCCCCAACATTGAGGGGCTAGGCCGACGCCGGAGGGACTTCCGCCCCGCCAGCTGGCGGAAATGGCGTTTGTTGCCCCGCCAGCTGGCGCGGAAATGCGGCGCATGCGCGGGAGCGTCAGCGGCCGCTGTCAGTTTCCCAGCGCATGCGCGGGAGCGTCAGCGGCCGCTGTCAGTTTCCCGCGCATGCGCAGTGGGGAGAGTCTCTTCCGCCTCCGCCATGGTGGAGGCCGTAGCGGAGGCGGAAGGGAAAGAGTGCCCCCACGGCACAGGCCCGCCCGCGGATCGGTGGGCCACGATCGCGGGCCAGGCCACCGTGGGGGCACCCCCCGGGGTCAGATCGCCCCGCGCCCCCCCCCCCCCAGGACCCCGGAGCCCGCCCACGCCGCCTGGTCCCGCCGGTAAATACCAAGTTTGATTTACGCCGGCGGGACAGGCAATTCCTGGGCGGGACTTCGGCCCATCCGGGCCGGAGAATCCAGCGGGGGGTCCCGCCAACCGGCGCGGCCGGATTCCCGCCCCCGCCCAATCTCCGGGAGCGGAGACTTCGGCGGGGGCGGGGGGCGGGATTCACGGCGGGGGGTTGGAGAATGACGCCCCTAATGTGCTTACCTGGTCTGGTCTATACGTGACTCCAGATCCACCGCAACCTCAACAACTAACCTCTGAAATGCCAAGGAAACCCGCTCCATTGTGTTCAAGATGATGGCTCATCACCCACCTCCTTAGGGTATTTGGGGATGGGCAATCGATGCGCATTATATGTTACCAATGTCACCCACATCCGGCAAATAATTGAACAAAAACAAAAGCTAAGGACGGTGCAGTGTGATTTTAGTGTCTGATGGTTCTTACTCGTACAATCATACTAAAGGTTAATATTTACTATGACCTGAGAAAGAGGTAACACTGAGTTCTCGCGAATATAATAGCTTTCTTTCTGCAATTTCAACTTTTTAATCCTAATTTCAGTAACAGGCTGCCGGATCTGTCATTCTATCAGCTGTTAGTATCTGGAATGATTCAGACAACAGCATATTGCTTTTTTTGTGCATGAGTATGAGCATTTCCATCATTTAAAGATGAGAAATTTTCAAAGGAATGCCAACGACAGGGGATTGAGGGTTGAAACATAAAGCTTGCAGTGCACGGAGAGAGAATGAGAGATTGAAGGGGGGGTTTTGTCAGATTTTTTTTAGGTAAGAGGTAAAGCAATTGTTCAGATGGGCTGGATTCTCCAAAAATGGCGTTATGTCCCCATGTCGTCGTAAAAGCGCTGGCGTTTCACTCCAGACTTTCCTGAAAAAGAATAAAGGTGGAGTAGTTCAAGCAGCTTTAGCTGTGGATATGGGCCCCCGCACTTCCGGTTCTGAGTCTGCGTATGGGCATTGCAGCGGCCTCCAGCGGCCTCCAGCGGCTGCGCCGAACGCGATGGCGGACTCGGACGCGGACCAGGACCACGGAACAAGGTCCCACCGATCTGTCCCACGCCCCTTCATCTGACCTGCCCGATCGCTGCCCCGGATGCCCATAAGGCCGACCCCCCCCCCAGTGTTGGATTCACCCACCCCCCCCCCCCCCCCCCACGAGGGCGGCCGCAGACTGAGTCCCGACCGGCCAGTCGTGGTTAGAACCACTCCATCGGGAACCCGGCCGGTTGGGATCGGAGTATCGCTGGGAGGGCCTCTGGCAATGGCCTCCCAGCCGCGCGGCGTGATTCGCGGGCGAGCGATTCTCCGGGGACCATAGAATCGCGGGAGTGGTGTCGGTCCCGGTTCAGGCGTAAAAGTCGATTATCCGCCCCCGCGTCAAACGCGATTTCGATGCGGGGCTGCGGAGAATCCTGCCCCTGGTTGAAAACCTATGTTTAATGCAAGGTCATCTTGGCAATGAAGTTGAAGCTAGGGTGAGGAACAGATTGTCATTTCAAATGCTTGCTCCTGCATATTAAAAATGATCAACACTTCAAGAAGTGCCTTACCCTGACAGCGATCAACTATCTGGATGTAAACAAGGCATTGATACCATTTTCAACTGCTACTTAAACTAACCACTTAAAGGGATACTCATCTGTTTATGATCATTGCTACTGGAGTGGCGAACGGGGGCGGGAATCAGTGGTCCTGAGGCTACGTGTTGACGCCGTCAGAAACGCCGTTGCGTTTCCCGATGGCATCAACATGGCCACAGGATCAGCAATTCTGGCCCCTACAGCGGGCCAGCACGGCACTGGAGCGACCCTCGCCGCTCCAGCTGCCGATCCCGGCGTCAACTGAGCGCCGCGGGGTCCACGCGTGTGCAGTGGCACCGGCGCCAACGCGCGCATGTGCAGTGGCTCCCTTCTCCGCGCCGGTCCCGACGCAACATGGCATAGGGCTACAGGGGCCGGTGCGGAAGAAAGGAGGCCCCCAACACGTGTGGCCAGCCCGCTGATTGGTGGGCCCCGCTTGTGGGCCAGGCCACAACGGAGGCCACCCCCAGGGTGGACCCCCCTGCCCCCACCCCCAGAAATGGGAGTGCTTGGTCATGGGCAACTTCCTCTGGGGGTTGTGCCTTGGGCTAGATGAATGGAAGTTGGAGATGAGGTCAGACCATCAGCGTGGGTCTCACCCCCCCAACCCAAAGATGTGCAGGGTGGGCAGATTTGCCACGCTAAATTGCCCCTCAACTGGGATTTTTTTTTTTTAAAAGGTCAAACCACCAGCAACCCCAGGTGAAAGGGAGAGGAGGGCAGGTTAGTGTGCTCTTCCACATTCAGATACTGGACACCAGCACTTCTGTGGACCTCCTCCAACAGGATCTCTGGTGCTGCATCTGAGAATCTGTATGGTCTTCCCCTTGGTCCCTGAGCAAACCTGCAACACTCTGCTGTCTGCCAGCCAAACACTCTGGGCTGGATTCTTCGATTCTGGGGCTATGTCCCCACGCCGGTGTGGGAATGGCCACTGACTCCCCATTTTGCTGGGGGCCAGCAGGACGGCAGCATACAGCACTTGGTTCTAGCTGCCGATACGCCCCATAGAATTGCCAGGCTCGTGGCCGCGTATTCGCACGGCAGGGTCCTGCAGCGACCGCGCCGTGCTACATGACGCCGGCTGCTCTCGGAACAAGCCTGCGAAATAGTCCCCCGCTTTGGCTGGCTCGTGCCCCCCGGACTCCCTTCCCCCCCCCCCCCCCACACACACAGTGCCCCCCAGCCCCGAATAATGTGTCCCCCCCCGTCCCGCGGATCGGCCCGCTCCCGACTGTGGCGGCGCCGGACTGAGTCCGCAGCTGCCACGCCGAGTTCCCGACGGACGGACCACGCATGTCCCACGCTGTCGGGAACTCAGCCGGTCGGAGGCGGAGTATCGGGAACTCCTGGAGCACTCTGCTTTGGAGGGGGCGGAGCATTGTGAAAGCGGCGCCGCCCCCGATTTGGTCGGGAACTATTTTGGCGTCGGCGACCGGAGAATCCAGCCCTCTATATTTTTGGTTGGCGTGAGCATGAAAAACCCACCTGTACTGCCTCTGGAAAATTGCTTCTCATCAGCATATAAGCGATGAACCTGCTAGATTCTAATTAGCACCTCTAGGCAAGTTCAAATTATGATAATCAGAAATTAGGGCCAAAATTGTGTGCTAAATTCGGACTTCCAAAGAAACTAGTTTATTATCTGTGCATCCATTTATCCTCTTTGATCGAAACAACCCCCAGTGAGCTTGGAAAAGGTTCATCAGTCCAATGACAAAGGTACCTAATATCTTGTCCAAGAATGCAAGAACTCCTTTAGCTGTCAATCACAATGTTGTTCTTGGTTAACGACATGCAGATATAATGAAAATGTAACACCAAAATAGTGACAGCTCAATGGGCATTAAGTAGCAGGTAAGTGACTTTTATTAGAATTTAAAGAAGAAATAAAATTGGTTCTAAAAATATCACTTAAATTTTATATAAGAAAACATGTTCTTGGGGTAATGGAAAAAGCTGCTCTGCTGACAAAAGTGAGCAGGATCTATCAAGTCAGAGTATCACACCAGTGACGAGCATATCTAAGCTATAATTCACAGCGGTCATAATTCTAATAACGAAACGATGGCCCTTTCAAAAACAAACACAACCTTTGGTTTCCTGTGGGTATTATCCTCAATTCTGTTGTTTAAAACAAACTTCTCATAATTTTAAAAACAGCTGCCAATTTGTTTTAAAGTTACTTGATTTAACTTAAGATAATGCAATGTCACTCCAACCAGTGTGAATTTTATGGGTACATGCACTGGAAGAGGCCGTTTCTCCAAATAATTTTGAAGCTTCAAACACACTGATCCGAATAAATCCAGTACAGTTGTGTTGTTCTGCTGAAAATACTTATCAGTTCACCATCGCTGGAGGAGAAACCCATTTGAAATTCCGCCTTCCAGGTGACTAGTTTATTTCTGCAAACTGGAAGAGATTCAGAAATTTGCAATTTTATTTTTTTGTAACAAAGTAATATATTCCGAGGAACTGGCAGAGCCAAAAGATCAATTGCTTTTCCTTAAAAGGAGAAGTAGATGATAAATCACGCATGAAAAACCAAACCCTTTAAACAGTGGTGATTTTTAAATACCGGTTTGTTTATAGTCTGGATGCCCTTGCTGTAGTTCAGAAGTCTGAAGTAGCAGGGCATCAAATGAAGGTTTGTACATTAGTGGCCCGAGCCAGTGCTGAATCGTTAGAGGTGCCATGTTTTGGGTGATCTTAGAATAAGAGGTAGCAAATTTAAAACCGATTTGAGGAAAAACTACTTCTCCCAAAAGGTTGTGAATCTGTGGAATTCTCTACCCCAGAGTGCGGTGGATGCAGGGACAGTTGGTAAATTTAAGGAGGAGTTACACAGATTTTTAATTGGTAGTGGGTTGAAGGGTTATGGAGAATGAACAGGACAGTGGAGTTGAGGCCAGGATGGGATCAGCCAGGCTCACATTGAGGGTGTTAGCCTCGGGAAGCTAAATTGCCAACTCCTGCTCTTGGGTCATGTGTTCTGGGGAGGAGATGCTTTGGCTGATTTCACAATCCAGCTCTTGGTCTGTAACATTGTAGGTAGCAGATGAGGAACATATTAGCCATGTTAGAATGACGGAGCAGACTCAATGTGCCAAATGGCCTAATTCTGCTCCTATATCTTATGAACGAATGAAATGGCAGCCCCCTTCTCTGCCTAAAAGAACCTGGGGCAGGATTTTCTGTTTCTGAGACTACGTGTTGATATTGACGCAGAATGTGTTGAGTTCCACGACAGCAAAACTGTCACCGCATCTGGACAGATTCCGCTACTGTTAAGTGTCTAGTACCGGAGCCATGTGGAACACAATCGATTCTAATGAGAAACGTGCCAGATTCGCCGGTTTCACGATTGACACTCAGGAGGCTGACAAGCTGCAGCCGCATATACACACTGCACTCTTCACACACACCATCCCAGCCAACAAGATGGCAGCGAGGAGAACGGCTCCAAGATTCACGGATGCCGAGTTGGAGACCCTCCTGGTCGCGGTGGAGGAAAGAAGGGTGATCCTGCACCCTGGCCCGGGAAGGAGGCTGTCAGCCGCCGCCGTTCGCTGCGCCTGGCGCAGGTACCAGAGGCGGTCAGCGCCATGGGCAACATTGTCCGGACCAGCTAGCAGTGCCGAATAAAAACTGCACAATGTCCTCAGGATGGCCAGGGTGAGTAGGCAGCACTGTGCCCCTCGCACCAACCCCCCCCCCCCCTCCCACATACTCCTGACCCTAAACCCCCCTACCTGGAGGGCAGGTGAACCCCACCCTGCACCACATGCCAGCGCCCATTACGGCCGCCATGGCCTGGTGCCCTGGCCACCGAGGCCAATAGCTGCCCACCCTGGGGTGCAGGCGTCGGACTGTCGAACACTCATTTTCTGTTTCCCACCCACCCCCGGACAAGGCCACGCACAACCGCCGGGAGCAGGAAAAGACAGGAGGGGGCCTGCCGGACCTGTGGCCCCTCACTGTGGCAGAGCAGAGGGTGCTGGAGTGGTCGGCGGCCTGGAGGAAAGGGAGGTCACCGAGGTGGAGTTCGGCCGTGGGCGAGGAAGTGAGAACCCGTTTAGTCGCGGTTCCCCGTGACATGTGTGTCAACCCCACCAACACCACCCTCACCCCCACACCACCCTCACACCCCACAGCATCCCCACACCACCTTCACCCTACACGATCCCCACCCCTTCACCCTACACCACCCCTATCCTCACCCCCCAACTCATGTGCTCACCCCCATCACTCCCCAGCCCATGGCCTAATCATGTGTCGTCTTGTGTTTTACAGGAGCTGCTGGAGATGGGACGGGTCCAGCCAGAGCGACAGCCGCAGCCCCCCACCCCCACCCCCCGTGAGCAGAATTGTGACGAGGAGAGCAGCTCGGATGACCGGCATCCACCCGGGACTCAGGAAACCCCAGAGCTCAGGTCGGAGGAAGGCACAGATTTCCCATCACAGCTGTCTCCAACATCCTCCACCGTCCCAGAGGCACTCACCTTGGTTCGGCACTTTAGCGAAAGGACCCCTGGGTCACTCTCTGGTGCGCACCACACAGCTGCTCCGGTACAGCAGGTGGAGGTAGGAACCTCCACCGAGGGGGCGAACGATCGGAGGGCAGGCCGACCCCAGTGACTAGCTGCCGTCCAAACGGGTCCCAGGCTTCTGGAACAGACAGTCCCGTCAATCGTGGAGATGCAGCCACAGAGCCAAGGACTATAGGAGTTGGCAGCGAGCATCCAGGTGCAGTTGGAAGAGACCAACCGCCTGCAGAGCAAGAGGCGGTGCCGATCATGTGTGCCATTCAAGCCAACACCGCATGGGTGGCATCCGCGGTGGAGGCACTGGGGGCGACGGTGTTGGCTATGGATCAGCATGTCAAGGCCTAGGACATTCTGTGTGGGTGCTGACCAAGGCCCAGAGCATGGTTGCCACCTAACAACCATGTCCCAGAGCCATCTAGACATTGCAGTGGTGCTTCTGAGCGTGGCCCAGTCACAACAGCCATGGCAGGGAACATCGGTGGCACTGCCCAGGCACTGGCCAACATGGCGCAGATACAGAACGAGTTTGCCCAGTCCAAGAGGGAGATGGCACAGTCACTGGCTGTTGCGGCACAGTCCCAGAGGGAGGTGTTCCACTCCCCGTGCTCCACGGCCACGAGCGTGTGGACCCTGATCGAGACCAGAGCGGACCTCCAGGACTGGCAG
This sequence comes from Scyliorhinus torazame, assembly GCF_047496885.1. Lineage (NCBI taxonomy): Eukaryota > Metazoa > Chordata > Chondrichthyes > Carcharhiniformes > Scyliorhinidae > Scyliorhinus > Scyliorhinus torazame. Next base: position 116,165,766 of record NC_092727.1, read on the forward strand.
CGCCAGCCAGTTGGCGGGGGAGCCTCAGGAGGTTGCTCCACTCGCACCCCCGTTCCTTGGAGTGGTCCGGGGCTATCGGACACCCCGAGGGAGGGGGAGAGGATGGAGCCCGTGCCAGTGACTCCTGCAGGGGAGGTGCCGGAACACCACAGCACTTCGGACTCCTCCCCTCCTGTCCCTGGTGCACCTGGTGGGCAGCGGGCGGAACAGGACGGCACACGTCACCTGTCCAGCCCGGTAGCCCGCAGTTGCTCCTCTCTATGTCCTACCTCCTCCCTCTCTCCCTCATCAGCCATGACGGCGGTTTCACGATTTTTACAAGCACAAGTGAACCGCGACGTGGGGAACTCAGCCCATCGGAAGAGGAGAATTGCAGAGGTCCCAGAGAATACAGGGTCGGGCCCGCTAATGAATGCAAATGGTGTTTACTGTAAGTGCGTTCTGGACCGCATTGATGCCGCTGTCGACGTGATAGAGAATTGCGATTTGGCGTCAGATCGGCACACGCTGCAATTTTGGCGTCGAAACCTATTCTCCGCCCAATCGGATTTTCCGATTTTGGAGACAGCCAATGGAGAATCCCGCCCCTGCTGTTTTCCTAACCACTTCAGACATGCTGTTGAAATGATACAGTCCATTGTTGTGGAACATTTAAGCTACCTCCTAAAAATTGATGAACACTGTTAGAACCCTTAGCAGCTAACATTGATTAGTTTACACCATTGAACACAATTGACAAGGTTGACTTGACTTGAGGCTACAAAAATCCCAGGAAATCATTAAGGAATGGGGTGCTTTTTTGAGACCAGTATGGCAGCAGATACAAATGACAGTCTTGTCTGAGATTAATCAGTGAACTAACTGTCTTTAAACAAGATTCAGGATGTACACAATTATTAGCTGTAGTGAGATACAAACTTTCACAGTGCTGAAGACAATGGGCACAATTTACCGGCTGTTCACGCAGCGGGATTCCGGACACACCAAGGGCACACCCCCGCCTCTGGCGGCAAGGGGTGCATTCAACGGGAAACCCCGTTGACAAAGGCGGGACCAGAAAATCCTGCTGGCGGGCTGCTTCCGCCGCTGAAAAACACACGGCGGGTTGCTTGGTAAATCCCGCCCAATAAATTTGTTGTTCCAAAAAGGGTTAATTAATGTTGGTAATTCAGGGCCTCCTTGAATAACAAATAGTCTTCTGATAGGCGCTCATGATTTTCCTCAGCAATACAATAGGCCAGAAATTTCTTAATTTGTGTCTCTTATTAATCCAGAAGAGTTTGCCTTTATTGATTTTAATTTGAAAGTCATTGTGAAAGTCATTGCTTTATTTTGGTGACCACTAAGGGACATCTTCTACTGAGAGATCTGTTGTCATTATTTTGGTGGCATCAGTATTGAATTTCATGGGGATTTAGACTGTTCCAAGTGACTGACGGAACATAGCATGGAGATTATGAAGAGCCCCGCAGTGCCTTCATTGAACTGTGTTTGTAAATTCTATTTTGAGATGGGACATGGCAGAGATGTGAACGCAAGCCAGAGTTTACAATTAGAAAAGGAAAAGGGGAGGAGCTTTTAATAGAATGTCTACCAATGATTGACCTTTTAACACAAATCACACAGCACGTATTGTAATTCAAAAGCTCATCACACGTTTGCAGTACTGTTGCCTTCTACTGACCCAGTTTCCTAGAATATTAGGTTATGTATGCTTTAAACTATTGTTAAGGGTATTGATGTAAAATCCCTGCCATTTACTTATAAGCCCGTGTGTTAGATTACCCGGTCACTGGTCTCAATGTGACATGGTTGCTGCTATTGTATCATCTTTAACATATACTTAATTAAACAAAGGAAGGTGTATGAAGGATAAGATTGGTTTGTCTAAGATAAATATTAACAACTTCTCTTTAGACAAAGATGACAAAAATATCTTTTCTTTCCTGTTGAGAAGTTATGACAAAATCATTGATCACCGGAACAGTCAATAGATTGATAACTTTTTACTGTGAGACAGTTATACACGAGGGTCTGCCCCGGCACTGCGGCCACAGCCAAACTGTGGCATGACCCTCTAACTCCCTAGGGGATATACTGCCCTCTGCGCCCCCAGAGGGATTCCCTTGACTGCCTCAAGCCTTGCCAGACCTGTTGTAAACCTCGCCAAAGCGACATCACATTGGCGAGGTATGAATATTTAGACCGGGATTCTCCGAGCCTCCGTGCTGCAATTGCGTCGGCGCGGGGGGCGGAGAATGGGGTGTCAGACCTGCGATCGGGTCCAACGCCTTCGCGCGATTCTCCGGGGACCGATCGCGCGGGCACGGTTGATGCAGTGCCGGTCGGGAGCCATTGAATGAGGCCCCTGCAGCGATCCTCCGTCGACAACTGGCCGAGTTCCCACTGGCGTGGTTCACTCATGGTTCCACCCGGCAGGTAGTCAGAGTGGCATCTGCGGACACAGTCCGCGGCCGCCCTGGTGTAGGGCCGGGGGGATCCATCACCGGGGGGGTGCCTCCAGGAAGGCCAGGCTCATAATCGGGGGCACCAATCGGTGGCCGTGCGCGATCTGGGGGGGCCTATATTGTTGGGGCCGGCCCGCTGTGTGGGTCCGCCATGTTGTGTGGAGCCACCACCACTGGCGGCCGCCGCGCGCCTGCACGGACCCGTGGCCGGAAGTGCAGGGCCCCATATCGGCAGCCAGAGCTGCGAGGACTACTCCGGGGCCCTGCTAGCTCCCTGCAAAATGGAGAATCGCTCTGCACTTTCTCCAGGAAAGTCCAGAGTGATTTGCGCCCATTTTCTCACAGGCATGGTGACATAGCCCCGTTATGAGAGAATTCCACCCTTAATCTGTCCGGCGAGAATCGTGTTTCCTGATTCTTCTTGAGATTTTCTGCCCTCACCGCCGATCCTTTGGGCGGTGAGTGTGGGATCAAGAGTCCCCTTGTGTTGTTTCTGGTAATCTCTAAGGGATGAAGTTATCTTTCACGTGATCCCTTCTCATCAGCTTTCCAGAGGAAACTCGACCAATATTCCTCCCTTTCATTCTGGGTCAGCAGCTTAATATGCACTTCTGATTCATAGCCCCATCCGCTGACCCTGCAGGTTTTCTAGATCATGGCTCCTAAATGCTACAAGGTAAAGCAGCTTAACCCCGAAGTTTAGCCAGAAAGTGTTGCCAATCTCTAACGTGGTCAGAAAGTGTTTGCAATCTCTATCAGTGCTGAGAATCTTTTTGAGTGTACTGTCCTGCAATCCTGTTATCCTGCACCTCTTCACCTTTTTCTCATTATCCACTCCATGCTTTCCTCAATTTAGGAATGTGCAGAGAAAAAAACCTTCAATCACACTTCAAAGATATTCCAATGCAAAAGAGATTAAAGAAACACATTTTAAAGGGTTGGTATTATCCGCATTAATTTAAAGTGGGTTGGGTTTGACACTTAGGTTTGCTGTCAGCATAAAATATTTTTGTGCCTGAAAGTGGATGTTATTTCCACTAATGATAGACTCTACCAAAATACAAGCTGTAAATCCATCAAACGATACAATTGAGCGTCATTATTATACACAATGTCCCCTCAATAAAGCACCCTTACAAACGTCCATAGTCACTTACAGCTGTAATTGCTCGGAGGATTTAGAGCAGCATTTGCTAGCCTCACCTATTCCCAATGGCAGAGCTTTTTCAATCTAATGACACAGGCTCATCTCTCAGTCAAATAATGGTTAAAATCAACCAGTGGACAACAGCAAAACTATAACAAGGCCCCAAGACGCCAAGGCAGAGCCATCCATTAGAATCTACTACCATCCATACAAATTAGCTGACTTCAGAAGATAGATAATGCCCTGGACACCTTGAGTTCGGCAAACAATTGCTGATGTGCAGAAAACATTCTGTACGGATTTGGAACTGATAGCTACTGTTTATACAGGTCAGTAATGATGGCAATGTTAGTGCTAAGCTCTTCCGCGTAACAGCCTCTCCACTTCATGTGATTAAAACCAGACAGTCAGTGTACCGCGTTTATGAATATCCAGGAAACAGCCATGTAGTCCAAAAGGCATACTGTAGAGACAAAAATGTTTCCTCAAGCCCTTCAAAAAGAAACAGCAAATGATGTATTGGTAGTAAACAGAAAAGAAAATGCTCAAATAGCACATCAGGTCAGGCAGCAATTGTGGAGAGAGGAATAGCGTAGGCATTTCAAGAGTAGAGTGCAAACAAGGAGTCTGATTTGATCCTTCACACTCCCCCATCTCATTGAGCGGAAAGGGTTAAAATAGGCAGATATTGAACACATATATAACTCCCTTTCCTCCTGCAGTTAAAAATAAGTATCCAAAAAACTGAGCTCTCTTCTGAAAATACTTTTAATTATTTAGAATCCACTTATAATTCCTTCATCCTGTTGTTTCATCCCTTTCCAGGAATTGTGTGAACGCATTCATTTGGTCAGCAATAGCTATGACTGTGAAACTCCTTTTCCTAAAAGCACTGTGGTGAATGTATAATTACTGATAATTCACCAGTGCACTGCGTTATGTTATTAACCCTGTGGGCTCTACCTCTGGGCCATTGTGTGGCTTCACCCACAGGGGATATGTTGGGGCTTGTACGGGCTCCGCCCATGGCTCCACCCACTTTACAGGAAGTATAAGAGCTGCTGACCTGCGGGGCCGCCTTCACTGTTGTACCGGTCACAGACAGGCTCAGTTCTAAGCTGATTAAAACCACGGTTTACTTCTCCACGTGTCTTCGAGTGAATTGATGGTCGCATCAAGCACTCAATCCCGCAGAGGAAAATTATAATTAAACACACTGGGTGATTTGCACTGCTATTGAGAGCTAATTTGAAATGCTGTAAACTTGCTTCAGATGTCTTGATCAGCCTTCCAATGCAACATAATAGCAGTCTCTGAAGCAAGGCTGACCACCCGAGGGAATCTGCGTGCATGAAATATGCAGGCAGTGGATTTTGTCAGTCTGTTGACGTTTGAAACCTTTGTCATGCCTGTGATTTCACTTAACTAACTGCGTTTTTTCCAACAAACGTCACGCTAAGCTTGTGTCTTACGGTTGGAAATTCATTCATCGAATACAGGGTTTAGAAGCACAGACATATGAGGCACCTTCCAGATGGAGTAACATTTTGAACTCTCCCGTTCGTTACAAGGACAACTGCACTGCTGTAAATCTTCAAATCAGAGGATGATGACAGCCCAGGCGGCGAATGGAATGTGCAGCTTGAACGCAAGTTTCAAGAAAGGGGCAACATTGAGTAAACCAATTAAAGCATATCTGGAACAATATCAAATGTCCACTTTACAAGCCCTTTAATGTCCTGTCCTCATGTGACACCATTCTGTTCCTCTGAAGGATCAAGAGCACCTATGAGAGATGGTGTCAAGTTGTAGTTGGCTTGCTGATATAGAAATAGGAGCTGGAACTGTGCAGTTTCTGAAAAGGGGTGGCAGGCTTCTGGGCTACAACATTCCTGTGGCTCAAGTGTCTTCTGTTCAAATAATATGGTTGGCTGGGAGTTCACAGCGGGAACTGTACAGTTGGAGGTTAGCTGAATATGTATGCTAGCCAGTAAGTCAATCTCGTTAATAAAAGCTCTGAGTGTTCTTGCGAATTATCCTTTGGAAAAATCGGAATAGATTGTATCTCATAGGTCTGGCATCATTCTCTGCATCATGGATCCTAAGTGTTCCATGCCAACATGTTGAGATATTTTCTAGAAAGTCTTCAGGACAGAAAGGTTCTGTGCTTGTTCGATCACTGATCTCTTCAACTGCTGACTTCTTGTTTAACTCAATAGTTGTTTCTGAATGCGCTATTTGTATATCTCCGGGACCTTCCAAATAGTCTATAATCTGTTTCTGCTCCATAAACTATTCATTTTTTATTATTATCTGAACTTCTGTTCTAAACTCGTCACCAGGAGAGACTCATCCCAAGGAAAGCCCCTTTGAATATTGTCTACTGCTGTCTCCAGGCAGGTTCATGAGAGGCGATTATGTTCCATTAATTCCCTTCTCTCCTCGCACAACCCTGCGCAAACCCCCCCCCCCCCCCCCCCCCCGGCCCCATACCTGCCATCTCAATCCCACATTCCCTGTTATGACTGCACTTAGGCAGTTTTAGTGAGCTTGCGAATCAGTGGAGCTAACAAATTTGTAAAATAAACACAGGTAACTTTTTTTCACAAGTATGTTAACCTCCATGCAAAAAATAGCACTCTGAGGAACTTGGATTCCAAAGAGTCCAGTCGGAAAGCTAGTTTTTTTGTTTGTTTTATCTATTAAAGAATGTAAATAAAGTATAAAATCATAAAGTCACTGCCAGGTTAACTTGCAACAGTCCATTGAATACAACACTGTTATCACTTCTTTTACTTTGAGACAGTAAGCTGCATAATAAGCCATTTGTGAGACATTGAACTGCAAAAACTGTCAACAAGAAGTGCTATTTTGTCTCCAGGAACTATTCCAACAGATGTTCTCAGTCGTTCCTGTGGGCCATGTCATAAATCCAGTTCCTTACACACTTTTGAAGATAAAATCACCTAATTGCTATGATGGGATGGATGTTACATTAGTAATGATGGCAAAACTGTCAGTTTTCACCATCGGTTTGTGATGCAGAACAAGGCCAGCAGCGCGGGTTCAATTCCTGTACCAGCTTACCCGAACAGGCGCCGGAATGTGGCGACTTGGGGCTTTCACATTAACTTCATACTTGTGACAATAAAAGGTTATTATTGCTCTGAAACTGCCGGTTTCAGAATTTCACATTCGCAGTTAAACGTGGAAATCCAGAGGTTGCGGTTAGCAATTCTACACTTCTCAACGAGTTAAACATCCCCTGCCTCCCCCAAAATCCCAAAATGCAATCAATTGGGAATCTCACTTATTTCAGAGAGCATTAACAGTTACGAAGTTCCATGTTTGTCCATGCTTAGGCTTGGCTTGCCATTACATCCTGCAGGTTCTGGCTGACCAGGAAACTCTCTCACTTAATGTCTGCCATCAGGCATATTGGAAGGAGTTACAGGTTGATAACAAACTGTTTAGCCACATTATGGACACACCTTCAATGGCTATCAAGGCCTGGAGTGGAACTTGAAACTGGTACCTTGCGATATAGAGACAAGTGTGCTACCAACTGGACTGTGGCTGTCACTGCCATGGGAAGGTCCGATCTCATTCCCTTGGTCTCGCTTTCAAAACATTTGGGAAAGTTACGGGTGGTTGAACCAAGTATAACTGAGTTGTTAATAGTGTGCTAAGTTCATTATTACCTCAAAATAGCCTCACTTTCCCTGAAAGAGTAATTTTATATTTGTTGAACGTCCAAATTTCACCATTATGATTTGAAATTCCACGTATTTTTAAAGTAGCCCCTTTTGAACAAACAAATTTTGTTTATGATATTTTAGCTTCTGCACTGGTGTCATTTGCATATCACAATCATTTATTTTATCATCTGTAAAATGTAAGATTTATGTGTCAAGGGATTAAGTTATTTCGGCCAACCTTCTGGTTTGCTGTCTAGGAGAATGCTTCAACGTGATTGGCTTCTTACCCTGCTGGATGACATCACTGTTGCCTGGCCACCTGTTTAGCTAATGTTGATGGGGAAGAGGTCTGTGCTTACCGAAGTTGCGAGATCTTTGGGGCACCTTTCTTCAAGGGCAGCAACGAGCATTGTTGCTTTCACTGCTCTCAACAAAAGGTTTGGGCAGGTGACATTGTGCTTTTTCATTTGAAGTCGGTGTCGTATTTTGCTTCACAAAAGTTTTGTCTGAAAGTCTTGAACCATGAATAAATTTGTCATATTAGCATTCAGAAGAGCCATCCAGGATTAAAAGCGTGAATCTATAGGCACAAGTTTTAATTTTGTGAAACAGGCAAAGGTGATGTGCTCACACAAGTTCCAGGGACACTCCGAACAGAACTCTGTGACACTGCGGGGCTTGGAGGCTCGTTCGCTGGCAGCCTCTTGAAACTGAAGTCAGGTTACTCATCTATAGCTGTTCTCACAGAAGGATATGCTAATTGTTGAGTAATTACATTGCCACAGATTTGGCCTGGCGACAAGATGCTTGTGCATTTCAAGTAAATGTCATACTTGTAGGGTCAGTGTCGAGTACTGTCGGCAGCACATGTTCTGAGTGTTGCGTTAATGAGTGCACATCATTCAGAGGCGTAAGGCCAAGTGATAAATTGACTATGTTATTTCACCTGTCACCAAAGGAGAATGGTATGCCAATATGTTCAGAAAAGGTCAAAGTGGTCAAATAACAAAGTTTATTATGCGCTGTATAAATTATGACTGTAGATGATGAAGTCTAACATGAAGCAGCACTACAATGCCGGAAGAAATTAGAAATATTACTGGAGAAACTCGTGAACAGCAAAGGTTGGAGAGGTTAAGGACAAGTGATCATAATCTTTAATTCAGATCCACCCTGTAAACAGAATATGGACTCCATGAGGTTAAAAGTGGGCAGCACACAGTAATAACTTCATGCTTTCAAGAACGAAGAAGGAACCTATTTTTGGAACAATTTTATGCTTTTTATACTGGTGGTCTATCTTCTAAAAGATTTTGCAATATTCTAAGTACACCCTTGCTACTCTGGTTATGTCTGTGTCAATAAATGCACATGGTCTGAAAAAAAACCTAAATACTGCAATTATTTTTGTTTTCTGCTGTAAACTCTGTTCCTTAACTACCTGCATTGTAACAGTTATTTTTTTCTGGTGCTAAAACACCCCACAATGGCTAATAAAATAAATTAAGGGTAGCGTCAGATCCAAAGATGAATCATATAAAGTTTTTAACAAGCCTGAGGATTGGGGGTAGTTTAGAATTCAGCAAAGGAGAACCGAGCGATTGATTAAGAGGGGAAAATAGAGTATGAGAGTAAATGTGCAAGGAACATAAAAGCAGAATGCAAAAGCTTCCAGAACTCTGTAAAAAAAAAGATTACTGAAGACAATGTCCTTGCAGTCCGAAACGGGACAATTTATAATGGAGAACAAGGAAATGGCAGTGCAACTAAACTTTAGTTGTGTTTTCACAGAAGAAGACATAAATAACTCCCCAGAAATGCTAGGGAACCAAGGGTCTAATGAGGAGTAATTGAAAGAAATTAATATTAGTTAAAAAAATTGTGCACAGGAAATTAATGAGACTGAAAGGCAATGCATCCCAGGGAGCTAAAGGAGGTGGCCATGGAAATAGTGGATGCGATAGTTGTCATCTTCCAGAATTTGGAACAGTCCCCGCTATTTAAAAAGGGAAGGGGGAGGGGAAGAAAGCAGGTAATTACAGAGTGATCAGCCATACATCTGTAGTAAGGAAATTACTGGGAACTATTTATAAAGAGTGTGATTACAGGAGACGTAGAAAATATCAGCGGTATTAGACAAAGTCAACGTGGATTTATGAAAGGGAAATCATGTTTGATAAACCTACTGAGGGTTTTTTTGAGGACATAACTAGTAGAATAGATATGGAATAACCAGTGGATGTAATGTATTTGGCTTTTCAGAAAGCTTTTGATAAAGTCCCACATAAGAGGTCAGTGAGCAAAATTAACACACATGGAATTAGGGGTAGTATATTGGCATGGATTGAGAATTGGTAAGTAGACAAGAACAGAGCAGGAATAATTGGATCTTTTTTGACATAGCAGGCCATGCCACTGGGATCAGTGCTGAGGCCCTGGCTTTTCACAATATAGATTAACGATTTGGATGAGAGAACTGAATAGAGGCTGGAGATTCTCTTTTTTTGCTGGCAGCGTACCCCACCCATGGGTCTCCAGGCGGCATGGGGTGGTTTCAATGGGAAACCCCATTGACAAACCTGAGAAGCACACAGCTGGGGGAACCGGAGAATCTGGCCCATAATATTTCAAAGTTTTCTGATGACACCAAACTAGGTGAATGGTGAGAAGAATGTAAAGAGGCATTGATGCAATTTAGTCAAAAAGATGGCAGATGCAGTATAACGTGGATAAGTGTGAAGTTATCCACTCCTGTAGGAAAAAGGGAATGACAGATTATTATTTAAATAGTGAGAAATTGGGATGTGTTGATGTACAAACGGACCTGGGTATTCTTGTACACCAGTCACTGAAAGCAAGCTGCAGGTGCAGCAAGCAGTTAGGAAGGCAAATGATATGTTGCCTTCAATGCAAGATGATTTGAGTAAAGGAGAAAGAATGTCTTACTGTCACATGGCCTCGGTGAGACCACACCATAGGAATTATTAGATGCAGTTTTGGTCTCCTTAACTAAGAAAGGATATACTTGTCACAGACAAGGCAGAACTGTCCTATGAGGCGAGATTGAGTTGTCTGGGCCTGTATTCGCTGGAGTTCAGAAAAATGAGAGGGGTTCTTGTTGAAACATGTAAAATTCTAACAGGGTTGGACTTACTAGATGCAGGTATGATGTTCCCCTGGCTGGGGGAGCTAGATCAAGGCAAGGGGTCATAGTCTCAGGATACAGGGTAGGTCATTTAGGACTGAGCTGAGGAGAAGTTTCTTCACTCGGAGGGTGGTTAACCACCACAGGAGGCTGTGGAGGCCAAATCACTGAGTATATTTAAGGGAATAGATAGATTTCCAGACGCTAAATATGTAAAGGGGTTTAGGGAGAGAGCAGGAGTATGCCATTGAGATAGAGGGTCAGCCAAGGTAAAATTGAATGGCAGAGCAGATTCGAGGGGTCAAATGACTTATTGTGTGCTCTTACTTTCTATGTTTCTAACTCCATCCTATTCGCTGGCAATAATCTGAGGCTCAGGCAGTCTGTTCATAACCTTGATGTCACACTTGACCCCGCGTTGAGCTTCCGATCGCATATTCACACCACGCGAAAACTGTCTTCCACTTCTATAACACCGCTCAACTTCACCCCTGTCTCAGTTTATCTGCTGCTGAAACCCTCATTCATGCCTTTGATAGTCATGACTGCGCTGAATTCACCAAGGAATATAATTTATTCAGAGTTGACTATTCCAATTACCTCCTGGCTGGTCACCCCCATTACACCCTGTGTTAACTTGAGATTATCCAAAGTTCTGCTGTCCATGTCATAAATTATACTCAGCACAGACCAATAAAAGCACTAACTCAGCAGTGAGTTTTGTTTTGACAACTGGAGCGAATTGTTGACTTTGCTTAATTGACATCTTGAAATGGTTATAATAAGTACTTTCTGTGATCGCTTTTGCCAATATCTCAATGTTTATTTGGACAAGATTAAGAGACATGAGGGGCGCGATTTAACAAATGGGATCAAAGTACCATAGCGAGTACATTTAGCCGATTTGAGTTTAATAAAGGGCCTGAAATAGCCCCATTTTATACACTGCGGAACTTCGCTCGCCGGAAATCCTCAGTGTAGCGAAGAGTCCCCCGATTCCCCCCAAGCCCCAGTGCACTAAGGGAGGATCCCCGGCCCCGCACTCCCTACAACACTCCTGGCCCGATCACACCAACGTAAAAAATGCCAGCTTAGCACCTTGGCAGTGCCATCCTGACACCTTGGCAGTGCCCCTGCCAGCTGGCAGTATCACCTTGGCACCTTGACACTGCCAGGCTGGCACCCAGGTGGCAGTGCCAGGGTGCCCAGGTGGCGCCACCAGTGTCAGGGTTTACCTGGGGACCTCTGATCCGCTGGGAGACCCTCACAAGTGCCGTTCTGTGTGTGAGGATCAGTACTGAATGACACTCACCCAAGGTCTCCGAGGCAATAGAGATTGCTTTCTTGCTAAAAAGTGATCCTGCCCACAATGGGTGGGATTTACATTGCAATGTCTCGTGAGATGCGTTAGATCTTTTTTCTTAGTGTCCAGCAAACCCCGGTGCCTGTTATTTACCGCCAAGAACATAACTGGCTGCAGAAGTGACAGAAAATAGGATATATAATATCACTGCGTCCTTCCTGAATCTGCAGAAGGTGGTCGTCAGTACAGGGAATGGTGCCTCCCCATCCCACAGAAATGATGAGAAATAGGACAGGAGGCGGGTGCAGTTCTGGTGGATTGGAATTTGCACCCATGTCCTGCTGCAGTTGCCCCTGATTCATTCCTCTACAACAGGTAAACAAGGGTAGAAATTCCAGACTCCGCTGTCCATGTGGCCAAGGCAGGCTCCAAAAATGTTCCCAAGTCACAATCCCATCAGTTCAGCTTTGTAAAACCAAGTCGGATGTGCTGGGACCTTGCCAAATCTGGCTTTGAAATTACTCGAGATTTTTCATATATTTGTATCCCTATTATGTCTAAAAATGTCATGAAGAAACAATTTTTGTTTTTAAAAAAGCATCACATTGAGACGTGATCCATTTCAGCAACTAACTTTGAGTCCAGGGAAGTAGATTATTACATTCATGTCTGTTAATCAGCCCCCAGTGCAAGCCTGCCCTTTACAAACACTGATGTTGTCAGTGCAATGTAAGAAAATACTCTGGATGTTTGTTTAGTGCCAGCGAAAGCTGGCCTTACCACTGAATACGTTGTGAACAGAATTAACAAACTAGAGAATTGGTTTTAACTATGTGTGTACCCGAGAACTATAAACTACCATATGAAGTAACCTTGATATGGTGTTAGAGAAAACCTTGCTTCAAAAATATTGTAAGGCAGAATCTCACTATATTTTTTCCAAAGCATCAGGGGCGCGATTCTCCGACCCCCGCCGGGTCGGAGAATCGCCGGGGGCTGGCGTGCATCTCGCCCACGCCGTGTCCCGAATTCTCCGCCACCAGAGAATCGGCGGGGGCGGGAATCACGCCGCGCCGGTCGGCGGGCTCCCCCCGGCGATTCTGCGGCCCACAATGGGCCAAAGTCCCGCCGCTGTCAATCCTCGCCAGCCGGCGTGGATTGAACCACCTACCTTACCGGCGGGAGCAGACGGCGCTGGCCGGCTCCGGGTTCCTGTGGGGGGGGGGCGCGGGGCGATCTGGCTCTGGGGGGTGCACCCAGGTTGCCTGGCCCGCGATCAGGGCCCACCGATTGGCGGGCAGGCCTGTGCCGTGGGGGCACTCTTTTTCTTCCGCCTTCGCCATGGTCTTCACTATGGCGGAGGCGGAAGAGACCCCTTCCACTGCCGCTGACGCTCCCGCGCATGCGTCGCCCGGTGAAGTCCTTTCGGCGCCTGCTGGCATGGCGCCAAAGGCCTTTCCCACCAGCCGGCGGGGCGGAAATCACTCCGGCGCGGGCCTAGTCCCTCATGGTAAGGGCTTGGCCCCTAAAGGTGCGGAGAATTCCGCACCTTTGGGGCGGCGCGACGCCGGAGTGGTTCCCGCCACTCCATTACGCTGGATTCCCCCGCCCCGCCGGGTAGAGGAGAATCCCGGCCCAGGTTCCGACTGAAAGCTCACATGTAACTCTCCAGTTGCACAAACCAGTTTTTGCTCCAGATCTTGAGCCTCTTTAAAGAAAAAAAAGGGTGGGCATTGTTTATACGGGGTGGGGCCTGAGAGAGGAACTTCTGGCTCTACGGAAATCTTTAAAGGGCACCCCAATTAGAAGTGAACATTCAATCCCTTCCCCTCCCCCGTCACGGAGGTATCGTGCCCCCTCCCTCCGGATGAAAAGGGGAAAAAATTGTACAGACTATAGAGTTGATTGCTGGGAAGTATGTCTCCTGGGATGTTTATGGGTTGTAACCTGTTTTGATACATGTCTGTAATAAAATACATTAAGTGCCATCTGGATGTACCACCTTGGTCTCCTCCAGAGGTCCCCAGATGCCAGTCCTCAACCAATTCGATTCACCCCATGTGATATCACGAAACGGCTGAAAACATGGATACTGCAAAAGCTATGGACCCTGACAATATTATGGCAATAGTACTAAACACTTGTGCTCCAGAACTTGCTGCGCCCCTAGCCAAGCTGATCCAGTTCAGCTCCAACACTGGCATCTATCTGGCAATGTGGAAAATTTTCCAAGTATGTTCTGTATACACAAAGCAAAATAAATCCAGTCCGGCCAATTATCACCCTATCTGTGTATTCTCAATCATCAGTAAAATGATAGAAGGGATCATCAACAGGGCTCTCAAGCAGCACTTACCCGGCTATAACCTGCCCACTGACGCTCAGTTTGGGTTCTGCCAGGGTCACTCAGCTCCTGACTCCATTACAATCTTGGTTCAAACTTGGACAAAAGAGCTGAACTCCAGAGGTGAGGTGCGAGTGACTGCCCTTGAAATCAAAGTAGCATTTCACCGAGTATGTCATCAAGGTGCCCTAGCAAAACTGGAGCCAATGGGAATCGGGGGAAACTCTCTGCTGGTTTGGGCCATACCTGGAACAATGGAAGATGTTTGTAGTGGTTGCAGGTTAATCATCTCGACTCCAGTACATCACTGCAGGAGTCCCTACGGTAGTGTCCTAGGCCCAACAATCTTCAGCTGCTTCACCAATGGCCTTTCTTCCATCTTACGGTCTGAAATGGGGATGTTTGTTGATGATTGCACAATGTTCAGCACCGTTCACGACTCTCAGACACTGAGGCAGTCCACGTGCAGTTGCAGCAAGACCTGGACAATATCCAGGCTTGGGCTGACAAATGACAAGTAACAATTGTGCCACACAATTGCCAGGCAATGACATCGCCAATAAAAGAGAATCAAACCATCGCCCTTAAACATTCATTGGAATTTCCATCACTGAATTCCCCACGATCAACATCCTGGGGGCTACCATTGACCAGAAATTGAACTGAAATAGCCATATAAATACTGTGGCTACAAAAGCAGGTTAGAGGCTAGGAATCCCATGGCAAATAGCTTACTTTCCGACTCCCCAAAGCCTGTCCACCACCTACAAAGGGAAAAGTCAGGAGTGTGATCGAATACTCCCCACTTCATAGACATAGAATCATAGAATTTAGAGTGCAGAAGGGGGCCATTCGGCCCATTGGGTCTGCACCGACCCTTGGAAAGAGCACCCTACTTAAGGCCACACCTCCACCCAAAGAACAAAGAACAAAGAAAAGTACAGCACAGGAACAGGCCCTTCGGCCCTCCAAGCCTGTGACGACCATGCTGCCCGACTAAGCTACAATCTTCTACACTTCCTGGGTCCATATCCCTCTATTCCCATCCTATTCATGTATTTGTCAAGATGCCCCTTAAATGTCACTATCGTCCCTGCTTCCACCACCTCCTCCGGCAGCGAGTTCCAGTCACCCACTACCCTCTGTGCAAAAAACTTGCCTCGTACATCTACTCTAAACCTTGCCCCTTGCACCTTAAACCTATGCCCCCTAGTAATTGACCCCTCTACCCTGGGGAAAAGCCTCTTACTATCCACTCTGTCTATGCCCCTCATAAGTTTGTAGACCTCTATCAGTCGCCCCTCAACCTCTGTCGTTCCAGTGAGAACAAACCAAGTTTATTCAACCGCTCCTCATAGCTAATGCCCTCCATACCAGGCAACATCCTGGTAAATCTCTTTTGCACCCTCTCTAAAGCCTCCACATCCTTCTGGTATACCCGGAACCCAGTAACCCCACCTAATCTTTTTGGATGCCAAGAGCAATTTAGCAATGCCAACCCACCTAACCTGCACATCTTTGAACTGTAGGAAGAAACCGGAGCACCCGGAGGAAACCCACGCAGACACGGGGAGAATGTGCAGACTCCGCACAGACAGTGTCCCAAGCCGGGAATCGAACCTGGGACCCTGGAGCTGTGAAGCAACAGTGATAACCTTGTGCTATTGTGCCGCCCGCCTTGATGATTGCAACTAAAGTTCTACACCATTCAGGACAAAGCAACTCGCTTGATTGGCACCCCTTCCACAAACATTCACTCCCTCCACATTGATGCACAGTAGCAGCAGTGTGCACCATCTACAAGATGCACTGCAGGACCTTACCATTGTTCCTTCCAAACCCATGACCACTATCATCTAGAAGGACAAGAGCAGCAGATACCTGGGAACCCCACCACCTGGAGGTTCCTCGCCAAGTCACTGACCATCCTGACATGGAAATATATCGCTGTTCCTTCAGTCGCTGGGTCAAAATCTCAGAACTCCCTCTCTAACAGCACTGTGGGTGTGGCTACACCACATGGACTGTAGCGGTTCAAGAAGGCTGCTCACCACCTTCTCCGGAGCATTTTGGGATGGGCAACGAATGCTGGCATAGCCAGCGAAGCTCTCATCCCATTAAAATGAATTTTTAAAAAAGCTGTGCCAACAATTTGATATCCAGGGACATCCCTTTTTAAAATATCCGCAACTTAGAAACTTTGGCCCATAACTTTCTCAGAGTGGCAACTTGCGGCGGATTGTCACTCTCGATGGACTTACCCACATTGGAATTCCAAAGCCTCTGTCTCGCCCACCCTTCCTCACTCAGGGTGGGTGAGACAGGAGCCGCGAAGCCCCCAGCATGGAGTAACTAGGGTGCAGAGAGGTGAGAAATTCCGCCCTTTTAACGGCACTAGCTTTACGGCACAGCTTCAAAATTTGATCCCTTATTCCAAATTCTGGGGCTCCCAGATATGAGAATCATTGACTTAATGAAAAATGGCTGTCTAACATCCCAAACGTTATGACACGGAAAAACACCCTTTGCTCCTGGATTAGTGATAAGTATCCTCCAATTCGAAATTGGCATAAAATTATTATGGAATTGATCCGTATGGAATTCTTAACCTGCATACTCGGTTCTAAATCGGATGCGTTCTGAAAAGTATGGGGTTCCTATCTCAAATTTTTAGCTTCCGCTGTGTCTGACCTGCTCCTGTAAGGTTTTCAGAAGGTTTTGTAGCTCTGTTTTGAATTCACTGTATGTGAAGGTGTGCATCATATTACCATGTTTACATGGCCTTATCCTCTTCTCCGCTATTCTCCAGCTTATCCATTTTTTTAATTGTATGGTTGAAAGCACTGTGGTAAACCACTGTTGCACCTCTATTAAGTGATGTATGGTAGGACTTGTACTACAGGTACGTTGGTAGTCCCTGCCTGTTGGCTCCGCCCAGTAAGCGGAGTATAAATATGTGTGTCCTCCAGTCTGCAGCCATTTCGCCAGCTGCTGTGGGAGGCCACACATCTTAGAGCAATAAAGCCTCAGTTGTACCCAACTCAAGTCTTCGTGCAATTGATCGTGCATCAAGCACTAAGTTTAAGAACTAACTGTGTTGCCGTTCTCCTGTCTTTTTCTGTATTCATGTATGCAGAAGCATTTATACTGCACTGTACCAGTTTTGAGGGTTAGTCATCGTTCCTGCACAACCACACAATATATACACAAGTATCCTGCACAAACGTTGGGAGAGAGTAATGCACTATATTAAACTATATACATTATAGCCTTGACCTTTAACTCGGGCAAGTTGTTATGTTTCCTTTTCCTGAAACATGCCCAGTTGGGTAACTTGTACAATATTTTCTCAGCTGATACATGTTTACATACATGCATACACTCGCCCACGAAGGCGCACAGTTGCTCTTCTTCAACTTGACAGATCACATGTTGCATTAAACCAACAGGATGTCCCTGTCTGGACAAAAACTGCCGACACCCAACATAGAAGGAGCTGGTAGTACAAACCAGCTGCTGCTGGGTGAACTCAGTGATCCTGTGCTCTCACTGGAGACTCGTAGTTACATGCAGATGATGGAATCAGAACATATCAGCGTTGATTCTCTGAATTTCACTCTTGTTAAAAGCTGGCTTGAACCCTCGGATATACAATAGGAAAAATAAGTCCTTGCTCATCTAATAATTTGTGTATGATTCATCGCTGGTTGCCATGTGTTGTCTGCAATTAAAGTGGTAGCGATTTCATTGATTCAGTGAAACAAACGCTATTTCTTGAAGCATTAACTCAGAAATGTACATGGTACCCAAACTGTATAGCTCATTATTATGCCGGCCAGTAATTTGGAAGGTTTTGGCATGTTCAAGTTCAAAATGCAGCTGCCCATATCTTAACTTGTACCAATTGCAGCTCATCCATCGTTCTGTGCTCACTGATCTACGTTGTCTCCTGGTTAGGCAACCTCTTGAATTTAAAATTCTCATTCTCATGTTCAGATTACTTCCTCTGCACGCACTCCTCTGGCCTATTGGACACCCCCCAATTTACAACGCTTCACCACTGCTGGCCTAGCCTTCAACGGCCTTGGACCTAAGCTTTGTAACTTTCTTCCTAAGTCCCTCTGCATCTCTTCCTTTTTCTCTCCTCCTTTAAGACACACTTTCAAATCTATCACTTTAACCAGGAACCTGTTCACCCATCTAAATATCACTTGATGTGGCTCAGTGTTGGATCTTGCCCGGTAATTCTCATGTAAGGTGCCTTGGGATGTTTTGCAACATTAATAGTGCTATGTAAATGCAGGTTGTTATTGTTGGTGGAGCGTGACAAACTGCAAAAGGATGTAATTGGTGAAATAATGCCGTCATGACAAAGAAGTTGGAATAGGGTGCATATTAATAATAAAGAACAGTAATAACATTTTGATTATTTTCACCCTCATAATCCTAAGATGTTTATGTTAAAAGAAATGACTCTGAACATGCCGGGGGTCAATAATCACTGCAATCTCCCGCAAATGAATGCTTTTGTTACAAGCTCTTGTGCCATTCTCAAGTATGGCCATTATTAACTGATGGAGGCTGACAAAGATGCTATGATTGCTTTTTGCCACTGTTAACCACCCCTTGCATTTACTTGTGGGGAATTATGTAGTTTCCCTTCTGGTATCCGAGTACCATTTACCCAAATAGTGGGCTGAATGTTTCCCGCAGGGGATAAAATAGAATGCGGGGGGGGGGGGATATTGAGTGGGCTTCCCATTCCATCACCTTTCCACCCAACCCCGAGATCACCTCATCATACAGAGGATGACAGCTGCCAAAATCAACAGCACTCCCGGCTGATTTAAAAGAATAATTAACGATCAGTTCGGCTTAGTAACAAGCTGATTGACCCCATTAATATGCTGCCTATGCCACTGAACGTTTGGCACAGCCAGCTGGGCCGGAGCAGGAAGCCTGTTTATTTAAACCTTGAGTGCTAAAAAGGCGGAAAGGAAATGGGGGGATGGGTTTGATCTTCAGGGACTTTCTTTTTCTGAACGCAGGGTGGTCCCTCCTTTCTTCCTAGTCGCTTTCTCCCATAAACACAGCACCCCCCCTCCCGTTCAACACCCTGGACTTACCTTCTCCAGGGATCCAAGACATTGGGGTCCTTTCTTCACTGCCAATCCTGGTAGTGGCTTCTACTGTGGCTAATGGAGCTGCCAATTTGAAATGAAAAATGAAAATCGCTTATTGTCACAAGTAGGCTTCAAATGAAGTTACAGTGAAAAGCCCCTAGTCGCCACATTCCGGCGCCTGTTCAAGTCCCACTCGGCCCTGGCTAATCAGCCCCCAGCACTTTATGGCTGTGGGCGGGTTGGTTCGATAGTGTCATCGTTTCCAGGGGGATCGTGCCATCCGTAACCTTCCACCCTCCCTCAACTGTTTGCTGATGATAACCAAGCTGGGGAATAGAATTTAATTACATCTTTAAAAGAAAGATCACCAGTGCATTTTATTCCACCATTTCTGGCACAGTCCAGAACTGGGAATCTGCGACCCAGTTTGATACTCTAACTTTGACCTTGACTAATACAGTAATGCCAGTCCAGTGAAAGTGCAGCAAAACAAATCTGTCCACTGGATCGACAGTCTTTGCAATCAGTTCTTTTGTGACTTGACCTCTATGAGTGTCATTGGACATTTTACTATAGTAAAGCCATCTTATGAATTCAATTTCATATTGTTGTTGCACTCGAATAAGACTCGCATTTACTGTGCCCTACTTTTCACTGTATATATACAGCGGCATTCAATTCATTCCAATGCAGCCTTTGCATTAGTTAAACAAAATGCATAAATTGTGTGAGTGTGTGCAGATTGTGACATTTATAAAATGGGCAACTCATGTTACTGTCCATTTGATACCCTGCTACATCAAAGGTTACTACACAAGGTTAGAGCTGCAAATTAGCATAGATAAACGATTGCTTAGCAAGCAGGGAGCAGAGATAAATGGGTATTTTTTGGGTTGGCAAGCTACAACTAGTAGAGTGCCACAGGGATCAGTGCTGAATCTCAACTATTTACAATCTACATCAAAAATTTGGATGAAAGGACCAAATGTATGGTAGCTAAATTTGATGATGACACCAAGGGAGGTAGGAAAGCAAGTTGTCAAGAAGAGGAATAGAATCCTGCAACAGCAGACAGATTAAATGAGTGGGTAAAACAATTGGAAGAAGGGGGTTTAATATGGAAAATGCGAACTTGTCCACTCTGGTAAAAAGAATAGAAAAGCAGTGTGGAATTTAAATGGAGCTGGTGCAGAGAGACCTGGGTTATCCTGATCACAAAAAGTTAGTATGGAGGGACAGCAAGAGGTTAAGGAGGCAAATTCAATGTCAACATTTATTACAAGGGGGAAGGGATATATAAGAGGAAGGTTTTACTGCAGCTGTACAAGACATTGGTGCAACCACATCTGGATTATTGAGTGCCACTCAGCGGACTCAAGTTAAAGTCCGCTGAACGCACGTTTAGCGGGGTGTTTGTCGGTGACTGCAGAGCCGAGACAGGCTCCCCTATCCGATGGCAGTTCTTTGCATGTTTTCTTTTGGACTGTGGTAAACCACTGTGTTCTGATATTAGAGGTTGTACGGTAGAACCTGCACTACAGGTTCACCTGTGGCCCCTGCATGCTAGCTCCGCCCAGGAGGCGGGTTATAAATATGCGTGGCCTCCAGCTCGCAGCCATTTCACCAGCTGCTGTGGGAGGCCACACATCTGATACTAATAAAGCCTCAGTTTGGATTCAACTTCGTCTCCAGCCAAATTGATCGTGCCTCAATTTATTAGTATCAGATTCAGAAGATGGACCTCCGTATTAAACCAGATCGCCTGCAGCTGGATCCACACTCAAGCGACGCCAGAAAGGACTTTCAGCACTGGCTAGCTTGCTTTGAAGCGTATATCAACGCGGCGCCGACCCCTGTTCCAGAGGCTCAGAAGATCCAGATATTGTACTCCAGACTCAGCTCCAAAGTCTTCCCGCTGATCCAGGATGCGCCCAATTACACTGATGCCATGACTCAAGTCAAAGAAAATTATGAACAGAAGACAAACACGCTCTTCGCCAGGCACGCGCTCGCAACTCATACTCAACTACCTGGTGAGTCAAATCGAGGATTTCTGGAGGGCCCTGATCCCACTAGTTTGGGATTGTGACTGTCAGGACGTTACAGCTAAGGAGCACTCAGATCTCCTTATGCGGGATGCTTTTGTGACTGGGATTGGGTCTGATGTTATCAGGCAGCGGCTCCTAGAAGGGGCCACGCGCGACCTCGCAGAGACTAAAACTCTGCTCTCCATGACGGTCGCCCTGCGCAATGTCCAGCCCTATGCCCCCAACCCCGCGGCCCACTCCTCCTACACTTCATGGGCCCCACAAGCAGCCGCCCCAGCAGGGGCGCTACCCACCCAATACGCCTGCGCTACGCGCCAGCCAGTGATCCCCAGGGGGCCCCGATGCTACTTTTGCGGCCAGCAAAAACACCCCCGCCAACGCTGCCCGGCCCGCGCTGCCCTTTGTAAGGCCTGCGGGAAGAAGGGTCACTTCGCTGCAGCGGCCGTGGTCACCCCCCCCCCCCCCCCCCCCCGGTCACGGACAATGGGCGGCGCCCGGCGCCATCCTCCTCTCCTCCCCAGGCCATGTGCGACCAATGGGCACCGCCATCTTCTCCTCCGCACAACACGTGCGTTTCATGGGCGTCGCCATCTTGCTCCAACCCCGCAACGTGCATTCCATGGGCGCCGCCATCTTGTAATCCCCAGGATCTCCGGGCGCCGCCATCTTGTCCACCCCTGCAGCAAATGGACAGAAACTGCGTTCCAGGACCTCAACTCAACGGCGGCATCACTACCCGATGATCAACCACGGCTCGCCTCCATGGCAATCGACCAGTCCTCACCACATAACCTGACCAACACATCCACCAGCGTGAAAGTCAACGGCCATGTGACCTCTTGCCTACTGGACTCTGGGAGCACCGAGAGCTTTGTGCACCCAAATAGGGTAAGGGGCTGTTTCCTTAAGGTACACCCTATCAATCAAAAAATCTCCCTGGCCTCCGGATCCCATCGCGTAGTGATCCGGGGGTACTGCTCAGTCACACTCGCAGTCCAAGGCGTAGAGTTCCACGGCTTTCGCCTCTATGCCTTCCCTAACCTCTGCGCTGCACTTATCCTCGGCCTGGACTTCCAGGGCAACCTCCAGAGCCTAACCCTTAAATTCGGTGGACCCTTACCACCCCTCACTGTGTGCGGCCTCGCAACCCTAAAGGTCGATCCTCCTTCCCTCTTTTCCAATCTAACTCCAGATTGCAAACTCATCGCCACCAGGAGCAGATGGTACAGCACCCAGGATAAGGCCTTCATCTGGTCCGAGGTCCAGCGGTCATCAGATGTGTGGCCTCCCACAGCAGCTGCCGAAAAAGAGGCCCAGGCTATCGTTGAGGCTGTGCAACATTGCAGGCATTACCTGGCCGGCAAGAGATTCACTCTCCTCACTGACCAACGGTCGGTAGCCTTCATGTTCAACAACACACAGCGGGGCAAGATCAAAAATGATAAAATCTTGCGGTGGAGAATCGAGCTCTCCACCTATAATTACAAGATTAAGTATCGCCCTGGCAAACTCAATGAGCCCCCAGACGCCCTATCCCGCGGCACATGTGCCAGCGCACAGGTAGACCGACTCCGGGCCCTGCACGACAGCCTTTGTCACCCAGGGGTCACTCGGTTTTACCATTTCATTAAGGCACAAAATTTGCCCTACTCCGTCGAGGAAGTAAGGACAATCACAAAGGACTGCCAGGTCTGTGCAGAGTGCAAACCGCACTTCTACCGGCCGGACCGCGTGCGCCTGGTGAAGGCCTCCCGCCCCTTAGAATGCCTCAGCGTGGATTTCAAAGGCCCCAGCCCCTCCTCCGATCGACACACATATTTCCTCAGTGTGATCGATGAATACTCCGGTTTCCCTTCGCCATCCCATGCCCCGATATGACGTCTGCCACCGTCATTAAAGCCCTTAATTCTATCTTCACTCTGTTCGGCCTCCCTGCCTACATCCACAGTGACAGGGGATCCTCATTCATGAGTGATGAGCTACGTCAGCTCCTGCTCAGCAGGGGTATCGCCTCCAGCAGAACGACGAGCTACAACCCCCGGGGAAACGGACAGGTAGAGAGGGAGAATGGGACGGTATGGAGGGCCGTCCAGCTGGCCCTGCAGTCCAGAAATCTCCCGACCTCCCGCTGGCAAGATGTCCTCCCTGATGCACTACATTCCATTTGCTCTTTACTCTGCACTTCCACTAACAGTACACCACATGAACGTCTTTTTGCCTTCCCCAGGAAGTCCACATCCGGGGTATCGCTCCCAACTTGGCTCACAGCTCCGGGAACCTTGCTTCTCCGTAAACATGTGTGGCTCCACAAGGCGGATCGTTGGTGGAAAGGGTGCACCTGCTCTACGCAAACGCACAGTACACCTATGTGGCGTTCCCCGACGGCCGCCAGGATACCGTCTCCCTCAGGGACCTGGCACCAGCAGGTTTCACCCCCACACCACCCCCGTCGCCCCCGGCGCCACCCCCCCCTAGGACCGTCCGTCCTCCCCCTGCCCACCCCCGTTGATGAAGAGGATTTCGGCACGCTCCCGGAGTCAACTTTGACCACGACAGCGTCAACATCGCCGTCACCACTTCGTCAATCTCAAAGAACCATCAATGCACCGGACCGGCTGAACCTCTGACCGGCCCGTCAGATGCCCAGACACATTTTTTTGCTGCTCTGTATATATAAAAATTTCTAATTGTATATAGTTATCCACCACCCCCACCGGACTCAATTTTAACAGGGGGTGAATGTGGTAAACCATTGTGTTCAGGGGCGTCATTCTCCGACCCCCCGCCGGGTCGGAGAATGGCCGTTGGCCGCCGTGAATATAGCCCCCGCCCCCACCGAAGTCTCCGGTACCGGAGATTGGGCGGGGGCGGGAATCGGGCCGGGCGGTTGGCGGGACCCCCCGCTGGATTCTCCGGCCCGGATGGGCCGATGTCCCGCCCAGAAATTGCCTGTCCTGCCGGCGTAAATCAAAGCTGGTATTTACCGGCGGGACCAGGCGGCGTGGGCGGGCTCCGGGGTCCTGGGGGGGGGGGGGGCGCGGGGCGATCTGACCCCGGGGGGTGCCCCCACGGTGGCCTGGGCCGCGATCGGGGCCCACCGATCCGCGGGCGGGCCTGTGCCGTGGGGGCACTCTTTCCCTTCCGCCTCTGCCACGGCCTCCACCATGGCGGAGGCGGAAGAGACTATCCCCACTGTGCATGCGCGGGAAACTGTCGGCGGCCGCTGACGCTCCCGCGCATGCGCCGCATTTCCACGCCAGCTGGCGGGGCAACAAACGCCATTTCCGCCAGCTGGTGGGGCGGAAATCCCTCCGGCGCCAGCCTAGCCCCTCAATGTTGGGGCTAGGCCCCCAAAGATGCGGAGCATTCCGCACCTTTGGGCCGGCGCGATGCCCGTCTGATTGGCACCGTTTTTGGCGCCACTCGGCGGACATCGCGCCGTTGGGGGAGAATTTTGCCCCTGATATTAGAGGTTGTACGGTAGAACCTGCACTACAGGTTCACCTGTGCCCCTGCATGCTAGCTCCGCCCAGGAGGCAGGTAATAAATATGCGTGGTCTCCAGCTCGCAGCCATTTCGCCAGCTGCTGTGGGAGGCCACACATCTGATACTAATAAAGCCTCAATTTGGATTCAACTTTGTCTCCAGTCAAATTGATGATGCCTCATGGACTTGGGGAGTTTCTCCCTGCCTAGGCTGCACAAGGGATTTCCTGGTGGCGAGCTGAAAGGTGCCTCGCAGATCGGGTGCCATTTTGGAAGGCTGTCCCGGTCTTCACCCATGTTCTTTTGACCAGCCTCTCAACCCCCCACCCAACCTTGGGGAGGCCCACGGGAACTTCCCTCATCCCCCCCTACCTGGCGAGGCATCCCCGGGCCCATCCCCTGGCAGTGCCAATCTTGCACACTGACAGTGCCCGGGATGCCGGGGTGGCACTGCCAAGGTGCCAGGCTGGCAGTGTAAAGGTGCCCGGGTGCCAGGGAAGTGTCAGGGTGCCACCCTACCTTGTCTCCGACCACCCAGGAGTCTCCAATGGCCTGGGAGACCACGTCCCGGGTGCTGATATGACTAATTTACGTTTGTGTGGACCAGTATTAAATGGCGACCTGGGGAGGTCTCCCAGGTGTGGTCAACGAGCCCCGGGCGCCAGGTAAATCTGGCGTGCAGCTGATTTAAACATTCAGAGCTGGATCATGCCCAGTCAGGTGAGGTGCAGTTCACGCTGGGCAGAGCGAGTTGGATGACCCGGGTAAAGTTGTACGCCTGGCGCCGAGCCCGATTTGGGGCTCACGCTCGATTCAACCGTTGTGCCCGGACCCATGCCGGTCACAACGGAATCGCTGAATCGCACCCATTGGGTCCAGGTTTGGTCTCCTCATTTGAAAAAAGTTATAATTGCATTAAAAACAGTACAGACAAAGGGCACGATTCACCCAAATGGGAACAAAATCCCATGGTGAGCAATTTTAAATGGTGTCCTGACCTCTGAGGCCCCTGAACCGATCCACGACGTCCGCCCAGCCCCAACGCAGCATGGGAGAGTCTCTGCCTCGCCCCCTCCGCCCCCAACACCTATTCAGGGCACCCCAGGCCCTATCACGCATGCAAGAAAAAAAATGCCAGCTTGGCATCTTGGCAGTGCCAATCTGGCACCGTGGGAGTGCCCATGCCAGCTGGCAGTGCCACCTTGGCACCTTGCCAATGCCAGGTGGCATTGCCAGGGTGGCACTTCCTAGGTGCCAGGCTCACACTGCCAGGGTTCCCAGATGGCAGTAGCAGTGTTAGGACACCACCCTGCCCATAGGGCCTCCGATCCCAGGGAGATCCCCACGAATGCCATTCCATCTGGTCCCCATTTGTGGGACCAGTGCTCAATAGCGGTTGCCCGAGGTCTCCGAGGCGGAGGGGATGAATGCCAAAGCCTCAATTACCTCAGATGTCTGTACATTAGAATGAGACTATCTGTCTCGCTCTAATATGCAGATTTGCCAAAAAGTGTTTCTGCCCACAATGGGCGGGATTTACATTGCAGCTTCTCACGAGGTCGCGTTGGATCTCGCAAGGCATTACGAGCTGGGTCTCCTGGCTTTTATCAGCCACTTTGCGCTGCAGAGAGCTGCTTTTCCTGCTCAGCGTGTCCATTGGATCGTGCCCAAAGTTTAATTGACTGATTCCTGGGATGGAGGGCTTATCTTCTGAAGAAAGATTGCACAAGTTGGGTCTTTACCCATTGTAGTTTAGGAGAATCAGAGATGACCTTATTGAAACATATAAGATCCTGAGGGGATTTGGCAGGGTAGATACCAGGAAAATGTTTCCATTAGGGGAACTAGGGGACACAGGCTGGGATCCCCCCACACCTGGAGTATTGTGCCCAGTTTTGGTCTCTGTATTTGAGGAAAGATGTAGTGGCTTTGGAGGCTGTTCAGAGGAGGTTCACTAGGTTGATTCCAGAGATGGGGGGGGGGGTTGTCGGATGAAGAGAGATTGAACAGTTTAGGCATATACTCACTATAATTTAGAACAATGAGTTTAGAAGAAGGGGAGATCAAATTGAAGTACACAAGATGCCAATGATAAAGTAGACATGGAGCGGATGCTTCCTCTTGTGGGGCATTCTCGAACGAGAGGTCATAGTCTTAGGATAAGAGGTGGAAAATTTAAATGGAGTTGAGGAGAAACTACTTCTCCCAAAGGGTTGTGAATCTGTGGAATTCGTTACTCCAGAGTGCGGTGGATGCTGGGACAGTGAGTAAATTTAAGGAGGAGACAGACAGATTTTTAATTGGTGATGGGTTGAAGGGTTATGGAGAACGGACAGGATGGTGGATTCAAGGCCAGGATGAGACCAGCCACGGTCAAATGTCAGAGCAGACTCGATGGGCCAAATGGCCTAGTTGCTCCTATATCTTATGAACTCTGGGAACCTGCCACGGGCGTTCGATTTCACTAGTAGGCCTGCGGGAAGGGTCGGAAAATCCCATCACATAGTTTGAGAAGAAGAGGTTTGCCTTTTATGACTGAGATGCAGAGAATTATTTTTTTTCATTGGGTCCTTAGTCTGTGGAATTCCCATCACGAGAGAGAAGTAGACTGGGTCATTCAATGTATTCAATATTAGACAGATTTTTGATCGCCAAGGGGATCAGGAGTAATGGGGTGTGTGACATTATACAAATGTACAGAACTTGAAGAGTTAATGTTATGTTAAGCCTAGCCACTAGAGGGAGCTAAGGAACGGTACTATAAATTGCACTGGCTCTTAAGCTAACGGGAGGAGTTTAGACTGGAGCAGAAGCAGATAAGGGCGGGATTCTCCACGAACCGGTGGAGCGGGCCACTCCGGCGCCGAGGAGTGGCGTGAACCACACCGGCTTCGGGCCGCCCCAATGGTGCAGAATCCGCCGCACCTTCAGGGGCTAGGCCGGCGCCGGAGTGGTTTGCGCCGCGCCAGCTGGCACGGAAGGGGCTTGGCGCCACGCCAACTGGCGGCGAAGGGCCTCCGCCGGCCGGCGCGAGTTGGCGCATGCGCGGGAGCGCCAGCGTGTGCTGGCGTCATCCCAGCGCATGCACAGGGGGGTTCATCTCCGTGCCAGCCATCGCGGACTGTTACAGCGGCTGGCGTGGAGGAATAGAGTGCCCCCATGGCACAGGCCCGCCCGCGGATCGGTGGGCCCCGATTGCGGGCCAGGCCACCATGGGGGCACCCCCTAGGGCCAGATCCCCCCGCGCCCCCCCGAGGACCTCGGAGGCTGCCCCCAGAGCCAGGTCCCGCCAGTAAGTACCTGGCCAGTAAGCGCCTGCGGGACTGGCCGAAAACGGGCAGCCACTCAGCCCATTGCGGGCCGGATAATCACCGGGGGGCCGCTGCCAACGGCCCCCGACCGGCGCGGCGCGATTCCCGCCCCCGCCAAATCCCCGCCGTCGGAGAATTCAGCAGTCGGCGGGGGCGGGATTCACGCTGCCCCCCCCGGCAATTCTCTGACCCGGCGGGGGGTCGGAGAATCCCACCCCAGATGCATAGTGTATTGCAAAGTTAGTTAAGGTATAATAGTTATAATTAGTAGATAGAGATAGTGTTGGTGAGTGTAGTTTAATTCTTACATGTATGTTTGCTATTCAGAATAAGTGTCAAACTCAAATTTAGTAGTGTTAATAAAATTAGTTTAAATCTTCAAAAGAGCTTTGTGTATCTTTGTGATCACTAGGCCTTCCATCCTGGAAACCCCTCACAAAGATCACCACAGGGTGGGCAGACCAAAAAGAGGAACTGAGACCACAAAAGGCATGCCATGATCTTATTAAATAGTGGAGTAGATTAGAAGGGCCAAATAGCCTACCTATCCCTATCCCTTGGCCCTATGTTCCACTGCAATCTCTTTCCTTCTGACCTCATCAGAAGGGATATGGGACTGGTAGGTAATATGTGCAGCAGAGTCACCATCACCGCTTTGTGCAACCACCAGAGTCTTATTGTACCATCAAAGATTGCACAAATGCTTTTATGTATCTACATGTAAAGAAGCAAAAAGATTCAGCACCTTTCTGTTGCTCCGAGAAGAAAATGGGATGAGAGGAACCATGGACAATGCTATGGGTTTGCAATAGTAATGTCTTCAGAATTCAATTTTTTGCATTGGTTTTACATTACCACTTTATAAACACTGCACGTCTTGTACCACTGTAACAGTAAATGTAGGGTTGGCGTGAGTGTAGGCTGGCAGTGTGGAATGAGCTGCCTGGCCTGGCAATGTGGAAAGCAGGTCCAATTGATCAGGTCAGTAGCGGTACCTTCAGGGTCATTCCCAGCAATGGGTTCAGTAGATTTGAATCAATTTAACTTAAGCTGAAGTCAGGCTATCAAATCGCCGCTCAGTCAATCATCTCCTTGACTAGCCTGTTGCCGTCTCTGTTTTGGTTTTGGGAATATATATTCCATGGCTAACCGTTATATGGATCTCTGAACTCAGGCATCAGTGCTATGCCTTATTGCTTTTTGTAAGGTGTTCTATAGAGAAAGCAGTGGGTTTAGTTAGGGTATTATGTAGTTGTTTCAAGCCTGAAGAAGAAATAAATATTATTTACCGAAGTAAAATTGAATTCACAAAACTGGAATCAGTTTTAAAAGGTAAATCCTGCCAAAAAATGATGTTACAGCAGGGGATTTTAAATGAACTGGTGTCTTTGTTTTATGCTGAGAATCAAACACACTTTCTGAAAATAGAAAATAAATGCACTTGGCCTTAACGGTTTCTGGGTCACAGCATCAAACGTCTTGA
The DNA here is from genome assembly GCF_047496885.1 of Scyliorhinus torazame. Lineage (NCBI taxonomy): Eukaryota > Metazoa > Chordata > Chondrichthyes > Carcharhiniformes > Scyliorhinidae > Scyliorhinus > Scyliorhinus torazame. The sequence continues at coordinate 116,195,321 of NC_092727.1, forward strand.
AAAACAGAAATAATAGTTTCTCTACATTAATCCAGTTACTCACGTTTTGCCAGAGATTAAATCTAAATCAATATCACAAGGCTACATTGGACAGAAAAGAAAATTACTTGTTTGGTGCTCGAGGGCAGCCAGAAAATGGATCAACACAAGGAAAATAACGCAGTTGCAGAAGATTATACAGCCTCAGTGCTTGCGATGAAGATTTCCTCGATTGGCGACCATTAATTGTGGAAGTTATTTTTTTATCCACTCACGGATACAGGCATCACTGAAAAGATTTGCATTTATTGTCTGTCCCTAATTGCCCTTGAGAAGGTGGTGGTGAGCCATACTGTGAATCACCATGTGGTGTAGGTACACCCATGTTTGGAAGGGAGTCTTAGGATTTGACCCTGAGACGGTGAAGGAGAAGCGATATATCGGGCGGCACGGTAGCACAGTGGTTAGCACTGTTGCTTCACAGTGCCAGGGTCCAAGGTTCGAATCTCGGCTTGGGTCACTGCCTGTGTGGAGTCTGCACGTTCTCCCTGTGTCTGCGTGGGTTTCCTCCGGGTGCTCCGGTTTCCTCCCACAAGTCCCGAAAAACATGCTGTTGGGTAATTTGGATATTCTGTATTCTCCCTCTGGGTACCCGAACAGGCGCCAGAATGTGGCGACTAGGGGCTTTTCACAGTAACTTCATTGCAGTGTTAATGTAAGTCTACTTGTGACAATAAAGATTATTGTTATATAGTCCCAAGTCATGATCTTGTGTGGCTTAATAGGAGAACCTGGAGGTGGTTGTTGTTATGTATTCATGTTTGTTTGTAATTGGAACAAGGTCACTTTAAAAGTCCGATCATGTGACATATTGATGACGCCACCGGCCGTTTGCACGGGCAAATGGGCAGTCTATCCTAACAGCCTGTAGGGTAAACACCTTTTCAATAAAGCTCTTGTTTATTTGTACCTTCGTGGTCTGCAAGCCTATCCTTTAAAAATACCACAAAGAAAACTGACGGGGTGGAGGTTGGAACTACGCGGGCAGACTCCCGGAGAAGTAAAGAAAATAGAAAAAAAGTCAATCTGTGCGCAGACCTGCGAAAAAGATTAAGAAGCTAAAAGATTTGCTACACCAAAGCTGACAATGGAGATTTTGGAGCAAACAACATGGAAAAGAAGCTTGCCACGTATTCTGCCCAGAAAGGTCTGGAATTGTACAAGGAGCACTATGAGTAACAAATACTCTGTAACAATAGAGCTGGGGTGATCCAAAATTCAGAAGGAAACAGGTTGAGCTCAGGGGTTCCTTGTTTGAAAAAGGAAGCGAGGTAGTGCAAAGATTTTGTGGCACATCGTGCTTACGCAATTCCTTTTTCCATAGTAAAAATGGCGGGGATTTTTGGACCGTATGATGAGAACACTGAGCGGTGGAGCTCATATACTGAAAGATTCAATTATTTTGTCCAAGCAAATAAAATTGAGACAGATATTGGAGTCCCAACTTTCCTGAGTACAATTGGGGGTAAAACATTCAACCTCCTGCGAAGTCGAGTGCACCCAGAAAAGCCGGGCTCAAAACCTATGATGAGGTTATGGAGATATTACAGAGCCAATTCTCACCAAAACCTTTGGTCATTGCCGAAATGCTCAGGTTCCATAAACGTAACAAACAAAAAGTGAATCAATCACACAGTTCGTAGCTACTTTGAAGAGATTAGCCGAATTCTGTGCATTTGGAGATGTCTTGAATGACACCTATAGGGACAGACTAGTGTGAGGGTTAAGAAATGAAGCTATTCTAAAAAGGCTGTTAACAGAAAGCAACTTAAACCTAAAGAAAGCTTTAGAGGTCATAATATCGATGGGATTAGCAGCTAAGGAAACCGAACAATTACGTTCCAGCACTAGAATCCATACAGTGTCGACTGAGACCTAAACTCAGGCACAGGTTTGAAATTGCCACTGATGTGCAAAAACAGGGCATGCAGCAGCAGACTGCTGGTGCAATGACACAAAATGCAGGAATTATGATAAAAGGGGGCACATCGAACGTGCGTGTTGGGGAAGAAACAAGAAGTTCTAAACAATACCTATTAGAAGCAAGAACTGGTATATCAAATGGAAAACTGAATATAGGCAAAAGGACCCACATGATACAAAATGGGTGCGAAAAAGGATCAGTCACAGTCAGATGACGGACTGTCTGTGTCGTACTGGCCATTGCGGGCACAAAAAATGTTACTGGGTCACTCCTTAACTGGATGGACAACTGGTGAAATTGGAGGTGAGCATTGGAGCAGCAGTTTCGTTGGTATCAGAAACTGTTGCTAAGAGAAACTACGACATATCACTTTAAAACCCACAAAGATAATACTAAATATCTATACTGGAGAAGTGGTTCCGTTGAGGGGCCATATCAATGTAAATTTGCAGCTAAATGGACAGACGCTAGACTTGTCCCTGCACATCGTTAAGTAGCTATCCAGTCTTTAATGGGAGAACCCGGCTGGAGAGAAGCTAGCTAAACTGGACTGACATGAATCTCATGTTGGAGTCCAAAGAAAAGATTTAAAGAAACATGCCATAGTCTATAATGGAGAGCTGGAAAGCATGGAAGAGATCTCAGCCAATCTATAGATTAGAGATAACGCAAGGTGCTTAAAGGCTAGGCCAGTGCCGTATGCCACCAGGTCTAAGGTCGAGCAAAATTAGAGAGACTGGTCAAGACCAGTGTCCCACTCCGGAGGTACGGCTAGTAGGGACGTATTGTAGATGCAGTTTAACCTGACGACTACAGATAAGGCAGTGCGCCAGCTGTGGCGCACAAAGGGGTGTTGTACGAATATGGGATAAAGGCAGCCGCTTGTTGGCCGGCTAGTTGGGATGGCAGGCAGCTTCCCAAGAGATTCTCCCAAGTGCGAGGTGAATGAGGTGAATGTGGCATTTGAGGCGTACTATGAGAGGTTGTATAGGTCGGAACCACTGGAGAATGAATTGGACATGAGGGAGTTTTTGTAAGGATTGGAGTGTCCCACATTGGAGGTGGAGGATCGGGAAGGCCGGGGCTGGATGGGTTACCAGTGGAATTTTATGAAAGGTTTGCCGACTGGCTGATAGTGATGTTAGTGGAGGCATTTGAGGATTCAGTGGCTTGGGGATCGCTCCTGGGGATGTAATGCAACCTCACCTTAGTTAGGTGTGCCCGGTGTACCACCTTCAGCTGTATTAACCCCAGTCCCAGGCACAACGAAGTGGCATTCACGCAAGGCCTCACACCATACCCCCCTCCTCTCATGCCAACGCCAACTCCTCCTCCCACTTGGCCTTGATCCCCACCAGTTACACAATATCCTCCGCCATTATCCTCCGGTAAATTCCCGAAGTACTCGCCTCTTCCAACCCGTGAGTTTCAAAACCCTTTCCAGCAGTGAGGATGGCGACACTACTGGAAGCGACGGGAAAACGTTCCTCAAAATGTCCCACACCTGCAGATATCTAAAGCTTTCCACATGCGAAAACCCAAAATTCTCTGACAGGTCCTCCAGGCTCACGAATGAGCTTCCAGAAACAAATCCCTGATGTTGTCCACCTGCTTATCCACCCAGCCCCGAAGCCTGGCACCCAGTTTCCAGATGATTATCACAAATTGGCACCTGCTTTGACATTCTACCTCATTTTAAATGCTGCTGAAATTGATGCCAGATTTTCAATGTCGCCATCACTACCGGATTACCTGAATACTTCCCTGGAGAGAACGGCAGCGAGGCCGTTGCCAACGCCCGCACCCCCGTCCCCTTACATGGGTCCGACTCCATCCTCACCCACACTGCCTCCTGATCCCCACACCAACCCAACACCTTCTCCGTGATCACTGCCCAATAGGGGTAGTTCAATCTCGGCAATGCCAACTCCCCTGACTGCGGTCCCTTTGCAGGACAATTCCAACGAATTGCGCAACTATTCTCAAGCTTTTGCTCAGGTTATTGTGTCAAAACAGGAAAAGGAAATGGGTGGATCCGTGCTAGAAGGCCTTCCTGCAAGTTAAAGAGGCACTACTAAAGTCAGAAGTCCTGAAACCCTTTAACCTGAAATTACCCTTGCAACTGACTTGCGACCCATCACCTGGTGGGAGCAGTGGTTTCTCACATGATGCCCAATGGTGAAGAGAAGACATTTGCGTTTGCATTAAGATCCTTGAACAAGGCAAGAATGAAGTGTGCACAGATGGAGAAGGACGTTCCAGGCATCATTTTCATAATCAAACATTTTAACCAATATCTATATGGAAGGAGATTTCCTTTACTAATGGATCATCGACCACTGACAACGATACTTGGGTCACACACCGGTATTCCAGGAGTGAGCCGGATGAAGAGATGGGCATTGCTGTTGTCAGCACATGTCTACACAAAATATCAATCAAATCTCCATGGACCCTCTAGTTACCGTTACCTAACGATCGTCAGTGAATAGTTCGAGTTGTAATATTTTCTATTTCAAGGCAGTCGATAACACTCCTGTAACCGCAGGATAAGTTAAGAAGTATACCAGAAATAATCCACTACTGTCAGAATTTATGGACATTGTACTTCATGACAAACCCACGGACGAAAACCCAGAGTTGCAGCCATACATTACCCGAAGACTCAACCTATCCGTACAGACTGGTTGTCTCCTCACAGGAATGAGAGTCATTATTCCACCATTGTTCAGGAGACGTGCCCTAAACCAACTTCATTCAGGCCATTTGGGATAGCAAGGATGAAGGAGATACTCAAAAGCTCTTTTCAGTGGCCAGGGCTCGATAGCGAAATCGAGGAGAAGGAGGACCTAAGTTCCGCTTGTACAAAGGTTCAAAACCTGACGCCACTAATGCCATTCCACCCATGGGAATGACCAGAAGGCTCCATGGCAAAGAGTTCATGTAGACTATACCGGACCATTTGAAGGATGAATGTTTCTCATTGTGGTCAACGGGCTTTCGAAATGGCCTGAAGTTGCCATTATGAAGATATGTTCTTGGGGAGAGCAATAGAAAGACTGGGTGAGATTTTTGCAAGATTTGGTTACCCTGAACAGCTTGTTAGCAACAACGGGCCACAGTTCATTTCGCAAGAAACCACAAATTATCTAAAGCAGAATGGAATTCAATACATCTGATCCACTCCTTATCATCCTGTGGCAAATGGGCGGGCTAAAAATTGTTTGTTCAGACAATGAAGCGTTCATTGAAGGTAACTCATGAGCAATGATCATTGTCTAAATGACTTAAGCCAAATCCTGATGACATACAGGAATACAACACATTCGGTAACCCAAAGTTCTCCGGCATTACTCATGGTAAAATGTCAGCTACACTCAGCGTTTGATTTGCTGAAGCCGCCTAAGACAAGATAAACTGTTGAGCGGAAACAGCAAAGTCAGGATTTGCGAATTGGGAACAGGACTGAAAGCCGTGTTTTTAAGAAAGGTCAGGAGGTATTGACATATGGAACTATACCAACAGTGAGAAGTGGATACCTGCCATTGTCTTAGCACAGACAGGACCGGTCTCCTACACTATTCAAATTCGGGACGATAGAGCATGGAGGAGGCACACTGATCAACGTTTAACAACACAACTAGTTTGCCAGAGACAGAGACAACTGAGAGTCTACAACAAGCTGTGCCAAGTGAAGACCTAAACATTCTTGACAACCTGACAATACCAGCTACAATTGTGGAAGACGGGGCCCCAGCTGAGGACATTTCAACACTGAGTCAACCTACGAACACGACGTTGACTCCGGTTGAGACAACTATGCACGTCGTCCAAACTAAACCAAAAACACCAAAGGTTGCAGTCAACACGATAAAGCAGATGCCTGAGATTCGCCGACAGCCACACAAAAATCGACATCCTCCAGTTGTTAATGATAATGCTATTGAATGTCAAGGGGATAAACTGGTTAAAAGCTTTTGTTGGAGATAGGTGTTGCCTGGCATGATTGTTGAGGCATAAACATAAAAACATGACAACAGTGGGTTATGGAAGATACCAGTGTCAGTAAAGTTGTATTGGAGAATGAAGTGTTTATTTTCTCAGGGTTTACCATGGGAGACTACTGCATCATTATTATAATATTTGCATTCCTATGTTGGTAATGCTGTGTTATCCTGTTTTCTCTGGTCTTTGTGTTTTAGCTGAATATTTTACGATGTTGAGGTTAATGACGTTATACCCTACCTTCAATTTGTAGAAGGGTCAGGAAAGGACGGAGACTGGAATAAGCTCATAAAATTAGACTTGCAAAATGTTGAAAGTCATGGCTAATGTGGATGTGAGCATTTTTCTTTATTAAATTGGCTGCTAAATGGCATAACCGCAGAATGCTGCAAGTGACAAGTGTAACAATGATTAATGTCTCTGCAATTTGAGCTCCCTGACTGGCGCACAGAAAGCCTTGGAGAAATTGTACTAGGATATCAATGAGCAAGTCATAGCTTTCCAAAAACCAATCTCAGTAGCAATAACTAGGCAGGGGGTGGTTAAGTCTGTATTTGGACATATGTATACTTGGAACATAGTTGGAGGCAACATTCCCATCCAAGAAAAAGGCCATGGGTCATGTTTGTAGCAAAAATAATAAGAGTTTGATCGCTGTGTGGTGTTGCTTCAGACAAAAGCCCTTTGCGGAACTTGTCCCCTGCCTACAATTCTCTGATGGCCTCGAAAAGTAACTTTTTCTTTGTGGGTTACCCACATCAAACGACTGATTGGGTAAGGACCACCATAACTGGGAGCCAGAATTGGGGTCACTCTTCTCAACAGCCTGTCGTCAGAGGTCCAATATTCCATCACTGGCTTTCCTTAACTTTGGGTGACAAGTGAAGTCCAACCTTTTTGAAGATTACCATTATTCACCAGCTTTTCCAATTACCTTCACCACTTATGAAACATTGTGTAGGTTAGTTGCATCGCTAAGCAACAGAGCCCAGAAATCTCTTGCCACTTTTTTTATATTATTGGAAGTTTGGTGCTCTGATCGTAAGTCTGTCTCGGATCCCAGGAGCAAGATCATGGAAGTTATAGACATAATACATACAGTGCAGAAGGAGGCCATTCGGCCTATCGAGTCTGCACTGACGCACTTAAGTCCTCACTTCCATCCTACCCCCCGTAACCCAATAACCCCTCCTAACCTTTTTTTTTTGGTCACCAAGGGCAATTTATCATGGCCAATCCACCTAACCTGCACGTCTTTGGACTGTGCGAGGAAACCGGAGCACCCGGAGGAAACCCACGCAGTCATGGGGAGAACGTGCAGAATCCGCACAGACAGTGACCCAGCGGGGAATCGAACCTGGGACCCGGGCGCTGTGAAGCCACAGTGCTATTCACTTGTGCTACCGTGCTGCACTGAACTGCGGCAAACATACCCCCTTGCCGGATCCCTGTAATCCAAATTTGGAACATCCTGCCAATCCCTGAAGTGGAGTCAGAAATCATACAAAAGCTAAAACCCATTCATAATTATCTCAAGGATTTTTCCTGAGTGGCAGGTCTACCCACCCAGTGACTGGACTGATTATTGTATTTTGTGCACTATGGAAGCATTCACAGGGCCCAGAATGTCAATCAATTCAGGTGTCATGTGAGAGTACCTTTAATAAATGTGTGTTTAAGAAATGTACCTTTAAGAAATGGATGTTTATCAGTGATGTCAGAGTGTGGGTGGAGCTGGGCTGCCTGTCAGCTTTTTACTTTTCATTTTAGGCTTTTTGCTGCAGGTGTGTTTTAGTTTTGTTTTCAATGTTGGAGCTGAAGCTGTTCTCTCTGCCATCAAAAGACTATCTCTTGATCATTTGGTGAATTCAGAATTATAAATGTTCTCAGTAGTGAATGTAAACCTAATGTGCTTCTGTTAAAAGATGTTTCTTCTGTCTTCTGGATGTTGTTTGGGAAGTTATTAAGGATTACTTAATGTTGTATTCCTTGAGGGTTGTATTTGAATTGATGGTTGCTAAGATGATCACTGTATGTTTCAAAAAAGTTAACTTAGTTTCGTTTTCAGTGTTGGAGCTGAAGCCAGACCAAGTAGGTGTACTGCTGTTCTCTCTGCCATCAAAAGACTATCTCTTGATCATTTGGTGAATTCAAAATTATAAATGTTCTCAGTAGTGAATGTAAAGCTAATGTGCTTCTGGTAAAAGGTGTTTTAAGTCTTATGGATTTTAAAAGGAACGCTTAAAGGATTACTTAGTGTTGTATTCTTTGGGGGTTGTATTTGAATTAATGGTTGCTAAGATGTTCAGTGTATGTTTTAAAAAGGTTAACTTGCGTTCATAGAATGAACATTGTTTTGCTTCAAAAAATACTTTTCCATTTCTGCTGTACCGCACCTGTAGAGTGGGCTGTGTGCTCCCCATACCACAATCTATTAAAAGTTGTGGGTCAGATGAACTCCATGATACACTTTGGGGTTCTCTAAACCCTGGCCCATAACAAATTGGGAGCTCGTCCGGGATAGTCTATCCATTGGATTGGCTTTGTGAACTTAACGACAATGAGTGGTGAGCATATTGTGGTTGCTTTTCAGGTGCAGTATTTCAGTTAAGTAGGGAGTGTGTTGTGGACAATGGCTCTTTCAGAGGCTCTGAAGTTTTTAGGGTGGAGACGGTCACACGCAGTACCTTACGGACAGAGACTAAAAGCAGACTGTTAGATTTGGCAAAAACATTGCAGTTAACATTACCTGACAAAAAGTGAAAAGATGAGGTCATTATGGCGGTTGCCTGAGATACCTTCAGACAAAGCCTACAGACAATCTGTTGAACCTCGCAAGATGTTTTGAATGTCGCAAATCTCGCGAGGTTCAACAGCCTCGTCCCGACACCAAGTCGGGCCAACGAGGCGGCTGAATCACGTCCGTAGTTTGTCAAATAGGGCATTAAAGGTGTTCCACATGTTCTACCCAAGTAGATCTTCCTGCCCTATCATCGATGTACACAATACAGTTGCATAATCAGCCGATTATTTAGGGTGGAAATTACTGGCTGTTCACATCGACAATATATTCCTGTTCCACCGACGGCATATGGGTTTCTCGGCGACGTGGGGTGCAGTCAATGGGAAATCCCGTTGACAACGGCGGAACAGAAAATCCCACTGGCAGGCCACCTCCCCTGCCAAAAACCAGGTGGCGGGTTGGTCGGTATATCCCACCCTATGTTTGTCACTCTTTGAAAGGCATATTCTTCATTCCAAAAGGCATAACCTTACATTGGTATAGGCCATCTGGGGTTAGAAAGCAGAAACCTCTTTGGATTGATCTGTTAATGGAACTTGCCAATAACCTTTTAGCACATCAACCTTGCTAGCAAAGCCTGAATTTCCAACTCTATCAGTGCAGTCCTCAAGTCAAAGAATTGGATAAGTGCCAGTTTTGGTTACAGCATTAACTTTCCTGTAATCAGTGCAGAACCTTAGTTATCCATCAGGTTTTCGTACGGCTGGAGAACTCAAGCTACTTTACTTAACTCAGTGAAATCATTGTCCAGCATAAATTTAATTTCTTCCCTGACTTGAGCCAATTTTCCAGAATTGTGGCAATAAGGGTTTTGTTTGATGGGTGTAATATTTCCCAATTCAATGTCATGCAAAGCTAAAGAACGTCACCCTGGTCTATGTATACACACTGACTCATTTATTTAGCAGCTTGGCTATATCACCCTGAGATCTCTCTGGACAATGGTGTAATTCATAGAATTTACAGTGCAGAAGGAGGCCGTTCAGCCCATCGAGTCTGCACCGGCTCTTGGAAAGAGCACCCTACCCAAGGTCAACACCGCCACCCTATCCCCATAACCCAGTAACCCCACCCAACACTAAGGGCAATTTTGGACACTAAGGGCAATTTAGCATGGCCAATCCACCTAACCTGCACATCTTTGGACTGTGGGAGGAAACCGGAGCACCCGGAGGAAACCCACGCACACACAGGGAGGATGTGCAGACTCCGCACAGACAGTGACCCAAGCCTGGAATCGAACCTGGGACCCTGGAGCTGTGAAGCAATTGTGCTATCCACAAGGCTACCGTGCTGCCCAATATTCCATCCAAAATCTTTAACACCTCCATATTGGCTAATTTCATTACTGGGGATTGATCTGAGAACTTTTAATCTCTGATTCATTGTTTGAACACTCAAGTGTATTCATAACGCCATTTTCCTTCTTATTTACCTGAGTACACTCACAGTTGGACTAGCTTCCCTGTCATAATACAGTTCCAGCATATTCGTATGACACACATGTTGATGTTTCTTTCCATCCAAGGTACCTTTACCTGCATCTTCGGTGTAATATTTTGTGAGCTGTGACTTGCTGGAGATATGAGCTTATAACAGTGCAGCAAGGGCAGTGAGGCAACTGGAACCTCGGCAAACAATGAGACCAGCAGTCTGTATCCTTCCCACTGATGCGCCTTAAGGATTGAGAAAGAACCAGGATAGACAGAGAAGGAGGGCATATTTGAGGCAAATCAGCTCCAGAAAGAGAAATAAAGAGAAGGAAAGAAAGAACAGGTTCAGACAGCGAGGGGAAAGCACTGTTTAAAAAAAAAAAAAATTTCACATTTTTTGAAACTCTAGAATAATTTACAACCTGGAGGAGTGAGATTGAACAGTTTGCATTGTTCCCATTCTGGGCCAGAGGGGTTGATTTCCAATGCATTAACAATTATTGTCTCGTCAAAAAAATATCTATGCTGTCAAAATTCAGCCTAACTTGCTGTGGCATGTTCATGGGCAATTAATGTGCGAATGCAGACAATTTTGAAAAATAAGAGGAAGGCTCAAGGCAAGTGACATAAATTAACCAGCAAGCCTGAAGATTTGGAACTCACGGTGTATCTCTTAACCCCCCCTGAATTTGCTGGTGAATTTGTGCATTAATAACAGCGTGCACAACAATCTTTCCAGAAAGACTTGGGCCAACCTGTCAGATGAAGGCAGGCTCATCAACCTAAAACATCGACACGACTTTCTCCTCTTTACAGATGCTGCCTGACCTCCTAAGCAATCACAGTATTTCCTGTTTGGTTTGGTGGGAAGGAATGTTTAGATCACCTCAGGAACGTTGCCATTAAAAGGCTTCTACTGTGTTGATACTTGCAGCACCTATTAGTCAATTCTTCCCATTAGTCTGGAAAGATCATTTTTTACCACCCACAGAAAAGACAGCTTCTCAGAAGTGACTAGTCTTATTTGCCTTAATTGCTGTCATTAAATTAATGAGCATTTCTCAATGATGCTTTGTTTTATGTACACTATTAATTCAAGGCTATTAAATCTGTATTTCTCTTAATTTATTGTGGCAATTGCATCGTGGAACAGGGTAAACAAGATGTTAAAAGAACAACAGAAGGTTATCCAACATATTTTAGCAGGCTGTAAACAGTGAAGTGTTTGCTGTATTGCCAGTGATGCAATGATGCATTTTTGTTGGTCACAGTTCTTGGTGGAAAATTCTTCTCCTTCTGTATGGCAAAGAAAATTTCTGTAATTCCCCGTAACTGAAATGAGAGTTGCCCTAAAACATGCATGAACTGTTTCAAGCAAATATTACGAAAGGCAGTGTTTCATTTTCATATGCAAATTCTTTCCAAATTAAATATTCCTTGTTATAGCAAAAAAAAAGTTCATTTGATATGGCTCGGCCAACATTGAACATAGAACATTTACAGCGCAGTACAGGCCCTTCGGCCCTCGATGTTGCGCCGACCTGTGAAACCACTCTAAAGCCCATCTACACTATTCCCTTATTGTCCATATGTCTATCCAATGACCATTTGAATACCCTTAGTGTTGGCGAGTCCACTACTGTTGCAGGCAGGACATTCCACACCCTTACTATTCTGAGTAAAGAACCTACCTCTGACATCTGTCTTATATATATCTCCCCTCAATTTAAAGCTATGTCCCCTCGTGCTAGACATCACCATCCAAAGAAAAAGGCTCTCACTGTCCACCCTATTCAATCCTCTGATCATCTTGTATGCCTCAATTAAGTCACCTCTTAATCTTCTTCTCTCTAACGAAAACAGCCTCAAGTCCCTCAGCCTTTCCTCATAAGATCTTTCCTCCATAGCAGGCAATATTCTGGTAAATCTCCTCTGCACCCTTTCCAATGTTTCCACATCCTTCCTATAATGCGGCGACCAGAATTGCACACAATACTCCAAATGCGGCCGCACCAGAGTTTTGTACAGCTGCAACATGACCTCATGGCTCCGAAACTCAATCCCTCTACCAATAAAAGCAAACACACCGTACACCTTCTTAACAACCCTCTCAACCTTAGTGGCAACTTTCAGGGATCTATGTACATGGACACCAAGATCTCTCTGCTCATCCACACTGCCAAGAATCTTACAATTAGCCCAGTACTCTGTCTTCCTGTTATTCCTTCCAAAATGAATCAACTCACACTTTTCTGCATTAAACTCCATTTGCCACCTCTCAGCCCAGCGCTGCAGCTTATCAATGTCCCTCTGTAACTTGTAACATCGTTCCGCACTGTCCACAACTCCACCAACTTTAGTGTCATCTGCAAATTTACTCACCCATCCTTCTATGCCCTCCTCCAATTGCCCTTGAACTTGGTGGCTTGTTAGAGGGTTTAAGGGTCAACCACCTTGCTGTAATCTGGAGTTACATGTAAGTCAGATCAGGTAAGGACGGCAGATTTCTTTCCCTGAAGGATATTAGTGAACCACATAGGCTTTTACAACAATTGACAATAGTTTCATGGTCACCGTTAGACTTTAAATTCCAGATTTTTATTTCATTACCTGCCCTGGTGGGTTTTTGGATTACTAGTCCAGTGATGATACCACTACCACTCTGTCCTGCCCTGTTTTACAGATCTTAAATAATCTGTCCCTTTGAGGATATCATGAGAGCATAGAGTTTTGACATGTTAGATGTTACAATTTTTTTAATAGAGGCAATTAACCAGCAGCAAATCATGCTATAACTGCTACAATTAACTTCCAAAGCAGATCAGAGTGCCAACGGGCTGTTTAGACAGTGGGCTCAATTCACCCAAAAGGGAACAAAGCCCCCTTGTGAGCCCGTTTAGCCGCATGTTTCCCAGTACTCACAGTGCCTAGAAATACATGGCTATTTAACGTGACTCATGTTGTGTAAGGGGCCTCAACAGGTAACCCGCGGCATATAAATATGGCACCCCAACCTCCAAGGCCACCAAAGCGATCCCCGACCCCCGACCCCCCCCCCCCCCTCCCCCCCAGCCAAACGCACTTGGAGGAGCCCATATGACCCCTCAAGCCTGTTCCGCCAGTCAATAAGTTCGTGGCTGAATTGATCTTGGTCTCAACTCCACTTTCTTTCTCGCTCCCTATAACCGATGTCCCCCCAATAGCTTAAAACTCTCTGGTCCATCTCAGCCTTGAATATATTCAATGGATGCAATCCACAGGGCCTGATTGCCGCGGGCGCAGATCCCATTTTGGCCGTTAATTCTCACTAGAGGCCATGACGGGATATGCACCAGAGAAATATCCGAACGTGATGTTCCTGTGCCTTCCCCGATGGCGGAATCAGATCTGCTTCCAGGTTCATGTCAGATGCTTTCCCCCCCTCCACCGTTGGTGTGACCTCACACCAGCGTGAATCACTCACTACTGGTTTCCAAAAATAGAAACCATGCCAGGGGCATGGTGGTTAGTATAGCCCCCGGATGACGAGGGATATGGCTGGACAGTGCCCCTGATTCCCTGCCACTTGCACGTTAGTACTGCACTTTGCGATTAGTGCGCCTTTCAAAAATGGCGTCCCGATCTTGGTGGAGCCGGGCTTGCAAGCTTTATCAGGCCCTGCCCTGCCAGACGATGCAAAACATGTCCCCCTGCTTTTTTTTGACAAAGTGCCAGAAGATCTGGTCAAAACCTGGCTGTGCCTCTGGGGAGAAACATGTCAGTTTTCAGTCAGAACCTGACATTTTTGGGGGGGAAATTACGCCCAATGATTCAGCATCCGTAGTTCTCTCAAGTAGCGATTCCCAAATATAATGACCCTCTGGCAGAAGGAATTCCTCCTTATCTCCATCTTACATGGACAACCCTTATTCTGAAACTCTGTCCCCATAGATTCTCCATGAGGGGGAACAACCTCATATCCACCCTGTCACGTCCCCTGAGAATCTTGTATGTTTCAACAGGATTATCTCTCATTCTTCTCAACTGCAATGAGTATAGATCCAACCGTTCAACTTTTCCTCATTGGACACCCCTTCATCCCAGGAATTAACCGAGTGAAATGTCTCGGAACTACCTCCAATGTGAATATAATCCCTCCTCAACTGGGAAATCAGGTCAATTCCCTCACAATGAGCAAAGACCTTCTGGCCTTCATAATGTTTTCCTTCAACAACTTTGGCTGTATCGACTGGATGCAGGGATATTGTTTCCTGGGGTGGGGGGGGGAGGTTCCAGACCTAGGGGTCACAGACTCAGGATATGGGGTAGGGCATTTAGGACTGGAGTGAGGAGACATGTTTTCACTCAGAGGGTGTGGATGTCAAATCAAGGAAACAGATTTCTAGACTCTAAAGATATCAAGGGGTATGGGGAGAGAGTGGGAGTAGGGTGTTTCGGTAGAGGATCAACCATGATCATAATGAAAGGTAGAGCAGGCTTGAAGGGCCGAACGGCCTACTCCTGCTCCTATTTTCTATTTATTTATGTTGCCATAAAGTTTAGAACCTCAAGGATTACATTCATAGGAAAACTATATTACCCTTGGTATCCAGTGTAAGTAAAATTTAATTGGCAATTTGCAATTATTCGAGATGCACGCTCACATTAACCAGCCAAACATTATTTTCAATAGATATCCAGATAAAGATGCTCATGCATTTCCCATGATGCAATACAAAGGTTTTCTTATGTTAATAAGCAGCATTAAACCTTTTCATAAAATTATGTCAATTAACAGAAAGGGGGTTAAATTGGATAACTCCTGAAATCTGGCCAGGGATCACGATGCGCTATTAAACCCGCACATTTTCAGTGTAATGCAGGCAGCAAGCCAACTTTGTACTGCTTTCTCATTATAATGATTGCTGGGTGCAGCCAGTGCAGCTGTCCACAGTGTTTATTGGCTGTCCATGCCAATGGAGGCCCAATATCGCTAGTAACTTGCACCACTTAAATCTAGCATACACTACGGAATGATCCATTTGGCTTGAGCAGTCGCTAGGAAGTGTTCAGCGACCGAATCTGACCTGGCAAAGAGTGAAGAATGGATAACCATGGTGAGAATGAGGCATATGGGTTTTACGATGCTACACTGGAGGTTTTGTTGGAGGAGATGGAAAGGAGGAGAGATTCCTGTATCCTCAAGTAGCAGGAGACTCTCCAGGCACACGATGAGGAGGCCAGTGGGAACAGAAAGGGACGTAAGTTAATGCCTGCATCTTAGCTCCAAGGACATGTATGCAGTGATGCAAGAAATTGAATACCTTCACACCAATGGTCAATGTCAGTAAAGGCATCATGAAATGCCACCACTAGACTCAGCCACTGCTCAATTTGCCACTCACCCAGGAACCAGCAATCTAAATCAGTCATCACTCAGTGTTCATATACTTCAGCTCACGCTCACACAGTTGCACTGTTTCACGCCTCAAAACGTACACACATGGCCAGCGCTTCAACCATGACACTCACTTCAGCCGAATGTATTGCACAACACTCACTGACACTCTTCCCTCTTTCTTGCAGTAGAAGGTGTCACACAACCAGACGAAACTGAAATGAGGGAGACATGTGTTGGTGTACTCCAATACCCATGGAGTAGACAGTGTTGACCATAATGGGAAGGGTCATCACTGAGGCTGTGGCTACCAGCTGGGCTGAATCTGTTAAAGGTGGCATTACTGTATCTTTGTACTTCATCATTTAATCTCTCCTGTCTTTCACAGACCTACCTTTTCGTTCTTTATCCACCCTCCCTCCTTACACTTGTTAAAACCAATCACGTTTCTAATTTACCCTAGTTCCGATGAAAGGTCATTGACCTGAAAAATAGGTAGGCTTTCCTCAAAGGAGGTGATGTGGGGCTCAGCAAACTCCCATTGTCCGCATTAAATACCATCTGTAACTTTTGTTTCTATCTTTATAAATGTTACCTGACCTGCTGAATATTTCCAGCAATTCCTGTTTTTATTTCAGCATCTGCAGCACTTGCTTTTGTATGAGCTTGTTATAAAGTCAAACACAAAGCCAAACATTATTTTTTTTAAAAAGAAAATGTTTGCTATTACATTTATAGAACATCATGTATCCTTTTTGCAGTTCCCTAGAGGGTTGTGTGTTTTTAGAATGCCTCTGGAAAATAAAGATTCTGAATTGTTTCACAATCTTCTCTTTAATGGCTGTTATTAAAATAATGAGAGTTATTTCTAGATGATGTCTTCCTTAGATTGCGTTCCTTATTATCTTCTCTAAGTCGAGGAATGCTTGAATGTAGATCAGTGGTGCCATCTTGAGGTATAATTGGCTCAGGTGACTCACGTTTCATTTCAACGGCAATTTCAGTCTCAGTTGTAACATACACTGGGGATTATTGAAGGTCACTGTCAAACGTGGGAAGCAAATGAAGATTTTAGCATCATATATGCGTTCAACGGTAGAGACATGAAGGATCAGAGTTGTTTCCCATTTTGATATAAAGCTACAGAATTCCTTTAATACTGGACCACAACTTGAACCAAACTTTTCAGCAGGAATTTTTAAAATATAAATTTAGAGTACCCAATTCTTTTTTTCCCCAATTAAGGGGCAATTTAGTGTGGCCAATCCACTTACCCTACACATCTTTGGGTTATGGGGGTGAGACCCACGCAGAAACGGGGAAAATGTGCAAACTCCGCACGGACAGTGACCCAGGCCGGGATCGAACCTGGGTCCTCGACTCCGTGAGGCAGCAGTGCTAACTACTGCGCCACCATGTCGCCCGGTCTTTTCAGCAGAATAAAGGTAAACATTTATGCTTCAATTGCTGTAATCATCTTTAAAGTAAGATTTTCATTTACATTGAGTCTTACCAAAAAACCTTTTTGAGACAACGGTTTCTTTTGACGCATAATTGTTATTATGAAGTCAGGCATAGCAGTCATTTGGCTTATGGCAATATCCCACATGCAGTAATCAGACCAAAATTCAATTCTGAATGGTATTGGTGTGTCTGACCTTGTTCTCAATTTTCTTTTTGAGAATTGGTTGCAATAATATTGTTTGTGACAATCATCTTGATTTTAAGCTCTGTGATTGGTCAAAGGCATTGAAGTATTTTGATCTCACCTGTTGGGCCTCATACGATACAGCTGTTAATCCTTTCCAGTTTACTCACAGGGCATTGCTACATAATAATATCTATGTCACTGTAGTGTAAAGCGCAGTATTACAAAGGAGGGAACAAGCATGACAAGAAATGGCAGATAGAGTCAATGCGGTCTCAACAATCCAGTGAAACCAATGGGAGATTCAGAAGTAAAAGGAGTACTCAGGTAAGACATGAATATATTTTTTCCAGATGCAAGGATAGAACATAACGGGGCAAGGGGGAAAAGTAGAAACTATTAATTTAGGCACTATAAACCCTTGGGTTCGCAGCTGGCACAGGGGCCTGGGGTGAGGTGACCCGCACCCTGCCGCTAGCATGGCCACTGACATCAAAGGGGTTGGAGGACAGCAGGGTGGCACAGTGGTTATCACTGATGCCTCACGGCGCCGAGGTCCCAGGTTCAATGCCGGCTCTGGGTCACTGTCTGTGTGGAGTTTGCACATTCTCCCCATGTTTGCGAGGGTTTCACCCCCACAACCCAAAGAAGTGCAGGCTAGGTGGATTGGCCATGCTAAATTGCCCCTTATTTGAAAAAAATGAATTGGCTACTCTAAATTTATTTTTTTTAAATCAAAGGGGTTGGAGCTTAGGGGAGGGAATTCCCACACTGGGAACTTCCTCAACTCTTGCCTACCTATCATCCGGCAAGCTGAATATCATGCTCAGTCAAGCATTCATAATGAACCCAGGTGGAGAGCTAGATGTCTGACCAATTGTTTCTCCCAAATGGATTCATTATGTAAGTTTGGCTGAACTCCAGGGCCCTCAAATGTATTAGTTCAGCAGAAGCTCTGTTTGGACAATCTGAAGTGAAGTGTTTACTTTGCTTCATTGAAATCTTTATGCAGCTATAGTAAATTATTCTTTATGTGACATCTTTTATCAATATCTGCATATTTATTTTGACAAAATTAAGCGGTATGAAATGGGTAAAGCTCCCATTACTGATACTCTACGAGCCCTGTCTAATTCACACTTATATAGGGTTATAGGGACAGCAAGTTTATGAGAAAAGCAGATTTCTGATTTTTTGTTTTCTTCTCAGCATTTCAACAATTGCCATTGTTAATATATGGGTCATTGGTCCTGTACAGAGTGCCTACTGGGCATAGAATGGGCATAGAAATTACATGGGGGATTGGTGGAAGGCATGGGTAACACCTTTTAAACTTGCTTTTCAAAAGGTTCCTGGATCCAGACTGTGATTCATGACTCCGCTGAGGGCCTGAACTATGAATCATGGATTCGGGCAGCACGGTAGCACAAGTGGATAGTACTGTGGCTTCACAGCGCCAGGGTCCCAGGTTCGATTCCCTGCTGGGTCACTGTGCGGAGTCTGCACGTTCTCCCCGTGTCTGCGTGGGTTTCCTCCGGATGCTCCGGTTTCCTCCCACAGTCCAAAGATGTGCAGGTTAGGTGGATTGGCCATGATAAATTGCCCTTAGTGTCCAAAACGGTTGGAAGGGGTTATTGGGTTACGGGGTTAGGGTGGAAGTGAGGGCTTAAGTGGATCGGTGCAGACTCGCTGGGTCGAATGGCCTCCTTCTGCATTGTATGTTCTATGGAGAAGCTGGCCCTACTCCACACAAATTGTGGGAGCCGAGGAGCTGCTATCTCTGCAATGGAGTCAACCAGGTCAAGAGTGCAGGAAACAGGCCTGATACCCACAGGAATGGTAATGGAAGCCCCAGGAGCTGATCACGCCTGCCATTTTTAAGTGGCTCCAGATGTTGGTCCAGCTCCATGAAAGTCTAGCCCACTGTGTACAGGTGCATAACAGTATTGATGATTCAGTACCTGAAAGTATAAATGGGCTTATTTATTCACGGTATGTTATCTGCATTCCTCACAGAGCAAAGAAATCCTTAATATAGTTGAACCAAAAAGGAAAAGGAGCAATAGTGGGTGGAGCACCAAGTTTGACTACATCACTCAAAACAGAATCAAGACAGAATTTGATGCTAAGTTAAGGAAGAAATCTTGTGTGATGCACCAACATTGATGAGGATGGAGTATTGGTGCTGGCATTTGATTAGAATCCAGGTACACAAGGTGGGAATGCAGCATTCTGCTTCTGACTTGCAACAGTGCTCTGGCATTAACGGGACTGTTTTTGCACCAAGCCTAAAACAGCATGGCACCCACATTGAGCCTTGGCCTCCTAGCACAGACAGTGGGAGATGATCTTCAATCTCTGAATGATTCAAATGCCCACATTTGCGCTGGTGTGGTGGAACAGTTCTATGAAGCTTGCATTTACCATGCGGTAACGTCAACGGCATCTGTCGCAGAAGACTCAATTATGCAGACCTTCAGAAGCAAGAAGTCCTATTGTGGAAACCTCTGCTGCATATGAAGAACTTGTGTCCAAACTTAAAATACAGCCAGGATGTGTTTCAGCTCGCTTGGAGAATGGTTATAGCCATTTAGGACTGAGAGAGCCCAAGGTTTTGTACATGTATTTTGCATTCTCATACTATTGAGTGGTCCTCAGAAAGAGATTCCCTCCACCAGTTGCGTGCGCAGAATAGCAGAGCAGTGACAGGTCAGAATTTTTCATCAACTGTGATGCCAAAAACTGGAAATTGGCACCTGCCTCGGAACAGAATGAGCCACTCGTGACTCTAGCAAAGATGGGTGGACTCCATGGCAGAGATTGAGATGAACTGGAGGTTGTCACAGACACTGGTCTCTGCCATGTGTGCCATGTAGCCAATGATCAAAATAGATGGTAGCAGAGAACAGCAAAAAACAACATGCAAAAAATCCACAATTTGTAATGAAAAAATAGTGGCAAAACGCATTAAACATAAAGCACAAAATAAAATAAATTTACTTTCACTATATCTTTCGATCTGCTTTCATTATTGTGCAAAAATACAAAGTGTCAATGGACTGAAGTGAGCATAACAAAGCCTTTACAAGTACTGTAGTAAACAAGGAGAACAGACAACAGTCTATTCAACGTTCAATATTTATTTACCTAAATTTGTCCAGTTTGCTTCGGGTAGTTCCTGCACACGATCAATTTGCTCTTTCATAGCTTACAACGTCTTAGGGCGGAACCTTCCGTTCCAGTACTAGGTCCTGTAGCAGGGCCGGAGAGGGGAAATGTTTCCTGTCACAGAGGCCAGTGGGAATTCATGCCTCAATGCGCAACCCCGGCATCATTAAACATGCAGGGGGGATTTCGCCTGGGGCAGGCTGGATGGCTTGTGTCCCGCCATCATTTTTAAAAGGCCTCCAGACGTAACTGGTACACTGTTGAAGGTAGAAGATGGATTTCCTCAAAGGCACTAAAGCTTGAAGGTCCACCTGGCACATGCTGCCCCCACCCATTGCTGTGTTCCAGGGCCCACAATTGCTGGAGGCCTTCATCCCGAACACCCAAGGCAGCCCCAGGTCTTCTTCAGGTAAGTACTGGCATGTACACTCCATATTGGGCCAGATGTATTCTGGACCGGCGTGATTTCCGCTGGCGTTGTGGATGATGGGGCCTGGGGGGAAATTCCGACCGGGCCCTCATCTGCCATTCCATTAGCGGGATACGAACCAGTTCCATGCTGTCCCTGTGGCAACGGGAGTGGAAGATCCCGTCATCATTTTACCCAGGCCTTTTACCTGATTTTTGAGCTCCCGCTGCATTGTCCCTCCTCTCAGCCACCCACCCCTGCCATTAAACCCATTCCGGGGGAAGGGGAGAGGGGAATTCCACCCTTGGTGCCCAAATCCATGGTGAGACTTTTGCCCATAGTAGTATTCATCTGCACATTTGCCCTCATTGCCCATTCGCAAGGCCTCTGATTGTTTCAAACACCTAACCTAAATATCTGCCTGGTAAAAGCTTTGTTTTTTTCACATTCTCCGTTGTATCTGTTGACGTTAGCAGGTTTACGCAGACATGTTCGCGGTTACTATTGTATTGTGTGACCCAGGGATCTAGGCACTTCTCCCTCTGCTTTGAAAGCATTATAAGAGCCCCAGTGACTGCACATTTCATCTATAGTCGATATCACAAGCAACTGTGCTTTGAGCATTGGGGGTGTTATTTTCTGATGGAAGTTACTTGCCATTTGCACATGAAACCAAAGCCTGTTAATGCATGTCATTAGGTTGATGGTGGGTGCACAGTGGTTGCATGTGTAGAGACATGGATATCCTATAAGAAGGAAATAACTTCATTGGTTCCTTTCATAACTTCAGGTCATCGAAGTGTTCCACAACCAGTTAAGTACCTTTTGATACAATATCGCTGGTGTATTTTGTGAAAAGGGTGGTAGTGAATTTGTACATATCAAGCTCTCTTCGACGTGAACAAAATAAGTGACCAACCCATATTTGTAGTTTTGGTTGAGATGTTGGCTAAGGAGAAGGATAGCTCCTTCTGATCTTAGTTCCAAGGAATGTTCTCCGAGAGGCCAGCTGAGGCTCTGGCTTATCATTTCATTTGGAAGACTGCACCATAACAGTGCAGCTCTCCTTCTGTACTGCACTGTGGTGTTAGCCTAGATCCTGTGCCCAGATCTTAGGGCAGCACGGTAGCATAGTGGTTAGCACAATTGCTTCACAGCTCCAGGGTCCTAGGTTCGATTCCCGGCTTGGGTCACTGTCTGTGCGGAGACTGCACGTTCTCCCCGTGTCTGTGTGGGTTTTGTCCGGGTGCGCCGGCTTCCTCCCACAGTCCAAAGATGTGCAGGTTAGGTGGATTGGCCGTGCTAAATTGCCCTTAGTGTGCAAAAAAGGTTAGGTGGGGTTACTGGGTTACGGGCGTTGTCTGAAGTAGGGTGCTATTTCCAAGAGCAGGTGCAGACTCGATGGGCCGAATGGCCTCCTTCTTTGCTGTAAATTCTATGATATAATTCTATGGTCTTTGGATTGGAGATTTAACGCCCAAATGAATTTGCCACGACAGGACAAAGTCGGACAAATTGGGGACAATAAAAGGTTAGCTACTGGCAGCAGTTGCTTGATGGCCAAGTTCATAACACAATCAAACAGGTTGAGTATCAACCTGAAAAATCCTTCCAACACATACCAATGACAGGGGGTAAGAGCGGGAAAAAACCCTGGTCAGCCATGCTTGATGTGGAGTGGCATCCCTCAAGCTATAAGCCTCTGGCGACAGACTAGCGGGTTGTTCCGAGAGCAAAATAACCATGGGAAGTCTTTTGCCTCATCAGATTTGGAAAGGGAAAAGTAGCTGCCAGCAGTTGCTACTGAAAAGTATGTGACTCGGTACTTAGAGAAACCGGGCGTTAGATAGCTACTTAACGGAGTAGTGCATAGAACAGAAATTGAGAAGCAGTGATGGCTTTGCTGACATTGGTGATGCACTGTGAGTGGTTGATAGTCATGTGGCTTGCTTTAAGGAGCAGATTGTACACTGTAATCACAGCCTTTTGCTGAACTTGATCCTGCTCGTGCAGTGTACAACTGTGGGTCATAAACAGACGATAGTCATAAAGAAACTGAATACGGAATAAGGCCTTGGGAATTACTGGACTGGCAATCCAGAGGCCCGGACTAATGTTCTCGGGACGCAAATTCTAGTCCCACCTGAGCAGCTGGGAGAATTTGAATCCACTTAAGCAGTAAATCTGAAATAAAATGCTCATCTCATTAATAATGATCTTAAAGCTAACGGATTATCATAAAAACTGTTTCAGTAATGTTCATCAGCGGGGAGAATCTCTTATCCATACCTGTATAGCTTACAAGTGACTACAGCAATGTGGTTATTCTTGGCTGCCTTCTGAAATGGCCAAACAAACTGATATATGGGGTACGATTCTCCAGCCTCTCAGCCGCGTGTATTGCGGTGGCGCACCATTCGGTGGCAGTGGGTTTCTCTGCTCCCGCCGCTGTCAATAGGAATTCCCATTGAAGCCATCCCACGCTGCCGGGAAAAAGGCAGGCACTGTCGGCAGGACCACAGAATCCTCATCCCTGCCAGGAAACGGCGGGCAAATTCCGACCCTGGTATATTCCATTGTGTCAAACTGCGACACAAAAGTGGATGAGGAACTCTCCACCACATGGAGTGGTTGAGGTGAATGACATAGAAGGGCAAGCTAGGTAAGGACATGAGGAGAAAGGGAATTGAAGGATATGATAAAGTGGGATGAAATGAGGTGGGAGGAGGCAAATATGGACTATGTTGGACATGTGGGCGGCAGAGACCTGCTGGGCTACATGGCCTGTTTCTGTGCTGCAAAATGCAATGTGATACCCTTGGTTGATTGAGCTCTGTGATTATCTGATAAGTGCTGTGAATTGTCTGTCTGAACGACTGCTGCAAAATATTTCCGACGATCCGCAGAGATCCTGGTTTGCTGAATCTGAATTTGTCCTTTCACAAATAGATTGTCATCTTATTTGATCAGGTGAAAGCCTTTCAAAAAGGACTTCCACCTTTGAAATGCTGAAAAACATTTGTAAAGCAGGCCCTTTGAATACTCACGGCGGCTCAATACGTTCTGTCAAGTAACACTGAATTTCTGCAGATATATATGGTACAGATTGCAGATGAAGAATAATGTATAAAGGAGAATGGCAATACTGTGAATAAAAAATGTGATGATTGGAAACTTGTTTTAAAAATGGAAAAACAAAGGGTGGAATTTTACAGTCCACCACCAGCAGGTTTGAAGGTGGGGGGTGGGGGAAGGGAGGGGGGAAGAGGCTTTTAAAATGCCTACCCATCCACTCCTGCCCATAATTTCCCTCTTTGGTCACTGACTATTTGTAATAAATTACCTATTTTGCTGGTCATAGTACGGAGCGATATAAATTTTAAAAATCCGGTAGAACATCAGCTGCAGTTCAAATATTAATTGCATTTTTTTTGTAATTAATTCAGGGCAGCACGGTAGCATAGTGGTTAGCACAATTGCTTCACAGCTCCAGGGTCCCAGGTTCGATTCCCGGCTTGGGTCACTGTCTGTGCGGAGTCTGCACGCTCTCCCCGTGTCTGCGTGGGTTTCCTCCGGGTGCTCCGGTTTCCTCCCACAGTCCAAAGATGTGCAGGTTAGGTGGATTGATCATGCTAAATTGCCCTTAAGTGTCCAAAATTGCCCTTAGTGTTGGGTGGGGTTACTGGGTTACGGGGATAGGGTGGAGGTGTGGGCTTGGGTAGGGTGCTCTTTCCAAGAGCCGGTGCAGACTCGATGGGCCGAATGCCTCCTTCTGCACTGTAAATTCTATGATACTTCCTCCATCACTGTGAACCCCCTTAGATTTTTCCATCTCATAGTCTATTTTTGGACCAGGAAATGGCAACTTCTTCCCGGGGATGTGTCAATTAGACAATCTTTTAATAGCACATAAAAGCAGAGAGCGGAATTTTGCAAATAAATTGGCAAAGTGTCAAGTTCTGACTGAGACCCGGCATGTTTCTCTGCAGAAACACAGCCACGTTCCAACACTGTCAAAATAAAATCGGGGGGGGGGGGCGGGGGGTTTGCACTCTCACTCTGGCAGGTGGGCCCTGAAAGAGCCACAAGCTCGGATCCAGAGAGGTCAGCGCGCCGTCTTTGAGGGGCACCCTCGCACCCCCCCACAGCCATGGAGGACCCCCCCCCTCCATCACGAGCTTCAGGGTAAACCCCTCCCAACCACAAAAAATATTAGGGGCCACTCTCCCCACATCACACGCTTGTTGGTGAGCACCTCTTGCCCCCCTCCCAACAGGGGAAATGCCCCTCCCCTAATGAGGAGCTTTACTCCCCTTGGCAGTGCCCTTTGGCAGTGGCCACATCATTGCCCACTTCAGTGCCCCGTGACATTACTGCATGGTAGTGCCGGGGGCACTACCAGGTTGCCACGGGCAATACCCAGCCTCTGCCTTCAACCCCAGAGCCTCCATTCACCTCCTTACCCCTGGCATAGTCAATAGTGGTTCACACCTGCGTGACGTCCTGCCGCCAGGGGAGGAGCCACAGGGCCAGATGGTACGGCGTAAAGCCGTTTAATTATATTCAAATGCATGTAAATTTATGGAAATCAGGTTCACCCCTTTCTGGGCAAAGATTTGCACCTGTGGCTAACAGACCCAAAAAATCACACCCATGATGTGGTTTCAATTAGAAATGCAACTGCTGGTAAAACAGCAGAGGATAAATACCCTTCCATCCAAAACAAATAATCCAACCAAAGCTCTGCTGTCAGCATTTCCATTTCAACCCATCCATTGATTGCTATTCCTTTTCCCCTTCCCAACATCTCTCAATTCTGTTTACCATTCAGAGCAATTCCTTCACCACTTCTTATTTTACTGCTCTCCCGATGACTGGCTGCTCTGCATCTCTGGTCCTCCAACTCTATTGATCCGAATTTCCTTTCCTAAAGTCCTCCCTTTCTCTCCCTTTCATCCCCTCACGTTACCCTCCCGTCCACTCGCCTACCGCGTGCGCAATGAACAAATATGCATAAACTATAGCCTTCAAATCAATCACAGACACTGAAGATTGATGATTTGTTTTCCTCTGTTGACCTTTCATGAACCAATTGTGGTGATCTAGAAGCTACTGTCCCTCAAGGAATTGATGCTGCAATAGTGTTTTTGAATGTAATTTCTGGCTAATTATTTTATCAATTACTATATAACAAAAATGCTCAGCATGTTCATATATTAATTACACAGCCTTTTCCATTAGCACTAAATTAACAGAATGCTGCACAAGTGCCCAAAAGGTTTAAACCCTGTTAAACAGCAATAAGTAGTTAGAACAACAAATTGGGGAGGGGAAACAGTACCATAGCAATAATGTTACTGGACGAGCAATCCAGAGACCCGGACAAATGTTCTAGGGACATGGGTTCAAATTATACCAGAACAGTTGGGAGAATTTAAGTCCAATTAAGCAATAAATCTGGAATAAAATGTCAATCTCACTAATAATGATCTTGAAGCTAACAGATTATCAAAAAATTGATTCACTAATGTTCATCCGGGGAGGGAATCTCTTTTCCTTGCTTGGCCTGACTTGTGACAACAGCAGTGTGGTTAATCTTAGCCGCCTTCTGAAATGGCTGTGCAAACATGGAATACTCAAGCTGTGTCAAACTGCTGCACAAAAGTAGATAAGAATAAAATGGGACAGATCGCTCAGCATTGACCCAGACAGTGGAAATGACCGTGTAAACTCTCTGCAGTTCATCCCGTGGAGTCCTGGGGCAAGGCCGGACAATGGAGCGAACCGTTCATAACTCCAATCAGTTCGGCGTGACCGGAATATCCCACTGGCGGGAGGGGCCGTGAAATTCTGTCCCTCCTTATGAACATCTGGGGACTTGGGCTAAAATTTGGAGAGCCGTGTCACAAACTTGTCAAGCAACAGCCTGATATAGTTATACTCACTGAATTATACCACACATCCAATGTTCTAGACTTCTCCATCACCATTCTTGCCAGCACAATGGTATACAGTCAGGAAGGAGTGGCCCTGGGACTGCTCAACATTAACTCTGGAATGTCTGCAAGTAAGCTCGCTGTTTGATTATCACCGACTGACTTCCCTCAGCTGGTGAATCAGTATTCTTCCACATTGAACACCAGTTAGAAGAAGCACTGAGGGTATAAAGGGCACAGAATCTACTCTGGGGTGGGGGGTCTTCAATATCCATTACCCAGAGTTGCTTGGTAACACCAATCCTGACCAAGCTGACCAAATCCTGGACATAACTGCCAGAGTGGGCCTGCAGCAGATGGTGAGAAAAACAAAAAGAGGGAAAAACTATTTGACCTGTTGAAGATGCATCTGTCAAAGTCAGTATTGGTAGAAGTCTGACCACTCCAAAGGCCTTGTGGAGATGAAGTCCCAACTTCTAACTGAAGGCACCCTCCATTATGTTGTGTGGCACAACATGGGACAGAATCTATGGGCTAGATTCCGAACTGATCTAGTCACTCAAAACTGGGCATCCAGGAAGTGTTGTGGGCCATCAGCAGGAGCAGAATTGTACTCTACCACAATCTGCAACCTCATGGCCCAGCATGCCCCTCACTCTACCATTACCGTCAAGCCAAGGGGCCAACTCTAGCCCAATGAGGAATGTCGGACAGCATGCCAAGAGCAGCACCAGGCATACCTAAAAATGAGGTGTCAACCTGGTGAAACTACAACACAATCTCCAGCACATGTTAAACAGAGAAACAGCATGCTATCATCAGAACTAAGCGAGCCCACAACTAGCAGATCAGATCAAAGCTCCGTTGTCCTGCCAGATCCAATTGTGAATGGTGGTGGATAATTAAACAATTAATTGGAGGAGGAGGCTCCACAAACAGCCCAGCACATTGTCGCAAAATTCGAGGCTGGAGCATTTTTAACCATTTACAGCCAGAAGTGAGTGAATGATCTATATCAGCCTCTTCCTGAGACACTCATCATCCTGAGCCAAGCCAATTCACTCTGAGTG
The DNA here is from genome assembly GCF_047496885.1 of Scyliorhinus torazame. NCBI lineage: Eukaryota > Metazoa > Chordata > Chondrichthyes > Carcharhiniformes > Scyliorhinidae > Scyliorhinus > Scyliorhinus torazame. The sequence continues at coordinate 116,223,133 of NC_092727.1, forward strand.
ACATTGAGAAATGGCTGAAGGCGCTGGATATTGCAATGACTATGGGCCCTGAAATGTCCCAGCTGTAGGACTGTGTGGCCGCGCCCCAGCCAGGCCATTCCAATATGGTTGTAGCACTGGCATATGTTGACAATATCCCCCAAGTATGTCCTGCCCAAAATAAATCCAATCCAGCCACTTACCACCCCATCAGTCTACTCTCAGCCATCAAAAAAGTGATGCAAGGTGTCAAAGTTGATGGGACCAGCAGTAACCTGTTCACTAATGCTCAGTTTCCACCAGGGTCACTCAGCTCCAGACCTCATTTACTCCCACCAAAATCTGCCTTGATCCAAATATGGGCAAGAGAACTGAATTCGGAGACAAGGTGAGAGTGACCACCCTTGACACCATGGCAGTATTTAGTCAATTGTGGAATAATGGAGGACTAGCAAAATCTTGAATTAGTGGGAATCCGGGGAAAACTCGCCACTGGTTGAAATCATTATTAGCACAAAAGAAGTTGGACGTGGTTGTTGGAGACCAATCAACTCAGCCCCTGGAGATCACAGCAGGAGTTCCTCAAGGCAGTGTTCGAGGCCCCGGAATCTTCCACTGATTCAACAATAACCTTCACTCCATCCGAAAGTTAGAATTGGAGATGTTTGCTGATGATTTTCACAATGTTGAGTACCGCTTTCAACTCTTCAGGTGCTGAAGCAGTTCATGCCCACGTACAGCAAGACCAATATCCAGGCTTGGGCTGACAAGTGGCAAGTAACATTCGCACCACACAAGTGCAGGCATTGCCCACCCTCAACAAGAGAGAATCTAATCATCATTCCTTGACATTCAATGGCTTTACCATTGCTGAAACCCCACCATCAATATCCTGGGGTTTAGCATTGATCAAACATTGATAATAACTTAACTGGAACAGCCTTATAAATACTTTGGCCACAAGAGCAGGTCAAAGACTGAGAATTCTGCGGCAAATAACTCAACGCATAACTTCCCACAGCCTGCACACGAGATACAAGGCACAAGTCAGGAGGGTAATGGAATACTCTCCACTTGCCCGGATGAGTGCAGCTTCAACAACAATCAAGACGCTAGACACCATCCAGCACAAAGCAGCTGCTTGATCGACCTTAAACATTTACTCCCACCAAAATCGATGCACAGCGATAGCAGTGTGCACCATCTACAAGATGCACTGCAGCAACTCACAAAGCTTCCTTCACCAGCACCCTTCAAACCTGCAACCTGTCACCTAGGACAAGGGCAGCAGATACAGACGACCATCTGGAAGTTCCCCTCTAAGTAACACGCCATCCTGACTTGGAAATATATCGCCGTTTCTTCACTGTCACTGGGTCAAAGTCCTAGAACTCCCTTCCCAACAGCACTGTGGGTGTACCTACACCACATGGACTGCAGCAGTTCAAGAAGGCAGCTCACCACCACCTTCTCAAGGGTAATTAGGGATGAGCAATAAATGCTGCTCAAGCCAACGATGCTCACGTCCCAAGAAATAAGAGGTGACTCACACCTTGTAAGAGTGTGAATTTATATTACCGCTGTCATTCTGATGATCTAATCTAAGGATTAAAGAAAAGCACTGTAATCAACTTGCTGCGTGAATGTAGATTATATTCCATTTGCATTGCTACTAAATATCTCATGAGCCATATTAAATAAAATAGACGGAAACCTGAATGCATCTAATGCCTAATGTTGCAGAAACTGTATTTTGGTATCTTTAACAGTGACCCATGACATTTAGCCTAATGTCATGTCTTCTTATGTAAATGTTTGGAGACAGTGAGGTCTACACTAACCATCCACCAAACCAGAAATGTGCCATATTTTCTCAGCTGCTACAGCCAGGGGCAGGGGCCAGGTAGGATGGATCATTTAGTTTCTGGTGCTGTTAGTCCATTTCTCCTCGCGGTTTGGTTTAATCAGTATTGCCAATTTAAAACACACAAAGAATAAAATTAAATGAAGGAATTAGCATTTAATTGGCAATACTAATCTTCGCAATATCATTTATTGGTATAGCTATAAACTGGTGTTTCCCACTACAAATTATAAAATAAATTCAGTATTACAAATTAATACAGAAAATGCCTTTCGCAAAAATTAGCATTTTTATTGATCTTTCAGCACCAATTTTTTAAAAATGCAGAGTAAATTCAGTTACCAGTGAATTAATGATGAATCTGAAATTCAGTGCCTGAGAACAAGGCCTTAAGACCATAAGGTGCAGAATCATAAATAGGCCATTCGGCCCTTAAAGTCTGCTCCACCATTCAATGAGATCATGACAGATTTGGTATGAAAGTCCTCGGCTCCAATTTCCCACCTTATCCCCATAACCCTTGATTCCCTTCCTGATTAAAAATCTGTCTATCCCCACCCGGAATGTAATGCTGTGATGCTCCTTCTCACGATCATTGTGTTCAAGAGGGTGGCACGGTGACGCAGTGGTTAGCACTACTGACTCAGCAGCGCCGAGGACCCAGGTTCGATTCCGGCCCAGGATCACTGTTGGTGTGGAGTTTGCACATTCTCCCCATGTCTGCGTGGGTCCCACTCCCACAACCCAAATGATGTGCAGGGTAGGTGGATTGGCCATGCTAAATTGCCCCTTAATTGGGAAAAAAAAGAATTGGGTACCCTAAATTTTAAAAAATCACTATGTTCAAGGAAAGCAAAGGACAAATCAACCTGTATGAATGAATTGCCATGTTTAGAGAGACTTGTGGGCTTGCTGTTTGCCCCCTGCCCCCAAGGGGCCAAATATCACACGTTAGTCTTACTTCGGTGGTAGGCAAAGTAATGGAAAGGGTACTGAAGGATAGGATTTCTGAGCATCTGGAAAGACACTGCTTGATTAGGGATAGTCAGCACGGATTTGTGAGGGGTAGGTCTTGCCTTACAAATCTTATTGAATTCTTTGAGGAGGTGACCAAGCATGTGGATGAAGGTAAAGCAGTAGATATAGTGTACATGGATTTTAGTAAGGCATTTGATAAAGTTCCCCATGGTAGGCTTCTGCATAAAGTAAGGAGGCATGGGATAGTGGGAAATTTGGCCAGTTGGATAACGAACTGGCTAACCGATAGACGTCAGAGAGTGGTGGTGGATGGCAAATATTCAGCCTGGATCCCAGTTACCAGTGGTGTACCGCAGGGATCGGTTCTGGGTCCTCTGCTGTTTGTGATTTTCATTAATGACTTGGATGAGGGAGTTGAAGGGTGGATCAGTAAATTTGCAGACGATACGAAGATTGGTGGAGTTGTGGATAGTAAGGAGGGCTGTTGTCGGCTGCAAAGAGACATAGATAGGATGCAGAGCTGGGCTGAGAAGTGGCAGATGGCGTTTAACCCTGAAAAGTGTGAGGTTGTCCATTTTGGAAGGACAAATATGAATGCGGAATACAGGGTTAACGGTAGAGTTCTTGGCATTGTGGAGGAGCAGAGAGACCTTGGGGTCTATGTTCATACATCTTTGAAAGTTGCCACTCAAGTGGATAGAGCTGTGAAGAAGGCCTATGGTGTGCTTGCGTTCATTAACAGAGGGATTGAATTTAAGAGCCGTGAGGTGATGATGCAGCTGTACAAAACTTTGGTAAGGCCACATTTGGAGTACTGTGTACAGTTCTGGTCGCCTCATTTTAGGAAGGATGTGGAAGCTCTGGAAAAGGTGCAAAGAAGATTTACCAGGATGTTGCCTGGAATGGAGAGTTGGTCTTACGAGGAAAGGTTGAGGGTGCTAGGCCATTTCTCATTAGAACGGAGAAGGATGAGGGGCGACTTGATAGAGGTTTATAAGATGATCAGGGGAATAGATAGAGTAGACAGTCAGAGACATTTTCCACAGGTGGAACATACCATTACAAGGGGACATAAATTTAAGGTGAAAGGTGGAAGATATAGGAGGGATATCAGAGGTAGGTTCTTTACCCAGAGAGTAGTGGGGGCATGGAATGCACTGCCTGTGGAAGTAGTTGAGTCGGAAACATTAGGGACCTTCAAGCAGCTGTTGGATAGGTACATGGATTACGGGAAAATGATATAGTGTCGATTTATTTGTTCTTAAGGGCAGCACGGCAGCATTGTGGATAGCACAATTGCTTCACAGATCCATGGTCCCAGGTTCGATTCCGGCTTGGGTCATTGTCTGTGCGGAGTCTGCACGTCCTCCCCGTGTCTGCGTGGGTTTCCTCCGGGTGCTCCGGTTTCCTCCCACAGTCCAAAGATGTGCGGGTTAGGTGAATTGGCCAATGATAAATTGCCCTTAATGTCCAAATTGCCCTTGGTGTTGGGTGGAGGTGTTGAGTTTGGGTAGGGTGCTCTTTCCAAGAGCTGGTGCGGACTCGAGGGGCCGAATGGCCTCCTTCTGCACTGTAAATTCAATGATAATCTATGATTAATCTAGGACAAAGGTTCGGCACAACATCGTGGGCCGAAGGGCCTGTTCTGTGCTGTATTTTCTATGTTCTATGTTCTATGTTCATGCAAGTGACCTAAAACTAGTTTGACAGATATAGTGTACTACGTTTTTTAACGTTCTAGGGTTCTCTGATTTGGATTTCCTATATAAAGGTTGAAAATGAAATCAGTTTTAGGGATCTTATGTCAAAGGAAAGAGATGCTCAGTTTGAAAGCTGAAAAAAGAATCAGTATTCAAAAAAACAGTTAATGACCTTTCTTCTTCAAGGTATGAAACGACCCTTAAGTCCTCCTCTACCTCCTGAAAGTGGAGACCCAGATGGTTCCTTGGTGAATGACGATGCCACAGGATTGCAATCTGTCGCCGCAGACAGCGCGCAGAAGCGGGAAAGAAAACTCCAGACTTTCACCCTTTGTGGGGTGTGTAACATTCAGCTCAACTCCGCTGCTCAGGCCCAGATCCACTACAATGGCAAATCCCACCAAAAACGACTAAAAAAGCTTCAGAATGGAAAAATGTCCACCAGCCAAGGTAAGGTTGAGCAAAGAAAGGACCTCCCAGAAAGTAGAACATCTGGCTGATCCTTTCCACAGAAACAACCTTGTTGGGTGTCATAGTCAGAAGCAGAAACAGGAGACTCAAAGGAGAGAGATGAGGTTTATTTTATCTCCACTGTTAAATCTAAAACTTCATTTAATTGCATACGGTTTAGGCAGGTAGCATGGTCGGCGCAGGCTTGGAGGGCCGAAGGGCCTGTTCCTGTGCTGTATTGTTCTTTGTTCATTAGATAAAGAAAGGCTAGGTGTGCCTGATTGCAATTAGTTGTATTGCGTCACTGCCTGCAAAGGATGCCACTTAAAGTATTCACCGTGGACAATTTCTGAGTTAATTTGTTCTTTGGAATGCAAGGAATTTTGAGTGTTCTTGTATGCTAGTTTGTGACCATCGGTGGAAAACATGCATTTCCTTCTACGATCCATTTCTTCCGCAGATAAAAGCTGTTACTCTTTCTACCTTTTGTCTCAGCCTTTCCCTGCATCTCGTTCCAAAACATGGCCAGGAATGATGTCGTAACTGGTTCCGCCCCTTGACCCCCAACACCATAATGTTGCCAGAAAGGTGGCTTGGTGGCTGGAGACCAGCCATGAGGACATTCCCTTCTCACTATTTAGTTCTGAGAGTTGCAATTCTGTTGAACCATCCACGAATCAGCCAATGTGATTCTGGATCTGCATCTGAATCATTCAGAGCGTGGTGAAGGGAAGTGGATGATGTGTCCACTAATTGTGACCTGAATACTGGGACCAATGAGTGAAGGAGAGGAGGAGGGAGATGAGCCTCAGGCCAGACAGCCCTGAGTGAACCAGTTCAGCCGCTGGGAGAGGGTGCAGTGTATGTCAGCCTGTGCTTCGTACTGTCGTCCAGTACCTTTTATTATGAGAGCTAGGCAACTTTGGGCGGTGAAGCTCACCCAGGTGAAACAGGGCTTGTATAATGGGATGTGGGAGTTATTCAATTGAATTTGGTTTTGGTTTTATTTATTATTATTTTTCAAACGTTCTGTGCTAGAAGATATTTACAACGATGAGTTGGCAGAATCAATGGGATTTATTTGGTGGCTCTCGTTATGGTCAACAATGTAAAATCGCCAAAGCAGTAGTGTTAAATTAAACCTCAATTATCCATAAATCCTCCTGATTCTAATCCGCATGCTGTCCCTTGGCCACATCGCTGTTAGCTTTCACATGTACGGTGATGACACCCAGCACTACTTTCACACCACTTTTCATGACTCCTCCGCACCTGCTAAATTGTCAGACTGTTAGATCCAACACCCAACACTGGATGAGCAGAAATTTCTCTCAATTAAATATTGGGAAGACTGAATCCATTGTTTTCAGTCCCCACTCCGAACTCCATTCCCTAGCTACTGACTCCATCCATGTCTCGAGCAACCATCTGAGATTAACCCAATATATTCACATTTGATCCCAAGATAAGTTTCTGACCTCATATTTATCCCATCATTAAGACCATCTATTTCCGTTTCCATAGCATCACCTGACTTCACCCCATCTCGGTTCTTCTGCTGTTGAAATTCTCACTCATGCCTTTGCTACCTCTGGACTTGACTATTCCAATGCATGCCTGGCTGGTCTCCTACATTCTAGGCTTGTTAAACTTGAGGCGATCCAAATTTCTGAACCCCTATTACCATTGAGCTCTGTGCTCGGTGATCTATGTTGGCTTCCCGTGAAGAAATGTCCTGATTTTAAAGTTCTCATCTTTGTTTTCATATCCCTCCATGGCCTCTACAAATATTTTCCAACCCCTCAACCGTCTGAGATACCTGCACTCCTCTAATTCTGGCCTCTTGAACAGTCTCAATTTTAAATGCTTCACCACTGGTGCCTGTGCTTTCAGTTGCGTTGGCCCTGGGCTTTGGAATGCTTACCCTACAGTTTTCCATCTCTCTGCTGCGGTGTTCTTTGTGTTGTTATTTCAGGATGGTTGGTGTAGCGTTCACAAAGACCATAAAATAACTTGAACTTAAACAAGCTATAAATTTATTAACGCTACTAATTTGGATTCAACACGTACTCCTAAAGAATACACAGTTGATTAATAACATTTAAACTACACTCATCTACTACTAATCTTAATACTGACATAAACTATGATCTGCTCTCATTTACACTGTCTGTACTTCTGACTCTAGCTAACTCCTGCACACATTCTCCCACAAGGCTTAGCATCACTGCCTTAGATAGTTGTAATTGTAGCTCCCTCTAGTGGCTATTCCAGACACTTCATTGATCCTTGCAGTTCTTACAGTTATGATAATACCACATCTGCCTCTCTTTCCTTCATTAATGCACTCCTTAAAAACATTCCTCTTTAACCTGGCTTTGGTCATCCTACCTAATATCGGTCCTGTGGCTTGGTGTTGTACATTGTTTCACGATGTCCAGTGAATTGCCCTGGGGTGTCTCATTATGTTTCAGATCCTGTACAAAAATAAGTTGTTGCTTTTCCTTTGCATTCTTTGTGCTTTGATTTATGAATGAGGTTGCAATTTAATTATGTCACTGAAATCTTTGCAATTTGCGAAAACAAGAGGAGGGAGATATTTCTGCAGCATTTGGTGGGATTTGAGACATTCAAAAAGGAAACTGCAATAACGTTTGCAAAGAGTGGACAGCCATCACGTGATCAAATATCACATGACTATCATGTGATCGACCTTCCATGGTTAACCAAAGTTGGCAGCCCGAGCACGGCACACAGCTGCGGGGTTTTGTTCTCATCCAATTACCACAATCAAGTCTTTTATTTTCGCTCACCAAGCCTCAGATTTGCTAACTCGAAGTTGCAGATGCATTCTTTTGTCTCCTGCCCCACCGAACCAGCACAAATGAATAACATGGCGAGCAAGAACTCTGCAGTTAGTGTCAAGTGTGGCTATTTAAAACAAAAATTAATCATGAACAGTACTAGAAACTGCTTTGTATGATTCATTAATTCCTGGAATTGCTTTGAATTTGAGGGTTTTTTTTAGATTATGTAATAGCCCTCCATGTGAACTCTATGTCCAGGATCAGCTTGTGTCAAAACAACATACTTGTGTAGCCTACCCTGCTCTCGCAGCCCTTAGCAAAACCAGCTCATGTTATTTGGGCCCTTTGTTTGCTGATTTGCACTGCTTGCAAAAGTCTAATTATATTTGCTCTGGAGTCTTTGGCCATTGAGTGGCAACAATTACCAGCCTGCCAACGCACTGTGCCATTTAAAATGTACTTGAACTTCGACAATATAAAAGGGTGACAAAAAAAGTCAGTTTGAATTGCTTGCCGATTCAAGCAAGGAGGAATTTTCATAGGTTTGTAAAGATCTAGTGGGAGGAATTTGTTTGCATCGCGCCACTTCAAATGGTGAGACGCAGACTTACTGCAGTTCACCGGGGCAAGCAGTGCCGCAGGTCTCTACTTGTGTTGTGTATTGCATTGATGTGCATATCCATAATTGGGTACAAATATGATTAAACTATCATCCATACCCGAAATGTAGCAATTTTTATGTTTTTACTGTAATCACGAACAAAGCCTATATGCGCGTTTCAGTGACCCCGTTGTGCCCAGAGCAGATTCGGGTGCAACAGGTGAACTCACGAGAGCCCTGAATCGGGTCGGAGCCAGGCCCATCACAAGTTACCCGAGTTGGGCAAGATCCAGGGGCGAGATTCACCGACCCCCCACTGGGTCGGAGAATCGCCGGGGTCTGGCGTGAATCCCGCCCCCGCCGGTTGCCGAATTCTCCGGCACCGGAGATTCGGCGGGGACGGGAATCGCGCCCAACGGTTGGCGGGGCCCCCCCGCGATTCTCCGGCCCGGATGGGCCAAAGTCCCGCTGCTAGGATGCCTGTCCCGCCGGCGTGGATTGAACCACCTACCTTACCGGCGGGATAAGGCGGGCGGGCTCCGGGGTCCTGGGGGGGGGCGGGGCAATCTGGCCCCGGGGGGTGCCCCCACGGTGGCCTGGCCCGCGATCGGTGCCCACCGATCCGCGGGCGGGCCTGTGCCTTGGGGGCACTCTTTTCCTTCCGCCTTCGCCACGGTCTCCACCATGGCGGAGGTGGAAGAGACTCCCTCCACAGCGCATGCGCAGGGATGCCGTGAGTGGCCGCGAATGCTCCCGTGCATGCGCCGCCCGGAGATGTCATTTCCGCGCCAGCTGGCGGGCACCAAAGGCCTTTTCCGCCAGCTGGCGGGGTGGAAATTAGTCCGGCGCGGGCCTAGCCCCTCAAGGTGAGGGCTCGGCCGCTCAAGATGCGGAGGATTCCGCACCTTTGGGGCGGCGCGATGCCCGACTGATTTGCGCCATTTTTGGCGCCGGTCGGCGGACATTGCGCCGATACCGGAGAATTTCACCCCAGATCTGTGTATTTAAATGAGCTCATTTAAATATTTGGACACCGGATACACCCGATGCCCGAGTCTTAATGGCTGTTCTTGCAAGACCTCGCCAGGGTGTCGTTTAGTATTGGCCAACACAAACGTGAACCAGGCATAATGGCACCTCTGGGTGCGGGAGGGGGGGGGGTCTGGCAGGGCATTGGAGACTCCTGGGTGATTGCGGCAGGGCTGGGTGGTACACTGGCACTCCCCTTGGCACCTGGACAACTTGGCACTGCCAGGCTGGCACCGTGACATTGCCAGATTGCCGGGGCACTTCCAGGGTGCCAGGCTGGCAGTGCCAGGCCTAGGGGACGGTGGGGGGCCTTGTCAATTGAAGGAGGGGTGAGAGGGGGTTCCCAGAGGCCTCGACAAGGTTAAAGGGGTGAGAGGGGGGGTTAATAAAATGGGGTGGGGACCTGAAATCAGGAGGGAAGATCGGGGATGCCGATCAAAATAGGGGCCCGATCTGCGAACAGCCTCTAAGTGCGGCATCAGTGGGGAGAAACGCCCCGAGGCCAAAAGAAATGGCGATTGCAGTTGAAGAGTGGGGTGGTTCTTCATGCTAGAGCCGACTGGAAACACCCCGCTAAATGCGCCCCAAAACGGCTTTAACATTTGTCTGCTGAGTCGCATCCCATATGATCAATACTGCCATAATATACTTGCAAAAAAAAGTTATTCTTTAATGCCAGTATGTGTTTAACAAAAATATAATAATTTGCCAAGAAATAAAGGGTGGTATTTTCTAGCCCGAACACCAGCGGGGTGAAAGATTTGAAGAGGCGCAAATGGAGGTTTCAGATTTTCCCATCCTGCATGCGACGAAGCCCAGAAGCAGCGGGATGAGAAAATCCTGGCCAATGAAAAGGACAACGGTTTACTTCATCCCTTTCTACATGCTTGGATACGATGATGTTTCTTGGGATCATAATAGATTAAAACAGCAACATTTAGTCAATCCTTCTTCAAATGCTCTCTGACACTCCACAGATCATTCCCAATCTGCTCCACCTTTGAGCAGTTGATACAGTGGAGTGAATTTCTTGGCTAAGTCAGGAATGAACTTAAAATAATACACCACAATCTCTGTCCTGGTGGGTGTTCCGATACACAAACGAACCAACGCGGTTGTGGATGGTACAACTCTGTTTTATAATTCTGTACAATAATAACTATTAACTTCTGGCTGTGGTTTGTGCTTCACCAGCTAACCTGTGGACCCAGCCCTTGCACTATCTCAGTGAGGCACTCAGCACATGGTGTATGTCTGAGTGACACACTGTGAGCTCTGTGCTCTGAGCTATCTCCTGGCAGAATGAGCGGGAACTGTGGTGTTCCCTGTTTTATAGTGCGTGTGCTCTCACTGGTGATTGGCTGTGATGTGTGTGTGCTGATTGGTCCATCTACCTGTCCATCAGTGTGTGTGTGTGATTGCAACATGATATGTTAATATGGATATCATGACAATCTCTATGAATGTTCTAATTCCTTCTTGGTTCCCTTCCTTTTGCTTTCAAAATCCCTTAAATCTTCTCCTGCATTGGGTGGAGACCTTCACCATCGACGTGGTGACCCAGGTCTGTTACACTCAGCTGGAGCATTGCGTACAGTTCTGGGTGCCACATTTTAGGAAAGATGTGAAGGCATTGGAGAGAGCGCAGAAGAGGTTTGGGAGAATGGTTCCAAGGATGAGGAATTTCAGTTATGGGAAAGTTGGGATTCTATTCGTTGGAGAAAAGAAGACTGAGCAGAGATTAAATAGAGGTATTCAAAATCACGAGGGGTCTGGGCAGAATAGATAAAGAGAAAACGTTGCCCCAAGAGCGAGAGGGCACAAAATTAAAATAGTTGGCCAGCAAAAGTGACGTGAGAAAGAAGTTTTTCGCACAGCAAGTGATCGGAGTCTGGATTGAACTGCCTGAGAGCGTGGTGGAGGCAGGTTCAATCGAGGCATTCGAGAGGGAATTAGTTGATCTTTTGAAAAGGAACCATCTACAGGATTATTGGGAGAAGGCAGGAAAATGGCACAAGGATGAAATGCTCCTTCACACAGCCAGTGCAGGCACAATGCACCAAATAGTCTTCTTCTGTGTTGTAATAATTCTATGATTCCACGAACATCATGTTAGCAACACATGTGCCTTTAATTTTGATGCTGTACACTTTTTCTTTATAAATTTAGGGTACCCAATTCATTTTTTCCAGTTAAGGGGCAATTTTAGCTTGGCCAATCCACCGACCCTGCACATTTTTGTGTTGTGGGGGAGAAACCCACCCAAACACAGGGAGAATGTACAAATTCCACACACACAATGACCCAGAGCCGGGATCGAACCTAGGACCTTGGCGCCGTGAGGCAGCTGTGCTAACCACTGCACCACCGTGCTGCCCTTGATGCCGTACACTTGAAGTCAACCTACAACTTCATGTAACCGTTCTCTGACTTACTGCTAACTAGAATGTCATCACACAGGCAAAACACTTTTATCCCACTTCCTACCCGATTCAAGATGTTCTAGAACACTGCATGAGTAGTAGACATGCTTAATGTACTGATAAAACCCTTCAGGGTGGGATTTTCTGCCTCCCACCCAAGTGGTGTGGCCAATGGGAAGTCATCTCCAACACCAGGATCTTCCAGACCCACCGATGTCTACAGCACTTTGCATAGCTTGCCCACCCCGCTGTTGAGGAACCCGCCACGGGGGCAGGGAGTCACCTTCGGTGATGCCAGAAGATCCTGCTGGCAGGCAGGACCAGAAAATCCTGCCCTTTGTGTGTTTTTGAATGGTAAGCAATTCCTTGCTCTTGTCAGTTAATCCTAATTGCAAATATGCACTTGACAAATCCTTGTTATTGAAAACCTTTCAATTGGCCAAACTAGGAAATGAATCTTCAAAGAACAAAGAACAAAGAAAAGTACAGCACAGGAACAGGCCCTTCGGCCCTCCAAGCCCGTGCCGACCATGCTGCCTGACTAAACTACAATCTTCTACACTTCCTGAGTCCGTATCCCTCTATTCCCATCCTATTCATGTATTTGTCAAGATGCCCCTTAAATGTCACTATCGTCCCTGCTTCCACCACCTCCTCCGGCAGCGAGTTCCAGGCAGTTCCTCTGTGTAAAGAAACTTGCCTCGTACATCTCCTCTAAACCTTGCCGCTTGCACCTTAAACCTATGCCCCCTAGTAATTGACCCCTCTACCCTGGGGAAAAGCCTCTGACTATCCACTCTGTCTATGCCCCTCATAATTTTGTAGAACTCTGTCAGGTCACCCCTCAACCTCCGTCGTTCCAGTGAGAACAAACCGAGTTTATTCAACCGCTCCTCATTGGTTATCAGTGGATAAATGTCATTCTTGATCACCTTATTTGCCATTTGCTTATTTCAATCTCCACAAATCTGAACTACCTTAAAGGTTGCTGCACACATTTTGTGACTGAATAATCCCACACTGGGTGGGACTACTCCCCCCGCCGCATGTTTTGCAACAATGGAAGCGGCCCACCACTGGTCGACCGTTAAAGAAGTTTCCCGCTGGTTGCACCTTCCACTGGTTGGACCCGCGGGGCAAGCGGTGGGGGTGGGGGGTGGGGGGGGGCTCGCCATCGGCGGGACCAGAGGTTATCGCCGGCGGCACCGGCTGGAAAACCCCGCCCACCATCTTATTTGCCCCTGTGCTTTCTAATTTATTCAGATTTTTACTTACTGGTCCTAATTGTGCATAAGGCACTGCCCCCTTACAAAATGGCAGCTGTACATTGTCCCTATCTTGACTTTGGCCTAATTTTATCATTGCGTCCTCCTTGTTCAAAGACCACTTTGTGCTCCCTCAGCGCTTCCTCAGAGTCAGTTGTCCCCTTTACTGTCCCTGTTGTAATGAACTCAGTCTTATTTAACCGTATTTTCTGAAGCCAATTACTTCCCATCCTGGAGACTTTGTTCCCTCTAATATCAACCAATGGCTAGAAATAGAATGGTCATCACATTTCTCTCAAACATTAACTTCACCTAGCACTAGAATTTAGCTATTGGACTAATTTACCAGTTTCACACCAGTTTTGCAATTTAGGAAATTCTTGTGCCCTCCTTCAGTGATAATGCCACATCTGCGTGAACAATGAAAGTAAGTTGTGAATCTTCAACTTTCATTTTTAATGTGGGCCCTGGAATTTTACCCTCAGCCTTGTTACTCCACATGTTGTTTCTCTTGCTCTCTGACTGTGTACAACTCTTCATCTTCCTGCTCGATGACATCAACTTCAGTTTCCAAATATGTGTGCGTGAGGAATTCCAGATTCGTAAACCAGTTTTGGCTCTACCATGATGTTGACCCAGTGCCTATGTCCGTGACCGAGACGGCAGAAGAATATATATATATTTTTTTGAATACTTTATCAGAGTTACAAAGCCAGAGCTCAGGGACAGGGGCAAACCCCTAATCCAGCTCCTTGCCTGCTCCAAAAACCAATTCAAATTGAATCTAATTCATGGTCCCCACAAGAGAGACATACCAGATCCAGGCATTGCACCTGACCTCACGCTCATCTTAGCCAAAAGGCCGAGAAGCGATGAGGACAGAGGAATATTGGAAGAGGAATGTTACATTATCATAAAAGCTGACGAATGTGGCCATCAACTTTCCTGGTCTGCAGGGCGGCTTTGAGAAGTCCCATGACCTTGGATTGTCTCGCAAGCCTGTTTTAAGTTAAATCTTGAATCAGGCATACAATTTCGGGACGCAGGTACTCTTGTGTCTTATAATTTACACCAAGAAAAATCTTGCACATTCATGCATTGAGCATACTTGAACGGCATGATTAACTTGCACCTGCCCAAAACATACTTCAGTCCATGAAAATGTTTTTAAAATTGCGGCTTGATTCTCACTCTGCATTCGGCCACTTTATCATCTGCTCAGGAGGTTGTAATTTTCCTTTCAATTTTATTAATTAGCAATCACATTCCAACAGCACAAGCTTATACATTGCTGAAGTAGCGTTGTGCAATAAATGTTTCATAAATCATGTACATTTGAGTTGAGTCTCATTTATTCACCATGATGATTATAATGAGCCACAGTAATTGATTTTTTTTTTTCCTCCCACAAAATGATAACTTTAATTAGGATTGTCAGGCAAGCACATGAACCAGATTTTGTTGTACATGTTTTTCACTCAGTCTTAAGATGCTGACTGTAAAATACACACACACACACACACACACACACACACACACATATATATATATATTTTCAGAAAGAATCCATTTTCATTTACAGAATTCGTTGATTTTCCAAAGATTAGGGCCGGGATTCTCCCTTCTGGGGGTCTAAGTCCCCCACGCCGGCGGGAAAACCAGCGTCAACCACTCCGACGTCAACAGCCCCCGAAAGTGAGGAATTTTCCGAACCTTCGGGGATAGGTGGACACCAGAGGGGTTGGCGCCGCGCGGAACGGCCGGTGTGATCTCATGCATGCGTGGACCAGCCAGCGTATTTCCGCACATGCGCAGACCGGCTGGCGTAATTCCGCGCATGCGTGGGGGGTTCAATTCTCCGCGCCGGCCCCCGGGCAATATGGCAGAGCCTTACAGAGGAGGAAAGAAGTGCCCCCACGGAACAAGCCCGCCCGCAGATCGGTAGGCCCCGATCGCGGACCAGGCCACCATGGGGGCCCCCCTCGGGGTCGGATCATCCCATGCCCCCCTCCGAGGACCATCCCCGCAAACTTACCTGCCAGGTCCCGCCGTGCATGAGGTGAATAATTTACGCTGGCGGGACTGGCCAAAACTGGACAGCCGCTCGGCCCATCTGGGCTCAGAGAATCGCCGGTGGGGCCGCTGTCAACAGCCCCCGACTGGCGTGGTGGAAATCCCGCTGCCACCCGAAAAATGGCAGCGGAGAATAGGGCAGCCGGCGTCGGGGCGGCGGAGCGGGATTCACGCCTCCCCCCCCCCCGGGGATTCTCCTAACCACGTGATTGCATGAAAGGTACGGGACTTATGGGGTGGGAATGATCGTGTTCTCCAGGTTCTCACGGAGGACGAGCTCCATTTAATAATATATAAAAGGTCGGGCAGTAAGGTACCGACCAGAAAGAGATCCGGTAGGGATCTCCCGGGAAGCGTTATATACCGTTATTGTAAATAAATCAAAGTTCTGTATTTTATTCGGTGTGGACACCAGATGTCCTTATTAATGATACAATGTGATAAATCATTGTGCCAAGCACACCTTGCAGCAAAGTGTAGACAGATTTTATACAGTTTGGTTAACGACCACAGGTAGACGATCATCTGTATATAAAATTAGTAGATCATTATCATCTGTGTGTGTATTATAAGTTATATGTTTTCCTGTTGTAGTTCTAGCATCCGACCAGCAGATGGTGTGAGTATGCAGGCACGTGACCTGGACGCACCATGTGTTCCAAGACAAGGAGTTAGTCAGCAGTTGATAACAGTCGCATATTAGAGTAGATCTGTAGTATCTTAGTGTAAGTTAGTGTTAGACCATTAGTTCTAATCTTAAACATTATAGTAATCTTTTAGAGTAGTGTTA